>NC_142147.1:45607500-46232500 GCF_024610735.1 Ursus americanus | reverse complement strand
CCCACCCCGAGCCTGCGTCTGAGACCGCGCCCCATCATTTGCACCCTCCCCAACCATGCTTCCTGCTCGGTGGCCCCACAGAGCTGCTGGTGACAGAGGCCGCCCACGTGCGCATGCTCCGGGTGCTGCATGACCTCTTCTACCAGCCCATGGCAGAAGGGGGCTTCTTCTCCCAGGAGGAGCTACAGAACATCTTTCCCAGCCTGGACGAGCTCATCGAGGTGCATTGTGAGTGCAGGGCCATGGCCCACTGTGCGCCCCACCACCGGCTCCCTCCTCAAGGCCTCGGCAGCTAGACCGGGAGCCTAGCACCTTCTCCTTGAGTGCCTCCCATGGGCAGCTTCTTTTCTATCCCTGGGGGCAGCTCCGGACCCCCAGAGCTCACATTCCAGGGGGCACATCAACAAGCGCATGGCATGGGTGGGGTGGGTGGGCAGCCCCTGGGCCCCAAGGATCAGACACTTGCATCCCGACCTCCGCCACCTCTGGATCAGCTCTGCGTACCACTTCTCGGGCCCTGACAGAACACCCCCTTCCCTCGCCGCTCTCCACAGCCCTGTTCCTCGATCGGCTAATGAAGCGGAGGCAGGATAGTGGCTACCTCATTGAGGAGATCGGAGACGTACTGCTGGCCCGGGTGAGGGCGCCCAGCCCCTGCCCCCCTGGGGTCCCCTCCTTCCAGCCAGGGACCTGGCATCCAGGCCCCGGGAGGCCAGGTCTCAGGCCTCTCCCCGATCAAGACCCAGGGGGGTCTCACCCTGTCCTCCTGTCGAGGCTGCTATTCCCACGTGAGGCCCTGTTCTTCCCAATCCCACCTGAGACACCCTCCCTGGCCTGAATCTCGCTGTAGTTTGATGGTGCCGAAGGCAAATGGTTCCAGAAAATCTCCTCCCGCTTCTGCAGCCGCCAGTCGTTTGCCTTAGAGCAGCTCAAAGTCAAGCAGCGCAAGGAGCCTCGGTTCTGTGCCTTTGTGCAGGTAAGGTGGAGGCCAGGGAGGGGGCTGGTCCCCAAAGCGCGCCCCGGTGCGGGCCCCCTCAGCACTGCTTTGCCCGCAGGAGGCGGAGAGCCGCCCGCGGTGCCGCCGCCTGCAGCTGAAGGATATGATCCCCACGGAGATGCAGCGTCTGACCAAGTACCCCCTGCTCCTGCAGAGCATCGGGCAGAACACAGGTGCCAGTGGGCGCGGCCCACACCACGGGGCCCCGGCGTCCTGTCTCTCACCGTGGCGGTGGGGCCAGGAGCTTCCCGGCTTGGGGTTCACCGGGACTGGTCTCTCCTTTGCCACAGAAGAGCCGGTGGAACGGGAGAGAGTGGAACTGGCAGCCGAGTGCTGCCGGGAGATTCTGCACCATGTGAACCAAGCCGTGCGTGACATGGAGGACCTGCTGGTGAGCCTGGCCCTGGCCGTGGCCAGGGACCCAGGGCGATGGGGCGTCCGCGTGCGGGGCTGGGGCGGGCCTTTGTCTTGTCTACCTTGGGGCCCCTTCTCTGGAGGTCGAGCCCCGCTCTCGGCTTGTGCCCCTCAGGGTCTCTGGGGGTCAGCCAGCCCTTGGGTTGTCCCCGTGACTCTCCCTTCCCCACTCCAGCGGCTCAAGGATTATCAGAAGCGCCTGGACTTGTCCCACCTGCGGCAGAGCAACGACCCCATGCTGAGCGAGTTCAAGGTGGCCCTGCCTGCCCTGACCTCCCCGTCTCTCCCTGGCCTTCCCCTGCCCACGCCCAGCCCTGACCCTCCTGCCCCGGGGATTCTCTGATAAGGCACGTGGGGAGTGAGAGCCACCACCCCTCCTCCTGGAACCCCTCCTCAGCCCCCGCCAGTTGCCCATCCTGACCCCTGCCTGCCGTCCTCTGGCCGGGCCTGCGCTGATCTTGACTCCTTCCTGCCCCCAGAACCTGGACATCACCAAAAAGAAGCTGGTGCATGAGGGCCCGCTGACATGGCGGGTGACAAAGGACAAGGCTGTAGGTGAGTGCGGGGGGGGGGGGGGCCAGGGGGGACGGGGGGGGGGGGTGCTCGGGTCCCGGGGATGCTGAGCCCCGGCCTCGCCCCGCAGAGGTCCACGTGCTGCTGCTGGACGACCTGCTGCTGCTGCTCCAGCGCCAGGACGAGCGGCTGCTGCTCAAGTCCCACAGCCGGACGCTGACGCCCACGCCCGACGGCAAGACCATGCTGCGGCCCGTGCTGCGGCTCACGTCCGCCATGACCCGCGAGGTGGCTACCGGTGAGGCCCCGCCCCTGGAGTGGGAGGGGACCCTCGGAAAGAGCTGGGAGCGAGGCCACCGCAGAGCCAGAGAAGGGGGAAGATGCGAGAGGGGCCCCGGAGCCTGGCCAGGGGCCAGGAGGGTTGTGGGTCTTAGGAAGGGAGCTGGGCAGCTCCCCAGGGGTTTGCACGGAGGAGCAGCCAGCTCTGATCAGGATTTGAAGACTCCCCCTGGCTACCTCTTGGGGACCATAGGGGAGCAGATGTGGAGACTGGAGCCCAGTGAGGAGGGGTTTGCAAATGTGCTTCCTGGAAGCTGCACCAGTGGCTCTAGGGGTTTCGTGGAGAGAGCCAGACTGGGGATTTGCTGCCTGATGGCTGAGGGGGTGTGAGAGGGAGGCCTCGGGAGGAGGCAGGGGAGGGATGGCAGGAGCTGGGGGAGCCTAAGGCCATGGCCATCAGGGGCTGCCCCCGCCTCTAGCCCAAGCTCAGGGGAGGTGCACATTGGGGTGACCCTGGCTCTGAACCCCCCTCTCCCTCCTCCTGCAGATCACAAAGCCTTCTATGTCATTTTTACGTGGGACCAGGAGGCCCAGATATATGAACTGGTGGCCCAGACTGTGTCGGAACGAAAAAAGTAAGGAGGTCTGGGTTCTAAGCTTGGGTGGAAATGGAGGCCCAGGCTGGGGGGCCTCTGACAGCCTGCCCCGGGGCGGGCTGACCTGTCTCCCCAGCTGGTGTTCCCTCATCACCGACACTGCTGGATCCTTGAAGGTCCCTGCTCCCGCCTCTCGCCCCAAATCCCGGCCCAGCCCTAGCAGGTAAGGGAGGACATTGGAGGGCTGAGGAGCCAGGGGGGACTTCTCTGAGTCTCCAGAACCTGAGCCCCAGCCCTGTCTCTGTGCATGTGTATAGGCGCATGTGTGTACAGGTGTGTGTGTCCCACCACCACAGCCCATCTGGCCCCCGTCCAGGCCCCTCTGTCTCCATCTCCCTTCCTCAATTTCTGTTCTGTTTCTGGACACCCCCACCCCCACCCCCCACCTCCTGCTGTCTTCCTGCTGCCGCCAGGGCCGTGGGGTCACCCAGTACTTCTTCCCCCCAGCACACGAGAACCCCTGCTCAGCAGCTCGGAGAATGGCAACGGGGGTGGCCGAGAGATACCCCCAGGGGACGGTGAGCCTTTGTGGGGGTGCGGAGTAGGGGTAGGGTGTCCTGAGGAGACTGGCAGGAATTGAGCACCCCCCCTGCTTCTCCTTCCCCCACCCAGGCCGGATAGAGAGAATCCTCAGCACCCTCCTGCCCTACTGCAGGCCCGTCCCCGAGGGCCAGCTCGCTGCCAGGGCCCTTGAGAAAGGTAGGCCAGCGGTGCCCAGGCGAGGCTGCCGCTAGCCCGTGTCTCCACCTTGCTTCCTGCCCAGGCCCTGCACCACCACCCTCGGTGGCCCCAAACCCCTCTTCTTTCTGCAGCTTCTGTCCCTCCCTTGACCTTCGGTTCAGCCTCTCCCTGGACACCCTCCATCCTCGGTGTCCCCTCCCTGCCTCTCTTCTACACCCCCTTTCTATCCCCCCTGCCCCACCTGCATCCTGGCTCCCACCTTCCCCTCAGGATCTCCCCTCCACCCCTGCAGGCCCCCGGCCTCTTTCCCAGCCCCGCTTCTGACTCTGTCCCCTTGCCCCTGCCAGTGCTATCCCTGAAGCAGCTCCTGTTTCCCTCGGAGGAAGACAGTGGGGCAGGGCCTCCCCGTGAAGGGGATGGGGTCCCAGGGGGTGGCTCCCAGAGCCCGACCCAGACCCAGGAGATTCGGGAGAAGCTGCTCAGCCTGGAGGAGACCATGAAACAGCTGGAGGTGGTGGCCTGGGGGGAGGGGCGGGGAGGGGCGGGGGAGGATGGGGCCTTCTCGGTGGAGGGACCCCCTCCTAGGGACCCCCCCCCTCACCGAGGACTCCCCAACCAGGAGGTGGAGGAGGAATTTTGTCGCCTGCGACTCCTCCTGTCTCAGCTTGGGGAGAACAGCTTCCCGCAGCCTGGCTGTACCTGAGGCTTTCTGCCCCGGGCAGGTGAGTGGAGACCCAGAGGGCCGAAGCTCCGCCCAGAGGGGAGGCACCAGAGTGGGCATCTCGGGGGCTCCCTTCTCCATAGCCCCATCCTGCTGTCTCCCTGCGTCTCCCCGGTCTGCCTCCTGTCTCTGTCTGTTCTCCTTCTTGGGCTCTTCTGTGTTCTCTCTCTGCCCATCCTCCTCCTCCCCTCATCTTCCCTCTCCCTTGTCTTCCCTCTCTCCCTCCCCCTCCTCCTCCCCCCCTTATCCTCCCTCCCCACATCCTTCTCTCCCTCATTTTCCTCTCTCCTCCACCCTCCTCCTCCCCCCCTTTTCCATTTCTCTTCATCTCTCCCCATCTCCCTTTTCCTACACCCCCCAGGCCTTTCCGCAAGACTGAGGGCCACCGGCTGCCACCTCACAGCTGCCGCAGCATCTCCAACCCCAAGGGCCTGAGGAGAGGGAGCTGGGCTGCTGGGGGGGCCATGCCTGGGGGGCCCAGCTGGGATCACTGCCTCCCCCCAACCTCCCCTCGGCCTTGGCCTTCTCTCCCTCCTGCCTTCTGCTTGGGAGACTCAGGGCTTCATTCCGGGGGGGACCACAGTGACCCCTCCCCCATACCCTGGGCCATCTCAGTATTGCCTGGGGGGGGGGCTACCCCTCCATTCCCCACCCCCAAGTGCCTTTGCTCTGTTTTTATACCCTGAATTGGAGGTTTATTTTTTAATATATATTATCTAAGGAGAGATCTGTGTGTGTGAGGGTGGGGTGGGGGCTGTGGAGTGGTTTCTGGGACCTTTCATGACTGTCTGGCATCACTTTCCTGGGTCTGTCCCCCCTGCCTTTCTCCAGTTCTTCCTTCCTTCTTTCCTGTGCTTTAACAGTGACTCCCCAGGTGACCCCCCGACACACACCTGTCATCCATGACACCGGGCTCCCCCACGGCTCACACTCCTTTCCGTTCTTTTATTTTTGTAGTAAACTCTCTGGAGGTGGCTGGTGGGGGTTATGGGGAGCTGGTGGGGAGGGGGCCCTCCTGGGTGGGGGCTGGGGGCGGGGTTATTGCTCTGAGCTCCCTGTCCCAGGGGGCCTGTGTGGGGAGGGTGTCAGGACTGGGGCCGGCACAAGGGGAGACACAGCCGCACAAACACGCAGGTCACAGCACAGGGCGGGGGGGGGGGGGGCGGGGGCAGGAGAGGCTGGGCGCCATATTGCACTTTGGGAGTGGGGCCAGGTGGGGACCCCCCTCAAACTGGAGCCTGGGAAGGAGGCTGGAGGCTATCACATTCCCTCCCCCTCTAGAGGGGGGAGGTGAGACCCCCCCCAACCTGGGGTTAGGGAAGGTGGGCAGCCAGGTGCCTGGTCCTGGAAGGGGTCAAGGGCTGGTCCCTGGCCTCAGGCAGGACATTGAGGGCAGACCCGGCCATGGCAGAGGCTGCTGCACGAGTGGCTGCCCCCATCCCCGCCCTGGCAGAACCCTTCACCCCACACCGGTTCAGCTGCCGATCCCCCCTTTGCTCGCCTTGGCCTTGGGAGGCACAGGGAGGCCCTCGTCACCCTCGCTGTCAGAGCTGCAGCCGCTGACATCCGTGATCTCCAGCTCCGAGTCACTGTCGTCCTTCCCGCCGAGCACGGCCTCTGGACCCCCAGCTCCTGGCAGTGCCAGGCGAGGGGCTGCTGCCAGGCCCGAGGGGCGCTCCGGGCCCAGGCCCTCCCCGGCTGCTGCCAGTAGGGGTGAAGCTGTAGGGCCTCCCCCTGCCCCTGCTGAGGGCAGGTGGCCCAGAGAACTGGCCAGAGGGTTGGGGTAGAAGTGCGGGGGGTACAGAGAGGGGGGCAGCTTGGGGAAGGGGCCAGTGAGGTACGGGTTAAAGTTCCAGGGGTAGTCTGGGAAGGCGCGGCCGTAAGGACCCAGCAGGCCAGGGGGCTTGGAATAGCCGGTGGCACCTGGGGAGTATAGGGGGGCAGTTAGGCTGGGCACACCTCCACCATGGGGAGGGACCCCCCCCTCCCTGCGCCGTCCACCTGGGTCTGCCCGTTGTCTTTCCCACGCGACATCTGCCCATTCTCCACCCCCACATGGTTTCCCCCAGCTCTGCCCTGGTCTTCCCAGTCCTTTGACGCCCTAAAAGCCCTTCTCCCAGCCTGTCCCCACCCCAGTTTCCCTCCTCCCTGCCTCTCCCCAAATCCTCCTGGGGCTTTTAAACACAGGCACACACCCAGTCTCGCCCTGGGCCTCCTTCCTGCATCCTGCCTCTCCCCATCTTTACCCATCCTCTTCCCTCAGGTACGGGCTGCATGCCCCCCACGCACCCACGCCAGCAGGCTCTTACCGGAGCCCAGGAACGGGAAAGGGCTGTCCAGACGCAGCTTGTCTGTCTCAGGGGTGAACAGGGGCGCCCGGGCCCCTGGCTCTCCCAGACGAGGGGCCGAGAACAGGGTCTGCAGGGTCTGGAGAGGGAGGTGAGGGAGGCAGCACTGCTCAGGCTGGCTGCCCCGACCCCAGGGGCTTGATGGCTGGGGAGGGGGCACCAAACACCCAGTTCTGGGACCCCAGTGTCCTAACTCACCTCAGGGCTAAGGGGAGGAGCATCTGGCCCAGGGGTACCCCCAAAGGGACCAGGGGTCAGCAACAGTGGGGAGCCCGTGGTGGCTGCTGCCACATCCAACAGTGGGTAATTGACAAGCACGACTTTGCTGAAGTTGAACTTGTAGGTGAACCTCTTCCCTTTGGTCTTATGGAGAATCCGCTTGTTGTAGTAGTAGCTGTGGGGAGAGGGAGGAGGAGGGGATGCTGGGGAGGGGCACCGAGGGAGGGAAAGAGGGAGCCCCTGACTCCTGTTAGTGCACAGAGCATAACAGTTTGGGGAAACTGAGGCTCACAGAAGTTCCCTTAACCAAGGTGGCAAGGCAGGGGTGGAGTAGGGGCTGGGATCCTGGCTTCCGGCCTTCCTCCCTGCTTCCCTCCCACTCACAGGTGATCACAGTAGCTACCCCACATAGATCCCTGCGCCTTGGGATCCGAGGCATTCTGCCCCAGGAGACCAAGGGCAAGCTCCCAGGGGGCAGGGGCCCAGCCTCTCCCTGCCCCTCCTCACCGCAGGGCCCGGCTCAGCTTGTCATAATTCATGTGGGGCTTGCACTTGCGGATGCCCCAGAGCCGAGCCACCTCGTCGGGGTCCTTGATGACGAATTCCCCATAGTCCCCCTGCCAGGCGATGACCCCCTGGTACTCCTCCTTCTGCAGCAGCTCCAGGATGAAGTGCCACAGCTGGATCTGCCTTGAGCCAGGGGACGACTCCGGCTTGTAGGCCCAGTCCGGGAAGGCAAATCCTGGGACAGGAGGCAGGGGAGGGGCCCTGGGTCAGGACACCAGGTCGGGGGCTCTAAGTCCTGCATGGACTCAGGAACCAGGAGGCATCCGGTCCTCCCCTGAATCCTGGTCTCTGATGAGCAGCTGCCCAACTTCAGGCATCTTTAGGGACCCAGTTCCTCCTCTCTCTACCCCAGTTGGTGTCCAGGGACCCTGGGGTGGCACCTGTAGCCTCATCCTCTACCCTGGCACAACTCTCCCAGTTTCAGCGTCCGGGGGTAGAGCATGGGAGGGTCCAGTTTCCTGCAGCCTTGACTGTGGGGAGGACTGGGGAGGGGGCACCCCCTCCTCATCGATCGCCCTTCTCCCGCTGCCCCCCTCTGGCTCTGCCCCAGCAGGCCTCTCGTCTCTCCTGCTCTCTGGAATACCCCTGTCTTGCTGTCTCCCCTCCTCCCTGGCCCTGTGCCCTGTTCCTCCTCTCCCCAAAGCCTTCCACTGACCCCACGCTGGCACAGCCAGGCCAGGCCAGTGCACCTGTGTCTGCCCCTGTCCACGTACTTATACATTTCATGTCCTGTGGCCCCTCCCTGCGTCTGTGCTCCATCGGTCTGAGAGCACCATGCGTCAGCAGATACCTACAGCGTACATGTCACACAGACGTCCACTCACACTCCAGGGATGCCCGGCGACACCACGGCACACGGGTGCACGAGTGCCGCGCTCCTGCTGGGGCACAGCGCCTCAAGCACAACGTGCCACCGAGGCAAGCCCGCCGGACGCCCAGCCTTGCACATCCGTCCCAACACACAACCACACATCTCAGGCCCCTCCGAACAGACCCACTAGCCACACGCCACGACAGGAGAGGCACAGGACCCGAAAGGCCCAGCTAACACAGTGCGGTGGAGCCGGTGAGTGCAGCATCGAGACGTGCGTCAGCCTGACAGGCACACACGGGGCGGTGCCACGCCTATAAAACACCCTCCCAGACCCACAACACACAGGCACCCGCGCTCCGTAAGACCCACAGCTCGCTCTGCGTTAACACACCTCACACTCAGAGGGGCGTCCCGTGCCCCATTGTCCAGATGCGCCAAATAAGCTGGATGGAAATGGGAGGGTCTTGTCCACCCCTCAGTCTTCCCTCCCATCCAGAAGGCCCCAGGCTCTGGGTCCCACTTCTGTGCTCAGTCCTGGGCTACATCTTCTGTCCCCGCCTCCCTCCAAGACCCCAGGCTCAGGCATGAGAATAGAGGGCAGGCTTAGCCATAAGGCACCGAGGTGGGGGGAGACACCACCAAGCTGGGGGAGCAGCCGCATAACCCACTTGCCCTCCGTGGCTTCCTAGAATTTCAGGGGTGGGAGGCATGAGCAGAAGGCTCCCATCTGGGCTGCCTGGTGTGTCAGAGTGGGTGCTAAGGCCTCCCTGCCGGAGGCTCAAAGGCCAGTTTCCTCCCCAAAAGGAGAATTTCTCTCCACCCCATTTTGGGTCTTCCTTCAGGTGTCAGGGCTCAATTAACTCACAATCTCTGGCCCATTCCACACCTGGAACACATCCTAGTGGGGAAGCCACTCGATCACAGACACACCCAGGCACCCCCAGAGAGGACAGCACACAACTGGCCATACACAAGCAGATACACAAGCCAATCTGGAACCACCATCTGTCCTCAAAAGCATGTCCTCAAATATATTGTACCTGCTGAGATGTACACAACCAGAGAGGACCCCCAACCTCAGCCCACAGACACGCATTATGACAGTCCCCCAAAGTCCGTCACACTCAGTGACACACAGATGCAAGAAAGCCCCTGACAAACACCCCAACATGGAAGCCTGGGGGGCACCCACCCGCACAGCCCGAAGCCCACCAAGTCTATTCTGGACCCCGACACAGACCCAGAAGTAACGGGAGCAGGCTCTTCACCCCACTGAGGCAGGTACCGACTTGGCAAGCTGGCACGCACCTCCCCCCCAGTCCTAAAATACAAGCTTGACATCCTAAAGAAACACGACCCACCCAGCCCAGACACCCAGGGAGCCCCCTGTGCGTGTGCAAGCAGGCACACCAGCAGACACAAAGACAGATGCTGCACAGACACAGACTCTCCCAGCATGACCCCTTCTTCCAGAAGCACTGAAGCATGACACAGGGACACACTCTGAGACCCCACGTATAAGCAGGCAAGAGTCCCAGGCTCATGTGCGTGCACACACACACACACACACACACAGCCCATCTGTGGGGCGTGTGACTTGGACTCAGATGCACATCCAAGCCAGTCTTACTGTCCACATCCCCAGCTTTGAGTGTCCACTTCTGAGCAGGCCGTCCTCTGTCCCAGGGCTCCGGCAGGCTGGGCCGTGTCTCCACATCCCCTGCCCAGGCAGTCCCTGTCCATTTGTCCTCCTGTGCCCGGTCTGCGCCCCCTCTGGTTCCCGCCCCTGCTCCGTCAGTGCCTGGCCATCTCCAGTCTCCCTGCCTCTCTCTGCCCGCAGGTCCTGGGCGGGAGCAGGCTGAGCAGTACAGCCGGGACCCAGGACCTCAGACCCCTGGATCCTGTCCATTTTGGACCCCAATACCTCCCCCACCCTCCAAAGACCCTCACGTCCCAGCAGGCAGGTGGCAGGGACATCTGGCTGTGAAGTTTTAGCCAAGTTTTTCATGAGAGGGGTGCATTCAGGGGACTGATGTGAGAGACCCGGACAGAGGAGGGAGGACAGGGAGAGGTGCAGAGAGGAGGAGTCGGCTGTCTGGGAAGGGGCGGGAGGTCCAGGCCAGGGCCAGTTACCGGGGGTCCAGAGAGCCGGCAGGGCGGGCGGGGCGAAGAGAAGGTCGGAGACGCAGCTACAGTCCATGGTGGAGCCAGCCCTGCAGAGAGGCTGGGACAGACACACGGGACAGGCGGGGTAGGCAGGAGAGACAGACAGGGGTCAGTGGGGTGGGCGTTCCCCCAGGCCTACCCGTCCTGCCACCCGCCACCCTCTCCACCCACGTCCAGCCGACCCTTCCTCCCAGCCTCTCCTCCCGCAGCCTCCTCCTCGCTCTATGCCTCGATCACTACCCACGGCGCCCCCAGCCTCCCTCCCCACTGCTCCCGCTCACTCGCGCTCACTCACACTCGCTGGCTCACCACCCGCCCGCCCACACCAGCTCTGCCACCACCGCCTCTCTGGCCACTCTCGCACCTGACCTCTCATCCGTCTCTGCATCTCTGGGTCTCTGTCCCTCTCTCTGGCCATCCCAGATTTGTCTCGCTCTGAACCTCACACCCACCCCATGGCGCTGGGCCCCAGGCTGGCTCGTCCAGCTCTCAAGCAGCCCCCAGCTTTCATCTGCCAGCCCACAGCGGGCCAGAAGCGGCCCACGGCCCGCATCGCACCCCGCCCTGCTCCCACAGACGCCCCTCCCTAACCTGCTGCCTAGCCCTCAGACCCCTGCCCCTTGCACCTGCCTTCCCCACCCTCCAGACACCCCTTCCCCTTAGAGCTGCCTCCCCGACGTAGCCCCCCAGACACACTTCTCCTTAGATCTGTTTCCCCCCAGGGCCCCCTCAGATACCACTTCCCCTCAGATCTGCCTCCCCCACCAAACAGCACCCCCAGACACCCCCTCCCCTTAGATCTGCCTCCCTCTGAGATAGCCCCCCTAGACACCCTTCTCCTTAGATCTGCTTCCCCCCAAAACAGGCTCCTCAGCACCACTTCCTCTTAGATCTGCATCCCCCTCAGATAGACCTCCCCCTAAACATCCCTTCTCCTTAGATCTGTCCCCCCCCCAGAGTCCCCCTTACACACCCTTCTTCCTTGGATATGCCTCCCCTCAAGACAGCCCCCCTCAGACACTCCTTCCCTTTAATGTACCTCCCCCAAACAGTACCCCCAAACACCCTTTCCTCCTCAGACATATGCCTCCCCCCTCAGACACCCTTACCCCCTTTAGATCTGCCTCCTCCCTCAGACAGCTCCCCTCAGACACCCCTTCCCCCTTGGATATGCCTCCCCTCTCAGGTCCTCTCAGACTCCTGCTCCTTCAGATACCCCATCCCCTGAGGCACTCCATCTCCTCCTCACCCTTCTCTCACAACCTTACCCTTCTGCCAGCCCCTCCCCCTTAGATACCCCACTATCTCAGACCCCCCCCACACATACCCTTAGACATCTGCCCCTCTCAGACACCCACCCCTCAGACATATCTTCCCCTTAGATACTTCAGCCCCTCACCACTCCACCCCTTGAGACCCCACATCACAGAGACAGCACTTTCCTCAGACCTCCTGACTCAGATGCACCCCCCTAAATACCCCAGCTCTGTTATGTGCTAACACAGCGTTCCTCTCAGACGCCACTCTGCCCAAAGATCCAGGACAGCCGCTCTGTTCCCCACAAACCCCACCTCACCCCTTGGATGCCAGACAAGACTTGGCAGATGGCCCATTCCCTCCAGACCTGTCCGGTCCCCACAGTCACCCAGGCGGCCCCCCACCACCCAGTGTCCACTGCATCTCTCACGGTCCCCTCCGCCACTCGGGCCCCCTGCCACCTCATCTGCCTCCTTAGGGTCCCCCCTGCCTGCGGCCACTCTGCCCCCATGCCCCCATGTCCCCTCTGTCTCCCATCTAATCTGCCCAACTTTCTCTGTTGGTCCTTCCCCGTCTCTCCCCCTCTTTATTTCTCTGCATGCATCTTTTTCCCCTTCTCTCTCTCCCCTCATCTCTTTTCCATTTTTCTGTCCCTCTTTCCTGTCTCCCCACAACCCGGGGGTCTCCTCCCATCCTTCCCCACCCACTCTCCCCAACCTGTGTGCCCCCCATCTCCCTCGGTCTCCCCATCTCTGGCTTCCCCATGCCCCTCTCCTCCCCGTGCCCGACCCTTCTCTCTGCTCTCCCCTCTCCCCCCCTGCATCCCCGCCCCGGCTCTGTGCCCCCAGCCCATCCCGCCTCAGTCTCCCCATCTCCCTCCCGTCCCGCCTCAGTCTCCCCATCTCCCTCCCGGCTCCGCACCTCGCTGGCCACCTCTCTCCCACCTCCCGCTCGCTCTGCCTCTCCGGGTCCCCCTCCCTCCTGCCTCATCCCCCGCCCCCACCCCCATTGGCCCCTCTCATTTCCGTGTTGGTTTTGATTTCTCTTCCCGACGCTTTCAACTCCCTGCCGCCTCCTCCGGACACGTTATAACGAGGAGCCGTGGGATCGGCGCTCCGGGCCCTGCTCCCACGCTCCCCCCCGCGTCTCTCACGCGCATCTCTGCCGTCTCGCCATCTCTGCCGGCCCCTTCTCTGTCCCCGCCTCTGTCCGGTCAGGCCCACAGGGACTGGGTCCCTGCCCCGACTGCCAGGGTCCACAGAACCATGTCTCTGGGTCCCCGTCTCTCTCAGTCTCTGGGTCCCCACGTCTCCCTGTCTCCACACCGTTCTTTTATGTCTCTGGGTCTCCACATCTCTCCTCCCCACATCCTTGTATCCGCATCCCTCAGTCTCTGTCTCCATCTCAGTCTGTCTCCACGTCTCTGTCTCTGCGTCTCTGTTTCCGTCCCAGTGTCCGTCTCTTGGGGCCCCTTTGATCTCGCCCTGCCCCTGGCACCCCCCTGGCCCCATTGATCGCTGATCGACCGAGGGAAGGAGCGGGGCCTGCGGGGGGCCAGTGCTGCAGGGCCAGGCAGGGGCCCCGGTAGGACGCTGGACAGACGGACAGCCAGCCCCAGACCTGGTAGCTGTGGAGGGGGAGCTGCTGCAGCCCCCGCCCTGCCCCGCCGGTCCGTGCTGTGCGGATGGGGACTCCGGGCAAGCTTTAATTTTTAATTTTATTTTGCTTCCTCCACCCCCCCCACCCCCCATCTCCACCGCCTGCAGCCATGGCACTGAATGTGTGTGTGCGTGCATGCAGCAGTGTGGAGAGGGGCTGGGCAGGCAAGACGCTGCTGCTCTCCTCTCCTTGCCGAGCAGACACACAGCCCAGGCACACACACCACACCGCCACACAACACACCACACAGACACGTGGCAACAGAGTCACACACACCACACCATCACAACACACACAGGTCAACAAAGTGATATACACCTCGCTGTTGTGCACAACACACCCCACAGAGGTCAACAAAGTCACACATATCACACCGTCACACATCACACAGACACACCATCAGCTGAGTGACACAGACACCACTGTCACACACGGCACACATCACACAATCTGTGACGCACATATCAACAAAATCATATGCAACTAGATTGTAACAACCAACACACATCACATAGACCCACACGGCAACCCAGGCACACGTACCAGCGTGTCCTACACAACACACGGACGTACGGGTCAAAAGAGTCACACGCTCTGACTGTCCTACACACACCAGGATGGCCACATTCACAGAGAAACACATACACGGACAAGACACATGCCAACCCAACCCCACACAGAAACAAAGACACACAATCACCAATCCCGGGCAGAAACCCACTAACGCAGACACAGGACACACTGAGGTTCACAGTCAATGGCAGACATTCAGACCTACAAGCACACCCTGATGCGATGCCACACAGAAACGGAAACGCACCCAGACACGCACCCCGGCACAGCCAAGGCAGTGGCACACAGGTGACACACAGAAGCACCCAGTGACCCACAGACAAGCACCAGAGGCCCTGCGTGCCCTTGGTGCCAACATGCACGGAGCCAGAGATGCACACAGGGCACCATACAGACAGCCATCCCAAGACCACAAACACACGTGGACACACACACAGGCCCACACAGCGGCACACTCAGACCCAAAGGCCAACTGGGTGAGGCGCTGTGTGGAGAGGAGGTGGGCCCTCGGAGCTGAAGCCACCCCAGGGCCCCCGCTGCTCCTGCCACCATCTGATCTGTCCGGCTGTCTGATTGTGTCCCCCCCACCTGTGTATTTCTCAAGCACATGTGAGCACGCGTGAAATGGGCACAGGCTTGGGCCTACTTCTGCTGGCTTCTCTCCAGAGACAGGGCTCCCAGCCTCCTTCAGGCCCACTGAGTGGCGGGGTCTCTCTCACTGAGGTCTTTGTTGTTCTGTCTGCCTCCAGCTCCAAGTATCTCTGTTTCTGAGGGCCTGCATTTCTTGTCTCTGTCTTGGGGCATCTCTGTCTCTCTGTCTCTGGGTATCTCTGGCTCTCCATGTCTCTCTCTGCCTCTGTCTCCTCAGCCCCCATCACCCTGGCCCCCTGGGCTGGGGTTTAACCAGTTGTTTTGATTTCTCTAAGCTGCTCCGGCCGCCTCGGGAGCCGCCTCAGGCCTCACACCCCCCCCCACAGCCCCTTCATCCCTCACCCGGTACCCCCTCCCCTTAACACAATCTGCACAAGTGGAATGAAAATTGATTTTTTTTTTAAATTTCATATCTTCTCCGGGGCTCTGTCTAAAGAGGAGAGAGACGCGGCCCAAGACCCTTCTCCTGCTGCCACCCCCGCACACGCGCGCGCACACACCAACAGGCACACACATAACGCCTGGACACACACACACACACACACACACACACTGTCTGACACTCCGTCTGCCCCCATCCTGGGGACACACCCCTCCCTATGCCACACACCCACGTAGGACACAGCTGTGCACATAGCAGACACACAACAGACTCCCGCACACACTGTCTAGACACCCCTAGTAGGCACACTTCACACCCCTGTCCCATCTGGGCAGACAGAGCCCTGCGGCCTGCTGACACACCATAGTGCGCGCGCACACACACACACACACACACACCTGTCCATACAGATTATGGCCACATCCATGTGTACACGGGCTCAAGGGCGGCCCCCCTTTAGGCACCAAGGAGGCCCCTGGGGCTGTCCTGGGGAGGACTGGGCCAGGAAGGTGACAGGGGCTTTCCTGCCTGGACTTGCCCCCCCGAACCCCCAAGGTCACCCCCACTCCCACCCCTGCCTGTATCAACCAAATGCTCCCACGTGACCCCGGGTGGGGGTGTCTCTGTGCCTGGGGTGTATGAGTGTGTGTGTACGTATGTACGTACGTGTACACACACACACACACACACACACCCCACTCACTAATTCTCTCCAAGCCACACATTGTCATCCCCACAACAGGCCGGTGCATTTGAGAACTAGCTCATCCCCACACAGGCACCCGCAACACACAGGCCCACAGAACCCACACAACACACGCAGCAGCACCTCCCACGTGCCATGCTCACGCGTCATCACAGACACACAGCCTCACGCAGCAGGGCCCGCGTGTGCATCCAACGGCCACACACAAACACAAGCACACGAAGCCTTCACCACCCTCTGGGGCACGCACAGCATCCGCTCAGGTCGGTCCGGACTCAGACACAACAGCACCCGGAACACAGAGCGCACGGCCACACAGGCTCCCACAGCCAGTCACCGTGCACAGGTTTGGGGGGATCTTTGCGAGCACGTCCCACAGCTGCTCCTTCCCTGGGCTTCCCACACCCACACTCACCGGCCCGGCGCCTGGGGTCTAGCTCCCACTCCGTCCTTCCACCACGCCTCCCTTGGCCTACGCTTTCTCACGCTGGCCTGGTCCCTCAGACACACCACCCGACTTGGGAAGTCCAGACACGGCACAACTCCAGAGTTTTGGGCTGTCGCCCCAGACGCTCACAGCTGAACATCACACAGCGGTCACGCACATGCTCACAGACGCGGCTCGGGTGGCCTCTCCCGCTCCCACACTCCGTCACCTGTGCTCGGGAACGCACACACCTCCACGGGTCACACCTATGAGGACTGCAACGCAAATCCCAGTCACATGAAGACAGTCGAGCCCCCCCACGCAGTGTCACACACATAGACAGCTGCAGACACACACGCATGCACACGCACGGGCACACACCCGGGAACCTCTGCTGAGGCTGCGCTGTGCGAGAGAGACAGAAGGACAGACTGGCAGACAGACAAGGCACCAGCTTCCCAGCCTGGAGAAGGTGTGTCTGTGACATGCGGTTTGGGGTAGTTGGGAGGCATGGAGCCAGGGCAGGGACGGAGAGCTCACACCTACCCTCTCCCTGTCTCTCCCTCAAGCTGGTGTCTCTGTCTGTCATGTGTCTCTGGGTCGGTCCCTCTCCCTCCCTCCCTCCCTCCCTCCCTCTCTCTCTAAGTCCCAGTCTTTGCACGAACGTCCCTGGGGCTGTGGCCAGCACGCGGAACCGTGTCTGTTGGGGGGTGAGGGGGGAGCATCCCCAGGGAGGTGGGAGCCGCAGTGCCACGCACCCCGCCTACCAAACAGCACTGGGGGAGGGGAGGGGAGAGGCGCCACCGCAGATACGGACCCAGAGCACAGGCTGCTTCCCTACCCCCTGCCTGCACCCCCCTGCCCTTCCCCTCAGAGACTCCAAGAGATGGAGGAAGTGCAGGGGGTGGGGGGAGAACAGGGAGAAGGAGAGATGTTGGGGGGGGGGCAGAGACAAGCAGGAAGCAACACCTACTCAGAGATAGATGGGGACAGAGACCAGGGAGAGACGGGAGAAAAGATGGGAGATCAGAGAGTCTTTGGGAAAGAACAAGACCCTGAGAGAGAGACAGGGAAACCCGGAAAAGGGGGAAAGGGGGAGTGAGTCAGAGCAGCCTGGACAAAGTGAATTAGGGAGCGGAGGTTGGAAAGAGAGCCGCTCTAAGGAGGGACCCCAGGCAGGGAGGAAGGAGAGGAGGGGCAGAGATGCGGAAAATTGAGGGATTAGGGCAGAGGCAAAGGAGTGGACAGGGAAGGTAGGGGCTGCTGGGCAGAGGCAGGAGTGAGGGGGAAGCGCAAGTATGGGTTCAGGGCCAGCACCACGCTGGCTGCAGTCCTTGGGGGGTCCAGGTCCCAGGAGTTTGACCCGGCTCCTGGCTGCCACCGAAGCTCCAAAACCCACCCTGCCTCTCCTCTTCACCTCCCCCTGGTCCGTTCCCACCTCCCGCCTCATCCTGAACCCCAACCTATTGCCAAGTCTCCTCAGTCCCCGCTCCCTCCCCTGGCTCATCCCTACACCCCAGGCCCCACCCAACTGCAGGGCTGGACCTTTTGGCCCAAAGGCTTGTATCAGAGACCGTGACAGACGTGCAGGGGCAATGACTGTGATTGGTGGTGGCGTAGAGGGACAGAAAGCTGAAGGCAAGTGTGGCCAGCTAATCCCAGGACCCAGAGTCCCAGAGAAGCCCTCTGGGCTGTCAAGGCCAAGAGGCAGGGGCACTGTGTGTCCTGTTTGTGTGGGCTTGGCACCAAGTATGTGCTCAGGAAATACTGTTTAAATGAAATTCAGATTAAAAGAAGCAAAGCCAGGGAGACAGAGAGACAGACAGATAGTGAGTCAAGGGACAGAAAGCCAGAGGCCAAGGGATAGCAAGACCTGGGGTGAGGGGCCCAGAAATGGGGGACAGGAGGACTGAGGGACAGGACAGGAATGGAGCAGAGAGGACAGAGGGACAGATAGATGGACTGAGAGACAGGAATATAGGGGGACAGGGAAACAGATGGGAAAATGGGGACAAAAATAGGGGAAAAGGGATTGACTGAGGGTCAGAGAAAATAAGCAGATAAATGGGGTCAAAGACCCAGGAAGGCAAACGTGAGACACAGAAAGGGAAGAGAGGGGTAGGGGGACAGGAGACAGAAGGCGGGGCCATGTGTGGGGCCTGGGCCAGCGGGAGCTGGGTGCCTGGGCTGCAGGGGATCCCATGAGGGCCAGAGAAGGGCTGGGGTACGGCAGGACTGGGGGAGGCTCGGGGCTCCAGGGGCATCGCACGGTGCTAATTCAGCTCCATCGATCAGACGGGATGAGAGCAATAAATTATTGTGACAAGATGCAATCCTGGCCCGCGCACTGCCGCCGAGGCGGATCGATCCCTGTCCCCAGCCCCGCACCGGGCCTGTGCCCAAGCCCTGGCCCGGACGCCTCTGCCCAGCTCTCTCTCCATTCCCCCACCGCACACGCTCCCACTGACAGCCAGGTTGGGCAGCAGCCCTGAGGAAGAGATGGGAACAGAAAGGGAGCCATGGCGGGAAGACCAGCCCCTATCTGTCCCAGGTCCTCTTGCTTCCCCTCACCACCCTATCCTCACCACGACCTGGGAGGTAGCAACTGCCCATACGCCCATTTCACAGATGTGAAAACTGAGGCTCAGATAGGAAAGTAACTTGGCCAAAGTCCCACAGGGGTGGATGGTGAGGCCTGGACTCAAATGTGGGTCACCAGGACTTCAAGTCCCCCAAAACTTGCACCATCAGAGGAAAGAACAAGGGACCAGGAAAGAAGGAAAGAGGAGATAGAGAGAGCCTGAGAAAGAGACAGAGAGTGCAGGACACAGAAGAAGAGTCAGACACTAGAAAGAGGTAAGATATAGAGACACCAAGAAGACAGAGGTGGAGAAACACAGAGAACAAAGAGACAGGGAGAGAGAGACAGAGAGATACACAGAGACTCAGCCTGGGAGACAGGCACGGGGAAGGTGGGCAGCTGGTGGCAGAGCGGGAATAGAAGAGGTGAACAAAGGCAGGTGGACAGAGAAGCACGTGAAGGGATGGGTAGTTCTGGAGAGCAAGGTGTCTCTCAGGGGACAGGTGTGTGGTGGCAGGAGCTGGGCTGGCTCCAGGCTGCTGGGAGGATGGGGAGAGTGAGGATGGGATGGCGAGCCCAGCCCAGGGAGTCCGTGTCAGAGAGAGGCCAGGTGTGCTGTGCGAGCAGGGAGGCAGGAGTGAGGGGGAGAGCGGGAGGCTGGGGTGCAGAAGAGCTGGCCGGTGATGCAGAGACGCGCGCTGCCAAAGTGACAAGGTGGACAGATGTGTCCGTGGAGGAAGGAGGTCACCTGATACGCAGGTGTGGGAGCTAAGGACACCTGGATGACTGAAGTCAGATGGCCTCCACGATCACCCAGTTTCGGAGACCTCCAAGAAATTACTCCATTTCCCCAGGCTCAGTTTCCTTCTCCATATAGTGGGGATAAGAGTAAGGACGTGCAGGGGCGCCTGGGTGGCACAGCGGTTAGGTTAAGCGTCTGCCTTCAGCTCAGGGCGTGATCCTGGCATTATAGGCTCCTCTGCTATGAGCCCGCTTCTTCCTCTCCCACTCCCCCTGCTTGTGTTCCCTCTCTCGCTGGCTGTCTCTATCTCTGTCGAATAAAAAAAAAAAAAAAAAAAAAAAGGGTAAGGACGTGCCCCCTATGGGCCTGGTGAGGATGAAAGGAGACCGTGGTTAGAAAGGACAGGACGCTGCCTGTCACAGAGACAGCTTTAATAAGCAGGAACTGGATGGGGCGCCTGGCTGCCTCAGTCAGGAGAGCGTGCAACTCTTGAGCTCAGGGTTGTGAGTTCGAGCCCCATGCTGCGTACAGAGATTAATTACAAATAAAATCTAGGGGACAAAAGCAGTAGCTGGGCACATTAGAGGAGCAGGTAGGTGCTACTCGGGCTGGTCCGTGGACCAGCAGCAGCCCCCGGAGCTTGTGAGGAATGCAGAGTCTTACGCTCCATCCCAGACCCACCACACCAGAACCTCTGGGGTGAGGCCCTCCAGGGGTTTCTGATGTCCGCTGAAGTCGGAGAACCTCTGGCATGAGGGAGTTGGTACGATGCAGCAGGCAGGTGTGGGGATGGCTGGGACAGGTGTTCTGTGTGTTTAACAAACGCTACAGGTGGCACTTATGCCCATCAAGAAAGGTATTCCCTGATAGATGGCTGGTGACGTGTTCTATGAAAAGGGACAGGTATTTCCAGAGGGGAGCAAGCTAGAGACAGGTGTGAGGGGTCTGAGGGGTGGGCTCTAAAGGTGTGGGGGTGACAGTTTGCATAAGCATCTAGTGCAGATGAGCCCGGCTGAGACAAGTGGCTGAGAGTTATGGGGTGGGTGCACAATGTCTGGAAAAAGCTATGAAGGTGGGCACCTGGCTGGCTTAGTCAGTAAAGCCTGGGACTCTTGACCTTGGGGTCCTGAGTTAAAGCCTCACATTGGGCGTGAAGCTTCCTTTAAAAAAAAATTTTTTTTTTAAAGAAAAAGCTATGAAAGGACAAGAGTTACAGAGATGTCATGGGGGGTGAGAAGAGAAGGGGACTCGATGTTGGTGCAAATCTGTGGGGCAGGAGTGGGGGCAGGAGTAGGCATTCCCCTTGGGGACAGGCTGGGACGCCAGGGGTATGGCAGAGACCCACTGGAAGAGATGTAAAGCCGAGGGAGATTAAGGAGGGGACAGGTGGGGATGTCTCAGCACCTGTTTGCTAAAGAAAGGAGCGGGTGAGGTAGGGAGCAGGGGATGCCTGCAGCAGACAGGTCAAGGGTCAGGTGCAGAGATATTGGTGTGACCCTGGACAGCAAGGAAGGAGGAAGTGAGAAACATTAGTGAAATTAGTGGTGTGGGTAAAGAAGAGAAGCAGATAGGACCTGAGGGACAGGTGTGGGGAAGCAGGTATACAGGTCAGGCAGGTACCTGCAACCAAGGACAGATTCTCTGCCCCAACTTGTGTATGCGGGAAGCAGCGTTGTGTGGTTGTGTGTTGTGAGATAGTGAGAGAAAGAGAAGCAGAGACAGAGAGACTTCTCACTAGAAGGAGGTGAGCAGCAGGTGTGGAGGTGAGACAGGTGACTGTCAGAGGACAAGGGTTCGCAGGAGAGGAACATGAGGAAGGAGGATACACGTGATACCAGGGACCACAGCCTGTGTGAGCAATCAAGCCATGCTGAGGTCAGGGGACAGGTGGGGTAGGTGCATGTGTTGTCTGGGATGAGATACCTGAAATGACAAGTGGGAAAGACAGGTGTGGGAACGACAGGTGGGAGTAGGGATCTTTGTGTAAGAGGATAGGAGATGGGCGTGGGAGGGAGAGAGGTACCTGCCGCGTGCACGGGGAGCTCCTCTGGAAGGACAGGGATGAGGGTGGCCGAGGCTAGCACTGTGAGTGAGAAGCATGGGACAGCAGAGACGGGAGGAGCCAGGCGTTACCGGAGGACAAATGCAGAGAAGGCTCGTGTCAGGGCTTCTGTGCGAAGGAAGGTGTGTGTGTGCGAAGATATGGCACACAGGTACTGCTTGCGGGAGGCAGAGGTGAAGAAATATGAATGTGTGAGACATGGGTGTGTTTAGAGCTTTAGGGGACAGGTGGGGTGATGCAGGGGCAGGTAGGAGACGGACCATATGCCAGGAAATGAGACAGATGCAGGGATTCTAGTGGGAAGGGCAGATTTTGGAGAACAGGTGTTACCTGGAGGTACAGGTAAGAAAGGACATGTGTTACCTGAGAGATCGTGGGCATCTCTGGGGCAGGTTTCAAGGGACAAGTGTTACCTGGAAAAGCAGGTGAGAGGAAAAAGGTGGTACCTATAGGGACAGACGAAGAGGACAGGTGACCTGCAGGGGACAGGTACAAGGAGACTAACGTTACCTGGACGTCCAGATGTGGGGAACTGAAGGGGAAACCTTAATGTGACAGGTGTGTTGACAGGCAGGTGTGAGTGAAAGGTGTTACCTGAGGCCACAGGTGTGTGCGGCATGGCTCTTCAGGGTGATTTGCTGCCTCCGTTTCTCTCACTTCCCTCCCCTCCCCGCCCCAGGGGCCAGTTCTGGCGCTGGGATCCCTCCCCGGGCTTAGCCGGGCAGGGCATGCAGTTAGCTCCCCACCCGGTAGCTCTGGGCTCAGCGAGGCCAGCAGGGCCTGCCGGGCTGCCGGGCTCCTGAGGCTGCTTGGCGATGCGGAGCGCGTCTGGGCCTCGGCGGGCCGGCCGGGCAGGGGGAGCGGGCGGGGGGGCCGTTTAGCCGTGATAGATCCGCGCGCCGCTTGTCTCTTAATCTCCGGAGCGACCGATCGATTCGCTATTTCCCTTTGTTGCCAGAAAATTCGATCCTGGGCCTGGAATTAGGTCCCCGGCTTAATCTGAGCGGAAACCAGCGAGGGGGAGACAGAGACAGAGATGCTGGGAGAGACAGAGACAGAGAGATAGTAAGAGACAGAGAAAGGCAGAGACAGGGAAACAGAAAGAGATGCTGAGAAAGACACTGAGAGAAAGAGGCACAGAGATTCTAAGATAGTCCAAGAGTTGGACCCAAAGAGGAAGAGAGAGATGCTGCAAGAGACAGAGAGTCAGAGAGAGACACAGAGAGAGTCTTCAAGTTAGAGGTGGACACAGAGATGCCCAAAGAGACAGAGACACAAGGAGAGACCCACCTAGGGAAGAGGCAGCAGAGGTGGCCCAGCACGGCCCTGGGACGGTTGTGGAATGACAGAGAGGGTAGGCAGCATACTCAGCCACCTGTCCCCAGAAGGACACAGCCTCTCGAAGGTCAGAACTAGACCTGCCCTCCCAGCCCCAAAGTGTGGAGACCCATTTATTGGCCCAATGTCCTTCCCACAGGCCCTGTCAACCCCCTTACACCAAATATCCAGACCCCAAATATCTAGAGCCAAATGTACAGACCCTCAGCCTTGAACTCCAGCACCAAATCCAGACCTCCCACCTCCCCCCACCATCCAAACCTCCATACCGACCACAGCCCCAAATGTCCACACCCCTCGTCTGACCCCCAACCCCAGTCAGCTCTCAACCCCAAATATGCAGTCTCTTGGCTCTGAACCCCCAGGTCCCAAATTTCAAGCCCTCAGTCCTGGCCCCTCACCACCCCCCACTCCCTACCGCCCTGGGATTAGAGTCCCACCCTCAGGTGTGCCCGCCAGCCCCGGGTCTCTCCCGGCCCCCACCCCTCGAGCGCTCTTACACACTCCGCCACCCCCGCGTCCCGGCCCCCTGCCCCGAGCGCACCTCCGGCCCTTTCCCCCTCCCAGCTCCCCAGAGCCAAGCGCGGCCCCACCCGCCGCCTCCGCCGGGGCCCGAGACCCCGCCCGCCTTCCCCGCCTGGGGCTCGGCGGCCGGGCTCCGCAGGTCCCTCGGGAGCACCTCCCGCGCTCCGCCCCCCATCCCCGCCCCTGCGCCGGTCCGCGGCGCTCACTCACTTTCCGGGGTTTGCGCCTCCGCTCCGGTCCGGCGAGAAGTGTTTAAAGTTGGGATCCCGCGGCCATGGCCCCCGCGGCGTCCTGGGGAGCGGGCACCGGGGCGAGGGGGGACGAGGCCCGGGGCCCCGGGGGAGGGAGCGGGAGCGAGAGTGGAGGAGAGACCCGGAGACGGAGGGACGGCCGGGGACCCGGAGAGAGGGGCCGCGCCGGGACCGGGAGACGCGGAGAGAGGCGCGCAGGGAGAGACGCGGGCCGCGGGGGGCCGGGCGCGGGGCGGGGGCGCGGGGCGGCGGGGGCGCGGGCGGCCGGCCTGCGGAGCCTCCTGCGCTTCCTCCTCCTCCTCCCTCTGCTCCTCCGCGGCGCGCCGCGCGCCTCCGCCCTCGCGGCCGCCCGGCCGGCTCGGCGCGCAGATATATGGAGGCGGCGGCGGCGGCGGGCGCTGCGGGGGAGGGGGCGGGAGCGCGATCGATGGAATATAATTTTCCTCAAACTCGGAAAATAAAGTTCAGAGCTGATCAAATTTGAAAACAGATGTCGAATCGCGACTCTAAATAAGGTTCGATCCCGGGACTGAGGGAGTGGGGTGGGGGCGGGGTGGGTGGAGAGGTGGAGAGACTCCCCCCTCTCCCCTCCCCTCCCCTCCCGAGGAGGACACGCGGACAAACCCATCGGCAGGCGGGAAGTGAAGGTAGCAATTACGTGGCCGGGACCCCTGCTGGACACGCGAAACCAGACCCGGACACCCAGGCCCACGGACGTCGGGACGCACGCATACAGTGACACAGACCGTGCCAACACACACGCAGGATACATAGCCTAGCGGGCACTGGGACACGCAGAGCAGCATGCACACGACCAGCGGACACACGACCTGCACACACAGACGCACACGCACACACACACAGAGAACCACGGTGACATACAGCTACACTCCACCTCCCAACACACAAGCCTTCAGCGACACACAAGCTCCGGGGGTGTGGACAGACACACCAACACTCCCCTTCACGGGCCCACGCAGTGGCAGGAGCTCACCCACACCTGCAGCCACAGGGAAGGGCCTGGATCTGTTTCCACTGAGATAACCAGAGACTAGTCACCCGGCCACAGGGCTCTGAGAGCAGCAGCCCGCAGCCCCAGAGTTCAGCTCCCTCCTGACTCCCTGGCCTAGACTGACCTTCGCCCTCACCATCCACTCTCCTCCTCCCTCCCTTGTGCCTTCCCACCACCTCTCCTCTCTCTCCCCCCTCCTCACTTCTGCTCCCCACTTTTCTCTCCCATTGTCAGGTCAGGCCCTGTCTCAGGGGCACAGCAGCCCTTGGAGTCACCTACCTCAAGAGGGAAAGCGTCTGGGGCAAAACGACGGTCCCCAAATGAATATGCCACGTCCAGGGCAGCTCTGCAAGATCGCACCAGCCCCCACTGACCTCAGCAAGGTGGGGGGAGACCGAAGGATGGAGGGGATCCCCGAAAACTTCACACAGGCTCAGCTGCTCCCGCCCCTGCTCAGCATGCACTTGGGCCAGTTACTAAGTGCACGTGAGTTAGTAAGCAGGAGCCTCAGCTTGCTCGGCTGCAAAACGGGGCAATATGGACGGCTGCCTCCTCCAGGGCCCGTGGAGAGCGCTCCGCACTGGGTCAAGCACCAACAAAGCACTTGCCATGAGCATCACTACTTTGAAATAGTCACATTAAAAATACTAAATTCTGTGAGAAAATGAGAATCCCCTCACTTGTTTTTACTCGGAACACCCTTCCGGGGAGCCAGCAGGAAGCCCCTGCCCTGGGTGTCTCTACCCCTTCATGAGGCCATACTTGAGACCCCTCAGGAGAGCCACCATCCTCTGGGGGTCTAGAACCGCCCCCAGCTGTATACAGCACCCTCGAAGATAGCTCACCAGCTAGACTGTACCTCCTGGGTGTCTGTGACACCCACCAGACTGTGGAGAACACCCGCCCGGCACCCGCTGGGAGCTAGGCCTCCTCATCTGCACGAGATACCATTCAGGAGAGAGACAACGGCCTCCAGGTGTTCCAAGAAAGCTAGAACACCAGCAGGACATCACGAACACCAGCTGGAATGTACTTAATGACCAGTAAGTGCAGGACAGAACACCAGGGAGGAGAGAAGGCACGCCTGGGCAGAAAGGACCCAACGGACTGTACGCTACACCCTCCAGTAAGAGTCTATCCTCTGGGAAGCCACCATTTATCACACTGCAGAACACCCTTCTGGAAAAGACATCCTTGGGACGTCAGCAAAGAGCATCAGCCCCAAGGGCTTTCACACTCTTCCTCTCTAAGCCCCTCCTCTAGGAGCGAGGAGGGCATCCCAGGATGTCAGACTATAGGTAACATGTGTGAGGGGCTTCCATTGCCCCATCAGAGTTACGGAGGACCCCAGAGGGGAACTCTGATGCCCTCGGTGGTCAGGGTCTATCGGCTGAACCGCCATGCCCATAGTCACGTGAACACCCCCTGACTGCTCAGACTCCCCCTCCCTGCCCCCCCCCCACCTTCCTGATTTCTCTAAGACTTTTTGGGCTGTGCATCTTTGGACCATCCATGCTCCCTCTCTGAGCCCCAGGCGGTTGGGAGGCTTGGTGAGGAGGATGTCAGAGTGTGGCGCGTCCTGTAAGCACGTAGGAACTCGATAGAAGTGAGAGTTTACAGTCGAGCATTCCCAGGGAGGGGGGCGGCCACCAAGGCTGCTCCTGCGCTCGTTAGCAGTATTGTCAACACCTACCTGGCTGAAGGAAGCTTCTCACAGGAGGGGGACCATTAAGCTGTAGTTAACATCCCCAGGGAGGCTGCACTAGCAGACGACTGTAGTTAACACCCCACTGAGACAGAACACCCTCAGGGTGTTTAATGCCCCCTGGAAAAGAGAGAGAGGGCACCCTCAACCAGCCTGTAACACCCAGTGGACTGAATTTATTACCCAGGAAGCAGAGAACCCCTCTAGGGTCCGTAACAGCCATTAGACTCTTTTTAACCGCCCCCCCCAAGGAGTGAGAGGACCCCTCTGTTGGGACGAAAGCCTCCCTTTAGATTGCTTCTAACACCCTTCAAGAGGCGTCCGGGTGCAGCAAATAGCACTAGGATGACAGAGGGTGAAGCCAGGATGGGTATAAGCTGACCATCCCCCTCAAGAAGCCACCCCCCTAACCCGCACGGCTCTCCCGGAGCCCCAGGAGCTCAGGAGTTGGGTGCACAGAACAGGGTTTGCGCGCTGTTCTAACAGCCATGACAATAAAGCCTTTACTGGTGTTTGCTTGGGGCCGGGCACCGGCCCAAACCCTCCACAGAGATGGACTCATTTAAGTCTGTCAACAACAGCCCTACGAGGTAGGCGCTGTTTCGCATTGTCTCCATTTTACTGATGAGAAAACCGAGGCACAGAAGTCACTTGCCCACCCTTACACAGCTAGTGAATGGAAGTGGGACCCGAGCCTCCGCAGCCTGGTCCCCGGGGTGGGGTGGGGGTGTGGGATCTGTTTTCCTAACCCCCAGGCTGGCTAGACCACCTGCTGCGTACGCCCCCTCCCCCGTACTAGACTCTGGTCTCCAGCTTGGACCGACACCGTCCCACCCAGCTCTCCGCACTTCCTCTGCACAGTGGGACAACCCGACCAGCAGTCCCCGGTTGGAGGCTCCCTGAGGGCAGGGCTGGTGCCTGATTCCTTCTCTCTGGTTCCCCAGTGAGGGCAGAGCCTGTCACTCAGGGACCTGGGGAGACCCAGGGAGGGGACAAGGGGAAAGGCTGTAGAGAGGGGTGCAGGGAGGATGGCAGGGGAGGGGGGCTGAAACTGGGCCAGGCCTTACTGCAGGTGCTGGGGAGTGGGAGAGAATCCAGAGCCAAGGGGAGGCAAATCTGCTGGGAGGTGGGGAGCAGACAGCATCCCTGCCCCTCCCCCACTCCTCCCCCACCCCCACCCCCTGGAAGGTGGTAGAAGGATGCGGGCAGGGGATGGGGCAGGACAGACAGACCAGCACAGAGGCCGACAGGAGAGCCGAAGGAGGCAGCCAACCAGGGTGTGGCCCTGGGGGGTGGGGGGGGTCAGACAGACGAACAAGAGTGGGGTGTGAAGACGGTAGGACAGATGGGGGAGGGGTCCCAGGAGAAGGACTGGCAGACGTCGGGCTTGGGGTTGGGCAGGGAGGGGCAGACGGACAGACAGACAGCAGAAGAGAGTGGCCACGGTGGGGGTGGGGGTGGGGGGTGCGGACAGACGGAGGACAGTGGGAGACTGGCGGCCGGCTGGCTGTGCAGGGCCGGCAGGCGCAGCCCACGAGGCCAGGGCCAGGCCGAGGGCGCGCGCGGTGGCGGCCAGCGCAGGGAGGCGGAGGCCGGGCGAGCGGCGGTGTTTGTGGAGCTGTCGGCTGTGGTGGAATTATGAAAAATAGCAGGCATCGGAGCCGGCCTTCAGCTTCGATTAGGGGAGATGGGACATGACAGGTGCGATCAATACGCAGCCGTTCTATAAAGTGTCAAGTAATGAATCAATTTCGACTAAATTTTCCATTTTTCAGAGGCCGTTCTCTGAGAGAAGAATATCCTCTTTTGTAAAGATATTATTATCGATTTCGGCGGCAATTTGACATCAGGGGTAGTTAATTCCACTCAGAATAAAATTGAAAACACTTGAGAGAGAAAAGAGAGAGGCGAAGAGTGAGACAGAGGGAGAGGGGGGAGGGCGGGAGGGGCCGGGAGGAGAGACGGATGGACAGAGAGACAGAGACAGAGACCTAGGGAGAGGACAGACAGCGCGGGCCCGGGGAGCTGGGGCAGAGACATGTGCAGAGACACAGAGACAAACTGAGAGGCTGTAAAGCCGAGAGTTAGTGGGGGCGACAGAGACTGACAGAGACGTTCGGAGAGAGACTGGGGGGGGTAGACAGGACGACAGAGAGACAGAGTGTCTCCCAGACAAGCCCAGATGCTAGAGACTTGCCACAGAGGCGCAAAGACGTGGACAAAGACAAATTCAGAGAAAGGGAAAGATGGCAAAAGAGGCAGGGGAACCAGGGAGGGGAGAGACACAGAAAGTGAGAGACGGCGAAGGGGAAGTTAGGGAGCTGGGGGGCAGCGCTGCTGAGCGAGCAGGGCGGCAACTGGAGGGACAGGAGACAGGATGAGCAGGGCTGGGGCAGAGGCGAGAGAGGTCCCAGGGCTGAGGGCGCATATAGAGATGGGGGTCTGTCCTGCTTGTGCTGTCCCCTGAAGTCACCGAATGGGGGAAGTGTGTGTGTGTGTGTGTGTGTCACCATCCCGAACTGTGGGGGCTGCTTGAGGCAGAGCGTGAGTGTGCGTTGAGTGTGCGTGTCCATGAGCTCCCTTGGCCGCGAGGATTCTGATCCAGGCTCCTGGAGTCTGACTGGGGTTGTGCTGCAGGTAGGGGGTTGCTGTGTTCCCTGCCGTCTGGGCGTGTGTGCCCTCACAGGCTATGACTGTATCTGATTACTTGTGTGTTTCCTGGAATCCTGCGTGTGTCCCTGTCCCTGTCCCTGCACACGCTGTGTCTCTGGCCTTGCAGCCCCACGGGTCTCAGCAGCAGGCAGTGGTGACCACACTTCTGGTTAGTGCCTGCCAGTCCCCCAGCTGAAATCTCCATCCCCCCAGCCCCCCCTGCCCCCAGCAGCTCACAGGCTGCCGGAAGAGAGGAAAGAGGGCTGGAGGATAGGATGCCCTGGATTCTGAGAGAGAAGATGACTGGGGACCCCAGCTTCTGAGTCTGAGGGAGGAGGGGCTGGTTGGCAGGGACCCTTCTGAACGGGATGGTCTGCACGGAGGCGATGGGGCGGGCTAGGAGGCTCCGCAGCCAGCCTGTCGGCCTCCCCACCAGAAAAGCCTGTGCCTGCTGCCCCCTAGTGGACGTGGAGATGGGACTGGCCTGGGACAGGGAGCTGACAAGGTCAAGGGAAGGCAGAGGGACAGACCCACAGGGGAGCAGAGACAGAGAGATATGGACAGAGAGACAGGTGAACACAGACAGGGACAGAGATGAACAGCGGACAGAGAAGTAGGCAGACAGAGGGGCAAGGGTCGGGCAGGCAGATGTTTGAGATGCTGTCTCAGGGGGGACTGGGCATGGAGACGGCAGAATCAGGGGAGGGGACAGAGTGGGAACAGACTGGTGTTGGATTGGTGTGAAGACTTGGCTACAGCTAGTTTGAGAGACAGACAGGAGCCATGTGGACAGAAGGACAGTGTGCCGGGGGATGGCAGATAAATCTAGAGAAAGGAGATATGAGGAAGAGGAAGCCCGGGGAGCAGGCAGAAAGAAGACAGGTAGACAGAGATAAGGAGATATACGCACAGAGCAAAGGGGCAGAGACAGAGATGGGCAGACACTCATGGGGAGACAGAGGGACACACAGAAAGAAGCAGGCTTACACACCTAGAAAGACAGGCAGACACACACCAGAGAGACAGAGCAAGGCAGGTGGACAGAGGGGTACAGAGGAGCCAGGGCCCCCAAAAGCCAAGTGGACACCCCAAGATGGAGCAGAAAGCGGTAGGTGGGGGTGAAGCTGAACCCAGGATTGGGGGAGACTGTGGCCTGGTGGAGGTTCTGGGCTGAGGGGCCGCCCAAGGCACAGCTTAGGAGTGAAGCTGGGGACTGGGCTCCCCTGGCCAGGGTCTTTGCCCGCCACCCCCTCCTAATCCCCCCCCCACCCGGCGGGCTGCCCGGCGGAGGCGACAGATTGAGCGATGAGACGCATTACGCACTTAATCCGCCTGATTGAATGTTTTGCTTTCGCCCAAATTGAAACATTAAACAACACGGGACGAGAAGAGGCGGCCGCAAATCACTCATGAAAGATTCATCTTCTCCCCGGCAGCCGCCACCACCCGCCTCCACCGCAGCCGCCCACCCCAGCCGGGAAGCCTTGGGGTGGGGGTGGGGGCTGGGGCAGTGCCCCTGCCCACTGTGTGGGGCCCCAGCCCTCACGGCCCAGCAAAGTTCTTTCCCCTGTCCAGCCTCCATCCCACAGGTGGTCTGAGACTGGGACCTCAGATCCCTGGACCAGCCCGAGCAGCATGACCTTGGCCCTGTCCCTGTCCCTCTCTGGTGGGGAGCCCTTTCTGTCTCCTCTGGAGTCTACCTTCTAGCTCCTTTCCTGGACCAGCCCAGCACCCTGGGGCCTGGAGGGGCTGCTCAGTGCTGGTTCGGGGCAGGGGGAATGGGGTCTGAGAGCCTCGTCTGTGTGGGTTCTAGATCCAGGAATGGGGTGGCATCTGGGGTGGGGGACTCAGAGGGAGGGTGATGGAAATAGGGGACAGGGAGCCCCTGTGTGTGTGTGTGTGTGTGTGTGTGTGTGTGTGTGTGTGTTCTCTGCCACTCGGAGCTGTGTGTCACTTGGCTGTATGGACAGCTGTCCTTGCTCTCTCTTCTGCTCTGTTGCCGTAACTTGCCTGTCTCTCCGTCTGTGAGTCACACCCCTGTGCCTGTGTGCCCCTAGGTGTGGGGCTGTAACTCCACGGGCCTATGGCTGTCTGTCTACACTGTGTCCAAGTGTAACTTTCTCTGTGTGCACCCTGTGCGTAGTATTTGGGTGTGAGTGTTTATGTGACTTTAAGGGTGTGACTGTGTGTGACTTCCTCTGTGCTTATCTGTGAATGCCTGTGGGCTTGTGTCTGTCTGTCTGCTTGGGTTTGTGACTCTGTGCTACTTGCTCTGGGTCTGACTTGGGGTCTGCGTTTAACTGTTTCACATCCGGGTCTGTTTCGTGCATCCATGTGTCTCTGTGCATCCACTATGTCTCTCACTCTCTCTCTCTCACTCTCTCAGTCTCTGGGTATTTCTTTCTCTGTCTCGGGGCACGAGGGCACCTGCTGGGGACAGAGACAAGTCACCAGAAGAAGTAGGGCTGGGGTGAGGAGAAGCAGGGGAGAGAGGAGGCAAAAAAGACAGAGAGAAAGACAGGACAGTGGTGCCGCTTGAGAGCAGGGGAGCAGGGAGCAAGCGCGGGGGAGCTGGGGGGGGCCGTAGTGGGCGCCACGGCCGGAGCGGGTAATCAATATTCGATTTAGGTTTTAATTCCGGGGCTTTCGGAGCCTGTCAGCCCTGATGTATGAGCTCACACCGGGGCCGCCCAGCCAGCCACCCCACGGATGCCCATGGCCTGGTGGCCTGTCCTGGCCCCAGCTCCCTTGCCCGGCTGGCTGCTGGCTATGGAAGAGGGGGAGGGGGGATGGGCCTGTCCAGAGGCAGAGGGAGGGGCTGCACTTGCACATGGGCATGAGTTCACAGTCGAGTTCACACCTGGGCGCTCCCTTACCTAGCATACTGGCTGATCTGCTCCTTCCTGCCTGTGTTGGAGGGAAACAGGAAGGAGACCCAGGCCCTGTCCTAAGGGACCTACGGAGGTCCTCACTGTCTCAGGGCCTCCCTGCTGGAGTCCCACAGCCTGCTTGTCGGCACTAGGCACACACGTCCAGATGCACACACAGCCCTGGGTTCATGCATAGCTGTGCACGCACAAACATTACCATTCACGTGTCCACACACATGCCTCTGGACTCAAGCACACACGTGCACACACGAACTCTGACACTCACGTCCATACATGTATCCTTGGACCTATATGCATGTCCGCAGGCAAATGCTGACACATGTGTGTCCACACACATAACCCCAGGACACACACAGACACGTAGATAAAGGTTACACGTGAATGGGAAGTAGGATCAACGTGGGGGAGTGCTCTGGCAACAGAGCAAGAGACAGGGACAGAAAGAACCAAAAACTCAGAGACTGAGACTGACACGGTGCCAGAGATGGAAGAGACCCAGGCAGGTAATGAGAGCTACAGCACGGAACTCAGGCACAGAGGCAGAGATGTATAGCAAGAAGCCGGGGGAGGCCGCCAGGACAGGTGGGGATGGGCAGTGGGCGCCGATCAGTGTGGGAGGGGGATGGGGAGCTCTCTCTTCTTCTCCAGATGCCCCCCCAAACCCTGTCTCTCTCTCAGGAAGATGGATCCACCGCCCTCCCTGATGACAATGCTGTCTGCGCAAACTTTAATTAACACTTTGAGTTAATTAGTTCGAGATCATTTAGGAGTAAAATGTTTTTATTAGGGAGGCTGCGAGCCTGTTGATGGATGGGGCGCGATTCGCTCTTCCGCCCGCGGGGACAGCCGGTAAACAGAAATCAATCAGGGGCCTCCCAACCCAGCCCCCCCCCCCCAGTGCCAAGCTCCCAGCCAAGGCCCCCGGAGTCCAGGCTCCCAACCCCCTCTGCCTCCCAGGCCCCTCTGCCTCCCCGGGGGCCTAGGAGTCCTGGTCCCCAACCTTCTCCTCTCTCAGGATCCAAAAGTTCATGTCTGGAGTCCACTTGTCTCTCGGACCCAGACTGGGGGGGGCACCCCCTGCTCCATCCTCCCCCTCAGACCCACGAAGGCCTTGACACTTTCAGCCTCGGCCGGAGCCCCCACTCCCTCGCCCTCCCCAGGCTTCCTGGCAGAGAACTGGGGGCTGATTCACTGCTGGGCGTGGGGGTGGTGATCAGACCCTTCCCTCGGCTCCCTCCCCGGGTCCCTGACTCTGCTTCTCCGGAACTTTCTCTACGTTGCCTCCGGTCTCGCGCCGGCTGCCGGGTCCGACCCCTGCCCGCAGACCCGGGTCGGGCTCCTGCAGCCCCTCCCGCCCGGCTGACGGCTTCATCAGGTGTCTGGGCGGCGGGCGGGGAGGCCTGGCCGGGCGAGGGGAGGCCAGGGGGCGGGGGGCGGAGGGGCGGAGGGGTGGAGGGGGCGGGGGCTCCGGGGCCGATAAATCTTCATCAGGCGGCGGCGGGGGGGCCATTAGGCGCTAATGGGAAGATGGAGGGGCCTGTCGGCCGCGCGGGCCGGGCCTCATTTGTCCTGCTTCCCGCTCCATTGGCCGCCGCCCCCGCCCTCCCCCTCCCCCCGCCGCCGCCGCCGCCGCCGCGCGCGCCCCATTTCCGCTTCAAACCTTTGGAAGGGGTGGTGGGGGGTTTGGGGAGGGGGCGAAGAAAAAGGGAGTTGGAGTGTAGGGACCGAGTTGGAAATGGAGGAGGGGGCCCAGGACGCAGAGGGGAAAGGGGGTTAGGTCGCAGAGGCAGAGTTTAGAACGTGGGCGACTCGGCTAGAAAGCAGGCGGAGGGGGGAGCAGAAGGCTGTGGGGTGGGTCAGAACGGGGAGAAAGTAAATAGAACTCCCTGGAGGACGGAAGAACTCGGGAGGGGGGCGCACAGAACGCGCGGAGGGGACCCGGACCCTGGGAAGGGTGGGCACTGGAACAACGGCGGGGGGACAGGACTGGAATTAGGGGAGAGGGTCGGATCACCGGCCCCGGCCTCCAGGGCGGGGAGCCCGGGAAGGCGCGCGGGCGGCGTCCCTCGAGGCAGAGGCGCGGCCCCCGCCCGCCGCCGCCACCGCCCGCTCCCGGACTCGCGCCCCCCGCGCGTCCACTCTGATTTCTCGGCCCATTTTTCTTCCTCTCCTGTCACTCCGGCGCTCGCCCTCCCGCCGCCGGCTGCCCCGCCGCGCTCTGCTTCCCGCGGGAACCCCCGCCGCAGCCAGCCCCGGGGCCGCAGCCGGGCTCTGCGCCGCAGCGCCCCACCCCGCCCGGGCCCCCTTAGCTCCCATCGGAACCACGTATTCCAGGCATGTCACCCCCAAATTGGTGACCCCCGAAAATGGACTGTCTCCTTGAACATCCACAGGAGGGGCCCAGCCTTGGGGGCAACACTGGGGGGTGGGAACCCCAGAGCCAGCAACCAAGTCTTTAGCACTTCTGGGCCAGCTCAGATTCCCCAAAAGGAGGCATCTAGATACCCACAACCTGGCATGAGAACCCCCACCCTCCTTCAGAAATTCCCATGCAGACTGAAGACCCGAAGGATCAGACCTCTACCTTGAGACAGGTCACACCAGGCCTTATGAATAGTAACCCGGTCTCAGAAACACCAAGGACTGTACCCCCAACCCAGCCCAAACACCCAAAAATAAGGATCCTGGGCCCCAGCCCCATTCACCCCAAACCTCCAGCCCAAGAAAATGATAGGATAAAGGAGATGGGCCTTAGCTCAGTCACCCCAAAATGAGCATCAGTAGCTCCACAATTCACCCCTAAAATATGCATTCATTCTCCCAGACTCAGTACCCCCAAATTAGGCATCAGAGGTCCCAAAGCTGGTACACCTAAACTAGACCTTCCTCACTGAACCCTAAGCAAACATGAGGACCCCGAGATAAATCACCATCTAGACAAATGGGTCCACAGCTGCAGCCACCCGTCAGCCTGTGATCCCCCCATTCTCAACACAAACTAGGAAATGGGACTCAGTCACCCCTAAATTGATCTACTCCAATCTTGATCCCCAGACTCAATCAATCCCAACTTGGGATCTGGGCTGCCCCCTTAAGACTCCCCCACACTAGACGTCTGGCTCCCCAGACTCATTTCTACTACACCAGGATGAGGAACCCCCCAGCAAATCACCCTGACATTAGTCATCCGGGTCTCCACGATCACCCCAAACGTTGCATTGGACCCAGTCATTGGTGACCCTGACCCAGACATTTGAACAACCAGCCATTCAGACAACTATCGGGGCTACCAGAGGCTTCCCAACTTGGCATCTAGAACCCCAGCATCAGCTGCCCTTAAAATACACGCCTGAGCTTCCCCCCTCAGAGCTCACCCCCAGTCATAAGGGTTAGGAACTTTTCAATAAATTACCCCACCATCTAAGCAGCTAGCCTCCCAACCTCAGACACTCCAATGATAGGACTCTGACACTGAGACTCAGTGATCCCCAAACTACACCTTTGGTCCCCAAACTTCAGTTACCCTAAACGAACCATTAGAATCTCATAGGCTCTTACCCTTCAAAGTAGGCAAGTCAAGTCAAGAATCCCCAAATCAGTCATCTGGAGCTGACCCTCAAGGTTGATCATCCTAAACCAAACTCTGGGAGCCCCATAATCAGTGTGACTCAAACTCAGAATTTGGGGTGCCTCTCTCAAACACCCCTGTAGTGTGTTGATGGCAGCCCCCCCCCAAATACATCCATGTTCTAACCCCAGAACCTGCTAATGTGACCTTATTGAGAAAAGGGTCTTTCAGGTGTGGTTAGGTGAAGGGTCTGGAGATGAGTTCACCCTGGATTACCTGGGGGGGGGGCCTAAATCCAAAGATGAATGTCTTTTTTTTTTTTTTAAGATTTTATTTATTTATTTGAGAGAGAGACAAAGAGAGCATGAGCGGGGAGGGGGATGCAGAGGGAGAGGAACAAGAAGACTCCTTGCCAAGCAGGGGAGCCTGAGCGGGGCTCGATCCCGAGATCATGACCCAAGCCGAAGTCAGACCCACTAAGCCACCCAGGTGCCCCTAAGATTTTTTTTTTATAAACAGTCTCCACACCCAACATGGGGCGTCACAACCCCAAGATCAAGAGTCTCTCGCTCCACTGACTGAGCCAGCCAGGCGCCCCTGAATGTCCTTATTAAGAGGCAGAAGAGAAGACACAGAGAGAAGAGAAGGCCATGTGGGGACAGAGAGGCAGGAGGGCGGCAGTCACAAGCCCTGGAAGGCCTGTGTCTACCAGCAGCTGGATGAGACAAGGAAGGATCTTCCCCTAGAGCCTTCAGAGGGAGTATGGCCCTGCCAACACCTTGATTTTGGACTTGTGGCCTCCAGAACTCCGAGAGAATACATTTCTGCTGTTTGAAGCCACAGGATACTGATACGGCCCCCATATTTATCCCAAACCAAGCCTCTGTATCTCTAGACTCAGTGGCCCCCCGAACTAGGGATGTGGCCCTCCATAGTAAAGTGCCCCACACTGGCCTGTACTCCGCAGACCAGGCTTCTGGATCTCGGACCAACTACCCACCATTGTGGCATCAGAGACCCACAGTTATCCCCAAATTTGTTAACTAGATCCCAAGGCTCATTCAGCCACCGTCATCATTAAATAAACCTTGGGATCCCCCATGGACAGTGACCTCCAACCTCTTCACCACCACACCTTGAGCTCCTGGGCAGCTGGGACCCCAGTGTCAGCACCTCCAAAATGAAATAAGCATTAGAACCCCTCTAGTTGGTTAACCCTAAACTCAGCATCTGGGCCCCAAGGTTAGTCCACCCCTGACCTAGGTATCAAGATCCCCACTTCAAGCCACTTCTAATCCCGGCATCTAGGCTCCTCAGGTCTGAGGCTCCATGTCCGTCACCCCTAGCTAGGTACCTGGGTTGATTAGCCTCAGACATCCCTGTACTAGGCAACAACACCCCAAACGCCATCACTCCTAAACCAGGTACGAGGAACCCCAGTGACAGTTCGCCCCAGGGAGACATTGGATGACATAGTCGGTGACCTAGGGAGTCACTGCTCAACTTGGCCATCTGGGTCCCAGCTCTCACACACAACTTGGACTCCCAGTTAGTCATCCCAACCTCAACATCTGGGCAGCCTATGGGCACCCCTAAACTAGACATCTGAATGGCTTGTCTTAGCAACCCCCAAACCAGTCCTTCTCAGTGGGACCGCTGAGTCTCCAGACTAACTCGTCCCCATCTTGACAGGCAAAGCTCCATGGGCGGGCGGTCCCTTCTGGTCTAGGCAGCTAGGCCCCACGGTCATTGCCAAGGCAAGCCTCAGGAGGCCCCTGAAGTCCCCATGCTAGCCCGCACTATCACAGACACCGAGCCTGGCTTTAGGCACCCCAAATCAGGAACATGGGCTCACAAACCCCCAGAACTTGGCAGGAGGGACTCTGGTTACCCCAAATTCAGTATCTGAAACCCAGCATCCCATCTCCCCAAAGGAGGGATCTGGGTCCCCCATCTTCCTCACCTGCAACAATGAATCTCAACCACCATAACCATTTGCCCCCTGAACTGAATTTTGACCCTCGAGACCCTGTTGTGTCCAATTAAGACAGCCAAACCCCTCCCAGGCCCCCTCCCAAAGCGCCACAGCTCATTGTGCCCCAGCCTCAGAGACCCCTCAGCCTAGCATTCAGGCCCCATCCTCAACTTTCCCCACATTGGTACCTCTACTCCAGTGCCTGTCACCTTCACACTTGTGTGCGGAGGTGACCCCAGCCTTGAGAGCCCACTCTGAAGTCTACATGTGTCCAGGGACCCCCGTACCTGGGTGCAGGAAACCCCTGACTCAGTCACTGCAGGAGCACTCAGGCATCAGGCGTTCTCAGAGTCAGCTGCATTTGGAAGGTTCCAGAACACTGGGCCCTGCAACCCAAACTAGAAGGCCAGAACAACAGTTCCTGCCACCACAAACCAAGAAGGGCACCCCTGAGAGAGTGTACCCCCAGCCACACCTCCATTCTCTGCCCCCAGCCAGGCAGTGGCCTCCCGTGTGGCCACACCCCACAAAGCTGGACTCCTGGCCTAATGCCCCACGCTGAGCCCTGGACCCTAATCTCTGTCATATGAAACGGGGCTCCCACACCAGTCATACTGCCCCAAACAGCACTGGACCCTTGTTATGAAAACAGTGTCTGTAACACCAAGCATCAGCTCAGATCAGGCCATCAGATCCCCACCCTGTGCTTCTCTAGGCTAGACAACTGAGCTCCTGGTCTGTCACCCCAAAGTAGATGCCAGTCTCTGAGACCCCCAGCAAGGCACTCCTACTGTCAGCCATAAGAGCCAAGCTGACCCCATCTCAATTCCTTCAAACTACCTAGTCCCTGTTACCCCGTACCATCATCCCATCATCCCCAGATAGATCCTGGGCACTCCAGCTCTTCACCCCAAGCTAGATGCCTTGGCTCACAGTCTCTGAACCTAAACTGAACTGTTGTTCACACGAATCGGCCCCAGACCCAGCGACAGGCCGTCTCTGTCACCTGGAACTGAGAGACTGACTCCCCCATGGTGTCGCCCCAAAGCAGGGCCCTCAACCTCTGGTGTCATCGCCCCAACCTAGACGACTGATCCCAGTCTCCATCTCCCCCAATTGGATGACCGAACCCCCATCACTGTCAACCCAAACTGGACAATAGGGCCTCAGTCACTGTCCCCCTAAACTAGAAAATAAGGCCACAGTTTGTCACCCTATCCAGACAACTAGACCTACAGCCTCCGTCACCCCAAATGTGACATTTGGTGAACAAAGGCTGTCACTCTGTCTTCACAAGTTAGCAAGCTGGGCACCAGTCTCCCCCCGCCAGTCTATACAACCAAACCTCCAGTCTTCACAGGTTTGTCACCCCAGAACATCCTGGGGACATGACCTTCTGTCCCATAAAACTAGACAAGCAGACCTCAATCTCTTCCACCCCAAGTATACTCTGAGATCTCAGTCACTATCCCAGCAAACTAGACAACCAGACCCCATTCTCTGTCACCCCAAAACACCCTGGGACCCCAGTCTCTGTCCTATAAAACTAGACAGCCAAACCTCCAGTCTCTTTGCCTTAAACGCTCCTTAGTACCTCCCGGTTGTCACTAACCACTAGACAACCAGACCCCAGTCTGTCACCCCAAGTATCCTCAGGGACCCTACTCTCTGTCCCACAAAACTAGGCAGCCAGATTTCCAGAGTCTGTCAACCCAAATGGTCCCTGGGACCCTGGTTTCTTCCCCACAACAACCACACCTTCAGTCTGTCAAATATTCCCGGAACCTACTCTCTGTCCTGCAGTACCAGACGCCTGACCCCAGACCCTGGACCCCAAACAAGGCGCCAGCACCTCTAGACTCTGTCATTCCAGGCTGAGCAGCTAAGTGATGAAGTATCACCTCAAACTAGAGACAGGGACCCGCAGCCCCTCGAGCCGTCCTCTCGTCCATCTGTTGCCCGAAGCTGGACAAACAGACCCCTCATTCCACTCGTGCCAAACTAGACGTGCAAACTCCCATTCACCCCAAACCAGACCCTTGAACCTTTGTCCTTTCATCCCGAAGTGCACAACTGATCCCTAATCTTTGCCATCCCAAATGAGACAACTAAGTTCCCCGTCTCTGTCACTCCAAGGCAGGTCCTAAATCCCAGAATCCTGCTCTCTGCCACCCCAATCTAGGCAAATGAACCCCCTCTTCTTTTTTTAAATATTTTATTTATTTAGGGGTGCCTGGGTGGCTCAGTCGGTTAAGCATCTGCCTTTGGCTCAGGTCATGGTCTCCAGGGTCTCGGGATCGAGCCCCACATTGGGCTCCCTGCTCAGCGGGGAGTCTGCTTCTGCATCTGTCCCTCACCCCTCTCTCACTCTCTCTCTCTCTAATAAATAAATAAATAAATAAATAAAATCTTAAAAAAGATATTTTATTTATTTACAGAGAGACAGAGAGAGAGCATGCATGAGTAAGGGGAGGGGCAGAGAGAGAGAGAGAGAGAATCTCAAGCAGACTCCTCGCTGAGTGCAGAGCCCAATGAGGGGCTCAGTCTCATGACCTTGAGATCATGACCTGAGCTGAAATTAAGAGTCAGACGCTCAACCAACTGAGCCACTCAGGTGTCCCTGAACCCCCACTTCTTATGTCCAAAACCAGACATCTGGATCTCCAGTGTCTGGTCTCCCCATCAGGAAGAAACCTCACAGTCCTCTGAAATCGCGATCATGACCACGTCCCTAATCTCTGCCTTCCAAGCCGAACAATAGACCCTAGTTAGTCTGTCACGCCAACTAGGCAACCAGACCTGTAGTGTCTGCTGCCTCAAACTAGTCAAGTGGCTCCCCAATGTCTCCTACCCCAAGCCAAAGCCCCAAACCCACTGTCATCACCCCAAAACAGATAACCAGTCCTTTGGTCTCTAAAACCCCAAACTGGACAATTGGCCTGTGCATCTGACATCCCAAATGAGATGACCACAAGTCTCAGACACCCCGACAGAATCACTGGAGCCCCAATTTCTGTTGCTCCAAACTAGTCCCTGAGTCGGGTGCCATGCTCAGTGGGGAGTCTGCTTAAGATTCTCTCTCTCCCTCTGCCCCTGCCCCTGCTCACGCTCACTCAACTATCCCTCTCTCTCTCTCTCTCTCTCTCTCTCTCTCAAATAAATAAAACGCTCAACCTGGTGTCTCAAACCTTAAAACGTTGGAGTCTCAGCCTAGCAATTAGAGACCATCTGTCTCCCCAAACTAGACCTTAGAATCCCAGCCCCCAGCCCCCCGACCTTGACAAGGACCCCCATCTCTGACAGAACAACTCCAGTCCCGGTCTCTCCCAACCAGACAAAAGAGTCCCTAATTGGTCACTTACAATTTGAGAACAAGACCCATTGTGTTTGTTCCCAACCGCAAACTACACAAGCAGACGTTCCCCAAACTAAAAAATGCAATTCCCCGGTCGCTGTCACCTCACACTAGCCAGTGAGACCCCACAGTCTCTGTTGTCCCAAGTTGCACAGCGGGACCCCCAGGCTCTACTGCTCCAGGCTGGACAGTGTGGCCTGTCTCTGCCGCTTCAAGGAGACAACAGACCCCGATCAGGTCACCTCCAGCCAAGGGGACACCCTATCTTGCCATCCCAAACCAGGGTCCTAGACTCCCAGCGTCATGCCTCCAAATCTGCCACTAGATACCCACACCCCTTTTCTATCACCTGAAGCTGGACAAATGACAACCCGTCTCTGTCACCTCAAAGCTGATAACAGATCCTTAATTTCTGTTACCCTAAACTGGAAACTGTCGCCCCCAATAAGAGAACCAGACACCCCATATGACACCTAAAATGAGGTGTAGGCACCCCCTGGCCCTGTCACTCTGCACTAGACAACTACTTTGTTTTTAAAGATTTATTTATTTGAGAGAGAGAGAGAGAGAGAGGGATAGTTGAGTGAGCGTGAGCAGGGGGAGGGGCAGAGGGAGAGAGAGAATCTTAAGCAGACTCCCCACTGAGCGTGGCACCCGACAAGGGCCCATCTCGTGACCCTGAGATCGGGACCTGAGCCAAAATAGAGCTGGATACTTAACCAACTTAGCGACCCAGGTGCCCCTGCCCTAGACAACTAGATCCCTTGTCCCTGTCTTGTCAAACCTGGACCCACAGGCTCTTTAATAATGAAGTCGACAACCAGACCCCCAATTTGTCACTCCCAACCAGTCAACTAGACTCCCAGGATCCGTCACCAAAATAAGATGACCAGAACTTTGTCCCCCTGATGAGACACCAAGTCCTTGTTTTTGTTGCCCCAATACAAACCTCTCAACCCAGGGTCATTGAGGGGGGATGCACAGGAGATGGGCCTCCCGTCTTGACCACCCCCATGGAAACTTCTGGTCTGAGGCATCTCAATAACCCAACATCAGAATTAGGGACCTGTAGTCAATCACCCTCAGATTAAGCCTCTGGACCGAGTCTCTCAACCTCCCAACCCCAGGCTGCCAACCACTTGCCTCAGTGATCTCAGTCCTGGTCCTTGGGCCCCTGGCCTCCTCACCTCCGAACAAGGCAGCCTGACCACATTCCTTCCTGGCTCAGCTGTGTAAGCTGAACGTAGTGACCACCCACCCTATGGGCATGAAGACTGTCTCCCCCGGGAACACCGGCGTCTCCATCACCGGGCAAAACGCCCTCTACTACCCCAGAAGTGGGATTGGGAGCCTGGTCTTTTTGTAGATGCAGGGACCTGCCTGGGCCCTGGGGTCCCAGGTTTTATCCCCCAGAAGTCGGGCTCTGGCGCCCTCCCTGGAGAAGGTCCGCAGGAAGCACTTTTCCGCCCTCTGGTGGCAGCCTCTGGAAGTGCGCTCCTGGTGACTGGGACCAATGTGGACCCAGCTGCCCAGGCCCCCTGGTCTTCTGGTCTTGCTGGAAACCGAAGCCTGGGGCTCATCCTTGCCTGCCCCCTCCCAGTTCCCACGCACATCAGTCACTAAGCTACTTGTTCTGAATTTGTCTTCCCTGTCCGTCCTCTCTACTCCATGTCCCTGCCTCATCCTTCCTGGCCCCATTCCCTTTAGCCCATCCCCATACACAGTCCCAAAGCAATATTTCTAAAATTCACACCTGGCCCTGACCCCCACTGTTCAAAACCATTCCATAGTCCACATTACCTTAAACTAAAATCCAAAGACCTTCTCAACGGCTTGCAGGTCCTGTGAGATCTGGTTCCAACCTCCTCCCCTCCATCATCTCCTATAGCTGTTCTCTTCACTCCCTTCACACAGTCACAAATGCTGCGTTGTCACTGAGAAGGTCCCACCCCAGGGCCTTTGCACTTGCTGTTCTCTCTGGCTGGAGTACTCTTCCCCCAGACTTCCAAGGAGCAATCTCCTTGTCCCAGCAAGGCCCTGCCTGCTATTCTGAGTGAGCCCTCTCCTTCCACGATTCTCTAGCCTCACCCAGTCCCATTTTTATTGGTTTCACGAGCTTATTGCTTTGAGTTTTCTCTTTGCTGGCTGTTTGGTTTGTGTATCGAGGGCCTCTCCCACTGAATTTGAGCCCGGAGAGGGCAGGGGCTCATCTATTCACGGGGCTTCTGTTTCTCCAGCATGCCAGCCAGCGTGTCCAGTAGACTCAGGGTATGAGGCATAGTGTCACTTTATATTTTCTACTTAATCACATTTTAAAAAGTGAAGAAAAAAGTGGACACAATAGGGGTGCCTGGGAGGCTCAGTTGGTTAAGCATCCGCCTTCAGCTCAGGTCGTGATCCCAGGGTCCTGGGATCGAGCCCCACGTTGGGCTCCCTGCTCCGTGGCGAGTCTGCTTCTCCCTCTCCCTCTGCCGCTCCCCCTGCTCTTGCTCTCTCTGTCAAATACATAAATGAAATAGTAAAAAAAAAAAAAGTGGTAATAATAAATTTACCTACAGGGCACCTGGGCGGCTCAGTCCATTAAGTGTCCAACTCTTGATTTCGGCTCAGGTCATAATCTCAGGGTTGGGGGCTCCTCACTCAGCAGGGAGTCTGCTGGAGATTCTCTCCCCCTCACCCTCGGTGCCCCCCCCAATAAATAAATAAGGGCGTCTGGGTGGCTCAGTTGGTTAAGCGTCTGCCTTCAGCTCAGGCCATGATCCCAGGGTTCTGGGATCAAGTCCTGCATCGGGCTCCCTGCTCAGCGGGGAGCCTGTTTCTCCCTCTCCCCCTCCTCGTGCTCGCTTTCCCTCTCTAATAAAAATCTTTAAAAAATAGTCCTTAAAAATAAACTTACCTAGTATATCCAACACATTAGCCTTCCAACATATAACCGGTAGAGAGAATTATTAATGAGACATTACATCGTTTCCTGCTAAGTCTTTGAAATCTGGTGTGGATTTTACACTCATGGCACATCTCAGTTCGGGCCAGCCATGTTTCAAGTCGCCGCACGAGGCAGAAGGATTCCAGAACAACGCAGAGCACTCCGTGGGCACTCAGTAAAGCCCCTGCTCGATGACCGGTGAGTGGGTGAGTTTTGGTGACGACCAGCGAGGTCGGAGAGACTAGGGGACTGCATTGCAAGGTCTTGGTGCTGTGGACTGGCTTAGGCCACCCCGCCCACCGCTCTTCCTGTGGCCGCCTCCGTGTCCCTCCCGGCTCACTGAAATGTCACCTCCTCAGAGAGCACTCCCAGACCAGCCCCCTCTGAAGTGGCTTCTCACAGCTCGGCGCCCTGCTTTGTCATCCTATCTGTCTAGTGTTCTGTCTGGCGTGTTCCTCTTTCGCCAGTGCTCCCACATGGCAGACTCGACATTACAATGAAAAGCAGGTTGTGTCACTTGGGGGAGAACCAAAGCCCTCCCCGAAGCCTGTCCGTCCTCCACATTCCCCCACTAGCCCTCTCCAGCCGCTGGGCTTCCTCGCTGCGTCCTCACCCCACTCCCCAGGCACGATGCAGCCTCCCCGCCTTTGCCCCGCTGCTGCCTCTGACCAGAACGTTCTCCTCTCAAGGAGCTACAGCTGCTCCTTCACTCATCTGCACGGGCTCAGGGAGGCCTTCCTTCACCTGTACCTCAGCTCCAGAACTTTCTCTATGCAGGAGAGTTAACATGGGAGGCCATCCTTAGAGAGGGACGCTGGCATAGTTGGCCCTTAGCTGGTGTTTGGGAACTTGGATTCCAGAAGGCTTCTCCCCGGTCCTCGATGAGAATGACTCACTGTGTCTACACTGTTTGTGCAAATGGCATTGTTTATGCTGAACACCTGCCTTCCTTTCTGGGAGTCTGGAATTTCCCTACATGCTAGCCAGAGGGTGCTTATGGGGCCACCTCCCAGCAGAGAGCCCGGGCACCAGTCTCTCATGAGCCTCCCTGGCAGACACCCATACCTGCCCCCACACTCACCGCTGGAGGAATGGAGCCCAGGGTGGGGGAGGCCCCTGGGAAGCTTGCGCCTGGCTTTCTCTTGACTTTGCCCCATGTGCCTTTTCCCTTCCCTGATTCTGTTTCGTAGCCTCTCATGATGAACTACAGCTGTAGGCCCAACCAGATACTGAGACCTTCTAGCAAATCACTGAACACGGGGGGTGGTCTGGGGTACCCCAGTTCACTCTCCCCCCACCCCCAGCACTTACCATTTGCCATCCTATCATGTATTTTTTTTTTAAGATTTTATTTATTTATTTGACAGAGAGAGAGACAGCCAGCGAGAGAGGGAACACAAGCAGGGGGAGTGGGAGAGGAAGAAGCAGGCTCATAGTGGAGGAGCCTGATGTGGGGCTCGATCCCATAACGCTGGGATCACGCCCTGAGCCGAAGGCAGACGCTCAACCGCTGTGCCACCCAGGCGCCCCTATCATGTATTTTTTAAAGTATTTATTTATTTGTTTACTTACTTATTTATTTTTATTTATTTAAAGTAGGCTCCACGCCCAGTGTGGAGCCCAACCCCGGGGCTTGAACTCAGGACCCTGAGATGAAGACCGGAGCTGAGATCAAGAGTCGGGCCGGGCCCTTCACTGGCTGAGCCACCCAGATGCCCCATCCTCTCCTTTTTAGTGATTTATCTTGCTCATTGAATTCCCCCCATCCAGAGGACCCCTCTATCTTGGTCTCTGCAGTCTGCCCATGCCCCTGCCCAGGCCCACAGAAGACCCCGGGAGAGTATCTGCTGACTGACCACTGTAACAGTTTTATTTCCACGGCTGGAATCCCTCCCCAGGCTTGGGATGGGAAGGCGGCCTCTGGCCAGGCCTGCGGGGCCGTGCGGGGCAGGGGTGAGCAGGGACGAGGTGGCTGACTCAGGAGGCCCGAGGGGCCGCATACGCCTCACACAGCCTCCATCTGCAGCTCTTCCCCGTCCACAGCCTCCGTCTGGTGGAAGGCGGCGTGGGAGCCAATGACCACGAGGGTGGCTCCTGCAGGGAGATGGACAGGTCAGGGCCATGCTCCCTCCCCTGCTCCCCGCCACCCACCCAGAGCCCATACTCACCCAGGACCCAGAAGACGGCAGAACCCGCGCCGGCCAGCCAGAAGAAGGGAAAGGAGACACCCCCAGCCAGAGCATACTGATGGGCTGGGCTTACCTCTCGGCCTGGGGGGCAGATGGCATTGGGGCAGCTGTTCTAACACTCATGCCCTCTCCCCGAGTAAGCCCTGACGCCCCACCGACAGTCTGGGGTCACAAGCTCCAGGAGCCTCAGGATCGTCCAAACTCCTCATGCCAAGGCCCCCCAAGCCCTGGCCTCAGCTACTTCTCTGATGTTCCCACCGCCCACCCGAACAGAGCGCAGCTTCCTTACCAGAACACCCCCTCCAACCATGCTCACTGCCCTTCAGCCCCACTTCTGCTAGGAAGCTCCCCGCCTCCCACTCCCCCAAACTATGGCTCTCCTCCTCCCATCTGCACTCACATAGACCAGAGGTCTCAAACTGGCCACCCAATGGCCAAGTCTGATCTGTGGATGCGTTTTTGAGTCTCCACCATGTTCCCCAAGAATCTGATTTGCGGCTGTTGGATTAACTGAGTGATTTCACAAGTAATACAGATTTCTGGCTTCTTGGGGCAGACCGGAGGATCGGGTCTGCATGCCTGGTGGCTGTGCTCCAGGCGCTCCCTCCATGCCCTGTGCCTGCCTGGCATGCCCCTCAGATGCCAGCCCACCCCTGTCACGGACAGAACGGGCAAGCCTCTGAAGGACTCTGACTTAGGTCTTCCGGTTTGATCCCAGCTCTTCCATATTGCCACTCTGAACCTTGAACTTCCTCTGGGTGGAGACTCAGGCCCCTCTTTCCTCCCAGTGGTGCCTAGGGCCACAGGAGCCACAAACCGCAGCTTCCCTCTTGGAATAGTTTCAAGATCTTTCTGGCCCCACCCCAGGAAGCGGGAAAGGACAGGGGCACAGATCTAGGCCAGTGTAAGGTCGCCATCTGGTGTCCAGTGTGGGTACCTGCAACTGATGCTTTCTGCAGAGACGAGGGAGAACGGAGGCGAGGAAAAGTAGGTTTAAAGGACAGGACACAGGTGAGGAGTAGGTTCTGGGGTATCTCTAGCTTTGAGAAATACCAACTGGGGGGTCTGAGACTGGGTGTGCGCATCACCAGATGCCTGAGGTTTTAATGGATCGAGTTAGGGGGATCTAGTGTAAACTATGCTTGGGCAGACTGGGGTTTGGGGTCTAAGGCTTGCGTTCCAAGACCAGGATTTGAAGGATCAGGGAACCGTCTGGACAGGGGATTTCTCACCAAAAAGCACAAACTTGGACTGCAACGTGCGCAGATAGAGGATGTAACAAGCGCCAAAGAAGACAGCCAGAGCCACCAGCAGCATGGGGGACGTCACCCTGGAGAAGGGTAGGGAGGCACCGGTCAGGGAGCTGGGAATGAGCCAGCCAGGGGGCCCCTGACTGCCTACGCCGATGGATAGCAGGCTACGTCCTTGAGGCCAGGCAAGACCAGGTCACATCTGGTCACGCTGTGTCCCGGCCAGGCTGATGGGGCAGTAGGGGCCGGCCCTTGGGTGAAAAGGTCCCGCGGAGCCGTCCCGTGGGGGCGGGGCCGACTAGTGGGGGCAGGGCTCTCCGGTGGGGGCGCGGCCTGGCGGGTGGGGTAGAGTGCGGAGCGGGTAAGGCACTCACACACAGTACAGGATGAGGCCCAGGAACACGAACACATAGTTGCTCTGGTAGTACTCCACGTTGCGTACGAGGCGCTGGCACAGCTCGCCCAGATTGCGGGGCCGCGAGAAGCGCCGCTGGTCCACGAAGGAGCTCCAGGGCCGGATGGTCGCGCGGCGCCGCTCCAGCCACTCACGGCCCGCGCCGGATGGGATCAGTTTCGGCAGCAGGGTCCTGGTGGACGGCCCCGGATCAGCGGTAGACCGGGATGGAGCCCGGACCCCCACCCCCCACCCCCGAGCAAGAAGGGGGCCGAGGGGGACTGGACTCCGGGGCCCTAGTGGGGGAAGGGTCCAGGACTCCTGAATCGCAGAGCAGGACGGGGCGGAGGGTCCAGACTGCAGAGTCCTCGAATTGGAGACCAGGGGTCCTGACTCCAGTGTCTGGGGCCCGGATTCCTGGGACCCGAAGGAGTAGGGGGCGGAGGGCCAGTGCTCCCCGGTTTCGGTCGGGGGGGGCGGCTAGAGCCGGCTTGCTCACGTGGCGCTCAGCCCTTCCGGCTCGGCATCCTTCTGCTGGTCCTTCTCTGCCGCCATGTCTCCGTCCTGAGGGGTAGAACCGCTGTAACGAGCCCGGGGCCCTACAGACCCCGGCAGCCCCGCCCGAGCCCGGCCCCACCCAGCGGAGCCGACGTGGCGGCGTTCGGGATCGGCCGGGGGCTGCGGTTCTGCCGCCGAGCACTGTGGGAGTTGTAGTCCTCAGGATGTTAGGGAGGGTCTGGCTCGCCTAACACCTTGGGAGACGCAGTCGCGTAAAGCGACGCTAAGCGCCTCTGGGTATTGTGGGAATTGTAGTTTCAGAAGCGGGGCGTGTGGTGTCGGGGAACGTGGCTAGTCTGGACTCGAGGTGTCATGGGAGATCTAAAGGTCGAAGCAGGCGTCGTGTACTCCCTTCCCTGCAGGGTACAATGGGGCTCGTGGAGAACTGTCGTCCTGACTCCAGGGTGCATAAAAAACTAGGGCTCGATAAAACTACTCAGATATAATGACTCCGCAGATCCGGGGTGGGGCCCATTAATCTGCGTTTCTAACAAGTTCCTTTTTTTTTTTTTTAAGATTTTATTTATTTATTTGACAGAGAAAGAGAGACAGCCAGCGAGAGAGGGAATACAAGCAGGGGGAGTGGGAGAGGAAGAAGCAGGCTCCTAGCGGAGGAGCCTGATGTGGGGCTCTATCCCAGGACTCCGGCATCACGCCCTGAGCCGAAGGCAGTCGCTTAATGACTGCGCCACCCAGGCGCCCCCTAACAAGTTCCTAGATGCTGCTGGTCCATGGACCGCATTTTGAATGGCGAGACTGTGCATCATTCGTGGGAATCTGTTCCTTTCTGGAGGCAGAGACTAGTGACGGGGCCATGGTTGCTGGAGGGGGTATCTGAGGTGGAGAGCAAAGCTCCCCCAACAACCCTTGAGCTCCCAGGGATGACTAGGGACGTTGGGATACCACCACCCCCCCATAAGAAGAGAGGTGGGAAAGGGTTGAGAATTTATTTATTTATTTATTTATTTATTGGGGGGGGGCAGAGGGAGAGAGAAAAAGAGAATCTGAAGCAGGCTCTATGCCCAGTGCAGAGCCCCATGCAGGGCTCCATCTCAGGACCCCCGAGATCATGATCTGAGCTGAAATCAAGAATCAGACGCTTAACAGACTGGGCCACTCAGGCGCCCCCAGGTTTGAGAATTTTTGAAAGAGGGGAGTTGTTACAACTGAAAAAGCTGGGATTCTGGAGTCAGAGATGAAAATCTAGGCTGTGATGACCTCCCCAACCTCAGTGTCATTATTGGGACAGTGGAGATCCTGAGAGTGCCACACTCACTCATGGGGTTAAAATGATTCGGTTAAATGGCCCACGTACAGTGCTCGCAAGTCTTGTTACTTGGTACATTCCAATAAATGGTAGTTGATGTTATTGCCACTACATTATCATGAATGTTTTGATTATATCTAGAGTTAAACCTTCTTATAAATTATTTTAAGTAAGCTGCATACTGAGTGTGGGGCTCGAACTCATGACCCTGAGATCAAGAGTCCCATGTTCTGCCAACAGAGCCAGCCAGGTGCCCCCTGCCTTCCTAAATTTCACAGTAACATTAGGAGCTGCTGGCCCCTTGGATGTCCCAAGGCGTGGCTGGTGTCTGAGGCATGGGCCTTTCTTTTCCCTAGTTCCCACAGCCGTGGCTCCCTCTCGGTCTTCACCCCGGCCCCTGAGTGAGTTGTGGGTAAATGGCCGGAGTTCTAAAGGGGTGCACGGAAGAGCCTCAGGAAATGTGTGTGGAAGTATTGGGAAGCCTGGGCTCCCTTACAGCGACGGAAGTTTCAGGGCTGGGTGGGACTGAAGAATACCCAGGTAGAATTTCCAGGTTACTGTCAACCCCAGCTGTCTTCTGAGACCCACGTCCCTTTTGGCTTGGGCTTTGAGGCCTGATGGAGGGCATTCCCATGAGCCGGGGGAGACGGCCCCTGCCAATGGGGCTGGTAGAGCAATAGACAGGGAGGCCCCCTGTGTCGGGGAGGTCCCAAGCTGAAGAGGAATGAGCCATACTTTGAAGATCAGATTGGCTCGTTACTGTTTATTTCCCCTTTGTCAGCCGCAGGCCTTTAGTAGAATCTTGTTGAGGCTTCCCACTGGGGTCTGGCTAGTTTCAGGAAATCAAAGGAGGACTGTGAGTGCACGATTAGCCCAGAGCGTTAATGCGGGAGCCGCACCTGAGTTCAAAGCAATGGGGGCAGCAGAGGTGAGCAGAAGAGCCACCGAGAGGGAGATGAATCTTGGGGAGCAGAGAGTGGGAGACCTCCTCCCACAGCCAACCTTGGGAAATTTGGGTTTGGCTTTTGTGAGGAGAGCCAGTGGGGTTTCTTTATAAGAAGTGTTGAACAGCGTGGGCTGTGGACAGTGGCGTCCAGAGCAAGGATATGTGGGGAGTGGCCCTCTGAGTGGGGTGTGGGAGCTTTGAATCAGGGGGATTTCAGGAGATGGGGCCGTGGCATAGGGGCAATGCGGGAGAGGAGCCCCTTGAAACAGGGACTGTGGGAGAGATGGGAGGGTCCTTGAGGCAGGGGGATGATGGGAGATGGCAGGGAGAGGGGCCCTGGCCCTGTGCTCCCTCCAGTCTGAGGCCTCCTTCCTTTTCTTTTTTTCTTTTTCTTTTTTTCCTCCCCCCCCCCTTTTTTTTAAGATTTTATTTCTTTATTTCACAGAGAGAGAGAGGCAGCGAGAGAGGGAACACCAGCAGGGGAGTGGGAGAGGGAGAAGCAGGCTTCCCACCGAGCAGGGAGCCCAATGAGGGGCTCGATCCCAGAATGCTGAGATCACAACCCGAGCTGAAGGCAGATGCCTAATGACTGAGCCACCCCGGCGCCCCATGAGGCCTCCTTCCTGCCTCTTGGATCCCTAGAGGAGGTAGAGCTGGAAATGTAGGAGGACCTCAGCGCAGACAATCAGAAACCTGGCTTCTATCCCTGCTGTGTGACGTCAGGGAATTCCCTGCTGTCTTTGGGCCTCAGCTGTCTATGGGGGTACAGGTTGCCCCTAGGATCCAAAACGGAGCGTTCCTATGAAACCTTTCATAAGCCAAAATGGGGTAAAGTGAAGAGTATCCCCCACTTTCCAGAAATTCATGTGATGCCACTTCACTTTTACGGAAGACCTACATTAGCACCCATTTTCGCTAAATGAAAGAAATCCAAAGAGGATTTTTGCTTTTCCAAAAAAGACCATTATGCGATAATGTAGGTCCACGTAGTTGTCGGGTGTGGTGGGCGTGTGCACACACTCGCACTCACATCTCTGGGCTCTGTCAGTGGACCCCTCGAGCCAAGGGGTGCTGCTGCCCAACCAGAATGGCTGGAAGTCAAACGATTAACAATACCTGGAGGGAATGCCGAATGATCCCGAGTTCTGGAAAGAGTGTGGCCGTTTCTATTAAACACAATCCGTGCCACGATCACCAATCTCTTTCCTAAGCATGAGCCCAACAGAGATGCAGACATGTGTCGTTGGAAGACACTGTTAGAATGGTCCCATTTCTAGCAGCTCCCAAAGCGACCGACACGTGGGACAACGTGAGTGACTCTCACAGGCATGCCGAGCACAAGCTGGACACGCGAGACAACACACTTGTAAGATTTCATTTATACAAAGTCCAAGAACAGGTGCAACTAAAGGATGACGACAGAAATCAGGGCAGCCCCCGGTGGAGGAGGGGCGCTGACTGGAGAGGGGCACGAAGGAACTTTCTGGGCGGGTGGAAATGTTCCATACCTTGATCTGGGTGGTGGTTATGCAATGCAATCCTTTTCTTTTTTCTTTTTTTTTTTTTTTAAAGTAGGCTCCGCACCCAGCGTGGAACCCAATGTAGGGCTCAAACTCATGACCCCGAGATCAAGACCTGAGCTGAGATCAAGAGTCCGATGCTTGACTGACTGAGCCACCTGGGCGCCCCGCAATGTCATTTTAAAAATCCTTGAGCTGTGCCCTTAAGATTTTTGCACTTCACTGAAAGTTCATCTCAATAAAAAGAGCGAGAGAATAGCACATACTTAGAGGTTGGACACCTGAGGTTCAGATCCCAGATTTGTCACTTCTTGGCTGTGTGGCCTTGACCAGGTCACTTTCCCTCTCTGTGCCTCACAGCTTGTGAGGACTGAATGAGCTGAGGCACAAGAGGGCAGAGCACAGAGCGGGCACTCAGGGAATCACCATCATCACCATCGTTGTCATCATTGTCACCAGCATTGTCCCCCCTTCCCCTTCCTCCTCCAATAGGAGAGGATTCCCAGTCTGACTTCCTGCCTCTTCCCTGTTCTGACTCCATAATCCCACTGCCTGGTGATTTGAAGCTGCTCTCACTGTAACCTTGGTTGGGTCTAACACCCCATGACCCGGTGACTCTGTGATCCCATGGCTCCTGGGGTTGTGTGGATCACCCGGCCATGGGAGCCAGCACCGGGGACACCACCCCCCCACCCCCGGGACCAGAAAGCAAGCACGACACACACGCGCTTCTCTCTCCCCACTGATATATTTGATAATTGTCCAGAACCAGAGATGGCATCAGCCGGGGGTGAGGGGGAGTAAAAAAGAGCCCAGGGAGGGGGCACAGAGGGGGCTGGGAGGAAGGGGTGAGGAGAGGGAGAGGAACAGTGACACAGAAAAGAGAGAGGGGGAGAGGGGGTCCGGGGGAAGGTTGGAGAGAGAAGCCAGCCAGAGGGGGGAGGTGGGGAGGCAGGAGATAAATTGAGGGGGCAGGGGCCAAGGTGGGGCCATGGGGAGAGAGGGCCCCTCCCCCAGAATACAAAATGGGGGGACTGGTGAGGGCTGTCCTGGGCTTGGGGGGCAGGGAAGAGATGGGCGATGTGGGGGGGTGAGGTCAGTAGTAGGTTTCCTTCTCCACCCAACCTGGAGACAAAGAAAGAAAGAGAGAGAGACATGGAGAAGGGCACGGGACAGAGACAGAGAGGAGGGGGACCGAAGAGCCAGGAAGAGAGAAGAAGGGACGTGGGGGAGACAGGTCAGCACAGTACTCTGCCTGCCGCCCCTCCCCCTGCGCCCCTGCCCCCCAGCCTCGCCCTCCACCCCGGGAGCCCCCTCACCCCCGGGGTTCCTGCGCAGGATGAGTTTGCGGATCTCGTCGTAGACGAAGATGAGGAAACTGTAAGGGAAGGCACAGAACCACCAGCTGGGCCTGCAGAGACAGAGAGCAAGAGAGCGTTGGTGATGGGTCTGTCCCAGGGGACACAGAAGCAGGAGAACAGGAGGGCCACCCTGGGGGGGATTCTCCCTTGCCCTCTGTGCCCACATGCAAGGGGCGCCCTGGCCCAGGCTGCAGGCTGGGGCCTGCCAAGTGGCCCCCATGAAAGCACAGCCCCCCCCCCACCCTGGGGAGGGCTCGGCAGGATCAGAACCCAGTTGGTGGAGTGGGTGGCTCTCGATCTCAGGGTTGTGAGTTTGAGCCCCACACTGGGTGCAGAGATCACTTAAAGATAATCTTTGGTGTGGGGGGGGAAGAACAGGGCCTGTGATGGGGGGGCGCCCAAAGAGACAGCAGGAGAGGTGGGGCTTGAGACCCACGTGGGGCCTGGGAGGCTGTCCCACGGGGAAGGCTCCTCGGAGGGTCTGGGAGCAGGAGGCGGAGGGCGAGGGGCACTCACTTGAGAGGGTACATGCGGAGAGCCACGTCCATGCCAGGGCAATAGGACAGGAAGGCAGCGAGCGCCGTCTCCTCAAACAGCCCGAAGATCAGGATCTTGTTCCTGGAGGCACAGGCAGGCGGGAACTCAGGACCTGACCCGGCCCCCAGCCCCACAGAGACAGGCAGACCCAGAGGTGGACGGAGACAGACAGCCCGGAGGCACGCAAACAGAGGGACGAACAGGGAGACAGAGAGATGGGAACAGAAGGAGAAAGGCAGACAGACAGAGACAGCAACACACAGACAGGCGGGGAAGGGGACCCCAAGTGACACTCCCACCCCCCCCAACACAGACAGAGAGACAGACGGAGAGAATCCACAATAGATGGGACCCTCAGGGGCAAAGACTGACATGTGGCGCACGCGGGGAGGGACAGAACAGAGCCTCGTGCCGCCGGCCCTCACTTCATGCCCTGCTGGAAGACCGAGTTCCTCCGGGTCTTGCAGATGATCAAGTCGGCCCACTGCACGACCACAATGCTCACGAAGAAGGCCGTGTGGCACGTGAACTCCACCACCTTCCTCTGCTCGTAGGTCTGCAGGAGCGAGGAGAAGCGTGCAGGGCGGCAGTCAGCACACCTGCAGCCCAGCCCCTTCTGGGGACCCTCATGCCCCACCCCTGCGGCCCCTGCACCGGCCCCAGAGCAGGCAGGGACTCTGTCCCGAGGGGGGGACTCCCTTCTGTGGCTGGTGGGGCAGACCACGGACAGAGGTCGGGAGCACCTCGGTGGGCTGGGCCAAGAGCGCCAGGAAGCCTGAGCCCCGGGCAGAGGTCTCGATGGGGCCCCTGGGGCTGAGGGGCCGTCTTAGGAAGCACCCCCCTCAGGCTGGGACAGCGGATGGGGGCTCCTCCCTGCTGTGGGCAGGGGCGCTGACTGGGAGCCCCCCACCCAATGCTGCAGGGCCCGCCCACTCACCCACTGCTGCCCGTAACTGTCCTCCAGGTCATTGACGGTGCGGTCGTCCCAGTTCAGCCGGATGCCCACCAGGTTGCTGGGTAAGAAACCATTTTCTGCCAGGATCACAAAGTAGGAAAAGAAGCCACCGAGAGCCTGGATCATTCCTGGGGGGTGGGGAGGAGATGAGAAAAGGCTCAGGTTGGGGCCGGCAGGCAGCCCGGGGCACCTCGGAGGCCCTGTGAGACTCCCACTGGGAGATGGTGGGGAGGCTACGTCAGAACCCGGGCCCGAGCGTGAGCACCTGCCATGGGCCACCTGGGACAGGAGCCTCAGGGAAGGGACTCCCCTGGAGGGTCTCTCCCACCTGACCCAGGCCACCTAAACATCAGGGAGTCCCTGGGAACCCCCAGGTTTCAGTCTGAAGGCTCCCCCAGGCAGGAATGATCTCCCTGGGCCTCTGACCACCACCATGAAGCCTCTGCTTTCTGGAACATTCCCAGCAAGGAGGAGCTCAGCACCTCCAAGACCCCGCACAGGCACCTCCAGCAGCAGGTTCAGAAGGAGGTGGGAAGGGATGGGGTTCACTCCTGCCCACAGAGCACTCACGGGTTGATCTTGTCTTTCCCACCATGGAGGCAGGTGGGGCAGTGGGCTCTGCAGTGGCCAGCCCAGGGCCAACCCTGATCTGCCGCTTGGTGTCCCATGTGCTCCCCAGAGCACCCCCAGGCCTGTCCTCCACCTGTACTGGCCCTGCCTTGGAGAGCACCACCCATCTGCAAGTCTCTCCTCCCAAACCTCCAGGACCAAATCCTGCTTTCACCCCACTCATCCAACACAAGGTTCCAGAGTGCCCACTATGGGCCAGGCACTGGGCATCCAGCCACAAACGAGGTGGGGTCCCTGAGTCCTCACCAATCTGCCCATAGGCCATGCTGATGAGCCTCTCATTGACCAGTTTGTCGGTGCGGGGGTTCCTGGGCTGTCTCTTCATGATGTCACTCTCTGCAGCCTCGTATGCCAATGAGATGGCAGGGACCTGGGCAGGAGAGGCCACGTGAGCTGGAAGTAGGGGACCCTCCCCTCCTAGGGCCCAGAGGGTGGCGGGGGCTCACCATGTCAGTGCCCAGGTCGATGCAGAGGATGGTGATGGTGCCCAGAGGCAGTGGGATGTTGGCCATAATGAATAGCAAGAAGGGCGTGATCTCAGGGATGTTGCTGGTCAGGGTGTAGGCGATGGATTTCTTCAGGTTGTCGAAGATCAGGCGGCCTGGGGCAGGGGCAGTCTCAGATCGCAGGCATCGGGCATCCGGGCCCCCGCCCCTTCCCTGCCCTGTCCCAGAGTCCTTTCCAATCCACCCTCCCACCTGCCCACCTTCCCACACAAACATCCAACCAGGGCACCCCATTCAAACGTTCTTGAAATATAGCCATTTGGGAAGACTGGCAGTTCGTATTAAAGTTAAACAGCCCCCTACTCTATTGACCCGGTAATCCCACTCCTAGATTTGAAGGAGTGTTCATGTCCACCAAAGAGCGAGTACGAGAAGGTTCACCATAGCGTTAGTCCCCCTCGCCGAAACACAGAACCGACCGCAATGCCCATCGGCATGGGAGTGGATAAATGAACTACGGTCCCTCCATACAACAGAATACCCCTCAGCAAGAAAAGGGAACGAGCAATTGACACACCCAACTCCACGGATGAATTTCACAGATGTTATTTCGAGCGAAAAAAGCTAGACACAAAAGGGCTCATATTGCATGACTCCGTGTGAGGTTCGGAACTACTGCCTCGTGCTAAAAGTCAGGGTACGGCTTATTTCTGGGAGGGGAGCTACGGGCTGGAGGGAACCTGATGAAACCCTAACAGGGCTGGAAATGTTCTTTATCTTGGTCGGGGTCTGGTGGTCGCATGGGTGTGTACGCGTGTAAAAATTCATCAAGCTGCCCAGCTTACTGTATGCATGTCATATCTCAATACAAACTCAATCAGTCCAGTGTGTATAGAGTAAAAAGACGCTGGGGGCGCCTGGGGGGCTCAGTCGGTGAAGCGTCTGCCTTTGGCTCAGGTCATGATCCCGGGGTCCTGGGACCGAGTCCCGCATCGGGCTCCCTGCTTAGTGGGGAGTCTGCTTCTCCCTCTGACCCTCCCCCCTCTCGCGAGTTCTCTCTCTCTCAAATAAATAAATAAAATCTTTAAAATAAAAAAAAATAAAAGAAGCTAAAGATTAACCCAGCCAGCAACCCCCCTCCCCCCCGTCCCAGGTGCGCTGAGAGGCACAAGCAACAAGATACGTCATTCATGTGGAACAGAAAGGGGGGCTGCACAGTGATAGGAATGCTCTGATCGTCTTGGTGTAAAAGTAAGACCCCCTCTTTCCTATTCCTGCCGTGCACGCTCTGCCTTCCACAAACTCCCGGTACTGACGGAGGAAATGACTGAAATGTGCTTCAACACAATCCAGTGTTTGTGTTGAGACAAACATGATGGGCCCCGCGCGGTAATGGTGCTGGGGGATGGGGACGTGGGGGTTCACGATGCTCTTTGCTCTGCGGTATGCCCGGAATTTCCTCTCCTGGAAGTTAAACTTGGTGGGTCCCCCCCCCCACCTCCGAGAGGCCTGCCTTGCCCACCCTTATCTGGGTAGGACCACGGTTATTACCTATCATGGCATCCTACTTGTTGGCTTCCTAGCACCTGCCACCATTTACAACTATGTTTGTCATGTTGTGTTTGTGAACTTGTCTAAAGCTGCCCCTCCCAGCTCCTGTAGGGGAGGGACAGTGTCCGCTCTGCTCAAAACTGTCTCTCCAGCACCAGGCAAGAGACTCAAGGTGGGAGCCCGATACAGGTGGGAAGCCTGTCTGCAAGGTGTGACCGGTGTATCCGTAAGGCTGTGCACTGCAAACCATAGATGTCTCGGGGAAGAAGAAAGGATTAACCACAATGTCTTCTGGGACAAAGGAGGCAACGGATAAGAGCATTTAATTTGTTACTTCAGGCTCAGCTTTATCGTTTGCATTCTCTTTTATCATGCATTATTTTTGTTTTACCCTGGGGACGTTTCCAACAGAGAGAGGAACTGGAAGAAAATGCATCACAGCATGAATAGGGATTATTTCTGGATGGCGAGGTTATGGGTGATTCCAATTTTCCTCTTAATGCTTGTCTACATTTCCTATAATTATCGGGAATTGCTTTGATGATCAGAATGAAATTAAATATGAACAAGTTCCATCTGTGGCCACATCGAGGCCCATCAGAAGGCAGTGGTGCCCGTCGGCTCTGCAGCCTGGGCTTGGTGTCCCCGGCCCTACACATGGGCTCCCTCCCAGTGCCTGGCCTGTGCATGCTCCATTCCTCTGTCCGCAGCTCCCTTTCTTGGCACTGTACGTTCCAGCTCGGCCCTTGGGATGCCGTATAGTGATTCTGTCCATTCTAGAAGCTTCCTTGCCGCCCTGACCCCAGGCTGGGTGAGGGACCTCCACAGGGCTCCCGAAGGACCCTCGGCTTCCCCGTGGTCTCACTCACAGGCGTTTTCAAAATGCTTTCTACGTCTGCCTTGCCGGCCAGACTGCCCTACAGTGGGCGAGGCTGGGCCCCAGAAGGGCATCAGCTCAGCCCTGTCCCCAGGGAGCCCCCAACCCCATTGTGGGGGAGGAAGACTGGAAAAGACGGGCTTCAGACTCCACCCGGGGCTCGGAATGATTCTGGTTATCTCCCTACTGCGCATTCCGCCACAGCCCTGGCCGGTGCCTCCAGCACTTCTCAGGGCCTCCTGCAGGAACCCCAGTCTCCAGGACCTCCCCAGCCAACTCACCCTCCTCCACACCCGTGACGATGGAGGCAAAGTTGTCATCCAGCAGAATCATGTCCGCTGCCTGCTTGGACACGTCCGAGCCGGCAATGCCCATGGCCACCCCGATGTCTGCCTTCTTCAGGGCGGGGGAGTCGTTCACGCCATCCCCGGTCACAGCCACGATGGCTCCCTGGAGGGAGAGGGGGTGAGGAGGACGCCCAGAGGCCTGGCCCCAGCCCCCTCCTGCGAGGGGCCTCAGCCCAAGCACACCTGTCTCTGACAGCCTTCCACAATAATGAGCTTCTGCTGGGGGGACGTGCGGGCGAAGACGATCTCCGTGTGGTTCTGCAGGATCTCGTCGATTTGCTCCGAGGTGAAGTCCTTAAGATCAGTGCCATGGATCACACAGGCCTTGGCATCCCTGGGAAGAGCAGGGAGCTGGTCAGGACACATGGGGACAAATGGACAGACGGCCAGACAGGCCGAACCCACAAACAGGAGGGGCAGGAGGGCCGGGCTCTGAAATCGAGGCTCAGGAAGTGTAAGTGACTTGCCCAGGGTCACACGGCTCGTGAGCAGCGAGGCTCAGATGCAGACCTGCCCCACGCTGCCCGTTCTCACACATGGAGGGGGGCGTGGGGCCCAGGTGCTGAGAGCCAGAGGAAGGGGGACAGGCCGTCCTGGAGGGAGGCTGGGGCGGGCGGGGGGGGCGGCTCACCGGGGGTTGACCTGGCTGACGGGAATGTTGAGCCGGGCAGCGATGTCCTCCACTGTCTCATTGCCCTCGGAGATGATGCCCACACCCTTGGCGATGGCCTTTGCCGTGATGGGGTGATCACCCGTGACCATGATGACCTGTGGGCATTGTTTGGGGTGGTCCAGCCTCACCGCTGGCCCCCCCGGGGGCCCCCGACCCCGCCTCCCCCGCTGCCCCGGGCCACACCTTGATGCCAGCGCTACGGCACTTGCCCACGGCGTCGGGGACGGCCGCCCGGGGCGGGTCGATCATGGACATGAGGCCGACGAAGCAGAGGTTGTCTGTGGTGAAGTTCACATCGTCGCAGTCGAAGGCAAAGCCCTTGGGGAACTGCTCCTCGGGCAGGTAGTAATGGCAGAAACCTGATGGCAAGATGGGGTGGGGGCATGAGGGCTCCAGCCTCAGACCGCCACCCTCCCGCCCACAGCTCTTGGCCGCCGGGGTCCCTGCCGTCAGGGTAGCCCCACCCGGGGGCACAGTCTGTCAACATTCTTCCCCTAAAGATGCCTCCCCCTCTCGTTCATACACACACTCGCTCATTCATTCATGCATTCACGGTGCATTCTGGGAGGACTTATTCTGAGCCAGGCTCCATGCAGCCTCAAGGGACCCCCCCCCCCCGAGCTGGCCCAGCCCCTGCCCCACATCAGCACCCCCCCCCCGAGGTGCGCACCCAGCACGCGCTCGCCCAGGCCACCGAGCTCAAGGTAGGCGTTCTGGAAGGCCTCCTTCATCTCCTCATCCAGGGGCTGCTCCTTGCCCTGCAGCAGGATGGTGGAGCAGCGGTCCAGGATACGCTCAGGGGCACCCTTCATCACCAGCAGGTATCGGTTGTCGTTGGGGTCCTCAGTCTCATGGATGGAGAGCTGTGGAGAGGGCGGGCACTCCTGAGCCTCGGCGGGACCCAGCTGGGGGACAGGACGGCCCCCAGCCTCCGGCTTGAGCCATGCGAGCCAGGACAGACCACAGCCGGGGCTCCCCTAGAATGCACTGCCCCAAACTCTCTACCCAAGAGATCTCCATCTGGTTCTCGGAGTCTGTCACAGAGATCTCGGCTCACCCCTGCCCATTTCTGTCTCTCTATCTCACAGATGTTTCTGCCCGTGGGGCTCGCTCACAGAAATCTCTCTCCCTTCCTCACCCGGCTTCCTCTCATCCCACATCTGACCTATCACCAAATCTGCTCAGCTCACTTCTCAAATACACCCAGATTCTGACCTCTTCTCACCTTCCCTCTTGCCGACCCCATCCGGCCACCCCCATCTCTCAGAGGAAATATCACACTGAGTGTCTGTGCCTGCCCGCCCCAGCCCATAATACTGCCTCTCCACCGCAGCCAGGAGGATCCTTTAAGAAACGTGAGTCTGTGGGAAACGGGGCAGCCACTTTGGCAAATAGTCTGACAGCCCCTCAAAAGGCTACAGGAGAGTTACTACACGAGTCAACACCCAAGAGACACAGCAAGTGTGTCCGCAGAGAAACGTGTGCATGAAGTAGCCAGCAGCATCACACTGTAGTGCAAAGGGGCGAACGACTCGAACGTCCGTCAGCGGCTGGAGGGATCAAGAAACTGTGCACTATGCCGGCAGTGCAACATTACCCAGCCAGACAGAGGTCCGGGGTACCGGCACACACCACAACGTGAGCGAACCTTGAGAACGTCACACGACGGCAAAGACGCCAGGCACAAAATGCCTCGTATTGTGTGATACCATTTATACAAAACGGCCAGAACTGGCCAACGCACAGAGACAGAAAGTGGATGAGCGGTTGCTTAGGGATCAGGGAGATGGGGGAGAGGAGGGCAATAGCTAAGGAATGTGAGACTTCCTTTTGACAGGATGGAATGTTCCATACTTGTGGAGCGATTGCATGTATCTGTGACATTTATGTCGGTGATCTATGATATATGAATTATATCTCAGTGAAAGTCTTTTAAAAAACATGAGTCAGCTCCCATCTCTCCTCTGCACAGAGCTCATGTCCCTCTTAGAGTCATTCCTGAGTCCTCTCTATGGCCCACGAGCCTCATGGGACCCGGCCAGGCACCCACTGTCCTTACCTCCAGCACACTCCCAGGCTCCCTGCTCCACCACCCTGCCTGCCTGGCTGTTGTTCAGACACATTAATACACTCCTGCCTCAGGGCCTTTGCACGTGCTATGCCCACTGCCTAGAATACTTTTGCCCCAGACACCTGCAGCCAGCATATTCCGTATTTCCTCATGCCTTTGTCATGGACTGTCTTCCAGCACTAGAACGTAAGTTCCATGAGAGGAGCGACTTCACTGTTTCACTCACTGCCATGGGTACCCCAGCACCAAAAACGTGCGCCTGACATGCACTGGCTGCTCAAGCGAATATTGGTGGAATGAATGGGAGCTCCCTGGCTGCAGGAAGATCCTTACGCCTCTGCCTCCCACTCTGGCAGAGACCTTGCTCTCACTACTTCTGGGTCAGCCTGTTCCTTACCTAACCGGGTAGACACTATCATGCCCATTTCACAGATGGTGAAACCAAGGCTCTGGAAGGTTAGTAACTTGTCCAAAGCAAGGGGGGCAGTGGCGCAGAGGTGACCGCTTACAGGCATGATCAAGGCACCGAGGTCCAGGCTAGCTCTCCTAGACAGCCCGGCGGTACCTGGTATTTGTTGGTGGAATTGAAGGGAATCTCGGCCACTTTCTTGTTTCGTTCTCGCATCAGCTTCACAGAGCCAGAGGACAGCTCGATGCACTTGAGCAGGGCAGACTCAGAGGCATCCCCGGCCACATCCCTCTGGGGGAACAGAGGGCCGTCAGAGCAGAGCAGCGGCGGTGGCCACGGGCAGGGCCAAGGCGACGGGGGCAGCTGGACGTACCTTGAGCACAGGGATGTTGTCCTGACCTCCCTTGAAGACGGCACGGTTGCAGAGTCCGGCAATGTGGGACAGGGCCACCCAGGTGTGCGAGCTCTTGTCAAACGAGGTGCCTGAAGGAGGCACATGTCCCCTGTCACAGCGCCTTGGCGCCAGACCCCCTCGGTCCCCGCCGGGGCCCCACCCTCACCTGACTGGTCCTCGGTGGTGTCGGCCTCATGGATCTGGTTGTCAAACCACATGTGGGCAACCGTCATGCGGTTCTGGGTGAGGGTCCCTGTCTTGTCCGAGCAGATGGTGGATGTGGAGCCCAGGGTCTCGACAGCCTCCAGGTTTTTCACCAGGCAGTTCTTCCGCGCCATGCGTTTGGCCGTCAGCGTCAGACACACCTAGGGGACGTGCCAGGGGCGGGCCAGTCACCGGGGGAGCCGGGTGGCAGGCTTGCACCGGCAACGCGAGCGCCAACACACCTGCCCGGCCCAGCAGCAACTGCGTGGCCCGGGAAAGGAAAGAGCGCTGCCCCCAAACATCAGACAACAACAAGACAGACACACACACAGAAGAGTGTTGCTGTCCAGCAATTCCATCCCAAGGTACGGACCGACAAAAGTGGGCTCGGATGTGCCCCCAAAGACAGCTACTGCTCTGGGCACACCGGCAACCCTTATAATCGGCAACGCAAACATCTACTAACAACGGAAGGGATAAATAAACCGCAGGAATAAAAAATGGAATAATATGCAGCAACAAGAAAGAGCAGGCTCCTGCTGCTTGCACCCGCACGGGTGAAGTTCAAGGACGTCGTGTCCAGCACAAAACTGAGCCGGAAACAAGGGTTTGTACTCGATTATTCCGTTGCTATGCAGTGCAGTGAGACTGCTGGAAGCCAGCGTAGGGGTTACCTTTGGGTTGGGGGAAAGAAGCTGGACAAGGTCTCAAGGGGGTTTCTGGGGAACTCAGTCTGCGTGCCGCCCACCCGTACACGCCCAGACTCACACCCGGGGCGTCCATATGCATGACCCCACGTCTGTAAAAAGCCTTTGACCTACCCTGGCTTTGAACATGCTAATGGGGAAATCGTGGCAGGATGCATTAAGTAAAAAGAAGCAAGCAGCAGAGAATTTCTGGGACGGCCGGGTCTATGTGCCGTGAAGACAGCGTTGACCCACAGGCTGGAATACGCCCACACCAGCCGGGAAGCAGTGTGGACAATGCTCTTCTGTGGTGGGGCTGACCAATGGGCAGCAGGGTGGTGGGGGGTGGTATTATTTTATTGTTTAACTATCTTAGTGTATTATTTGGACCTTTTACATGAGGATATACTTCTTTTTTTTTTTTTTAAGATTTTATTTTTAAGTAATCTCTACATCCAACGTGGAGCTCAAACTCACAACCCCGAGATCAAGAGTCATATGCTCTCCTGACTGAACCAGCCGGGAACCCCATGAGGGTGTACTTCTTAGTTGTGTAAGTTAACTTAGAAAGTGGTAGGACTGACGGGGCTCCTGGGGGGCTCAGTCGGTTGAGGCACCGACTCTCGATTTCGGCTCAGGTCATGATCTCAGGGTCGTGGTATCGAGCCTGTGTTGGGCTCTGTGCCGAGCTGGGAGTCTGCTTGAGATTCTCTCTCTCCCTCTCCCTCTGCCCCTCCCCCTGCTCGTTTACTCCCCCCACTTTCTCAAAAGAAAAAGAAAAAGAAAAGAAAAAAAGAACATGATAGGCTGTTCGCCCTTCATGCCTTGCAGTGTGCCTCGAGATTTTTGTTTGTTTTGTTAAGAAGGCCTTCTGAGTCCCCGGACCCAGTCACTCAAGATCTAGGAGGCTCAGCCCTCAGTGTGCAAGGTGTCCTCCTCAGGAACACGGCAGTCAGACCCCAGACCCCTCCTCCCTCAGACACGGGGGTCCGGCCCTTACAGTGACGGTGGCCAGCAGGCCCTCTGGGACATTGGCCACGATGATGCCGATGAGGAAGATGACAGCCTCAAGCCAGGTGTACCCGAGAATGAGGGACAGGATGAAGAAGGAGACGCCCAGGAAGACAGCCACACCGGTGATGAGCTGGATGAAGTGCTCGATCTCGATGGCGATGGGCGTCTTGCCCACCTCCAGGCCTGAAGCCAGCGTGGCAATGCGGCCCATGACAGTGCGGTCACCCGTGGCCACCACCACGCCGCGAGCTGTGCCTGTGGGGCCAGAGGGGAGGAGGCTGAGCTGGGGATGGGGTCTCAGCGAGGTTCACAGGGACCCCAAGTCCCAGACGCACATCTCTCTGTCTGGGCCAGCCCTGCCCCAACCTGGGTGCCCCCACCGTGCCCTGCCGCACCTTCCACGCAGTTGGTAGAAAAGAAGGTAATGTTCCGAGTCTCCAAGGGGTTGTCGTGTGTGCAGTCAGGAGAGCGGGTCTGCGGTTCTGATTCGCCGGTCAGGGAGGAGTTGTCCACCTGAGGATGGGTGAAGGGACAGAGGGCCCAGCCCTGGGGTCAGGGAGCACTTGTCCAGAGGACAAGCTAGGGCTGTATCCGTGGAGGTCATAACTAGAAGCCTGGACTCTGGGTGAGTGAGTTGTGTCCGGGGGGCTAGAGGCTGGGCTCTTGAAGGTGGGAAGCAGAGGCTTCTTGCCATGGTTTAAGGTATCGATGGGTCTGGGGGGGTGGGGAGCAGGGGCCGGGACTGGGGGCCTAGACCCCTGGGTCTGAGGGAAGAGGGGGCTGGGGGCCTGGACTACCGGGTCTGAGGGAAGAGGGTGCTGGGACTCTGGACTCCTGGGTCTGAGTGAGGAGGGATCTGGGGGCCTGGAACCCTGGCTCTGAAAGAGAGGGGCCTGGGGCCTGGACTCTTAGTTCTGAAGGAGGAGGGGGCTGGGGGCACGACTCCTGAGTCTGAGGGAGGAGGGGACTGAGGGCCTGGACCACAGAGCCACTCCAGGAAGGACAGAGCTGGGCCTCAGGTCCCGGTCCCACCTTGCAACCATGGGCTGAGATGATTCGTAGGTCGGCCGGGACTCGGTCTCCACCCTTGATCTCCACCAGGTCCCCAACCACCACCTCCTCAGCGTTCACCTGCATCTTCTCCCCCTCACGGATCACCAGGGCTTGCTGGGGGCCGAATGGAGAAGAGTCAGCGCCCCAGCTCTCTGCCGGGGCTTGGATGGCACACTTCACCCCCACCCTCCTACCCCCACCTGACCCCTTCCGGGGCCCCCCTCACCTGGGGAACCATGTTCTTGAAGGACTCCATGATCTTGGAGCTCTTGGCCTCCTGGTAGTAGGAGAAGCAGCCGGTGATGATGACCACAGCCGCCAACACGATGCCCAGATATAGCTGTGGGGGGACACAGGGTCGTGCCTCAGAGCCGCTCCCTACCAGCCTCACCCCGAGATAGAATCTGGGAAGGGAACTCTGAGTCCACGGGGGGGGGGGGGCGGTGTCCATATTTGTGTGTCTGACCCCAGGCTGTGTCTACTTGAGGGTCCGTGTGTCTGTCTGCCTGATAACGTTAGGGTCCCTCTTTCCGCACATGGGTGCGTTTGAATCTCTAGGTCAGTCCTTCTCTTGATTTTGTGCGTCCATCTGTCTTTCTGTCTGCATTGGAGAATCTGAGTGTATGCTATTATCTGTCCATGTGTCTGTCTGTGTTTAAGTCAGTGTGTCTGTCCGACGGTTTGCATGCCTGGCTTTAAATTTATGGGACTGGGGCGCCTGGGTGGCTCAGTCGTTAAGCAGCTGCCTTCGGCTCAGGGCGTGATCCTGGATCCATGGGATCGAGCCCCACATCAGGCTCCTCCACTGGGAGCCTGCTTCTTCCTCTCCCACTCCCCCTGCTTGTGTTCCCTCTCTCGCTGGCTGTCTCTCTCTGTCAAATAAATAAATAAAATCTTTAAAAAAAATAAAAAATAATGAATTTATGGGACCGTTTGTGTTTGAGTCTCTGTATGTGGATTTCTGTCTCTCTGTCACTCTCTCTTGGTCTGCCTGGGTCTATCTGCCTGTTTAGGTTTTAATTTCCTTTTTTTTTTTTTTAAGTTTTATTGATCGATTGATTTTCGTAATCTCTACACCCAACATGGGACTCGAACTCAGGACTCCGAGATCAAGAGTCACATGCTCCCCCGACAAAGCCAGTCAGGCTCCCTGAGTTTTAATGTCTGGGAATACGATCTGTCTGTGCTTGACTGGCAGGTCAGTCTGTCTGTCTGCAGGCTAGGCCTGCAGCTCTGTGTGTGTCTGAGTTCCATCCACGCCTGTGTCTGTGCCTGTGTGTCTGAGTCTGCGTCCAGCGTGATGGTGTTGACTCTGCATGTGTGTGCACGTGCCTGTGCAAGGATCTCCATGTGGTCAGTGTGCGGGTCTGTGTTTATGGGCACGGGGTCCGTTGAGACCGCGTCCCCCCATGTGTCCCCTGCATTGCGGGAGGGGTCCCGACAGAGCTGCAGCTGGATGCGCCTGGCTCGCTACATGAGCGCACTCACTTTTTGGGGGGACCTTTCAGGTGATGACCACCTGGTGGTGTTTGTCCCCAAGGCCACCGGGATCACAAAGCCCTGGGACAGAGCCTCAGCTCACACACACCACACGGCACACAAGTTACTTGGCTTTACTGAGCCTCAGTTTCCTTAGACCTTCTCTGGTTCTCTCACCGAGTGATCATGCAGGTCCGATGAGGGAGAGCGGGGGAGTGGGCTTTGAGAAGCCGGAAGGGGCAGGAAACGCGGGGCAGGGTGTACGCCCCTAAACGTTCAGGCCCTGGCACAGGGCAGGGTGGAGGGCACTCACATTGTCACCCGAGGGGTCGTCCTCTGTGCCCGCCTGGATGCCATAGGCCAGGAAGCAGAGGATGGCTCCAATCCACAGCAGGATTGAGAAGCCCCCGAAGAGCTGGCGGCAGAACTTGACCCATTCTGGGGTGGTAGGCGGTGGTGTGAGCGCATTAGGCCCATCCCGGGCCAGGATCTCTTGAGCTTTGCTGTGGGTCAGACCCTGGGGGACACAGGACTCACACAGAACCCTCCCTGAGCCACCTTGGTACCCCAACGCTTCACCCCAAAGCACCCCAGGCCCCCAGCCCCTCCTCCCTCTACCCAAGGGTCCAGGACCCCAGCCCCTCTTCCCTCAGACCCAGGGGTCCAGGCCCCCAGCCCCTCCTCTCTCAGACCCAGGGGTCCAGGCCTCTAGCCCCTCCTCTCTCAGACCCAGGGGTCCAGGCCCCCAGACCTTCCTCCCTCAGACTCAGGGGTCCAGGCCCCCAGCCCCTCCTGCCTCAGAGCCAGGAGTCCAGGCCCCCAGCCCCTCCTCCCTCAGATTCAGGGGTCCAGGCCCCCAGCCCCTCCTCCCTCAGATTCAGGGGTCCAGACCCCCAGCCCCTCTTCCCTCAGACCCAGGGGTCCAGGCCCCCGGACCTTGCTCCCTCAGACCCAGGGGTCAAGACCCCCAGCCCCTCCTCCCTCAGACCCAAGGGTCCAGGCCCTAAGACTGTCCTCCCTCAGACTCAGGGGTCCAGGCCCCCAGCCCCTCTTCCCTCAGACCCAGGAGTCCAGACCCCCAGCCCCTCCTCCCTCAGAGCCAGGAGTCCAGGCCCCCAGCCCCTCCTCCCTCAGATTCAGGGGTCCAGACCCCCAGCCCCTCTTCCCTCAGACCCAGGGGTCCAGGCGCCCAGCCCCTCCACCCTCAGACTAAAGGGTCCAAGCCCCCCAGCCCCTCCTCCCGGAAGCCCTCCTCCTTCAGGACCAGCCGCACCTGCACACAGTCTGTGTTGTATTTCCGGCAGACCTCTTCCACTGACATCTTGTGCTCTGTCTGGGGAACGAGAATTTGGTGGGAGGCAATGAGAGCCAAGGCCTTTCAGGGGCTGGGGCAAGACCTGAGAGCGTGAGGCCCATCCCTGGCCACATCTCTGCTCTGGGCGGGTGTGTGGGTGCAAAGGGTGGGGCTTACCATAGCCACCTCCTTCTTGAGGTCATCCAGGTCCCTGCGCTCTTTGGTGCCCTTGCTCTTCTTGGGCGAGCCCTTGTCATCTTTCTTGTCCTGCGAGGTGGCGACACGATAGCTGTCAGAGCCACCAGACTGTGGGCGAGAAGGGGTTACAAGGGGGACACCGGCCCTCCAGGCCCCCGCCCCGGCCTGCTTCTGTACAGGTGTGCGCCTTGGGCAGGGGCTGGCTCTGGGGGTCGCCGTCTGTCTGTCAGGGCTTGCCTGCACCTCCCTGTCTCTGCCCTGTGTCTCTGAGTGGTTGTCTCTCAGAACCCGTGGGTCTCGTCTCTTCGATTGGCCTCACTGTCTCTGGCGCCATGTTATCTCTGGGTCTCTGTCCCTGAGGGTCTCTGTCCAGGTCTGTCTGTGCTTCTGTCTCTCTCTGTTTCTCTGCCTGTCTCTGTGGTTCTCTCTCCTTCAGTCACTTGGTGTCTCTTTATCTCTGTGTGTGTCTCTTTCTCCCTCCTCCTGGGCCTGTCCCAACTCCCAGAGTGTCCAGAGGTCTCTTGCTTTGTCCGTATTTCTCTGTCTCTGGATCTATCTCTCTCAGTCTCAGTTTGTCCCCTTCTGTCTTATTGTTCTTTTTTGTCTCTCTGTCTCCTACCTCTTTATCTCGCCATCTCTGTCTCTCTGTGGCTGTTTCTCTCCCTGCTCTCTCTCCTTCGTCACTTTATGTCGTCTGTCTCTTTGCCTCTAAGTCTCTCAGCACGTGTCTCTGTATAATTCTGTCTGACTGATCTCTGGCTCTGTATGTCTCTCTGTCTCACATAATGTCTGTCTGCATCTCTTGAACGATCTCTCCCGGCATCTGGCTAAATCTCTCTCTGGTTCTCTCTGGGTTCCCATGTCTCTCCAAGTTGATGTGTTACGGGATCTCAGACTGTCTCTGAGTGTCAGTATTTCCACCTCCGTGTCTTTCTCCATCCTTCTCTCTGCCATTCTCTGTCATGAGTCTGTCTTCAACTTTCCAGCTGTGTCCTCCTCTGGAATGCTTCATGTGTCTCTCCCTCTCCACCTCTCCTGTCTCAGCTGCCTTGTCTGTCTCTGGCTGTCTCTCTCTGCGACCTTCTTGTCTATCTGTCTCTCTCGGGTGCATCTCGGCATCTCCGTCCTTCCAGCTCCAGGTTTCCCCCTCCTGTCACCCTCCCTGTCTTCTCTACCCGGCTCTTTTCCTGGGCTCCTTTCCACAGCCCCATGGGTCTCTCAAAGACAGGGAGAACCTGGGAGACCCCACAGGCCTGGCAGGGACAGAGGAAAGGGTACTGCAGGTGTTGGTCACAGCTGGGACAAAAGCCCGGGAGGCAGCCTGCTATGCTCCAGGATGGTGGCCTGGCTGGATACCCAGCCAGTCCCAAGGGCCTTGACTGACAAGCTGTGGGCCCTGGCCTCTCTCTCGGGGGTTGGTGGCAGCCACGGACAGCTTTGAACAGGGGATGGGCAAGGTCAGGGCTCTGGAGGGCAGACTAGGAGCTGGCTAGGATTTGGGGTACAGAAGCCCCAGGCCTGGCTTGAACTGGATGCAGTGTGAGGGGGTGAGGGAGGTTCCAGTCTGGGGGCTTGGGCAGATGGGGAAGGCAGTGTCCCTGGAGGCTGGCAGGAGGGGTGGGGCGAGGCCAGGTGCTGGAAGAGGGCTGCTGACAGATCCTGCGGGCCCAGAGCCAAGCTGGGATCCCAGGCTCAGGCAGCTCAGTGCTAATCCCCTTGTGACCTTGTAGAGGGCTGAGCTGCCTGCCGGCTGCCCCCAGACCCAGAGGCTGAGCCTGGGGGTTACTGCAGCCTGGAGGCCTGAGAGCCTCTGAGAGGGTTTAGGAGGGTGGGAGGGAGGCTTGGCCCTGGGCCAGCCCTGCAGCAACACTGCGTCTGACTCAAAAGCACGGAGGCCTGGGGGACAGGGAGGACATGCCTCCACTCCCTGCACCAGGAGGGGTCTTACCTGCCCACAGGGGTGGCCCCATGGATGGAGAGGTGTGGAGATAGAAGGTCACAGGGTCAAGGTAGAGAAAGGAGGGGGAAGGCAAGAGAGGAGAGAGATGGGGCCCTGGCAGGAGTGGGGGAGAAAACCAGCAGCCCACCCTTGAAACCTTGGGGAAGGCTGGGAGCCGCTGCTTGGAGGGAGGAGGGGCTCAGGACCTGGATCCCTGGTCTGTGGGAGAAGGGGGCTGGGGGTCTTGGACTCCTGGGTCTGAGGGAGGAGGGGCTGGGGAACGTGGACCCCTGATCTGAGGGAAGAGGGGCTGGGGGCCTTGGACTCCTGGGGCTGAGGGAGGAGGGGCTGTGGAAACTGGACCCCTGATCTGAGGGAGGAGGGGGCTGGGGGCCTTGGACTCCTGGGGCTGAAGGAGGAGGGGGCTGGGGGCCTGGACTCCTGGGTCTGAGGGAGGAGGGGCTGGGGGCCTGGACTCCTGGGTCTGAGGGAAGACGGGCTGGGGGCTTGGACTCCTGCATTTGAGGGAGGAGGGGCAGGGGGTCTGGACTCCTGGGTCTGAGGGAGGAGGGTCCTGGACTCCTAGGTCTCAGAGAGGAGGGGTTGGGGGCCTGGAGACCTAGGTCTGAGGGTGGAGGGGCTGGGGGCTCTGGACTCCTGGGTCCGAGGGTGGAGGGGCTGGGGGAGCCTGGGCCCCTGGGTCTGAGGGAGGAAGGGCTGGGGCCTGGACTTCTGGGTCTGAGGGAGGAGGGGGCTGGGACACCCCAGTCCCTGGCAGGCAAGCCTTGGCTTCTGCTTGCCCTTGCTATGACCAGACTCCCTTGGGGGCGGGCTTCCATCTGTTGGAGGGGGAGCCGAGGCTTTCCCAGTCAAGGCAGGAGGCCCAGATGGGCGCACTGCAGGGCGGGAGCACCTCTGAGGGTGGGGGACACGCCTGTCTCGCTGCAGCCAGTCTCTGCGTCTCCTCACCATTTCCCGCTGTCCGCCTCCCCCTGACACCCGCCAGCTCACGCAGCTTCTGCACCTTGGCCAACCTCTCCCTCCCCCTCTCAGGGTGTCTGGGGCCTTCATCTCTGAGCATCTCTCTCTCCACCTCCCTTGTGCTCTCTGCCTCCTCCTCCCACCCTTCGAGCTGACTTTGGTCGTCTCTGGATAGGAAATGTCTGTCCTTGGGTCTCCTAATCTCAGACTCAGTTTCTCTCTTTGTCTCTGATGTGTCTCTCCATGTCTTTGTCTCACCCATGTCTCTCTCTTCATGTCTCTCTGTGTCTCTCTTTGTCTCTACATCTGTGTCTCTTTCTCTCTGTCTCTTTCAGAGCATCTCTCTGTCTCTGCCTATTTCTTTTGCTCTTTCCACAGGGTTCTGCCTCTCTGTCTGCAACCCATGTCTAAAGTGCCTCTCTTCTCCTGGCCCCTCTTCTTTTCCTAATGCCCCTCTTCCCTCCCTGGGGCATACAATGTCAGTCTCCTCCAATCTGCCCACACCTCCCTCCTTCCATTCCACTTACCTGGAAGCCATCACTGACTCTCACCTCCCGCCCCACCCCCCCATCTCCCAGTCCTCTTCCCACCCAGTTCTTCTCCCCATCCCCCCTCACCCACCCCAAGCCACACATCTGCCCCCCCCCCACCTCCATCCCTGGGCCCCTCAGCCTTCATCCGCCATCTTTCTCCCCATCCCTCATATCCCCTCTCCATTAGCCTTTCCCATCCCGACCCTCTGTCTTCTTCCTACCCAGCCCACCCGCCTCCTTCTCCCACTCTCCCCCCATGGCCCCGCCCCAGACACGCAGGGAGGAATCCAGGGCTGCAGAGGGGATCAGGTGGTCAGCCAGGGAAGGAGGCGGCATCTGCTGGAGAGACTCACAGACAGACAAGGACACACGGACACAGAGGCAAGGGCATAGCCAGACATGCACGATACACTCCCCCCACCTCCCTACCCCCCACATGTGCACACATGCGCCCTCAGCCAGGCACTCAGTCTCCCTGCCACAGCTCTCCTACTTCTCCCAGCCCCCCCCCCCCGCCCCATATCAGCTTCCCCAGATTAGGAACTGGACACACACCACAGCCCCAGGCCACCCGCCGCACTGCAGAGCCCCCCCATCCAGGCCTGGAAGGAGAAAGAGAGGTCATCTGGTGTTCATCCCATAGCCTGGACCTGTCCCCACCCGGCCAGGGAAGCAGAGGGCTTTCAACACCCCCAGACACAAACACCAGCTCTCAGACAAACCCAGACACGAATGCAGACAGTCAGACACAACCTGGGCCACACGATCGCTAGCAGACGGTGCTGGCAGGACCTGACAGAGCCAAGAGCTCACACACGCGCACACGCACACGCACATGCACACATACGATGGAGCGTGCAACCGCACCAGGTCAGGCAGAGATGTCAAGGGCCGATCGGTGCCCCACGGACCCCGCACACAAAGACACGCCAACATACGCCACAGACCCCGCGGCCCCAGGCGGCCCCGCGCACACGCTCAACCAGCGGCACAACCGTACGGACGGGCCGGATCCCCCGGACCTGGCCCCGGACCGCAGGGGTCCCGGAGCCCCCGCCCCCCGCCCCCAATGTCACTGGACCCACAATGTCGCACACACGCACGGCCCGGCCGGTCCGAGCACCTACCCCCATCTTGGCGGCTCCGGGGGAGAGGGGCGGACGGGCGGGGCGGGGGCCGGGGCAGAGGCCTCAGGGCGGGCTCAGGCGCGGGCTCGGGCTGGGGGGCCTCTGCAGCGCCCGCGCCTCGGTCCGCGCGTCCGTCCTGCCGGCAGCCCTCCCGCACAGAGTCTGCGGCGGCCGCCGCCTCCGCCTCCTCATATGCCCGCGCCCGCGGGGGGGCCGGCGCCGGCCAATCAGGGGCGCCGCCGCCCTGACGGATGGCCCGCGGCCCCGCCCCCAGTACTGCAGCTGTCCTCCCCGCCCCCCAGCCTCCGCAAAGTGGCGGCACCGCCAAGGGGGAGAGCTGCAGAAGGGGGGATTCCGGAGACCCCGCAATGAGGAACTTGGAGACCCCCGCAGTGGGGCGCTGAGGGAGAGAGCGCCCCGAAAATCCCCGCACTGTGGGGGTGTTGCCACAGGGAGAGGGGTGGGTTGGGAGACGTGGACACCGGGAGGGGGGAAAGCCCCTTATAAACCACCACAGTAAGGGGGGGCACAGGGGAGGGCTGGAGACCTTATGGGGTTGTTGTTCAGGAGGGGGAGCTGGAGGGGGCCTAAGAGGCAAGGAAGACCCTACAATTAGGAGGGGTGCTGCAGAGGGGAAAGGAGCCTTGAGGTCCCCTCACTAGTGTGCCCCCACACACAATGCAGAGTTATGCAGGGAGACACAACTGCGAGGGTACACAGAAGACACATCACAGCCAGAGGACCCCACCAAGCCTCACACTCACACACAACCATCACCCAGATAGCCCAGATGGGGAGGATGCACACGTCCACCACCCCATCACACACAACAGCATGGACCCTCAAACACATACTACACTACCCCATCACACAATGCCAGAGATTCACCAACATGTGGAAATAAAATGCACCCCCCATCACACCACACCAGAATTACAATCGCAGTCATAAAGGGCTATGTAGACTGACTCACACCCTCCGAACACTGCATCACAGACATGCACATCACACACTCCACTGCACCTGGCCTTGTACCATTTCACAAAGAGACCCACAACCACGCAACCAGTAAACCCACAGACCAACATACCCACACTCGGCACCATCACACACTCACAGGCCTCACACTCTCTCACACACCCCATGAGCCTTTGTGGTCCCTGCTGCAGTCACACAACAGCACACACATAACCACACGCACTCCTCCCCAGGAAGCAGAAGTCCACAGGGCACAACTGCCAAAGCGTCGCTAATTGTGAATGACAGACAAAAAGGTGCACACAGACTCACACCCAGAACAATAATTCACAGAAACAGATCTCACGACACCATCCCACACACTTCCCACACTGCACACATCACGTATTGCAGTGCTAACACAGACACCTGCAAACACGTCCCAGTGCCCCCACCCACATGCCACACACGTCCCGTCTCAGTGTGTGTATGCACACGCACTCCAGGACTGCCACATACACACAACACCCTATCAGCTGCCCATCGAAGCCTGAGCAGTCCCAGCCTCTCACCCCCACCCTTTGCTCTCTGAGGAACACCTCAGACTTTCCCAGGGGATTATAGAAAGGGCAGAGAGCAAGTGAACACCTGTCCCTGTAGCTTCCTCAGAATGTGGGTATCCTCCCCACCTGTGGGAGTGGAGGCCTGGGGGACACAGGCAAGGGGCACAGAGTGAGCCTGATGTGCATGGGGGGTGGGTGGTAAAGGTTAAGGGCCTGATCAGGGAAATATGTGAAAGGCTAAAAGCCAGAATGAGACACAAATAAAGAGAAACAGAGAGACAGAGATTCAAAGCCGAAGAGAGACAAACACGGACAAGGAGACAGGGCCTGGGAGTAAAGGGGGGCAGGGAGTCAGCTTCCCTGGCTTTCCCCAGCACACAGAGCCTCGGCCCAATCCTGTACTCTGACCCATCCCCATCCCTCCCCGCTGTCCTTTGTTGCCATGGTAATAGGGAGGCCGAATATGCAGCAAAGGAGGCTGGGCCTGCAGACCTGGCCTGTCTCCATGGAGACTGGGGAAGGTGGGGGGGAGCCACATCTTCTAGCCCAGGTGGTTGGCCCTCAGGTCCCCACTGCAATTCTGCCCCCTTCCTGGGGGTGTGTGTGGTGGGGGGAGGATCTGTCAACATATAGTATCTCCCCGCCCTGCCACCTACACCTTGTCTGTTTCTGGCAGGGAAGGGCCTAGACCATGGGCAAGGGGGTTGGGGGGATAGAGATACCTAAAGGTGTTTGGATCCCAGGAGATTCTAGGCTCTCTCTCTCCCTGTTCTCCAGTTTGCCTGGGGGAGATCTCGGCCCCCCACACGACACCCAGATACAGGCTTATGTCCCCCTTTATGCACTCCCTCCTCAGACACGAGCCTGGTGAGACTGATGACTGTGCACCATGCTCCCAGCGCGAGGCTCTGCAGAAGTTGGGGGGGGGAGGAGGGAAGCCTTAGGAAGGTCACAGGAATGGACACAGACAGGAGAGCTTGGTGAGAGAGTCATAAAGAGAGACTTAAGAGAAATGGACACAGTTCAGAACCAAGTAGAGGCAGATACAGACAGACTGACAAAGACAGAGAGACCGGCAAAGACAGATGAGAAAACAGATGGAGGGAAACAGAGCAACAAAATTACTCGGTGAAGGTGACAGAGAGCCACAGGGACAAAGAGAGCCAGGCAGAGACACATTAGGCAAACTGGGGAGACTCAGAGATAAAGACGAGGGAGACACTTGGAGCAGAAATGGGGAGGGGTGGGAGACTCGGAAATGGGGAGAGACCTCATAGATCAGCTGCATGGTATGGGGACAGAGATCTAGAGAGACCAGAAATGTCTGCAATCATATTCTAGTCACCTCAACAGACTGAGAGTCCAGCCCAAGGGCAGAGACATTGATTAAAGTCTGTGCAATAGATGTGGGGACAACTTAGACCCTGAGACAAGCTCACCCCCACACCTGTCCCCAAGGGGCACACACACAGCAAGTGCCGGAGACAAAGAAGGGGCCGGGAGGAGACAGGGGGTGCTGTGTACCAGTTTCTCCTGGATGCCCGCCGGCCCCGCAAGGGAGACAGGACAGTGCGCGCCAGTCCCCACCAGGACGGTGCTGAACGGACAGCTCCCGGGTTCCGGCAGCCTGCCGGAGGGGAGGGCCCAGCCTCTCCTTTCCCAGCTGGGTCCCACTCAGTCTGGCTTTCCTCACCACTCCGGCCCCCTCCCCTCTCCATCTAGTTTTCTTTGGCTTCCCATCTCTAGCCTGCCTCTGTCCCACCTCAATCTCTGCTTCTCTCAGCCCCAATTCCCTGGGGTCTCTTAACTTCCTGCTTCATCTGTCTCCCCGCCTGTCTCAGTCTCTTGTCCCCTTCTCCATTCCATCTCACCTAATCACGGTATGTCTCTCTCTGCCTCTCCCCCTCTCAGCCCCAACTCTCTCTCCCCCTCCCTCTCAGCCCCCCTCCTTGTCTCTCCCCATCTCTCTCTCTCCCCCACCCCTACCCCATCTCTTCCTCTCTCTCTCCACCTCTCCATCTCTCCCCCTTCTACTCGGCCTCGTTATGGCTCTCGCTGTGTGACCTTCACTCGTCCTTTCTCAGCTGCAGTTTCCAGTGGAAACCTCCAGCAGGGCGACAGGGGGGAGGCGGGGAAGGCGGGGACAGAAAGCGGACCCACCCCTCTCCCTGCTCAACCAGCCCTTCAGCCACCCCCCCCCCCCACTGGGATTTCTCACTTCCTCTCTTGGGGGCTGGGGAGGCACACTTTCAGCAGAAACACAGGGTCACAGTCACAGACAGTTGAAGACGGCCTCACAGGCGTACATACACACACATGCCCACAATTAAAAAGTCATCAAATCACCCTGGCCCAAGCACACACTTGTCACTGTGTGGCCACCCAGGCACCACCACACTAAGCAGTTCACTCACCCTCCCCTCCCCCTAACCCCATCTGGTTTCTGTCTTTCTGTGTCTCTGTTCCCTGGTGTCTCCGCCTCTCCAGATCCCTGCATCTTTCTCCATCTGTCTCAGGGTCTCTGTTGCAGCCTCCTTCTGTCCTGAGAGAAGGTCAGTGGAGAGGGGCCAGCTGCCAGGACCTGGGCTGACCTGCTGCCTGAGGGCAGGGCCCAAGGGTGGAGAGAGTCCAGGAGTGACCGTCCAGTGTGTGGTTCTCAGCAGACTCCCTGGGGAGCCCAAGACTTTAATGCCCTCACACCCCCAGGAAATGAGACCCAGGTATCCCCAGTTTTGGGGTTTTGTTCTTTTTTTTATTCCAACAGGGACAGGGGTGTGGCAGGGGGAGGGTAGGGGGCCCAACTGACCTCCTCCCTGGGGGGGTCTCATAGAAATTCCGAGGTTTCTCCCCAAAAAAAAGAGAGAAAGAGAAGAGTTGAGGGGCGCCAGGGGACACCCATCTGCCCAAAGGCCCTCCCCTCCTCCAGAAGTGGGGAGGGCTGTGTCAAGTCTTGGGGAGCCTGAGCAGTCGCAGGATGGGGCTCTCCTCGCGGACTGCTTTCCGCTTCTGGAACGGCTCCGCAGTACCCGGCCCCTGAAGTCCTCGGTTCCTGCGCTCATGTCCGCAGTCGGGGGCGGAGTGCAGGGTCCGCGGCACCGTCTGGCGAGTCCAATAGGGGGCGCAGGCAGGCTCAGGAGCCGGGCCTCGCAGGACTTCACCGTAAGCCGAAGGCAAAATCGCGGCGTCCGGCGCACCGGTGCGGGGGGCACAAGTCCCGTCCCTTGCCCGCTGGGGAAGAGGGGGCGGCCCGGGCCTGGGGCGGACCCCGTCCCTGCGATCAGTCCGGCCGCCAGCCCGGCTCCGCCCGTGGTCACTCGTGCTCGGCCAGCTCGCGGGGGCCGGCGGGGCCGGGCCGCGGCCGGGGCGGGCTCGTGGCTTCGGCGGGGGCGCCTAAGCCACGCGGGGGCGCGCCAGCCCCGGACGCCCGCAGCGCCTGGATGCGCCGACACTCCTGGCAGACGCGCACGTGGGTGCAGGGCGTGGGGGCGGAGGGCCGGGCCCCGCCGGGCGGCCCCGGGTCGTCCAGGAGGCGCTGGGGACCCCCGTGCGCGCCGCCCGCATCCCCGCCCGCGCCGGCCGAGTAGAGCTTGCCGTTGCTGAGGCGCATCTCACGGACCGCGCGCAGCGACAGCAGGGCCCGGCTCGGGCCGCCCGGGCGCCGGCGCCGGCGGGAACGCGACGTCTTGCGACAAGACACCGCGTGCCGCAGCTCCTGCAGCATCTCCTGGCACACCGACACCTGTGGGCGGCGCAGGACGGGGCGCGGTGGTCACCGTCCGACCGGCGACGACAGCGCTCTCCTCGCCGCCGCCCCCTCGCCTGGCTTCTGCGTCTGCTCTCCCCTTCCTGCCTCCCCTAAAAACAGTCCTCCTCTCCTTCCCCCTCTCATCCTCTGCTCTTTCCGGGCTCTGCCGGCCTCACCTCTCTGCCGGCCTCAACTCTCTGCCTCTCAACTCCTCTGTCTCTCCGCTTCTCTCTCCCCTTCCATTCTCAGGGTTTCTCCCCGAGTCCACCCTCACCTCCTATCTAGGCTCCTCTCCCTTTCTTATCACTCCCGAGTCTCTGACTACCTCCTGCTTGTTTTCCATCTTGTGCCTCTCATGCTACCATTATTGCAAGACACTTACTGAGCGCCTGCTGTATGCAGAGAACAAAACAGAGAGAAGTCCCTGCCCTCATGGAGGTTGTATTCCAGCGTGCAGAGACGGGGGGGGGGGGGGAGGCTATAAATGTAGGTAGCATGTTAGCTGGTGAGGAGTGCTTTGGAGAAAAAAATCGGGAAGAGAGGTGGGGAGTGATGCTGCATCTGGAGTAGGGACGTCAGGGACCACTCTTGGGGAAGAAGACCTTCAGTGAGACTGGAAGGCAGTGCTGGGTGAGCCCTGGAGCCTGGGAGGAGAGCAGGCAGATGCCTCAGCAGGACAGAGATGCTGGGGGGCCAGGGGAACCACCAGCAGAGCAGGGTGGCCAGAATGGGGGACACAGGGAGACAGAGGGAGAAGAAGAGGTCAGAGGAGCAATGGGGCCCCTAGGCTCCTGGAAGGGCTTGGCTTTTATTCCCAGTCAGGTGGGAGGCATTGGGGAGCTTTAAGGACTGTGGTACTTTCACTGTGTTGGGAACAGACTAGGGAGGCCAAGGGCAAGCTGAGTGGCAGCGGCCAAGGAGGTGAGAAGGGGATGGATTCTGGGTCTGTTTCGAAGGTGGAGCCAACAGGACGGGCTGAGAGAGGGGGAGAGTGTAGGGTAATCACATCTTGGCCTGAGCAAGTGGAATGACGGCGGTGTCTGGTGTGTGGGCAGGAGCTCTGCATTGGCCACGTGATGTTCCGTGGGCTCTCTTTCAGACATCCACGGGGTGATGTGGAGTATGGGGCTGAGTGTACAAAGCCTGGTTCTGGGGAAAGGTCCCTGCAAGGGAGGCGCATGGGGGAGTTAAGGCAGGCAGCCTCCAGGGTCCTGCCCTCCAGTGTTCCTGCCCCCTGTAGTCCCCTCTGCCTTTGCTTCAGGGCTGCTGTGTGACCAGCAGAATACAGCTAGTCAGCTGACTAGTCAGCTGACGTTTTAGCCTCTGCCTGGTTCGCCCTTGGATCACTCACTCTGGGGTGAAGTCAGCTGCCACGGTGTGAGGACACCCAAGCGGCCCTATGGAGAGGTCCCCGTGTGAGGGACTGAGGCCTCCTGCCAACTGTCAGGGGAGTGTGTGTTCCTCATGTTCTTTACTCTACCTCAGGATGTTTTGACATCTTAAAAACCTTGCTGGCCAGGGAGAGACGCCCTCCCAGAGCTAGACAATTCTTAGGGATAGCAAAGGGCTGGGAGCCCACTTTTCATATGCAAACCAACCAATTCCAATACCTCCCCCCCTACCCACTTAATCTAACTCCCACACCCAGCTGCCCGAAAGCACCCAGGACTAGAGACCACCCCTCTAGCCCAGAGCCCACCGGCATTATCCACACTAGCCAATTCTAAGCTGCTTTCCCTGCCTGCCTTGCCTTTAGTGCAGAAACCCCCATGAAGTCTGTGGCCTAGGCTTTCCTCCAGCTCCAGCTTCTGACCAAACCTGGTGCTTCCCCTGTGGCCCAGTGGGGTGTGGCGTGATTCCTCCTGGGAAATGTTAAGTACTAAGACTCTTCTTTCAATGGCATTGGCCTCTCCGTGTCATCATTTAGTCATCTCCATACATCAAAATCCTGCAAGTACATCTGGAGACAGTATGCCACCTTGGAAGTGGACCCTCTGGCTCCAGGCAAGCCTTCGGCCAACAGCATGACCGTGACCTCGCTACAGACAGTGGTAGCCAGAACCACCCAGCTAAGCTGCTCCCAGATTTCTGACCTATAGAAACTAAACTGACATAAGTGTGCTGTTTGAAGCTGCTAAATCTTGGAGTGTTACATGGCAATAAATAACTAATACAGGTCATCAGCATAACGGTGGTCTTACAAACCATTTGGCTGGATGGGATCACCAAGGGGCTAGAGAATGCCAGAGAAGAGTCCAGGAAGGAGCCCTAGAACCCTCTGACAAAGGACTGGCCGCAGAGGAAGGAGAAAAGTGAGGCATGAGCATAGAAGAGAGGGTTTTGAGGACAGCGGATCAGCTGAGCTGAAGCCTATCACTACCTCACGTATGGTGAGGCCTGAAACTCGGGCAGTGGATCCGGGATGTGGGTCACTGGTGATTAGTGGCTTCGGTGTGGAGGTGGGGACAACAGCTGGATGGGAGTGTGTTCGAGAGTGAATGCAGGAGGGGAACTGAAGCAGCAGGGAGACACACTCTTTCAAGGTTGTAAGGTTAGGGGAGAAGTGGGGTGGTGTCTGGGAGGGAAAGTGGGGTCAAGAGAAATTTCTGGAAGATGGGGGAGATGACAGCATGTTTGTATGCAGACAGCAGAGAGGAGGAAACTGACGGTGGGGGGAGGGTACAGAGAACCGTGGAGGGATGTCCTTGGGAGGGCGAGAGAGGAGATGGGGGCACAGCGGAGGGCGCCTTAGCTGAGAGTATGGATGTTCCCTCAGAGTAACTGACTGAGTGGAGAAAGCAGGATGTGCAGAGGTCTGCATGCTCTCCTTGGACTCCTCTGCTTTTCTCAGGGAAGTGGAAGCAAGGTCATCAGCCCAGGTGAGGAGGGGGAGGAGCTGGGGGAGGGGAGGTGGAACACTGCAGGAGCATGCAGGGGCAGGAGAGTGCAGGGGCCCAAGTGGGGCTGGAAATGGAGGAGTGTCACTATGAAGCGGCTGAAACCAGCCTGTCGTCTTCCAACCCCATCCACCTCTCATTTCTCCTTGCTTCACACCCTGCCCCTCCCCACATTCTTCTCTCTGGCCCTTCTCCCCTCCTTTCCCCTTGTCCTCCCCTCAGTCCATGCTGCTTTCCCTCCTCTGGCCTTCCTCTCACCTGGCTCCCCTCTCCCTTCTGTCTGCACCCACCTCTTCTCTGACTTCCCCCCCCTCCAGGTCCTGTCGCCTCCCTACTCTGGGCAGCACTCGCTGCCTCTGACATTCCTCCAGGAAGGCTACTGAGGCCACAATCTCCATGCACCTCCACCCCTGGCATCCCACTTCTCCCCCACCCCCTTCGCCAACCCCCTCACCTCTTCTGACTCTGCTGACCTCCGTGTGGACCATATAAATTCCATGACCGCCACGAAGACAGCAATGATGAGGCCACAGATGAGCACGACAAAAATGCCACCAATGTTCTCCATGCCCAAACCTGGGGGTGGAGGGGGAAAGCCACGGGGTCGGGGCTGTGTGGGCACGGGGGCTTCAGGGGGCTCTGGGAATGGCGCGGTGTGTGGGGTGGCTGACCTTTAGCTCGATGGTCCTCCTCCTTGGGGCACCGGCCCCCCTCCCACCACTTGCGCTTCAGGATCTCCAGCCGGTTGTTCTCCTGAAGCTGCAGGATGGCCAAGGTGATCTCATCCCGGAATGGGGAGCCTGGACCAGACACGCAAGGGGGTGTGCTGGCTACTGGGGCCCTGGAGCGCTGTCCAGCCAAACCCCCACGGTGCCCTCAGCGTGGCCCTTCCTCCCGCCTCCACCACATCCCAGGGTTCTTCTCTGTCCGCCTTCGAGGCTGACCACGGTTTGCCCTGACCTCCCCTGTGACCGCCCTGGGCCAAGCCCCCACAACACTTCCTGTCACATTTGTCATAGTCCCCTCCCTGCAGCTCTCCTCACCCCCCACCCAGGCTCTTCTTAACACAGCAGCCAGAGGGACAACTTCAGAAACAGAGTCCTAGATCTCGCCTCTCTCGTGCTCAAAATTCTCCGATGGCTTCCTGATGCAGAGAGAACCCAGTCCTTCCCTCAGCCTAGAGATCCTGTGTTCACTGGTCTCTGTCCCAGCGGCTTGCAGCTCCTGCCACACCAGCCTTCTGGCTGTTCCTCGAGTCCTCCAGACACCGTCCCTCCAGAACTTCTGCCTGGAATGTTCCTTCCCTCCCCTCACCCAGGGCTCTACCTCAAGGGGGTCTCCTCTGGTCAACTTCCCTTAAAATGGCACCAGGCACCCCCATCCCTGTCAGTCTCTTCCCCTGACTTTACTTCGGAGCAGTTGTGACCCCGACATAGCTTTATAAAGCTGCGTGTTTATTGTGTGCTTGCTGTCTGTGGCCCTCGTGGAAGGCAGGAGGCTGGGGGCTCGCCAGCTCCCTGCTGTGGGATCCCGGCATGCAGTGCAGTGCCTGGCACGCAGTAGGGCATCCGACAATCTGCTCGGTGACTGAATCTCCTCTGCGTGGCCTCAACTCCCCCTCTCTCCTCCCTACCCTCGGCCCCTCGCCTTAAACCACCCCTAGGTCCCAAACACTCCACACATGTCCTATCCTGGACTCATTTCTTCATTCACTATGACACTTCTTAAGCATCTGCCAGGGGCCGGGAATGAGGGACACGGGTGAGTGGAGGGATTAGTATTTACCAGGCACCCACTACGTGTCAGATCCTAGGTTTACAGACATTAATTCTAGTCCCACCTGATCCTGGTATTACCAGGTGTTAGCCACTCCCATCTTCTAGATGAAACAGGTGATATACTTGCCTAAGCTCAAGCACAGGGTCAGGGAGGGAGCTGGGATTTGAAGCCAGGTCATTGTGACTCCAGAGCCTGCCCTCCAAACACCAGGCTACACTGCTTCCCTGGCCCAGCACGGAGACAAAGCACAAAGCTGCTAAGATTTGTGGTAATTTGTTACATAGCAATAGATAACTAACCCAGCAGTCAGCAGCAGAGAGATGGATTTAAAAGCCAAGATGTCAAGATTTGGTGATAAAATTGGTGGGTTTCCAGCACTGGGCCCTGGAAAAGCATGTCCAAGTCTCCCTGGCAGATCCCTCCCTCCCTCCCTCCCGCGCGCTCTCTCTCTCTCCCTCCCTCTCTCTCTCTCTCCCTCCCTCTCTCTCTCCCTCCCTCCCTCCCTCTCTCCCCATCATCTATCATCCATATTCTGAGCACGGTGCTGAGCCAGGCTGTGGGTTCCATGCAGAGAACACGAGGCACCCTCAAGGAGTCCTTGGGCCAAAGGGGAAAGTGGCAGGTGTCATGGCCCCTAAGTACTGGCTTGTACCCAGTCTCACTGGGTTCTCCCAGCGGTCATGCAGGGCCAGACCTGACTGCCGCTAGACCCGTGTTTGAAGGTCGAGTGTGGAGGTTCAGGGTGGTGACGTGGGCCCAAGGCCATGCAGCGAGGAGGCCGCGCATGACGCGCATAACATACCCGGCCCGCCACAGGGAGGGCCTGCCCACGTGGCCTGGGTCCAGACGCCCGGGGCCCCCTCCGCCCCCCGTCCCCGGCCCCGGTGCTCCATACCCAGTGGCATGCCGATGCCGTAGCCCTTGGTGTCGAGGAGGCCCCCGATCTGGGTGAGGTTGCAATTGAGCCGCCGGTGGTACTCGTTCATGGTGGACTCGAGCAGGAAGGCGTAGCGGGAGTTGAGAACACGGGCGATGCCTTCTTCCGTGCTCTTGACAAACACACTGGGCTGCTTCGACTGCATGTAGTTCCACATCCTCTGGTACGTCTGGTACCTCGAATTCTGGCCAGAGGGGGCACAGGGGAAGTCAGGTGAGGGTCTTCCCCTCAGCCCTGTCCCCTGCCCTCCAGGAGGTTTCTCTCAACCGGACAGCAAGCGAGGAGACCAGAGAGAGACCGAAAGAGCCGAAAGCAGAGGAGAGGGAACTTCCAGCTCTGCTCAGTAACCATTCCCACCTCCCCACTTACAGGCTCCAGTCCCAGCCTTATCCTGGCATTTAGGACCTCTGCCATCACCCAAACCTCCTTGCCAGGCTTGCTTTCCTTTTGATTCCTTCCCACAGCCTAATAATACACAGGGACAGGCTCCTTTCACCTTGAAGGGCCTTGCCCTCCGCTCTGCTGGCCCATTTTCCTAGGCTCTTCTAGCAGCCTCCATGTCCCCGTTTGGCCTGTCTAGCACTGATATGACATTAGATCCCACGTCTATTCCCCTCTATTCCCTGGGTGAGAGTCCAGTTTTCCCAGCCGGACAGCAACACTCCTGGTGACACCACAAGTGTGTCTCCTGCTCCCCGGCCTCCCTGACTGTCATCAATTCCTCTGACCCAGGAGGCCCTGCCCAGCTCCAGCCTGGGCGGCTACGCGGTGTGGGAATACCAAGCCCGGGCCACTTTAAGGGCCCCACCTGAAAGAAGGTCATGGTGGAGCCAGCATGGATGGTGCCATACTCAATGTTGGTCTGGTCGGCCAGGTCGTCAGCTGACTCCACAGGTACCTCCATGCGCTGCACGGTGAGGAAGGCGGCCAGGTTGGCCGTGTAGGAGGAGATGATGATCAAGGTGAAGGCCCACCTGAGGGGTGGAAAGAGTGAGCTACAGGCTGGAGCCACGCCTGCCCCCTCCCACTGTGGCCGTGCACCCTGTTGGTGGTGCCCCTCTCAATGACCTCGGCACCTAGAAGGCTCGGTGATTGCTGACTGGTGGGAAGGCTGGAAGGACAGATGCTAGGGCCAGACTCTCTGGGTTTAATACTGCTTCCAGAGACGTCCACTTCCAGAAATAAGAGAATAAGGTATCCTGAAAATACCCTCCCACTGTGAACAACTAGAAAACTGGACAGAATGCAGAAAACTGTTTAAAGACACAGGACAATAGGCATCACAGGACTGTAATCCTGAGGGAAAAAAAAAGCAATGAAGTGAGACGTATCACTGCCCAGGCCGTCTGGCTGAATTTAATTTATAGACTGCAGTGCCAGGAAGGGAAACCCAGTCTGGCAATCTCACTGAGTTGCAGAGGTGGAGATCAGAGAGGCCAACATGGCTGGAATTTGTGAGACAGAGAATCCAAGATGAGGGAGCTGCACAGAGAGAGAGAGAGTTCCAGAAATCTGCTGAGTCCCCCTGAATCTTCGGCTGAATATCGATCTGAGCATGCATAGGGTGAAACTCCAAGAGACCAGAGCACTGCTTTCAAAGACAACAATTCGGGGCGCCTGGGTGGCTCAGTCGGTGAAGTGTCTGCCTTCAGCTCAGGTCATGATCCCAGGGTCCTGGGATTCTGTCCTGTGTTGGGCTCCTTGCTCAGCGGGGAGTCTGCTTCTCCCTCTCCTCCTACCCCCCCCAACTCGTGCTTTCTCTCTCTCTCTCAAATAAATAAATAAATAAAATATTTAAAAATATATAAAAATAAAAGACATTTACTGTTTAAGCAAACACACACACACACATAAACCTCATATGTCGTGGGGTTCATAAGATAAATAGAAGTAATATATATGCTAAGAGCAGCTCAAAGAATGGGAGGGATGGAACACGGTTAAGATCTTCATCTTACGCGAAGTGGTAGACTGTTACTTGAAAGTATTTTATAATCAATTCAAGATGCATATTGTCAACCCAGAGCAAGCAACTACTAAGAAAAATTTTTTAAAAAGTATGCTTAATAAGTCAATAGGAGACACGAAAGAGAATCCTAAAAATCTCAATAAATCCAAAAGATGGTAGGGAAAGAGGGAAAAGGGAGCCCAAAGAGATGGGACAAATTAAAAAGAGGCAACAAGTTGACAGATTTAAACCCAACCATAACAGTAATTGCATTAAACGTAAATGATCTCAACCGGGGGTTGGCAAACGATGGCCCACGGGCCAAATCTGTCTTTCTGTCTCTTTTTGCACAGCCCACGGGCTAAGAATGGTTTTCACATTTTAAAATGCTTAAAAAGAAATTGAAAGAAGAGCAATACATCATGACATGTGACATATAAAATTCAAATTTCGGTGCCAGTGTCCATAAATAAAGTTTTATGGGAACACAGCCACGCTCATTCATGTATGTATCATCTCTGGCATCTCGGTACGGGCAGAGCTGAGTAGTTGTGACAGAGACCGGATGGCCAGCAAAGCCTAAAATATTTACTATCTGGACCAATATCGAAAAAGTTTGCCAACCCTTGCTCTAAGGCCTAAGTACGTACTGCCTGTAAGAAACCACTTTAAATATAATGATACAGATAGGTCAGAAGCGAAGGGATGGGAAAAGATAATGCTATACCAACACTAAGCATAAGAAAGCTGGGGTGGCTAGGGGCGCCTGGGGGGCTCTGTCGGTTAAGCGTCTGCCTTCAGCTCAGGTCATGATCCCAGGGTCCTGGGATGGAGCCCTGAGTCAGGATCTGCACTCAGCAGGGAGTCTGCTTGAGATTCTCTCTCTGCCCCTCCCCTGACTTACACACACATTCTCTCTTTCTCTCAAATAAATAAATCTTAAAGAAAGAAAGAAAGAAAGAAAGAAAGAAAGAAAGAAAGAAAGAGAAAGAAAGAAAGAAAGAAAGAAAGAAAGAAAGAAAGAAAGAAAGAAAGAAAGAAAGAAAGAAAGAAAGAGGGAGTGGTTATATGAATATCAAAAAAAGGTAACTTCAGAGCAGACATGTTACCAGGAATAAAGAGAGACATTATATAATGATGAAGGGATCAATTCATCAAGACATCAGACAACAATCCTAAAAATTTACACCCCTAATTACAGAGCTTCAAAATTCATGAAGCAAAAACTATTAGAACTGAAAAGAGAAATAGAAACAATTTCTCCACAGTTACAGGTGATTTCAACACCCCTCTCTCAATAATTGATAGAACAAGCAGACAGAAAATCAGCATGGATAGAGAAGCCTGGAGCAACCCCATCGACCTCCTGGCCCTAATTGCCATTTATGGCACACTGCACCCACCAACCGCACAGAGAGCTTTACCAGGACAGACCACACGCTGAGCCATAAAACAAGTCTCCATAAATTTCGAAGGATGAAAATCCTACGGAGAACGTCCTGACCACAATGGAACTAAACAAGAAATCAATAATAGAAAGATCTCTGGAAAATCCCCAAATCCTGGCTCTCTCACTGCCTGGCTGTGTGACCTTGGACTCATCTGTGGAGCAAGTGCAACGGCTGGCCGCCCCTTGAAGGGCTGTTGTAAGACTGCGAGCCACATCTGGCACAGAACAAGCTCGAGTGTATGCACTCACTGTCCTGGGGACTTGGGAGAAGAGGCACCCACTGACCTCGCCACGGAGCCCAAGAGCAGCCACTTGTCTTACCCTGACACTCTCTGTCCTCCTGCCTGGCAGGTGAGAGTGGCCAGGCTCCCTGCAGGTGGTGCAGATCTGTGGGGCATGAAGACAGGGGGGAAGCTGGGAGGGCCTCCCAGACCACCCCCTCCCCCCGGCAGATAATCATGAAAACAGTGGCTAACCTTCGCTAAGCGCACACGCACAGTGCCGTGTTAGGCACTGGGGGCGGGGGGGTGTGGAAGACAGAGGGATGAATAACACAGCCTCCTGCAAAAGAAAATCGAAACCCAACACGCAAAGACCCAGGGTCTGACACAGCTCTCTGGAAACCAAGTCTCTTCAAACCCACCCCAAGGGCCAATGTCTATTCAGTCAAGACAAAACTATTCAGTGCCTGGTACACAGCAGGCATCACCTCGACCCCAAGGATACAGCGTGGCTGGTGGCTGACTAGCGGTGACTGCACGGAGGGGGCTGGTGAGGGCACTCGTGGAGACAGAGCAGGGGGACACAGACGGACGGTCTGTCTTGGAAGTAACAATGTATGCTCTGTTTTGGACAAGTTGTTTTGGGGATGCCTGTTGAACACACACGGGGAAGGTCTGGAGGGGAGAACTCAGTCAGTGTCAGTTCCAAAGCACAAGGGGTGCCCCCTGGGAGGTGTCTGAGGAAGACACTTGGTTAGGCGTGGGGCACCCTGGTGGCTCCCAGTGTCGGTGGGTGGGGTAGGTGTCCAGCAATGCGGTCTAGTCTAAACAAGAGAGAAAATCCGGTACCTGACTATCTAAGCCTAACTCCTTGGTACATAAAAACCACCAATGTTTTTGGATGGTTATACCAGAAACCGAAGTTTCTAGGAACACAGCTCTTGTTCAGACTGAGGAACAACTGGATGTCGTGTTTGAAACTTTGCCAAGAACCCTTCACTGTTTGGAACTCAGGTCTCCGACAACAGCCCTGCTCACGGTTTCTGAATCACCAAACCAAGATTCTTAAAGAAGCTGTATTAGGAAATCGCCAAGCTCATGGTGATTTGTGTTTGTACAAACATACTCATTTACCAAGTATTTTAAAGCATCAAGTCTCAGGTGTCGACACGGTTCTATTAAATGGTCTCACTTCTCGTCATTCCCAATCCACCCGTTGTGAGTCGGTGCAGCTGTCTGACTCCTGATTTCTGTCTTCAGGGATAGCTCTGCCCAAACACTGAAGCACTGCTGTTGTATTATTCTACCATAGATCACTTCCCTTTCTCTCCCTTGTATTGCAGTCAGGGTGTATTACTGATTTGTTTTAAATCATGTGTAGGCAGGTGTGTAAGTAGATACATTACCCTTGAATTTCGTCAGGGTGGGAAAGCAGATGTTAGAAAATATTTGTCGTAAAATATTTGTCGTAAAACAAAGGTGCTGGGTCTGCAGGCACCAACACATCACCGGTGTGGAGGGAGGAGCTCACGTGAGAAAGGGCAAAGGGCAGTCACCACCCCCCTCCCGAGGTGCAAGGAAACAGGATCCAAAGAGGAAGGAGGGAACCAGAAGGCCACAACAGCCTGGAAGCCAAGAGTTTCTAGAAGGAGGGTGGCTAATAACACATACTGGACGTATCCATAGAGGGGTCCCATGTGGCCCTGGTGGAGCGGGGGGAGGGGGAGCCAGGCTGTGGACTAGATCTGAGGTTGCTGGGAGGACTCTGAGGACGGGAGGACCTCAGGAGGAGTTGAGGACAATGGCAAAACAGTGGCTGAAGGCATGGCCTAGGAGCCTACCTGAGGTCTGAGGTGGACGGACCAGAAAGCAGGCAGGGATCAGAGAGCAGGAAAGAGGAAGGTGCAAAGACCACGTTGCGAGAGTGGCCAAGAGCGGGCCCGGGGAAGAGGGGGCTGCAGTCGCACAGAGCCTCAAAAGCACAGACACAGAGGTGGGGCTGTCCGGAATGACGCCAAGCCCTTGGGTCCAGCTCTGGGCTGTGGCTCCAAGGACCCTGAAGACGAAGGGCCCAGGAGGCGGGTCAGCCCCCGTTGGCAGCCAAGTCCCCTAGGCTAGTGGCATTGCACTGCTGTGTCATCGTGCTGGGGTCCCAGTCAGAGACTAAGAAACATCTGCTGAGACAGCCACTGACCGAGCGAATGTGTGGGAGGACGGAGGGTGAAGAGGAGAGTGAGCTTGGGGTCCAGGTCTCCAGTGGGGAGGGGGCGGGTGTGTCTGGGGGCTTCCAGGGTGACGGTGGTGGATACAGGCACAGAACGCCTGGCTGAGGAAGGGGTCCCTGACCAAGGAGCAGAAGAGATGGCCTGCAGAGAGGAAGTCAGCCGGTCCGCCACCGACCTGAGGACTCGGCCAGATTTGTCACAGTGGGGCCGTGTGCCTCCTCTAGCCTATCTGGAATGCTCTTCCCTCTCCTGGGCATGGATGCCTCTGTCTTAGCCTTTAGGACTCCGCCTAGATGTCACCTCCTCAAGAGGCTTCCCTGAGCGTCCACATCCCCTACTGTTCTCTCTCACGTGCCCTGTTTGCTTTAATATCAAGGTTTGTGCGCATCGGATACATGGTTACACTGACGGTGTCCGTAAGTTGCAACTGGGGTATGTGGTAGGCGGAAGAAGGACCCCCGCCCCCAGAGATGTCTCCATGCAAAGCCCTGAACTCATGAGTATGTCCCCTTATGGGGTCAAAGAGCCTTTGCAGATTTGACAAAGTTAAGGAATTTGAGATGGGGAGATTATTCCGGATTATCTGGGGGGGCCCGGTGATATCATAAGGGTCCTTCTAAGTGGAAAGAGGCGATCAGAGCTAGAGACGGAGCTAGGAAGATGCTATGCTGCTGGCTTTGAAGACAGAGAAAGCAGCCATAAGCCGAGGAAGGCAGGTGGCTTCTAGATGCTAGAAAAGTCAGGCAAACAGATCCTCCCCTAAAGCCTCCCGAAGGAGCCAGCCCTGCCCACACCTGGACTTGAGCCCGGTGAGATTTCGGCTTTCTGACCTCCAGACCCATAAGAGAGCACATTTATGTTGTTCTAAGCCACTAAACCTGTCTAACTTGTTGCAGCAGCAATAGGAAACTAGTACAGGCTACGGGACGCTTGGAACAATGCCAGTCCTAAGATGTTAAGAAAACGTCATCAAGACTCAAAAGGGGCAAAGCCAGTGGGCCCAGCGAACTGTCAACGACTCGCTATATGGCAGTTAGTCCCACTTAGCAGGGAGAGCAAAACCTGCCACCCACTCAACGTTCATCTTGAATGAGTTTTGAATTAGACTCTGTCTTTGGGCTTTATTTATTCTCGGGATCAAATAGGATGTTTCTGTGTTTCTTTGTTTAGCTCTTTATAATCGGCTCCTCTGCCTCTTGAGGCTGGATTCTTCACCTGAGTGCCTGGCACCAGGAGGGGTTCATGAAGCATCTGCTGCATGGCTGTTGAGGCATGAATTCTCAGTGACAGGGATGAGGTGAGGAAGAAATGCTCTTTAAGGAGGGCCTGGGGAGCACAGCGGGGCTGGAGCGAGTGGCCTGGGGGAGTGCCTGGTCTCAGCGCTCTAATGTATGAACCCGGGAGAATGCCAACTCATCCCGCACTACCAGAGCCCCCGGATTTTCAAGAAGAGTGAGAAATCTGGATTTGTGAGTGAATTTGTCCAATTTTTAAATGCTGCTCATTCAAATTTTTTAAAAAGTGGTGGGCCAAACAGATATGAGTTGACGGTGTCTGCTCTCTGACACGTGGCTTCTTGGAGCTCGTCACAGGGATGAAGTAAGCTCTGTCCACATTACTGGGGTCCCCAAGGGACTTTGAGGGAGCAGGTGTCCCTGGACAGTGGAGGCTACCCCAGGTCTCCGTGACCGCCAGAGCACGTGTGAGCCAGCAACAGCTGCGTTTATGCGATTCCAATTATAATTCTCATGTCAGCAGAAGCACTTTTGTGTAACATCCCAACTGAATCCTTACAACCTGAAACATGGGTATTTTTATCCCCATTTTTCAGATGAACAGACTGAGGCACAAAGAGGGGATGTGGCCTACACAAGGTCACACAGCTAGCAGGGAGCAGAGCTGGGCCTCAGCTCTTCCCACCCCATTCCCTGTCACACAGCTAGCTGGTGGAGGGGGACCGGAATCCACCCAGGCCTCAGAAGGGGCCCTCCCCACTCAGGGTGGGACAGACAGAAGGCCACTCACCAGACTCCACTGACACAGCGCGTAGACAGTGCCCGGGGCATGATCTCCGAGCCTTGCTGCATGAAGCCCCCCACGGGGAACCAGAGGCTGTTGCCCAGCGTGTACTGGTTCTCCAGGATGTGGGGGCGCGCCCGCAAGCACGGGTGGGGGTTATACCACTCGTAGGGGCTCAGCCTGCAGAGAGACATGGGAGTGAGGGGTGGATGGAGCCAAGGTAGACAGAAAAAAGAGAAACGGAGGAAAGAGACAGAGACACCAGGATGAGAAGAGATGGGGGGGCAGTTAGAAAAAGGAGGGCAAAAAGAGACAGGGAGATGAACAGAAAGAGACGTACACAGAGAGAAGAGGTAGAAAGAAACACAGAGAGAGACAGAGGAAGAGAGACACACATACAGATAGAGAGACACACAGAAGAGGCAGAAAGAGGGGCGCCTGGGTGGCTCAGTCATTAAGCGTCTGCCTTCGGCTCAGGTCATGATCCCAGCGTTCTGGGATTGAGTCCTGCATCGGGCTCCCTGCTCAGTAGGAAACCTGCTTCTCCCTCTCCCTCCCCCCTGCTTGTGTTCCCTCTCTCGCTGCCTCCCTCTCTGTCAAATAAATAAATAAAATATTTAAAAAAGAAAAAAAAGAGGCAGAAAGAGATACACAGAGAGAGAAACAGAGGACGAGAGAGAGAGAATGGGAAGGGAAGAGGCCCAGAGACAGAACCACAGAGCAAAAGTCAGAGCCACAGAGTGAGACAGGGCATGCACACAGGGAGAGAGGGAGAAAGGAGGGCCGGGAACCTGAGGCCCAGCGTGCAGGTTGGGACAGAATGTGGGGGTCGGTCATGGACACCCTGGCCCATGCCTCTTCCCGGGTAGCAGGCAGTGGACTCACCTGGCGGCCAGGAATAGGACGCAGCTGACGGCCAGGTAGGCCAGAAGCATGAAGAGCCACACGGCAGGGGAGAAGGGGTCCAGGAAGGAGAAGTAGCCAGGCTTGCGGCCCTGCGGGGAGAGGGCATGAGGCCCGGAGCCACCCTGACCTGCGTGCATCCCTAGCCCCTGCCCCGCCAAGCGCCCTCGAGCCCAAGTGGACCATCAGGGTCCAGCCCACAGCCTCTGCTTCCCTTGGGAACACAGGTGTTGGCCCCACCACCAGCCCCTGCCCCACAGCCGTACCATGTGCACTCGGTAGAGAATGCTGATCCCCAGGGTCATGAAGGGTTTGGAGAAGTCGATGACCTTCTCCCGCTCGGCGGTGATGGTGAATGCAGCCACAGCCAGGTCCGCCTTCTGCTGGAGGGGAAGCAGGGCAGGGGCAGCGGGGTGGGCCAGGGAGACAGACGGGCAGTTAGGGAGACACACACAGACAGAGCCCCCGAGAGGTCAGCAAAGGGGCCAGAAGCCTGCACTGGCTCCAGAACGGCACCTTGGGCCCAGAATCGGATGCCCGTCATCTCACGTCTGCTGGGAGAGGCTCCTGTGGCCCCTTCCCTGCCCAGCCGCCCCTCCTCATCCCGTCAAGTTCATTGTGAAGGCCCTGCTTTATAAAACTCCCCCACAGGCCTGCATAACTCCCACATGTCCCGCCACCCAGGTCCTGGAGAAAGCCTGACGGGGGTGCTGAGATGCCAGGACGCTGACCCACTCCGGGCTCTCTTCAGGCCTTGGTTTCCCCTTCTGTCTTTATGGCTCACGACATGGAACATTTGCCATGCACTGACTCTGTGCCAGGCTCCACGCTAGCTAACACTTTCTATGGATTACCTTGAGTCTTCCTTCCAACAGCTCCCGGAGGGCCACTACTAGCCCCGTTTTATAGATGGAGAAACTGAGTCTCGGAGAGGCAAAGGCACTCGTCAGTAAAGACAGGAGCTGGGGGACCTTAACGCAGAGATGGGACCTCGACTGTCCTGCCACCGGCAGGCACCAGTGACCTTCGTGTGTACATAAAGTCACCCGCCCAGACACAAGACCGACACCCAGCCCAACCAACAGAAAGATCTCGGGGGGAGCTGCACGTGGTCTCAGGTGGGGGAGGAGTGCCTGGGGTCCAGGTCTGAGGTGGTGAGGGTGGGGGGCAGGTGGGGTGGGACAGGGAGAAGGGTTTGGGTTGGTGTCTGGCAGGCACACCCAGAATCCCTAATCCAAAAGGTTCATTTGGTTCTAGCTCAGGTGGACTTAGGTGGCCTTTAGCTGCTGGCCAGACAGAAGACTGGGAAAAAGCCAACACTTCACACACCCTTCCCGCCACACACGGCACACATGAGCACTGTATCGGGTCACATGTATGCCGCCACTGACTGGTGCCCACCACGCCACATCCACACACACACGTGCTAAGACACAGGCTGGCCCAGCGACGTACCAGCTGCACGGGCACAGGCAGACAGACTCATGCCCTCGACACAGCGTAGGGAGCAGCGGAGACACACGGGGGAGGGGCGTTCCCTCGAGGCACACACGGCCCTCACATGCGTACATACATGACGGAGCAGGTAGGAGAGGGCAGGGCGCTGGAAAGGGCCCGGTGCGGGAATGGGGAGCCCCGGCTCTGCCCTGGGTTCGCTGGGTGACCTCGGGCAGGGGCTTCCACGTCTCTGGGCCTCAGTTTGCTCATCTGCAAAATGGGGACGGGGGTTGGGCGAGATGTCTCACACAGCTCTCCTGGTCCTGGCATTGGGACCCGGCTCCCAGGAGACCCCTTCCAGGCATACTGACCATCCCCTAGGCCTCCACCAGACCCCAGAATTGACTCCAAGTTCAAGTAGAGACGACTCGTAGGATTGTAATAAGAGTAGAGGTCCTGGCTCACTGGCCTGGGAGACACACACTCACACGGAAGCGGCTGAGACAGAGGACACGAGGTAATACAGGTGTGGACAGAACTGGGGCACAGTTCAAACAGCTGCCATGGGGCAAGGGACACAGCACCAGCCCCAGTGTGGCCTGAGCGTAGAGAGTTGGCACAGCCCCAAAGCAGAATCCAGAGGCGGCAAGCTGCAGCAGGGGCCCAAAACATGGCTGGATTTGGGGCATACCCTTGGGAATTCCTGGATGGGGAGAGTAGGGAGCACCTTGCCCCTTCTCACATACTTGCCACTCTAATGACTAATATGTGAACTCCCGGGAAGGACGTCAGCGAATACAGGAATCCTATTACTTGGATGCACCCACGGGAAGTATGCCCCAGGAAGGCCCTCCATGGGGGCCCGAGTCTCCCCTTCAGAAAGCAGGAGGCAGCGGCTTCGCAGACGGCGCTCAGGAGGGCTCTGCTGGTCCCTAGGCCAGGGACCAGGAGCCCACTTCCTCCCCAAAGGACTCCCAGCTCCTTTCCGTTCCATCCTTTGCTCTGCTCGTTGGCCTCCTCACCTACTCTGGAGCTTCAGGCCAACACCTAGGCCAAACCCACTTCTTCCCTTTCCTGAAACCTCCACATCTCCTCTGGTAGCAAGGGCAGAGGTTCTGCTGCCAAAACACAACTCAGATCTGTCCACTTCTGTCCATGCCCCCATCCAGGCCCTGACCATCAGAGTCTCTTCCCTGACAACTGCATCAGCCACTTCAGCAGCCCCCCAGCCACCACTCAGAACCCCACGGTCCAAAGGGAAAGTCCCCTGCTTAAAACCCCTGGGTGGCTTTGCACTGCACCTACAACAAATCCCTTTCCTGGCCAAGAGGCCCTAGGGGATCTGAGACCCATCTGCCTGCTGGCCTCCCCTCATGCCCTTTCCACTCACCTATTCGGCTCCAGCAACAATGGCTGCCTTTTGCTCTTCAACATGGCAGGCTCATTCCCCACCTCAGGGCCTTTGCATGTGCTCCTCTGTAGCTCAGCCTCACATTTCGAGGCTTAGCTCACACTTCATTCCTTCAGCCCTCCCTACGGCGGCCTCCGGACCCCACTTACCCCACCCCAGGGTTGTCTCTCTCATATCACCCATTACCCTGTTTTATATCCTGCTTTGCAGTACTGGAGATGACCCTGTCTTTTGCTGATTAATGGATTAGCTTTCCTACTAACTAAATTACAAGTGCCTTGCGTATCTGGTTAGAGGTGAGTCCCAGAACCTACACAGGGGTTCCCAACAAACAATGCTGGATTTTGACCAAGCCTGGCCTCTCTGAACGGCCCCTAGGGCAGCCACCGTTCCCCACCTTACTCCTGGGCCTCCAGCCCCGTCTCACGCCAGCTGCTTTCTGGCCTCTGCATCACTGAATACTGCCCTTGCCTGAGGAGCCCCACTCTGCCCTGCAGAACTGTATCCCACGCACTCCTACAGCATCCCTTGCACCCCTCCCTCCTCTGCGGCGCCTTCTCTGGACACCCCCCCCACATGCTCCACACCCCTGGATCTACCACAGCTCTAGCTCAGTTTGGAAAACATCTGTGCGCTTCTCTGCCTCTGCAATGAAACTTGCAAAAGCAGGGCCAGCTGGACACATAGCGTCTCCTCTGCTGAAGAACCAGGAATGTCCCCCCTCCTCTGCGGGCCTCCCAGAATGTCCCGGACAGAGAAAGCTCTCCTTCCCTCTGCTTTATGGAACCTCGCATGGGTGCAGAGGCTCACCCCTACACAGCACATACCTCGTGGCCACCATTTCAGGGCTCCCCCCCGCCCCGTGCCCAGAGTAGCTCACGTAGTCCCCAGAGCAACCCTGTCAGAGGGACCATCCTGCCCACCATTTCACACGTGAAGAAACAGAGGCACAGTGATGGTAAGCACCTGGCTTCTAGCTGACCCGGGATTCAGAACCAGTTCCCCTCTAGGAGTTTCGCCTGCCCACTGTCCCCACCCTTCATGGCCGGGGGGCATCTGACGTCAGGGTCCAGGTGTGCGACTCCTCCCTGGTCCCTGGGAGCTCGGTAGATGGGTGCTTTGCAAATGACTAGAGTGAATGGGTCCTTGAACTTCTCGTCAACACACAGCAAACTCAGCCCTTACCCTGTCCCCTTAGTCGTCCCAGGCAGAAGCCTGGGGGGCATCCTTGACACCTCTCCACCCCTCACCGATTCTAGACTCAAGCTCTCCTGATTCTGCTCCCCAAACACCTCTGGAATCGATCACTTCCTCCATTTCACTGCCCCACTCCTGCCCTGATCACCGTGTCTCAGGACCGGAAACCTCAGGCAGTCGCCCGAGGGACCCCAGAAACTATAGCCTCGGGCACAGCAGCCCTGCTTAAACCTGGCAACAGCTCCCACTCTCCTTACACTGTCATCTGTACTCCTCACCCAGCCCCCTTAGGCCCTGCCCCACCCAGCCCCCACCCCACTGCCACATACTGAATGTTTATGTCCCCCCAACAAACTCATATGTTGAAATCTTAACCCTTAACATGATGGTGTTAGGAGGGGGGCCTTTGGGAGGTGAGGAGGTTGTGAGGGGGGAGACTCATGAATGGGATTAGTGCCCTTTTCCCATTCCATCCAGAAAGCTCCCTCGCCCCCACCACCATATTGAGGCACAGCAAGATGGCCGTCTATGAACCAGGAAGAGGCCCCCACCAGACACCAAATCTGCCAGCACCTTTATCTTGGACTTCTCAGCCTCCATAACTGTAAGAAATAAATTTCTGTTGTTCATAACCCCCCCAGTCTGTGGTATTCTGTTACAAAAGCACAGACTGAGACCCCCACCACCTTGCCCTGCATCCCCCCCATTGCAGTCTCTCTGTCCATTCTGTCTGTCCATCCACTCATTTACCTACTTGACAAATATTTGCGGAACACCCACCACTGACCAAGCACAGTTCTAGCTTTGGGAATCAAGAGGTGAAGATAAATATATAATGGCGGGTGGTGACAAGTGTCATGAAGAAAAACAAAGCAGGGCAAGGGGATCAAGACTGCTGGAAGACACTAGTCTGGACACACTCCCCACTGCAGGGAGGTCTTGGGTACAAATGTGAAGGAAGTGTGAAGCAAGGCCCGAGAAGAACTAGGGAGAAAATTCCAGGCTGACGGACAAGCACATACAGCCCCTGAGATGGGAAGGGACTTGCAGCGTCCAGGGTGGCTGGAACCCCCTGGGAGGGGTGGGAAACGCAGCAGAGCAGGGATCGCAGCCCTGCAGGGATGGGAAGGGGAGGCTGGATTCTACTCCAAGGGCAGTAGAGGACATCACATCGGAGGGTGTGAGCAGGGGGATGACATGATCTGGCCACCGTGAGAACAGACCACAGGGGCAAGAGTGAAAGCAGGGGTCTTCAGGACCAAATGAAGTCCATGGGAATACTTGGGCTGGGGAGGAGGGAATGGAGGTGGTGGTGGAGAGAGGTGGCCAGATTTGGATTTCATTCTGAAGGGAGGACAGACACATCCTTAAACCCTGCGAACTCCTTCTAAGATCCTCTTAGAGCCTTTGGAACTCTCCTTCCACCTCCTCCTCCTCACCCTGGATTTCCTAGCAGAGTCACCCATTTCTTACAGAAGATCTCCCTCCACAAGGGGATGCTGACATTTAATCTCTGGAATGAAATCAGGAAAAATCCAAATGATGAGCCTTCTGTAGAAATGATGGGGCAGGAAGGCTGTCTAAATACCGAAAAGCCGACCAACACCCGTGTGAGCATCCCCCAGCCCCAAACTCGCCCTCTATCCCAGCTCCCTGCAAACCACGGTTCTGCTTTGCCATCCGCGCCCTGTCAAACTCTGCCAGTAGGGGGCGCTAGCCGGACGCTGCAAGGCTGCAGGAAGGCGAAAGCTCGCCAGCCTGTCCCTGCAGCAGCGGATCGTCCTAGCGCAGCAGATGAATCCAGTTTGTGGCTTCCCTGCACTTGCAGAACTGGCCTCACTGAGCCCCTCAGGGAAACCAGTGCCAGCCAGTGAGCGCCTTCCTCTAAGTTTCCAGGAGTTTCAGCTCCTCTCACTGTTCCTTCCGAACCAGGGAAGCAGCCATTTCCTGCCTTGCACCTCCATGATAGCTGCGAGGGAGGGTGTGCGAACTGTAGCCCTCAGGCCAAGTCCAATGCCTGATTTTGTGAATAAAGTTTTATTGGAACACGCCCATGCCCATGTGTTTCGGTATCGCCTATGACTGCTTTCCATCCAACAACAGAGTTGGATGATGGTGACACTATGACCTGAAAGCCAAAAATACTTACTATCTGGCCCTTTACAGAAAAGGTTTGCTGATCCCTGCGTTGCAGTTCAACTTTTACCCTCTTTGTTACTGAGTTAACTTTATTCCTAGTAAGTAATTCTCTTCATTCATTCGGCATGCCTGTCTCCTGGCAGGACTCTGACTCATGCAGAAATGACAACAGCCAGCTCACAGGAGCACTCAGGCCATGTGGGCACTCGAGGCTCAGTCTCCGGGAGGGCCCAGCGACGAGCATTGTCTCAGTAGGAGACGAGTAAGCTGCAGAAGAGAGCGCAATCCGCGCCCAAACCCGAGTTCTGCGCTGTGAGTCGCCCCTGGGGGCCTATGTCCCCATCTGCCACCAGCACTCTGCATATCCCCGGATATGCTGGGTCATCGGGCCCAGGTGGCAGATAAGCTTGCACGCAGCTGGGGTTTGCTACAGAGCCTTCACGCGCTCCGGGCCTCCCTCGAAATGGAAAGCCGTGGGGGCTGTTTGGGAAGTGGATTGAAGCCGCTCACAACTTACATCCAAATCCCCGAGCCCCACCAAACGTCACACAGCCCCTCCTCAGACGCCTGTTTCAGCGCCGCAAGGCCCCTCATCTGAGTTTCTAAGTTTTCACCTTTCCAACTTCTTCCCCTGCCCCCTTAGGCCTCAGGGTGGTGGTTGCTTCCTGCAGCCCCTACCCCGTGATCCCTTACTTTGCTTTCTACTCTTTTAGTCATCTGGTTAACCACTTGACCTCTAGGTAACAATTCTTTGTATCAAAGTCGCTCTGTTCAAGTAGCTGATGTGATTCTGTGCAAGCAGCTGGTGCTATTTTTGTGTCCAGATTGGGCCCTGACCAATGGATGTCAGCAGCGGGTTTACTGCCAACCCCCTTAAATGTGACATTCTGCTCACGAGATCTGATCAGCGCAATGTTGTCAGGGTAGTGGACCCGCCTGCCCCCGGGTGCGCTGTCAAGATCAAGTTCTCTGTGGCCCAGGTGATGGCGGGAGACGAGGGAACGGATGTCGCCCTGAGGCGAGATGGCAGGCTTCTGGTGGGCCTCAGAAAGCCGGCTAGTGAGAACTGCCTTTGCCAGGTCAGTAGCTCACGCCAGTTGCCAAGGTCTGTGTTGACTTGCTCCAGTAAAGAGACTTCATTTGGGCCAGCGACTGCGCTTGGAGTTACCGCCTGATTCCATTTGCAATAATCCCCAGTCATTGTCCAAGATCCATCTGCCTTCTGCACAGACCGAACCGCCCCGGTGACAAGGGATGAGATCACTACCTCCGCTTCTTTCAAGCCGTTAATGGCAGCACTAATCTCTGCGATTCCCCCAAAGGATATAGAACTGTTTTCCGGTGACTATCCTGGGAAAGACAGGGAATTCTAGGAGCTTCTGCTTGCTTCTTTCACCGTAATGGCCCTGACCGCCGGTCAGCCAGCCGGCGTGGGATTCTGCTGGTGGCCACGCAGGTCTCTTCCAATTATACAAGTGGGACCTGGGAAAACTCAGGGTGGGTCTGTGGACCTGTCAGGTCCATTCTGAGTTGAACTTGGACTCAGACTCCGTCTATCGCCTGACCGCATAAGGCCCACTGCGGTCTGCCAGGCAAAACAGGAAAAATCAAAGTGATCAGCCATCTGTAAAAGTGACGGGGGGGGGGGGTGTCTCAATATCTAAAAGCCAACCAAAAACCCTCTGTGTGAGAAGGAGCCTGGACAGAAACCGCGGCAGCTTTTCTGGAAATCGGTTCGACCATCTATAACAAAAGCCATACAAAGGGTCCTCCTCTTTGACCTAGTCACTCTATTCAGAGAATCCGTCCTAATGGGCTGCCGTGCAGGCAAAGCTTTTGTGCATAAAGAGGTTTGCTTATGGTTGTTTATAACAGCACAAACAAATAAAAAATGCCTGGAAACAACTAAGTACAAAGCCACGCTTCGGTCAATTACAGTCTGTCCTCATGGGGATCAGTATGCAGCCAAGAAACGTTCTGTTTAGGTGGGAACAATAAGGTATTATTTTTACCCTTTGAGATCGGCAGAGGTTTTTTTAAAAAAAGATCGATAATACCGCTTGTTGGCAAGAGTGTGGGAAATGTGACATTCTCATGCACTTTTGGTGGGAATATAAATCGGCGGAACCTTTCTGAGCAGCTATTTGGCAATCTCTGCTTAAAAAGTATTCACAATCTCTGACCCGGCGCTTTGGTGGTTTGGAGTTTCTCCTTCGGGAATACGCCCAACAAACCCACAGGCCCGGTGGATGGTGGCATTGTCTACACCAGCAAACACGGGAAACCATCCGAACAGGGGATGAGTTAAATAATTCATCCTCAGCCGCACAATGAAATCCATATTTCTCCTCTTGAATCTCAGATCATCCCCTCCGGTGATCCATGCCCGGAGACAACGCTTGTTTCCCCAAACCCACCAAACTGCACCTCCCACGTTCTCCCCAGCCAGCCTCGCCACCCACCCAGCTGCTCAGGCCACGCCCTGCAGTCACCCCTGATTCCTCTCTCCCTCTTGAGCACCCCCGACACGGCCACCGCTCGAGTATAACCCTCTGAGCCCTTTGACGGGCTTCTAAAGGGAACACCCTGTTTCAACTCTTGCCCCAATACCGTGGTTTCTCGAGAGAGCAGTGAGAGTAATCACTTTCAAATGATTTAAAAATTAATCCAGGTCAGATGTCCGTACAGTAAAACACTGTTCAGCCCTAAAAAAAGAATGCGGTAACTGATCCACGCTACGACAGGGATGCACCTTGAACACGTGATGCGGAGCAAAGGAAGCCACACGCAGAAAGCCGCATATCGGATGATTCCATTTATAGGAACTATCTAGAATAAGTAAATCCATGGAGACGGAGAGACTGGTGGCAGCACATAGCAATCTGGTGGTTGCCAGGAGCTGGGGAAAAGGGGAATGGGAGCTGACTGCCTACTGGGTGCGGGGATTTCTTTGGGGGTCACGAAAATGTTTGAGCACGAGGCAGAGGCGATGGTTGCCCAACGTCGTGAATAGACGACCTGCCCCTGAACTATACGCTTTAAAATGGTTAATTTTATGTTATATGAATTTGACCTCAATAAAAAGAGAAAACAAATTAGATCACGGCACGTTCCCTGCCTGAACCCTTCCGCTGGCTTCACACACAGTGAAAATTACATCCCTGCTCCTTATCCTGCAAGGCCCCCCTGTGATCCAGGCTCCATTCTGGGACCTCGTACTCTCCCTCACCCGCCCCTCACCCCAAAACTCTGTGAGGGAGGTAATATCATCCCCATTCAAGAGGGGACACCGAGGCCAGAGAGGGGACCTGGCTTGCGGGGACCACAAGGGAACGCAGGCAACGGAAGCTGACCCTGCCTGACCCCTAAAGAGCTCATGACTGTTGTGGCCACAGTGGACGCGGCTCAGACCCTCCCTCGGGGTTGGCCGAGCATGCTGGTGGCTGATGGCTCTCAGTTCAGTGGGTGGAAGAGCCTCCCTGAGGACGGCCCCCTCCGATCACAGGTCGGTGGGGCGTATAAAGGCCTGCCCCCTCACCTCAGCTCCAGAGCTGCCTGGGGGACAGCTGAGGCCCAGTCCTGGCTGCATTGCAACTCTGCGCCTTCCTCTGTCCAGGCCTGCTCCTTCCCTCCTGCACAGGGCTGGTTTCTAACGGGGCCTCCTGCCTGCTAATCTCCATCTGCTTCCCTGGAACACCCTAAGATAGCTGCTTTGTCCTTGAGGGCGGGGCGGAGGGCACAGATTTTTATCCCAGGGGGTGGGGAAGTGCTCTGGCGACAGCATGTGAATGACAGGTCAGACCTCCACTGTAGAAGACCTTACTGCAGGACAACGCAGAATGGTGAGAGATGGGAGGTCAAGAGGTCGGTCCGGAGGCTGGGAGAGGGGCCGGGCGTGGGAGAGGGGCCGGGCCTGAATGCACGCCACGGCATGAGGACAGGGAGAAGGCCAATTCCAGCAGTGGCCACTGGGTGGAGTAAACGGACCATGATTCAAGACCGGCCTGGGGACCGGTGGGGTGACTGGGGAGATTCCGGTGCCCTGGGCTGGCTTCCATCTGGAAGTCACTCGTCAGCTCCAGGCCAGCCTGATGGAGGCCAGCCCTGGCTCTGCCAGTCACTAGCCATGTGGCCTGGACATGGTACCTTGGTGTCTCACTATTAGAGAAAACTGGGCTAATACCAGGCCCTCCTCGTGGGGTGGCGTGTTCATACAGTTCAGAACGCTTGGGCAAGGCTCTGGCACGGGGTGAGTGCATCATCCTGTTCACCCTGGCTACCCGAGTACCTACTGGGGGTCTGGGAAGGGCTTTGGGTCAGACACACCTGGCTGCAGCCCTGCGGTGACTGGGGCAAGTCTCTTCGCCTCTGAGACCCGGGGCAGCAGTGGGAGGACAGAGATCGTCAGGACCTTTAAGTAACACTTGAAAAGCCTCTGGCATGTGGGGTGGTGTTGCCGCCGCTGGGAGGCCGTGGCGAGTACCCGCCTGAAGCTCCGTGTACTTGGCCATCCCACGGCAGGCAGGCAGCTGAGCCTCTGCAGGGCCAAGCCCCGCCCATCCTTCGCGCTCCCAGCCCGCTCCTCCTCCAGTGTTCTCTCCCTAAATGTCATCGCCCTCACCCAGCTGCCCGAGCAACTTGCAACGGAGAAGCTCGGTCCTTTCTCCCGTGTCCCCCGCCCCATCACCAAGCCCTGGCACTCTCAGCCTCCCCCTGTCTCCATCCTTGCTGTCCCCCTACCTCCCTGCAGGTCATCCTGCCCACCCCCCCGAACCCCACTGATTCTCTTTCCTCACTTGAGCCAACTTGACACCTTTGGGGCGTGTGCCATGAGCCCCCTGCTGACAGCCAAACTCTTTAACCCTCTCCATTAGAGCAAGGCCAGGCCTGGCTATTGTATCCCCAGGGTGTATACAGCAGGCCCTCAGTAAATGCTAGCCAGCTTGAGAACAGACAAACACATGAATGTATGCGTGTGCTGGCCGTGCCGGTAGAAATAACATTAATAAGAATGTGAATAGGGCACATGCTTACAGTACCCACTACCTGCCAGTCACCTGTTCTAAGCCCCAGGAATAACTCGTTTCATGCTCAAGATGGCGGTGTGTACTAGCCACTATTATGTCTCCAATTTTACTGTTGAAGACACAATGTCACAGAGGGGTTAAGGAACTCGCCCAAGGTCACACAGCTAGTATGCAGCAGAGCCAAGGTACAAACAGGACTCAGGATCACAATCATAGCAGCGCATCAGGAAAGCTCCGGCCTCTGGGCTGTGCTAGCCCCAGACACCATCCTGCCGAATCCTCCAAATCCTCCGTCCATGCTGCGGGGCAGGCCTGAGGCTCTTCCCCAAGGTCATGCTGCTGTAAAGAGGACTATTCCACTACTACTTCATTGATGAAGAAACTGGCATCCAATTTACGTGACTCTGGCTGGGGGCTACTCTCCTGCCGTCTGCCTATTTCCAGGGACCCTGACCAATGTTCTGAACCCACGTGACTGAGGACCAGGATGTGGAAGTCACAGGGAAGCGGGCCAGTCAGGTGGGTGCCAGCCCGCCAGCTCCCCATGCCCCCTGCCTTTTCGGATTCTGGCTTCAGGCCCTTGAAACCCACCCGGGACAGAAGCTTCAAATAGGCCCCAGCAGCGGGGGGGGGGGGGGGGGCGGTGGCCGTGCCTGGGGCCTGCTCATGGGGTGGGGTGGGAAAAGCCTAGCCACCAGGACCCCAAGGACACCCCCAGCCCTGCCCCCACCACAGCTATTCTGCTTTGTCTCAGCTTCTGAGGGTGCCTTCAATTGGGGGGGAAAAAGAGTTCTGCAGTCAAAACAGCCTTTGAAAATCAGTGCCCTAAGGAATAAATGCCCTTGTCATTCAAAGTGGCCTTCTCAAGTCTACCCTGGTGACATTCAGGGGCGTGGATGCAGTGAATTCTGGGATGGAAGAGACAGGAGGGTGAGGATCCTTGATGCCCTCAGCCAAGTCCAATGTCAAGGCTTCCCTGACTGTTGGTGGCCATAGGTCCCTGCTCTGCACACCTGCCCTGGCTGGCTGGGGCCTGTGTGTCTCCCATGGCACGGCCCTGCCTCCGGGCCCTTGCCTACATGGTTTCTCCTGCCTGGAATAAAAAGAGGGACTACATATTGAGATCCCCTGCCTCTGACAAGCATCATGGGTGGCACCGTCCCTGTTCCCTGAAACCCTCAGGACAGACCTGAGAGGCATCATTATCCCCATGCAAGGGAGGGAAAAAGAGAGGTGAAGGAAAGAGAAACAACTCACCTGAGCATTCAAACCCAGACTGGTCTGACTCCAAAATATTTTTTCCACACCACTCTCACCTCCCACACCTCTGCCTTTCTCCCTCCTCCCCTTCATCCACATCCCACCCACACTCAGGGCCCTTCCAGGGTACGTCACTCTCTCTCACCCTGACTCCCCTTCTATAAATGCCATTTCCTCTGCTCCGAACACATTCCCCTGCTCCCATACCCCCTTCACCTTGCTGACTCCTTCACACCCTCTGGGAATCTATTTGGGGGTCAATTCTCCTGGGAAGTCCTCCCTGGACCGGCTGGGTGAGGAGCCTCCTCTGGGTGCCTCCTCATAGCTCTGAGGGTGGTCTTGTGGTCATTTGCTTTCCAGCATCCTAAGGACACCCTAACCTTTTGAGAGCACGGTCCAGGTCCACTGTGTTCACCACTCTATCCTATGCCAGCATGGTGCAAGGCACACAGTAGGTGCTCAATAAACACCTTGTGAGTGAGTGGACTTGTGAGTCCAACAGGTAGCCTCGATGTCTGCAATGTGCCAGGCCCTCCTGGTGGGTGCTGGCCACAGGGCACAAGCAAGAGCCATCCTAGTCCTCCCGGCCCAGCCTTGCCTCCTGGAGGAAGCCTCTTTCCACCTCTACAGTCACTGTCCAATTCTAACTCCATGTCTTTTTCATCCACCCAAAAAATCCCTGAGTACCAGCTGAGCCAAGGGGATGCTAGGGGAGCACGTGTTAAAGCAAGACACAGGAGGTGAAGCATTGCCTGTCATCCGCCCGCCCCGTTGTTGGGCACCTGTAGTTATGCACCAGGCTGGTTGAAGCGCCACTGGCTGCTTGCCTGCCTGCCTCCCCACGCCCACCTGGGCCACGGCCCCTTCCCCAGACCCGGCCCAGCCGTACCCGGTTGATGAGCTCGCCGACCATGCCCGTCCAGGAGCCGTTGGGCTCGGGCGCCCCATACAGTCCATCCTCCACCAGCCGCAGGCGGTAGCGGAAGCGCAGGAGCTCGGCCAGCTCTCGCAGCATGTCCACGCAGAAGCCCTCGAAACGCTCATTCCCAGACAGGGCCTGGAAGTTCGGCCGGCGCATGACGTAGGGGTTCTCCTGGGAAGCAGCAGAGAGGCGAGGTCAGACACTGGACAGCTAGGGGCTGCCTGGGGAGCCCGGAGCCAGGGCCGTGACGCCAGACCAGGAATCCGCGTCCACGTGGGACAGAGTCACTGCATCCGCTCCTTGCCTACAGGTGCTCAGAGTGGGGAGGAGGCCGGCAGTCTCCGGATGCCACCGCTCCCCGCTCCCCCCCACCCCCCCCCCCCCCCCCCGATCGCAGGGAGCGGTTTTCATCTCCGCCAGCCAACCCAATGCTCTATTGTCTCAAACTCAAAATGCCTACCAGGGAGGCAAGTAAGCTAAGAGAGAATCACACTGGAAGGAGATTGTGCCGGATTGCAGCAGGGGCTTTCCAATTTCTGACCATGACCACAGTAAGAGATGTCTTACTTTGCAACGCAAGTCCTACGTGCCCACTTAAATAGACTTTGCTCCTCAAAAGTGTCCTTACCCTAGTGACTAAAGGCAGCAGACCCTGATTATGTTCAGTCCTGCTCTGGTTCACTTTTTTTTTTAAGTTTTTTTTTTAAAGATTTTATTTATTTATTTATTTGAGAGAGAGAGACAGCCAGCGAGAGAGGGAACACAAGCAGGGGGAGTGGGAGAGGAAGAAGCAGGCTCCCAGCAGAGAAGCCTCATGTGGGGCTCGATCCCAGAACGCTGAGATCACGCCCTGAGCTGAAGGCAGACGCTTAACGACTGAGCCACCCAGGTGTCCCTAAGATTTTATTTTTTAAGTAATCTCTACATCCAACACGGGGCTCGATCTCACAACCCCTAGATCAAGAGTCACATGTTCTACCGATGGAGCCAGCCAGGCGCCCCTCTACTTCACTTTTCCACATGAGCAGTAGCAACCCACTGAACTGAGTTGATGGTTAGCAAGGGATCACGGGGTCTGCCCCACCAGGACTGAGCGCCAGCCGACACCACTATGAGGGAAGCAGGCCTGAGATGCCAGAGGGCCCGACGTCAAGAATTCTGGAATCCTCGGCTGTTTTGCAAAATGTCCTGATGATAAAGGTTAACAACAATTCACATTCTAATACCAGTTCTGGTAATGCTTTGCAGGCTAAGCAAACACCTCAGACCCCACACAGGTTTGCTACCCTGATGCTTTTGTCTGAGCAAATCTTACCGACCCCCAAAGCACCAAGTGAGCACAAAAGCAGAGCAAACTGTGTCACGGGCTAGTACGACGAGGCATTATGAAGATGATGTCGAGAAAAGGGAATCTTAATCTTGACAGAGGTAGTGTCTAAACGGGTGTTCGCATAGTGTCACTTCGGACTGAGGAACAAAGGAAGTTAGGACTTAGGACACGGTGGGGAGGGCTCTGGCAGGAATATCCAGGATGGCGGCCGCACACTGAGTACCTGCTGAGTGCCAGCACCCCCCCCCCACCCCTCGAACGGATCCCTTTAACTCCTGGCCGGTGACCCTATACCAGAGGCGTTATCAGACTCGTTTTACACATGTGGAAACTGAGGCTCACGGAAGTCAAGTGAGGTGATTTGTTCCCCAGCGACAGGTACGGTGAGGCCGAGTCTCAGTATAGGCTCTGGATGTGTGGACCACACCAAGCCCCACAGCTGAGGGGTAGTGGGATGGAGGGAAGTCAGCGAGTGCTTCTCTCTCTCCACCAGGCTGCCTTTCCAAGCCCCAAACTGTGGAACGGGGAGTAGGAATGTGAAATGATGCTAATAATAGCATCAGTAGCTAGCATTTCTTGTAGGCTTGCTGTGTGACAGCTATTCTGTCAGCGTGGGAGGTCGGTATTATTACCCCTGTTTCAGAGATGAGGACACCGAGGTCCCAAGAAGTGAAGTTGTAAGTGGCTGAGATGGACAAGCTGGGCTGACTCCAAAGCTCTGCTCTGAAGCCCTGTGCTCGATGGAACTCAAGTGGGCAGAATCCAAGAGTGACACAGGAGAAGCCAGACAGATGGGGACCTAGGCCGGGTGTCAAAGCTGGATAATCAGAAATCAAGACTTCTCCAGACAGGCACCGGCGTTAGAGCTGGGAGGCTCTCCCCCCAAGCTCTCCCGACATACCGAGAAGGGAACCGAAGCTCAGGGAGGTCGAGGGTCTCGTCTGAGGCCACGCCGCAGAAGCAGGGCAATGGGGAGGGGAGATGGGTCAAAGCTGGGACTCCAAACCTGGTTGCGTGCACTGTGAAGGGGCATACTCCTCCCACCAAGGCCCAGCTGATCTCCAAATCCAAGGCTGAGGCACTTGGCTTGTGGGCTTCGATTCGAGGCCTCGGCATCGGGGTCTGAGCTTGCAGAGTCAGAGACAGGGACTGGGGCCCATGACCAGAACTCGAGCTCAGAGAATAATGATGTAGGACTCAACACAGAGCCCCAGACCATCGGAAGCAAGGGTCTGATGGAGCCTCTCCTCCGGGGTTTTCCAACTCGTTCAGAGAATCTTCTGTGGAAGCACCGCAGACAGACAGTGGGCTGGTGCGAAGTCTGACTCTAAGAACCCATCCCACAAATGGCCGTGCATCTGCACATGCCATGTACGCCCAACCGAATCAAGGCAGCACAGCTCCGAGCAGGAACAAAGACTGAGGCTGCCTAATTTGGGACAGGTTAAAAAGATTATTGATGTCATCAAAGACTCCTAGGCAACTCCTAAAATAACAAGTTCTATCGGATATATTAGGAGGAAAAAGGGAAAAAAAAAAAAAAAAAACCCAAGCTACAGAACAACGTGTACAATATGCTACACTTTGTGAAGGAAAAAGTGAGGACGTGCTTGTATATGCATAGAAATTTCTGGAAGGATGTGGCCTCTGAGGGAAAAAGCGGGTGCCCGGAGCGGAAGGAGCCTTGGCCTTCCTCTCCTCACCCCCATGTGCCCTTTGAATTCTATTTTATGTAGGTTCTTTTGCGTCTACCCCAATGTGATGAATTTTTTTAATTAAAATTTTTAATATTAAATATTAAAATATTTTTAAAACTTTGAAGTAGGATTTTTAATTGTATATGGAAACATGAATGGTCAAGAAGAGTCAGAGCGATCCTAAAGAAGAAATTGGAGGATTGACCCTATGAGGTATTAATACTTAATTTAAAGCTATGGTATTTGAGACAACGTGATATTAGAGCAAAGACAGACAAATGGACAATAGAAGAGAGAGCTTAGGGGGTGGAGGGGCGCCTGGCTGGCTCAGTCGGAAGAGCATGTGACTCTTGATCTCGGGGTCATGAGTTTGGGTCCCACACTGGGTATAGAGATGACTTAAAATCTTAAAAAAAAAAAAACCCACACAAAAACACGTGAAATAAATGTGTCCTGCCCTCCCATACCTCACATTGTACCTCAAAATCAATTCCAGGTGGATGGTGCATCTCACTGTAAAAGGCACAACGATTAAGTTTTTTGAAAATGAATAGAAGACTATCTTCATGTCCTTGGGGTAGGCAAAGAATTCTTAAATTCTAAAAGCATTAATCAAAAAGGGGGGAAAAATCACGGATAAAATTGACTTAAGCAAAATTAGAAATCTTTTCATCAAAAGATTGAGAGTGCAGAAGCAAGCCACAAAGCACAAGGTCTTTGCAAGATGTATACCCAGTGAGGACTTGTATCCAGAGTATATAAATAAACAAATCGATAAAAAGGTCATATGTCCCAGTTTTTTTTTAATTAAAAGAAAAAAGACTTGAACAGGGGACTTCCCAAAAGAAGAGTGTCAAATGGCCAATAAACCCAAAAAGGTGGTCGACGTCCCTGTTAGGGAAATGCAAATGAGAACCTCAACGTGGTCAGTCTGGGGGCCACGCGGGTGCCAAGCTCAGGGCGGCAGGGCAGACCGAATGACACGAGCAGAGGGCTTGGCCCAGCACCAAGACGGCAGCCACGGTGGGGGCTAGTTTATCCAGGATGCAAGCTCAGGAGAACATGCCTTTCATGCCGGGAAGCCAGGTGGCTTTCTCACCTCATGCGATCCCCCCACAGCCCTTCAAGGTGGGATTATGAGACCCATTTTACAGATGAAGGTATAGACCAGCTGAAGTGGTAGTGGGCAAAGTCAGGAGGAGAGTGAGGTCTGACCAACCCCAGAGTCACCAAAGAGAAGAATGAGACGTCCCGGCCTGATGAAGACAATCACGGGGACCAAGGAGTGTTCTGGGAAACCTCTGCAGGAAGGAGCGGGGCTGGAGGCTGAGGGAAGGCCCCACACAGCTTTGCCTCTGTGGGCCTTCTTTTGCACCTTAGCTTCCTTGTGGGGCCTCTGTCAGTCTTGGTCCCAGTCACCCTTTCGACTCCAGACCAGTGAGCTCCACCCCAGAGACAGCCTCACCCCTCCCCCATCTCGGACCTCCCCCTGTTCACTTACTCCCACAAGACCACTGTGACTATTCACATGCATCCAGCATTTGTGTTAGGCCTGGTGCATAGCAGCTTCAGTAACTATTTGTGGAATGAATGAATGAATGAATGAATCCATCCATCCATCCATCCAAAGAGCAATGAATGTGAGGAAGAGAACCACATGGCTCACGGGCCTTGGGGAAAAGAGGAGACAGGTGTGAGGAGGAGATGAAGCCTCCAGGGTCATGGCTCGTCTCTCCTGACATCCCCTCCCTGACCTCTGTCCCTGCCCCCCCCCCACCGAGGACCCCATCTCTTTGGGCCCCAAGAAGCTTCTGGGTCTGACCACACTGCCACAGGCACGGAGGTGTGACTTCTCCCAGCCAGCCCGGCCTGGCCCTCGGGGCCCCTCGTTGAGGCTGCTAGAAGCGTCTGGTTCCCCGTCTGCAGGCCATCTGGCCCTCCACAGCAGGCTCACTGGCCCTTCTCCAGAGGGACACGAGGGCCACATTAGATCGGGAGTTCCCCGGAGACTGAGAGAACAGCTCTGTGCCGCGAGGCCTGAGGGGGCCGTGGCATCCTGTGGCACCCGTGGCCATCCTCAGCATCCACAGCTGTGAGCCGGCACAGCTCACACACTCACCGAGGGGCTCCCACAGACAGCGGATGCCAGCACGCCCGGCACCTGGCTGCTCTGCAGGGCACGGCTGCCTGGCACACCGGCCTCCAGGCCCAGCTGCTCTGGGCCGCCTCCTGCTCACCAGGTCCTATGCGTCACCCCCGTCCTGACCTCCTGGTGGCCCGTTGTGCCCGGCGGGAGGCGGCCGGATGAGGGGGAGAGGGCACAGGCTCCGAGCATGTCCCTCGGCTCCAGCAGGGATTTGCCCTGTCACCTGTTTCCTCACCTTCGAAATGAGGAAAATAAGACAAGCCCGTGGAGCGGCTGACAGGTTTATAAAGCAGCGCCTGGAAAGGGCCCGGCACAGTGGCTGGTGCAAAAGGGGGTGCTCCGTAAGTATTCGCTGACACATGAAGACCCCCTGGTCTCCCACCTGCCAGCCGCGGGAGCAGCACGCACAGGAGCTCCAGGACCACGCCCCTGGCTCAAGTTCAAGTGCAAAAGGGCTGTGGGTGCAGAGCACAGCGGCTCCGGCTCAGGCTCTGGAGCCTCAGGGATGTGACTCCCGCCCTGGCTCTGCCCTGTCCTCGCTGTACGACCCGGGGCAAGACGCCTCGCCTCTCAGAGCCCTGCTTTCCACAACTTCAGGGTGGACATGAAGTTGTCACATGTCAACACCCTCAGGTGGCAAGTGTGGCAAAATGACCACTCTAGTGATGGCGACTTTCGGAGGCCTACCCTGGACCAGCACCGGGGGCGGCGTCCTGCTTGCGTGGCCCCAGGACCTCCCCGTGACGCCAGTCACTGCCATGTGCACTGTGCAACAGCCGGCTGGCAGAGCCTGTGCCCTCCCCTCTTCCAGTGGCAATGAGGCTGGTGACACCTTGGCCACAATCAGGAGTTACTAGGTGCACGGGTCACATTCCCTGCTGGTCTGCGTGCTGCGTGAGCTGAGGCATGCCCCTCACCAGGACCGGGCTGGGGCACTGCTCAGCAAAGGCCCCCCCACCCACTGCCTGTCCCCCGCAAGGGCCACTCACCAGAATGGTCGTGACCACCAGTGTCTTGTTGGCCAGCGTCTGCGACAGGTTGATGTCCAGGGTGGTGGCGTTCATGGCCAGGGTCCGGTTAGAGTACCATACACCGATCTGGAGCAGAGAAGGTGCCATCAGCACGAGCCCGGCCTGAAGACGCCTCAGGCCTCTGGGCCTGCCCCCACCTCATCGGGACTCTGGAGGTTCCCCGGGGCCTGCTCACCTCGCGGTGTCCCTGCCGGGACTTCTCCAGGATGCGCAGGGTGTAGTTGGTCCTCTGCCCTTTGCTGTTGAACTCGACCCGCCCGGTCAGCCCGTCATACTCTACCTAGCAGGGTGGGAGGCGGGCAGAGGGAGGGGTGGCAGGAGCCCACAGGCACAGGCGGTAGAGGCCCAGAGGGGAGGAGACAGAGAAGGAAGAGACAAACAAGAGAGGGAGAGGGACCAGGGAGGACCACAGTTAAAAGAGAAAGACAATGTGCCAGCAAAAGAAGGCAGATGGGACGAAGAAGCAGGGAGGGGGCAGCGCGGAGGGGCGGAGGAAAGCCAGGAGGGGAGAGGCCATGGAAAGGAGGAGGAAGAGGCCCAGAGAAAGCAGGAGAGGGGTGGGGTTGGTAGCAGGCGAGAGGGCAGAGGGGCCACAGGGAGGACACAGTGAGTGTCCCAGCCTGAGACGGACGGCCCTGCCCCCTCGGCCCGCCCCGCTCCCAGCTCACCATGCGCAGGTAGTTCATGAGGCTGGTCCCATGGGGCCAAATGTTGGCCGACGTACAGGCCAGCGGCTTCACGCCTATCTCTTGGCTGCGGTTCAGCTCCCGCACGGCGCTCACCACCACGTGCACGGCGTCAAACATCAGGGCCGCCGACAGCTGGGGTGGGGGGCAGAGGTGGGGCAGGAGGGGGAAGAGGCAGCTTAGCCAGGGCACCCCGAAGCCCCCGTGGTGCTATCCCCGAGCCCTCAGACAACGCCCGTCTCAGGAACGGGAACCAAGCAGGCCGGCAGTGAGGACGGGTCTCTGGGGGTCTTTCTCGGTGAATCAGATGGCGGTGGGAAAAATGTGTGTGCTTCCCACGCCTTTGTGGGAGCAGCTCTCCCCGAGTCATGTGGCCACAAGCCTGTTTGGGAAAGGGCACATCAGAGAGGGTTTGCCTGGACGGCCAGCTGGGTCACCTCCACAGGGAGATGTCTGTGGGCCTGAGGGCGTGTCCCGGCATCTGCGTGGCTGATGCAAGTGCGGGAAGAGGGCCACAGCCTGACCGCTGGGGGGGGGGCGCTCATGTATGCAGGCTGGACACACACGCCTGTCTGTCTATACACAGGGTGGGTGTGGCATCTAGGAGGCAGGCAAACATCACAGTTGTGAGCCTGGGCCTGGACAGCAGGCAGCTCTGAGCTGGAGGCCTGGCTCTCCTATTTCCACCTCAGTTTCCTTCTCTGTAAAATGGGGATAATTATATTCTCTGCCTCCACGTTCTAGTGTGGGGATCCAAAAAGATAATGCGCGCACGAGCTCAAAACTGCCCAGTGCATAGTGAGTGATACACGTCGGGCACCGCGCTGTGGCTGACGACACCGGGCATGTGCATGTGTGTTTGTGAGGGTGTGTCTTTGCGGGGTTGGTGTGACGGTCCGAATAGCCGTGTTGTGGAGACAGGGGCAGGGGTGCACACGAATGCAACTCTGCCTGGGCAGGTCCGTGACGCCCGACAGCCTGGCTCCCTGTCTGCGTGTGGGTCTGGGCAGGGAGAGTGCCTTGGGGTCTTGGCCTATGACTATGTGTCTGTGAACAAATACACGTGGGTATGCGTCTTTGGTATGTTTGTATTTATTCCACATCTATTGTTGGACCCCTGCCCTGAGCCAGGCTGATTTAGGTACTAGGGATACAATGGTGAGCAACACAGAAAAAAACCTCTGCTGTCATGGAACTTAGTCTATCTACCCGGATCTGTACGTAAGCAAAATACAGAGCAACTCCCATGGTGATTAGATATGCAAGGACGGGTGCTATGGAGAAAAATTCAGTGGGGAAGGGGGCTAAATAGTGGGGAGTTTCTCTTTTTTAAGATGGGGAGCCAAGGAAGGTCTTATAATTGAGGGAACATTAGAGCACTGACCTGGCAATGAGGGAGTGAGTCGCTAGTTCTCTGGGGAAGTACATGCGACACCGCGGGAGGAGCGAGTGCAAAGGCCCTGGAGTGGGCGTGTGCTGGGGCCACAGAGGCACCTGGAGGAGGTCAGTGTGGCTGGGGCAGCATGGGAGGTGTCACGTGAGGCCTCACAGCATGTACTCAGGAAGCGAGTGGGGGTGCCAGAGGGGTCTGCGCACCATCTGCTCAAGGTCTAAAGGGGCTGCCAGAAGAGTCTGTGTGCCCGGGAGGAGGACGAGTGCTCACCGCAGGACCCGGGTAGGTGCTGGCTTCACAGTTCTCCCTCCAGGACATGTTGAGGCTGCGCACAAACTCGGGGTAGAAGGGATGCGAGGTGTTGAACATGGAGAAGCCCAGGATATTGGAGGTGTCCTCCACAATCCCGTCCAGGTGCAGGATGGGGAAGTCCTGGGACCGAGAAGAAGGGGTGAGGCCTGGGGCCAGGCCCCACGTGGGGCAGACACCATGGGAGGGGTGTGGGGGCCAGAGGGGCTAGATGGGGTACGCACCATGGTGGTGAGGATGTACTTGTAAAATGCTGAGGTCATTCCCAGCTCGGAGGCCTGGAGAACATGGGGTGGCACGGAGGTGGCGGGAGAGGCAGAGACCCACAGGCAGAGCCGAGGAGACGCCGAGAGAGGAAGAGAGATTTAGAGACAGGCCTAGTGAAGACACCCGTGGGAAACGCAGTAAGAGACACCCCGAGACAGAGACAGGGAGGAGACGCATGGGGGCAGAGGGAGACCTCGGTCCCTGATGTCACGCCGCGTGGACGGATGCCGCAGGCGGGATGAAGCTCTCAGTGGAGGAGAGAATGGCACCCACAAATGCCCTCATCCCTCTTTAGGGCACTTACAAGACTGCCTTCTGGAGACAGGCAGGCAAAGGGACGCCTTAGAAACAGGGCAGGCCGGGAGGGTACCCTGAACCTTAACCTTCTCCCCAAGCTGCCCCAAAACCGCGTGGGCTGCTACCGTGTACTGCTCAGCCTGGTCATGGGCCAGATAACCCTCCCCCACCCCGCAAGCTTTAAAAGCACTTTGCAGGAATTCATCTGGAATCTCAAAATTCATGTGTGGAGCCACCTTCTTCACAGTCCTCTAGGAGAACAAAACGAGAAGCCCTCTCCCTGCCAGGGGTACAGACCCCTGTCCCCATTACGGTCATTACAACACTAAACGGCACCAGCCTGCGTTGCTGGAGTGGCAGGAGCTGTTATTGTGAGGGTCAGGGAAGTACAGGCTCGAAAGGAGAGTGGCCAGCGGTCACTCGGCTCACAGGACACGAGCCCAGGCCTGCCTCCCTCCCAAGCCCGAAATCCTTTCTCTAAGTCTTCCTGCCTCAAGGGCCCTATGGATTCTGTCCACACATCTTCCCGTATGCTATGATCAGCAGTGACATATGGTTTTAATTTAAAAAAAAAATTGAGAAAAATAAATAATACAGATTAGATTATGAGGATGAATTAAGAGCCGGGAAGCAATGCATGATGAATGAATGTGGGTCACCGCTGGAGGGCACATGGCGGGTCCGCGGGGGAAGGTCCCGGCACTATAGCCCGCCTGGGTGCCCTTGAGCCAGTCCATCCCTCCCACCCACCCCCCCCCCGGGACCCCAGATGCTTCGGCCACAAAATGATTATCACACCCCCCCTCAGGGTGGGTGGGAGCCAAATTCAAGTGCCTCCACGCAACAGGACAGGCACTCAGTGAAGATCACAGGGAGCTCCCCCTGCACCAGCGTCTCCTCTGGGCTGGGACACGTCCCAAGCGCTTCCCCACCATTCACCCGCAAAGCCGCGCAGCGACCCACCGAGGCAGCAACTGCGCAGTCAGGGGAGGGGACTCTCCAGGGCCCGACAAGGGGTGCAACCTGGAAGTGGCCGAGCTGAGATAAACCACATGCCAATCATCTGCACATAGGAAGCGGGTCTCCACGCCCCACAGGACCACTGAGGCACGCAGGCACGGGATGACTCGCTCTGTCACGCCACGTTTGTGCCCCAACACTGTAGGGAATCAGAGCCTGGGGAACCCACCTTACGGAGGATGAGGTGGGAGATGGACGCATTGGCATCAATGATGATGGTGGACACCTTGTCATCGCGGATCTCCTTGAGCAGCGGCGTGGGGTCCCGGCTGTCATCCAGCATCCTCACTGACAGCGTCTCCTTGGAGATGAGGAAGCCACGCACCAGCTCCTCCAACCGCAACAGGCCTGGGGGAGCCGGAGGGCCCGGGTCAGAGTCCAAGGCGAGTGCCCAGTGTAGGGGAGCCTGGGAGAGGATGAGGGCTGCCCTGCCCACCGCACGGTGGCTCTCCTGGGGGTACTGGGCCCTCAACCCCCACGCAACTGTCTCCTACCACCCTTCTGCCCCCTGGGACGTGTGACAGGGATTTCACAGTTCGCTCATGCAAGCCACATTCCACTCCTGTCGCCCAAGCCGCCACCAGCCTGCCTGGCGCTCAGGCCCAAACCCTGACAGCAGCCTAGCCTCCCCGATCTCTCTCTCACCCACACCCAACACACCCAGGCCCCACCTGCAGAACACAGCAGAGCCCACGGTGCCGCACCCCCACCACCACCCTGACCTAAACCACTGCCTTCCCTCATCTGCCCCCACATCTGTCTCCTTCACAGCAGCCATAAGCACGTAAAGCAGAGGTGTGCCTCCTCATGCCCAAACACTCTCATGGCTTTTGGCTCATTCAGAGTAGGGGCCCAAGTCCTCACAGCCTCTGGGCCCCACTCCCCCTTGCCCACTCCCTCACCGTCCCCCTGCCCTCACCACCTCACGCACACCGCAGCCATGCTCCTGTCCTGTGGCCTCAGTGGTAGCAGCTCCCTCTTCTCCCAGACCCCCACACAGCTCCCTCCCTCACCACCTTCAGCTCTTTACCCAAATGTCACCCTCTCAAAGAGGTAATCACCACTCCACTTGGGATCGCACCCCCTTCCTCCAGCACCCCCAATCCATTACCCTCTTCTGTTTGTCAGTACTACCTCCTAGGTCCTCCCATGAGAAAGCCAGCCTGACAAGGGCGTGGGGCCTGGCCTGGCTCACGCATGCACTGCTCTACCCCCAGTACCAAGAACAGTGTCTGTTTCTCTGAGGCAGGTGCTCAGTAAATACATTCAGAAAGACAAATTTCTTCTGGAGGTTACTGAGCATGGCCCTCTCTCTCTCCGGCTGCACACCCATAAACCCACCAGCCTACCGGACATCACCACTTGATGGTCTCGAAGATGCCTCGACCCTGACTGCTCCCTCCTTCTCGGGCAGAACCCAGTCACCACCTGTGCCGGCACACTCTCCCTTTTCCCTCATGACTCTCCTCAAATCCCTCCTGGCCCCTCTCCAGCCCGCTGCCACCACCTGAAACCTAACCAGCATCACCTGGTCCTGCCTGTCCCTGTTCTCCCGGCCACACCCTGTGGCCCTCTCCAGTCTGTTCTCTGCGGCCAGAGGTCTTCCTGCGACGCACGCCCCGCCATGTCCCCTGCCCCACCCTGTGTGGGAACCTTCCAGAGCCACCATCGTCTTCAGGCTGACACAAGGCCCTACATGATCATGCTTCCTGCACATCCTGCTTCATGGTTCCCACACTCCGGCACCGGGCTTGCTGGGAGCTTCCTTGAGCCTCTCAAAGGGGCCACACTCCCCTGGGCCCTTGGCCTCTGCCCTGCCACACACCCCCCTCTCCCTGACCCCAACTCCTCCCCAACCTTCAGGTCCAGCTCTGAGGTCCCTTTCCTGGCAGCACGGGCTCTGAGCCTTCTAGACCCGGTTAGGATTCCCTTCTGTGCTCCGACAGCACCCCACATGGTCACTGACAGAGCATGGATCACTCCGCGTCACAACTGCTGGGCTGCCGTGTCCCCCACTGGCCCTGGAGTGACATCGGGGACCACCAGGTACACACCCACCAGGGCCTAGCAGGGGCCTTGTACATAGGTGCCAGTCACCACCTGTTGACCAAACGATCTCTTTAGGGAGGTGGGGCGGGTCTGGGTTCCTGAGGGGGAAGGATTGTGGGGGACTAGGGGAGCTTGTGTTGTGTGGGAGACTAGATCTCTTGGGCAGGGCGGAATTTGGGGGAATAAAAACAAAACATCCAGCTCTCCCTCACACTCGGCCTTGGCGCAGATGAGGCTGGCCGAGGGGTAGTTGAAGGACTTGAGGATTCGGGAGACTGCCAGGCTGACGTCCTCATTGCTGGGGTACAGGCTGACGGACGCGAAGCGCAGGTACTGCAGGCGGGGTGTCTCCTCGGGACCCACCTTGATGTGGGGGATCTGGACAGAGAAGGAGCCTTGGCTTCCACCCTGTTGCCACGCCCCCAGCCTCGCCTCCCAGGGACCCACCCCTGCCCTGCCCCACGCTCGGCTCACCTCCTTCTCCCCACAGATATGGCTCACGGTGGAGGCAGACGCAGGGCTGGAGGAGGGCCCCAAGACGGACACGACCCCCTTGGGCAGGATCTGACACACTGCCAGGGGTGGGAAGAGACAGATGGCAGTCAGGGGCCCTTCTTTCAGTCCCCACCTGGGCTGGGAGTGCCTCTGACACTTGGAGCTGCCCCTTGGCCACCCCAAACCCAGAGGCCCAATCCCCGACCCCACCCACTGCATTGGACAAGACAGAGAAAGATGGGGAGAAATGGCAAGAGGAGTGGGTGAGACCAAGAGAGAAACAAAGGAAGGACAAAGAGGAAAAGAGCAGGGGCCTCCTGGCCGCAAAGCTAGTGCCTGCTTCCCCAGCCTCTGTCTCACCCCTCTTTCCTAACCATGCTACAACCTGGGGTATGTCCCACAGCCCCTCCTCCCCAAACCCACAGCCGACAGCCCCTCTTCATTCCACATCCCAAACACTGTTCCTCTCTTGTACTCATTTGCTCGTCTTTCTTCTGATTTCTTTCCCCTTAAACACGTGTGCATCTCAACACTGGAGATAGAAGCTGTTGTTTTTGTCTGCCCAGTGCCCATTCTCACGGCAAAACCCTAACTTCTCCTCAGGGAGCCATAGGTTTCCCAGAATTGGCTGGCACCCTAGCCAGCATCAGAACCACACTGTCCTGGCCACAATGATTGGCACAGAGATGGGATGGGCTCAAACCAGGCCATCAAGAGCCTTCCCCAGGTTTCTGCTGAAATTATGACTAGGCTTGCTATCCTGGTAAGAGGTAAGTTTTGAGCTGTTGGGCTGGGATATTAGAGAGAGTATTCGTGAAAATGAAGCCAACATAGAGGAGATCGGGGCCCACAGATGAAGACACAGAGATTCCTGGGACATCATTTGAGTACCTGAATCAAGCCATGCCTGAAATTAGTCCCCAGGCCTTCTAGTATCATGAGCTGATAAGTTCTCTTTTTCCATTAAAGCAGCTCAAGTGGGGTCTCTGCGACATCCAACTAAGAGCATCATAACTAAATGCCTTACCTTCTTCTAAGTGTGATTTTTCTGTGCCTTCCACATTGGTGAAGGCCCCATTTGCACAGACCCAGTGCTTAGAACCGATCCTTGCCTTCGATCCTCCTCTCAATAGGCAAATTAGTTACCAAGTCCTGTCTCTTTTGTCCTCAAATTTTCTCACATCTGTCCCCTTCTCTTTGACCCCCTCCCTCCCTGCCCTACTTTAGGGCTCTCAACTCAGGCATGCAACAGCCTCCACTGATCACCCAAATCTAGCATCCAGATTCACCTTCCAGAAGCCCAGCTCCCTGGCCTAAACCCACAAAGGCTCCCTTCTGCCGAGAGGCGGGGGTAGCATCTTTCAGCCTGTCACCATAGGCCTCCTTGAACTGATATGCCCATCTGCCCAGGCTCACTTCCTATTTCTCCATCACACTTCAGCCCAAAAGTCTCTCATGATCCTTCCAAACATGTCCTGAGTCCAGGTCGTCGGGACAGGTGCAGCCCCACACCCTGTTCCTTGGCTCCATATACCCACCTCCTCCACTCCAGCTCCAGACTACAGGCATATGCCTGGAACAGCATCTGCCTCCTCACCCTCCATCCCAGCTTCTCCCAGTTTGTGTTCTGTGCTGCACCAGTCAGAAAAGTAGAAGAAACACTGTACCCCATTCTTCCTCTCACTGATTTGAAACATACATGAATATCATAAAGGCTCTGATAAGTCCTGTAAGGAATCAACCAGTCTAAAACACACTGAAGACAGCATCTCCTGAAGGTGTACAAACCCAGCATGTCTGTTCAAGAGATACATATTAACATTCGCTCGACCTGTCAGGACCCAACAAATACTTATGCACCCCTACTATGTGGCTGCTGGGGTTCTACAGGGCATACTTTGAGCAATGCCACTCCTATATCCTGCTCAACTTTCAGAGCTCAGAACTTTAGTGCAGACTTCTTCAGAGCGCCTTTGCTGTCCCTGCCCCTAAGGCCCCTGGCCTCACTGCCCAGGCCCATCATTACTCAGCTCTGGGGACTGTGTCCCTGCCCAGCTTGTCTTTCAAATGAGGCTCTCAGCTCCTATAGGGCAGGGCTGGTGCTGGAGCTCTTCCCACCTCCCCGTGCCCAGCACCACCATCTCTGGGAAGGGAAAGGCAGAGCAGACATGAAGGAAGGAACAGGTGGAGCTAGAAAGAAAGCAGGCAAGCTGAGGAACAGACTACCAGGCTGCCATGTCTCACCCCACACCCCCCCAGCCCTGCTCACTGGTGTCCGTGGTCTCGTACTGGCTGTCCCGCTGAAGCTCAAAGATGTCTACTTCCACCCGGGCCTTGGCTGGGACCTCGATGATCCCGTTGATTTGCTCCCGGGCCAGAGCCAGGGCCAGACGCTCACCGCGGCCACACACTGTCTGGTCGTCCAGGATTGCAGCTGAGGGGACACAGGGGTTGGGCACCAGACTCCTGGGTCTTGAGAAAGGAGAGGCTGGGGTCCGAGCCTCCTGGGCTCCGAGGTGGGGATGGGGATGCTGACAGGGGTCTAGGCTCCTGGATCGAGGGCTGGACAGAGCTGGGGGTCTAGACTGCTGGGTCCAGGATGAAGGAGCTGGGGGCTGCTGTTCCTTGTTGCTAAGGGAAGCTGAGACCTGAAGCCCAGATCCCTGGGTCCTGAGGGACTGGGTTGCTCGGGAGGGTCTCTGAGGAGGCGGGGCAGGGGCTGTAGGGCCTCACCCATGCGCAGTGATGAGAGCACCTGGCAGCTGGGGCTGGCGAAGGCAACAATCAGCAGCAGCAGCAGCTCAGCCGGCATCTTCCTCCCCTCCTCATGGGGACGCAGCTGCCGCGGCCCCCACTCGCCACCTGCAGGGAGCCCCCCACCCATGGGGAGACTGCTGATACGGGGGGCCTCAGAGCCCTTTGGAGGACTGCTAGATAGGGTGGTGACCACAGACCCCGGGACACTGTGGGTGAGCTTGGAAGGGCCCTGCCCTTGACAGAAGCTGACAATACCGAGGGCATTGCTGCGAAGGAAGCTCAGGCCCACAGAGCACTACAAGCAAGGAGCTCCCAGCACCGAGTGGGACCGGCACTGCTGGCAGACATTCACAGCTACCAAAACGGGGGACTCTCAGGTAAGAGCGAATTCCAGGGACCGTCCCTACTGCAACAGGAAACCAGGAAGTGCCACCCCCCACCCAGTCCCGCCCCTGTCTCTGGGCAGGCAGCTGTTACTAGGCAACAGAAACTGGCTGGAGAGGATGCCGTGGTTGCTAGGCAACCCCATCCCAGGCCTCACTTGCCACTTTCCTGACGTCCCTGGCTCCCACAATCCCACGGGGAAAGAGGCCTGGACATCCGGGGTCTGGAGGGGAGAGTATCCGGGAGTTAAGGAAACTTGGAAAGAGAGGGGAATGATGGAGAGAGATGGAGACACACACAGAGACACACAGATGGAGACAGATGGATGGATCTGAGGCAGCCAAGGGGCTAAAAAAAAAAAAAAAGTAGAGAGAGAGAAGGGAGAAACAGAGAGACAAAAATAGGAAGAGAGGCTGAGACAGAGAAAATACAAAGAGACTCAGAAAAAGGGAAAGAGAAAAACAAGCAGAAATACAAGAGAACAAGAAAATAAGAAGACAGAAAAGGGGGGGATAGAGATGGAGACGACAGAGAAATTTCTGGGAGGTAAGGACAGGACTAGGAGGAAGAGGGAAGAGGCAAGCAGGCAGGGAGCCATGGGGGTGGAGAAAGGGCAGGGCAGGGAGAGGAGCATAGGGCAGGCAGCAGAGAGGGAAATCAAGGCACAAGAGAGACACAGAAAGAACAGGAAGACAGAATGGAGAGAGGACACAATCCCACTTGAGATGCCACCAAAGTAGCTGGAAGAGTGAGTAAGGCAGGGAGGGAGCTGCTTGACAAAGCAGGTGCCACACTGCAGCCCCCCACCCTGCTCTGGGGAGCTGAAGAGTAGGGGGAAACAGTGTATCTTTGCTCCCCAGAACGGCCCCATCCCAGGGAGTTAGAGCCCTCAGGGTGCCCCAGCCTTCTGTGAAACCCCCCTCCCCAGAGAAGGACTGAGTTTGGCTAGATGCACAGTTTCTCCTGGCCAAGAGCCAGCCCCCAATGGAAGGGACATTGGGTTTCCAGGGGAAAGGGTTAGTGTGAATCTTAGAGTTCTGTGAGGTGAGCCCAGGGGTCTCCCTGAACCCCCACTGGACCCCCAATAGAAGGGGGGCTTGAGCTAGTGAGATAGCAGAATGAAATCTGCCAGGGGAAGAAGAAGGCACAATGCAATGCTTCGGACCATCCTTGCGGCCAGGAGAACCTGAGGCAGGGCAGCAGGAGACCCTATCAGTCCCTGCTCTGTCCCGACTCCCACCTGACCTTGAGCAGGTCCCTCTCTCAGGGCCTCTGCGAAAGGTGGGCTGGGGGTGGGAGGGCATCCTGGACAGGCTGGGGGCTCCAGATGGTCATTTGGATCTGAAGTGAAGGCTTCAAGGGTGGAGGAGCAAGGCAAGTTGGACACCAGGAAGGAGAACTCACAGGGGGAGGGCTGTGGAGGGTGGGGTTTAGAGAGAGGCAGGAGCGAAGGGGGGGAGGGTCATCCCAAGACACCGGGTGCTTCTGGGGGCAAATCGGGGAACAGAAACTGGAGGACAGGGAAGCCTGAGGGAGACAGGGGCCAGGAGGGCAGGGTCCCACAGGTGGCAGACATGGGTGGGAAAAGAAAGAGTGTGGGGGCTAGGGTCGGGGGGCAATGGATGGACAAAGACATACAGAAAGGCACAGACAGAAAGACAGACAGGCCAAAAAGAAGTAACTGGGGCTAACTGAGAGAGAAGGACACACACACGTTACCTAGATGTGAAACACCAAAAGACACAGAGACAAGCCAGCCACCGTGAGGCAGGGAAGCAGGCAGGCCTGAGCCCCACAGGCCCAGACACTCAGGCAAAGCCAGCTGAAGATGGAAGCACGGCAGCCAAATGGGCAGAAGGAGCCGAGCGAGGGGCCCTGCCAGGGGAGGGAGACAGACAGGCGGGCAAGCAGGAGACATGGCCAAGGTGAGAAGGGAAATCGGTGAGACAAACGGGGGGGGGGGGGGGAGACCACAGGTGCAAAGATTGCAGTGAGGGGAAAAGTCAGAAAACTGAACAGGAAGAGAGCTAGGTGGAAAGAGAAAGAGAAGAATGAGTGTCAGAACCACACAGCAGATCTAGAGAAGGGGAAGGGGCCAGTGGGACACGCACAAACTAGAAGAAATGACAGTGAGGGCCAAGGAGGGAAATGAGGCAGGGAAGAAGAGTGAGTAACCTGGAGGGGCACAGGCAGGGACAGGGCAAGCACCCACGTAAGGGGGCCCGGTCCACATTGAGGTGCATCCACCCAGGGGATCTGAAGGAGGGTGGTCAATCTCCGGAGCCCACAAACCCCAAGGCATGGGGAATGAGGACCCATAGGCCAGGCCAGGATGCAGAAATGAGCAGAGGATGGGGGGTGGGTGAGACCACCAAGGAAAAGGCAAAGTGGACCCCAGAGTGGCTAAGGAGAGAGGTGTGGATCTGTGGGAGGAGGGAGGAAAAGTGAACAGGAAGACAGCCTCCAAGTGCAGGGGGAGAGGAGGAGGACAGGGGAGCAGGGCCACAGGCAGAGCAAAGAGTGGACAGAGAGAAATGGACAGAGAGCCACACCTGGCGGCGTGGGTACCACCAAAAGAGTCATACAAGAGACAGGGGAGTTTTGAGAGAGAGAGAGATCAACAGAGGGACACCAAGAGTTAGTCTAACAGCAAAGAAGAGAGAAGTTGGACAGAATCAGAGAGAGGCCCAAGACACACACGAAATGGAGATCATAAAACAGAAAGACATTTCCAGGAGTCAGAGAGTGGATCGGATAGGGATGGGCCCGTGGCAGGTGGAGAGGATGAGCCTCCGAGGAAAGAAGATAGGCGGAAAGAGAGAGAGAGAGAGCGCAGAGCCGGTCACCGTGGGACCGCGGCTGGAGAAAGCAGGGGCAGAGACTGGCCGGGAGTCCGGGACAAGGAGTGAGCCCACAAGTATGAGCCAGGCAGCCCCTCAGGACCCTGGGGGCTGGGGGCTGGGGGCTGGGGGTGAGGCTGAGCTGTGCACCACGAAGGGTGAGGAGAGGCTGAGGGGAACGGCGGTTGGGAGATGGGGGACACGAGGCAGGGCCCTACTTGGGGAGGGGCAGGGGGACGTGGGGGCCCCACCAGGCGGCCGTGAGCCCAGCCTTCCAGGACCCAGGCTGTCCCCAGCCCAACCCCCGCCCCGCAGACACTCACGGATCCTGGTGGGACGGAGGGCTGGGCTCCCTCGAGGCCCGAGAAAGACAGCAGGGAGATGCTCTGGCGCTGGGTGGTGGTGTGGCCGGGGCGGGGGGAGAGGGCAGTCCACAGGGCCCCCTCCCCCGCCACCAACAGTGGCCCCCAACTAGTCCAAAACAGGGGGTCCCCAGGAGCAAGGAGGAAGGACAGGTGGAAGCGGAGAGGGCGGGCCGGGGCAGGGAGAAAGGGGAAAGGAGAAAATGGAGGAGAGAAGGGGAGAGAGGAGAGGGGGAAGGAGCAAATGGAGGGGAAGGAGGGAGGAAAGGAGGAGAGGAAGGTGAAAATGGAAGGGAGGGGGGCACAGGCAAAGCCGGGGGAGGGGGAAGCCGGCCCAGGAAAGGGCCCCCGCCCCCTCCCCTAGCCGGGCCGGCCTGGGGGGGCCACGGGGGGCGAGGACTGGCTGGAGACCAGGAAGCCGGCCATCAGGAGGAGTGGGGGAGGGGAGGGCTAGATTGGGGGGAGGGGGCCACCCCTTCCCCCCTCCCCCCTGGAGCCTTGGCCCTGCCCTGGATGTGGCAAGGGCCTGGAGTCCTCAAGCCCTCAGCCCCCAAGGGAAAACCATGCTAGGGGCGGGGAGAAGCCAAGGGGTGGAGGGGCTGGGGAGGACGGGGTGCTGGGAGACCCGGAGAGCCGAGAGGGGGGCTGGCGAGGTGGAGGGATGGGGAGGAGGGAGAGGAGGAGGGAGGGAAGGATGGAGACGAGCAGGTGGAAGAGGAAGGCGGAGGAGGGTGGAGTGTCCCGGGGGCGCCTGGTGCAGGGCCTCGGTGGGAGGGCCTGGCCACAGACTCCTGGTCCCCTGCGAGGCGCAGCCGCCGGCTCTGGGTCCCTAGCTGGGCCTGCCTCCCTGCTGCTGGCCACCGCCACCACCGCCACTGCCGCCACCGCCACTGCCGCCAACACCACCACCACCACCACCACCACCCCCTCCGCCGCCACCACCTCTCCTTCTCCCCTCCGAGGCCGCCGCCTGCCTGCCTGCCCGCCCGCCGCCCGCGCTGGGTCCTGGAGCGCGGGGGGCGGGGGGAGAGAGAGGAGGGAGAGAGGGAGGGAGGCAGGGAGGAGGGCGGGCAGGAGGAAGGGAGGGCGGCAGGCGGAGAAAGAGGAGGGAGGGGAGTCAGGGGGGAGGGGGAGGCCGTATTGGTCGGAGCTGGGGGGCCCGCGAGGAGAATGCTGATGAGGGGAAGGCGCTGCATTGGACAGAGGGCCCACCCCCCCACCCCTCGTGTGGCCACCCCCTCCACCACCATGCCACCGCCCTGCCCAGGAGCCCACAGAGATTAGAGGCAGGGAGACCTGAGGAGAAGGCCATGGAGCTGGCGGGTAGAGGGCTACAGAGATCAAGATAAATGCAGAGGAATAGCAAGATGGCCATCAAAACTCACAGAGGTGGGCCAAGGTCCACAAACCCCACAAGGACAAGGACAGGGAAAAGCCCAGAGAAAAGAGAGAAAAGCCCATGGAAACATAGGAGCAGACCAGAGACAGCAAAGGACCTCAGAGATGAGGACAGCTGGTGGACACAGAGAGCCCCCCAAGAAGATGGAGAGAGGCCCATGGGAACAGAAAGCACTCCTCAGACATGGGGAGTGGTCCATGGGGCCGGGAGAAGGCCACAAAAATGGGAATAAGGATGCATATCACAGAGACAGGGAGGTGGGCCAAGCAAAGTGGGAAAAGGTCACAGAAATGGGCATGGGGGAAACAGATACCAGGAACCCATGAAAACAAGGATGTGTGGACACAAGAGGTCCCCTAAGGCAGGAGCAGCCAGCCCCTGGAAATAAGGGAGAAGCCCCCAGAAGTAGAAATAGCCCCCACGGAGGGGAAGGGGTGGATGCGGAGTATGGGAATTGTCTATAATGCATAGAGAAATCCTTGGGACCCACAGACATGAGCGGGTGGTGTGAAGAGGCCCTCCTTCTCAGGCCACCACCTGAGCAGAGGCAGTGGTGGGAAAGGGCAGGGAGCTAGAGGGCAGAGCCAGCCGAAGTGGGAGACTCCCTCCCAGGGAGCCCACTGCAGCTTCTCAGAGGGAACTGAGCAGGACAGGGGGATGGAAGACAGAAGCAGTGACACAGATCTTGGAGTGGGGGTGGGTGGTGCATGGCTGGGTGGGGGGTGAAATTTGGGGGGAAGGAACATGACAGTTGGCGCTGAAGGCTGAGCCCGTGACTCACCACCACCCCCAATGCTCGTGATGGGGAGGAGACACTGACACACTCACGTGCAGCCCCCCAGCACACGTGACCATATGCCTTTCACACACACACACACACACACACACACACACACACATAGGGCACATGGCAACCCTTACACCAGTCTGGCATAGAAAGCCCTCATCCCACATGGAGCATGCCTAACATACACCTGACACATACAATGTTCCCTGAAGGACCACCAACTTTGCACACACCTCCTCACTCTACATGGGCAACACCTATGGTCCCCCAACACCCACCCTCAGCTCCCGCTAAGGCTGAAAGCCTAGACTCTCACCAGCCTCTAGGCCTTTGCTTATGCAGGGACCCCAGCAAAGAATGCCTATCCTCTCTAAAATAAACCTACCCCAGAAATCTAGTCCCATGCCACCACCTCCAGAAAGACTGATCTGGTCTCAGCTTACTCCTGTATCATCAGAAAAGAAGGAACCTAGCTAGTTGACCCGGATAAACTGGGAAGTCCAAGCAGAAGGTCCGAGCAGAAAAGGGCCTGACACGCCAAGCTGGACCCTTGCATTTTCAGGTGGAAAAGGGGGCTTCAGCGGGAGTGAGAACCTGCCCAAGTGCACGGAGCCTATCAAAGGCCGAGTCTAGCTTCCAGGTTCTCTGGCTCCTGCCCCAGTTGATTTCACGCTGATGGCAAACCCATATTACCAGCTTTAGAGCTCATGCATTCCCACCAAGTTCTTTTCTCTACTTCTTGCATTCATCCACTCGACATGTCATGAGGGACAGGACCACCACCTGCCAGGCAGTAGAGCCTGGGGGCCAAGAGCATAGACCCTTGGGGCGCCTGGGTGGCACAGCGGTTAAGCGTCTGCCTTCGGCTCAGGGCGTGATCCCAGCGATCTGGGATCGAGCCCCACATCAGGCTCTTCTGCTATGAGCCTGCTTCTTCCTCTCCCACTCCCCCTGCTTGTGTTCCCTCTCTCGCTGGCTGTCTCTATCTCTGTCGAATAAATAAATAAAACCTTTAAAAAAAAAAAAAAAAAAAAAAAAGAGCATAGACCCTTGAGTAGACTCCTGGGTTGGAACCCTGGCTCTGTCTCCTCCTAAAGATAGGCAAGCTACTTAACTTCTCTGGGCCCCAGTCTCTTTGTAAAGTGAGAACAGTAACTCTTCCCTCCTAGGGTTGTTGAAATGATTAAACTGATAAGGCGTACAAAGCAGTAAACACAATACTTAGCACATCATAACACATTCAGAACATATTAGCTATTATTACTGAGTTCCTTGAAGTCCTAATAAAAATAATTCTTACATAGTGTTTACTCTGTGCCTCACAACCATGACACAGGGGCTATTATCCTCATTTCACAGATGAGGAAACTGAGGCACAGGGGAGTTGACTTGTCCAAGACAATAGCTAGAAAGTGGCCAGGTCAGGATTTCAATCCAGACAGCCTGGTTTAATTACACTGGCTTGGTGTTAGGGATTTTAATTTAGGGGAAAGTTAGGACACCCAGTTAGAAACCATTTGAAGGACACAGCAAAGGTGATGACCAAAGAGTCAGACCTGTCCTGCTCTGTATTTGGGGTCCCTAGTAGTTGTGTTTTTTTGTTTCTTTTGGGTTTTTTTTGTTTGTTTGTTTGTTTTTTGACAGGGAGACAGAGCACAAGCAGGGGGAACAGCAGGCTGAGGGAGGAGAAATGGGCTTCCCGCTGAGCGAGGAGCCCGACAAGGGACTCGATTCCAGTACCCTGGGATCATAACCTGAGCTGAAGGTATACGATTAACTGACTGAGCCACCCTGACGTCCCCCTCAGTAGCTTTTAGCCTCAGAAAGGTAAAAAACCAAATCCTCTGAGACTCAGTTTATTCATTTGAGAAATGGGGGGGGGGGCAGCTAGTTAGAACAAGTGAATTTCTTGCAACTTCCCAGTCCTCGCGTTCACAGAGTAGCTCTGGAAACATAACAGCACGCTGAAGAGGAGATGAATAGGAATGGGCAGGGTCCCTTGGACAAAGGGAGACTCTACCCTCTGAGTCGCCCTGGGTCAGCCTAAGAGGAAGGCACCATGGAAGGTAGCAGAGCAGAGTCCATCTGCTACAGGGTCACTTTCTGCAGGTTCTCACCCTAGTTGTCCTTCAGGTCTTCTACCCCCCACACTCCCCGTTTCTTCCAATGAAGCTGTCTTTGCTTTTTCTTTATTCCATTTTCCATTTCCTCCCTCCTTCACGTTTTCCTCCCTCCCTCAGATCCCCGCGCTCCTTGCTTCCCCTTTGACATTTCTCCTTTCCCCTCCCTCAATGTCCCTCGGTCTTTCTCCCCTTCCTTCTTGCTGCCTTCGTTCCTCTTTCTAATAAAAGGAGTCTGGTGCCTCAGTTTCCCTTTTTACTCCCTCCATGTGCTTGGTGCTGCAGTTTTCCCTCCCCGCTTCGCGCTGACAGGTGCTTCACTTTCTCCCTTCACTCCTCGGGGGTTCCTGCGCCACGGCTCCCCCGCCCCCACCCTCTGGGTGTCGTGTGCCTCAATTTCTCCAATTTCCCCCCTCGAACCCGACCCGACTCCTGCCCGGCGCCCCCAAGATGGCGCCCGCAGCCTCGCTCCGCCGCCTGACGTCACCGCGCTGCCCTCCCTTCTTCAGGCGTCAGGCGGAGTCGACGAGAAGCTGGAGGAGGAGCATCCTCCAGGGGGCTTAAGGAGGCGGACACTATCAGCCCGGGGGCCGACCCGTGAGGGGACATCGCTGAAGGATTGGTTAGGCACTGCGGCGGATCCCGACGCTCCATACTATTGGCCCAAGGCTCAGAGACGTGAGCGTCGATTGGTCAAACGGCAGGAGCCAGACGGACGCTGATTGGGCGCGTTCCGCCGTTCGCGGAGCGGCCGAGGAGGAAGGTAGGCGGGGCGTTGCTGAGGGCGATTGGGGGCGAGAGCGAGGCTGCGGAGCAGACGAGAGGCGACGGCGGGAGCTAGAGAGGGCGCAGCGGTAGGGTGGCCGCGCGAGGGGAGCGGCGGCCCGGGCCTAGGCCCGGGACGTGCGAGACGGCGGAGGCGGGTGAGTGCGGGCGGGCGCGCGACAGGCCGGCCCGGCTCCCCCCTTCCCCCGCTCCCGGCCTCCCCACGCCACCCCGCCTGCGCACTGAGGGCCGGAGGGGGCGCGCGCCGGGCGGGGAGGGCGGAGCAGCACCAACGGCCTGCGGGGCGCGCGGGCGGCCGGGCGGGGGGCCGGGTGGGGAAGGGGGCTAGAGTCGTGTGCTGGGCTGAGTGAGGAGGGGCGGGGCTCGGGCCGGGGGCTGGGAGGGACCTGGGTGGGAAGGGAGGTGTTAGAGCTGCCCCGGGGAGAGTCTCCCAGGCTCCAGGGGGTATCCGGGCCAAGGTCTGGTGGTGGGGCCTGCCAGGACCGAAGCGGGGTGGTCGGTTAGAGGAGGCTTGAGTGTCTGGGGAGGGGGTTAGGGCGTGAGAAAAGAGGATATTAAGTTAACATATAAGGAGATAAACATAGTTAACGCCTGGAAGGAATTAGACCAGGGAGAGGGGCTTGGTGTGAAAAGATATTAGCAAACGAATATCCCTGGAGGGAGGATTTGGAGCTGAGGCAGAGGTCCGGGTATTGAGAATGGGGTTACATTAATGTGAAGAGGAGTTGGGGGGGTACCGTTGGAATGGGTTGAGAGGAGTCTCTGTGCAAAGGGTTATGTTACGTGAAAAGGATGTCTGGGTGTCCCTAGGATAGGTTGGGTAGAGGTAATGTTTTTGAAAAGTACAGGGAATTAGGTCAAGGTGAAGAGTGGGAATTGGGTATCCCTGGAGGTTAGGGTGGTGGAAAGGTCCCTGTGCTAAGTAGGGGAAGGTCCTGGTATCGCTGGAATGAGAATGAGCTGTTAGGTTGACAAGAAGTTGGGGGTCTGGGTATCCCCAGGGTGAGAGGAAGAGGGGCCTGGCTATCCTCTGTCTAACTTGGGGGGCGGAGGGGTTCAGCATAAGAAGGTAGTGTCTGGGTGTTCCTAAAGGGGATTTGGGCAATGGGGGGAGTATGTGTGAAAGTTTAAGCCTTTGTGAAGGGTAGTCTGGATCTCCCTGGATTGGGTTAGAGCATGTGCTGGAATCTTTTTGCAAAGGAGAGAAACTAAGTTATGAAGAGGGGGTCTGAGCATCCCTGGAATGGGTTAGAGCAGGGTTGGGTCTTTTTGCAAAGAAGAGGGGTTTATGCTGATATAAAGAGGGGATCTGGGCATCCCTAGAATGGTCTAGGGTGGGAAAGGGTCTTTTTGCAAAGAAGAAAAGCTTGGGTATTTTAATGTGAAAGGGGGTCTGGGTGTCCCTGGCATGGGTTAGGCACATGGGTTTGTAAAGAAGGGTTTAAGTTGACGTGAAGACCACATCTGGGCATCCCTGAAATGGGTTAGGCGGGGTCATTTTGTAAAGAAGAGGGGCTGAGGTTGATATGAAGAGGCACCTGGAGCATCCCTGTAGTGGTTGGGGTAGAAGAGGGGATCTGGGTACCCCAGGGGGGATTAGAATTGTAGGTGAGGTCTCATTGTAAAGAAGTAATTACTGTGAAGAGTGTCTAAGACACGAGTTGGGGTGACGGGTAGAATATAGGTGTGAAGAAAGGGTTAGGCTTTTGTGAAGTGGGGCTGAGTATTCTGGATAGCGGGTTAGGGCTGTGGGAGAGGGCTTTGATTTGTAGAGAAGTTTAAGTACTTTGAAGAGGGGGAGGTGGGTATCATGGGGAAGTGGTCACGGAGGCAAAACTGTAGGTGTAGTGATGGGTTAGGCCAACATGAGACAAGTTGGGTGAGGGAAGGGCGAGTATGATGTGAGGGATCTGGGCACCAGAGGGAGAGACAGTGTGTAACAGGCCTATGTAAAGGAGAAGGGCTGTACCATGCGCAGAAAGTGGCAGGTCCTTGGGGCAGTTTGAGTCCTCTGGTGTAAAAAGATGTCAGGAACCTAGAGGAGGGAACAGGAGGAGGGGGGCTGGGAGAAGTGGCAGCAATTAGGGCCTGTGAAGACTCCCCCAGGCACCGAGGAGCAGGAATGGGGTAGTGAGTTGGTAAGGAGAGGAAGTCAGCGGAAGAAGGCTCAAGTGCAGGGGACACAGGTTCCCGTGCGATGCGCGCGGCTCTGGGCCTGGTGAGAGGCATGGGAGGTGAGGGGTTGGACAGGTTACCAGGATCTGGTGGGTGGAGTTTGATGCACATTGATTCAGAGGTGAGACTTGGGGTAGATTCTGGGAAGGGACTGCTGGGAAAGCTCTGTGCTTGGTAGACTTGTGTGTTCAGGGGAGGAAGGATTGCTAGGGAGGGGGCTGGGACTGGTAAATGGAAGCAAGAAGTTAGAGGGTAAAATACAAGGTTTTGGCGGGGAGTGCTAAAGGGAAAAAATTGTCCCTGAGAAGGACGGGGGAAACAGCAGTTTAGCTGGGATTTGTCCCCACCTCTTTCTTTTCACAGCCCAGGGCCTTGCTGCCGCCATGACCGAGGAATCCGAGGAGACAGTCTTGTACATTGAGCACCGCTATGTCTGCTCCGAGTGCAACCAGCTGTATGGGTCCCTGGAGGAGGTGCTCATGCACCAGAACTCCCATGTGCCCCAGCAGCACTTCGAGCTGGTGGGTGTGGCTGACCCTGGAGTCACGGTGGCCACGGAGGCAGCTTCCGGCACGGGCCTCTATCAGACCCTGGTGCAGGAGAGCCAGTACCAGTGCCTGGAGTGCGGACAGCTGCTCATGTCCCCTAGCCAGCTCCTGGAGCACCAGGAGCTGCACCTGAAGATGATGGCTCCCCCGGAGGCGGTGCCGGCAGAGCCGCCACCCAAGGCACCCACACTGAGCTCTAGTACCATCCACTACGAGTGTGTGGATTGCAAGGCTCTCTTCGCCAGCCAGGAGCTCTGGCTGAACCACCGGCAGACACACCTCCGGGGCACTCCCACCAAGCCTCCGGGCCCGGTGGTCCTGGGGTCCCCGGTGGTCCTGGGGCCCCCCGTGGGCCAGGCCCGTGTGGCCGTGGAGCACTCCTACCGCAAGGCAGAGGAGGGTGGGGAAGGGGCAGCTGTCCCTTCTGCTGCCGCCGCCACCACTGAGGTAGTGACTGAGGTGGAGCTGCTCCTCTACAAGTGCTCCGAGTGCTCGCAGCTCTTCCAGCTTCCAGCCGACTTCCTGGAGCACCAGGCCACCCACTTCCCTGCCCCGGTCCCAGAGTCGGAAGAGCCTGCCTTGCAGCAGGAGACCCTGACTCCATCACCCACAGAGGTGCCTGTGTCCCAGCCCGATCCCCTGCCATCCTCTGACCACAGTTATGAGTTGCGCAACGGTGAAGCCATTGGGCGTGATCGACGGGGGCGCAGGGCCCGGAGGAACAACAGTGGAGAGCCGGGCGGGACAGCCACCCAGGAGCTCTTTTGCTCCGCGTGTGACCAGCTCTTTCTCTCACCTCACCAGCTACAGCAGCATCTGCGGAGTCATCGGGAGGGCGTCTTTAAGTGCCCTCTGTGCAGTCGCGTCTTCCCCAGCCCTTCCAGTCTAGACCAGCACCTCGGAGACCATAGCAGTGAGTCTCACTTCCTGTGTGTGGACTGCGGCCTGGCCTTTGGCACAGAGGCCCTGCTCCTAGCCCACCGGCGAGCCCACACCCCAAATCCTCTGCACTCGTGTCCATGTGGAAAGACCTTCGTCAACCTCACCAAGTTCCTGTATCATCGGCGTACACACGGGGCGGGGGGCGTCCCCCTGCCCACCACACCGGTTCCCCCCGAGGAGCCTGTCATTGGGTTCCCTGAGCCAGCTGCGGCAGAGACTGGAGAGTCCGAGGCGCCAGAGCCTCCTGTGACCGAAGAGAGCTCAGGAGGGCCAGCTGCCTCGGGCACCTACCGCTGCCTCCTGTGTAGCCGCGAGTTTGGCAAGGCCTTACAGCTGACCCGGCACCAGCGTTTTGTGCATCGGCTGGAGCGGCGCCATAAGTGTGGCATCTGTGGCAAGATGTTTAAGAAGAAGTCCCACGTGCGTAACCACCTGCGCACACACACAGGCGAACGGCCCTTCCCCTGCCCAGACTGCTCCAAGCCCTTCAACTCACCCGCCAACCTGGCCCGCCACCGGCTCACACACACAGGGGAGCGGCCCTACCGGTGTGGGGACTGCGGCAAGGCTTTCACGCAGAGCTCCACGCTGCGGCAGCATCGCCTGGTGCACGCCCAGCACTTCCCCTACCGCTGCCAGGAGTGTGGGGTACGTTTTCACCGCCCCTACCGCCTGCTCATGCACCGCTACCATCACACGGGCGAGTACCCCTACAAGTGTCGCGAGTGCCCCCGCTCCTTCCTGCTGCGCCGGCTGCTGGAGGTGCACCAGCTCGTGGCCCATGCCGGCCGCCAGCCCCACCGCTGCCCATCCTGTGGGGCTGCCTTCCCTTCCTCATTGCGGCTCCGGGAGCACCGCTGTGCTGCTGCTGCGGCCCAGGCCCCCCGGCGCTTCGAGTGCGGCACCTGTGGCAAGAAAGTGGGCTCAGCGGCTCGATTGCAGGCGCACGAGGCGGCCCATGCAGCTGCTGGGCCGGGCGAGGTCCTGGCTAAGGAGCCCCCGGCCCCCCGAGCCCCCCGGGCCACTCGCACGCCAGTTGCCTCCCCAACCACCCTGGGGGGCACGGCCCCCGCAGTACCTGCCGCCCCTGCCCGCCGCCGGGGCCTGGAATGTAGCGAGTGTAAGAAGCTGTTCAGCACAGAGACCTCGCTGCAGGTGCACCGGCGCATCCACACGGGGGAGCGGCCGTACCCGTGTCCGGACTGCGGCAAGGCCTTCCGTCAGAGTACCCACCTGAAGGACCACCGGCGCCTGCACACAGGCGAGCGGCCCTTTGCCTGCGAAGTGTGTGGCAAGGCCTTTGCCATCTCCATGCGCTTGGCGGAGCATCGCCGCATTCACACGGGGGAGCGGCCTTACTCCTGCCCTGACTGTGGCAAGAGCTACCGCTCCTTCTCCAACCTATGGAAGCACCGCAAGACCCACCAGCAGCAGCATCAGGCAGCCGTGCGGCAGCAGCTGGCAGAAGCCGAGGCTGCCGTTGGTCTGGCCGTCATGGAGACTGCCGTGGAGGCGCTGCCCCTGGTGGAGGCCATTGAGATCTATCCTCTGGCTGAGGCCGAGGGGGTCCAGATCAGTGGCTGACCCTGCCCCTTTTCCCTCTTCAGCGCCACCCAGGCCCTGTTGCTGAAGAACGTCCTCCAGCATCCTCTTAAGTCTCTGTAGATACTGTGCCCCTTCCTCCACCTCTCCTAACCGCCATATAAGTTCTGTAACTGGATTTATTCTCTCTTCCGAGGGGGTCGCTCTGGGGTCCTTGATATGCATAAAAGGTGCCCCACCCCACCCCCACCTTCCACCTGTTAGTGCTGGTGGCCCCAAGATGAAACAGTCAATAAAGACTGAACATTTACATGTTTTTGTCTGGCCCAACTGTGTGGGGTGGAATTTGGGAGCTGACTTTTTATGGCTTTTTCAGCATCCGGAACAGGGCCTGGCAAGTAGTAGGAGCTCAGTAGACATTTACTGAAGAGGACCTGGAGTCAGAGGGTCTGGCTCAGGGAGCAGGGACTTCACCCTGCTGCTAGAGGGGAAGCAGTGTGGCTGTCTTGCCACTAGAGGTCCCCACAGCCCCATAGAAAAACCTGAAGTTGTTTCAATTGGTGGCAGGAACACTTGGAAAAATCTTCAGAATTTTTTCTCACCACGTCTGCCCCCCACTTCTGGCCTGATGTGAGCCATCTCCCCCAAGGCCATCTGGTCTCACTACAAATCCCTGAGGGCAAATGCAGGTCTGGGAAAGGCATGATCTCCAGGGCAGTAGAGGAGGGTGGTTCCTGGGACCAGACCCAACTGCAGAGTTGGGAAGATCCTGGGGGTAGGCAGCCTCATAAGGAGAGCTACCTTGACACCCACCTAGAATTCTGGCTTAGCCAACAGACGTGGGGAGAGGGGGGGTTGGAGTGGATAGCTGGTGTTTGTCTAGTTTGTCTCAAGAACTTTCTTATGTTTTTGTAACAGTCACACTTATCTGTGAGAACACCTTGCAGGGAAGGAGTCTGAAGTTGGAAGCAGGGAGTGATTTGCCCACGGTCATTCAACCCACATAGGATAGAACTTGAATTTAAGCCTAGCTTCATCTGGTTGAATCGCCCATATGCTTCCTCTGCAGTCTGCTGCCTTCTACATACTTGGGGGGGTGGGGGTCAAGAAGATGGTGACTGGTGGGAATGCTCAGTTGCTACGCTTGTCTTGTCTCTAAGAGCCTCAGCCCAAGAAAAATAAGCCCTGCCAAGGTTACTTCATACTCCAGTCTGTCTGTTGGAGAAAATTTGTATTTCAACCCCTAATAAATGAGAGGTGAAGGGAAACTATTGAAACCAGGGAAGGGGAGGCCTGAGAGCTCTCCCACTCAGACTCTGTTACTCTCGGTCCCCTTCACTAGTCCAGTAGCCTCTGGGCACCGGGCTCAGAGATACACACTGGTTTCGCCTTACGTTCAGGTGAAAAATGAGGGCTTGAGAGAGGGAAGACTTACCAAGGCCACAGGTTGTGGACCAGGACTAGAAGCCAAGTCTCCTAACCTGTAATAGAAACTTTACTACTTGAGCCTTACTTTATTAAAGAAAAAAATCACCTGTTTGATAACCTGACTGCCCTAATGAAGAGCAGTTACCTGTTAAGCAGTTGTTTTCCAGCAGAGTGTGTGGGTCACGGGTACCATCTTTTAGTGACCTCGTGCCCTTGGAGCAACGACTCGAGCCATCTTAGCCCCGATGCCAGATTCCCTTCAATCCCCGGGTAGAGATTCATTCTCAGACTGCCTCCTCCCAAGAAAAGCAGCAAAATCCTGAAAGTTGTATCAAATAAGTGCTTAGAACATTTGGAGGCTTTATCCTTGCCAAACCCAATAAAAATCAGGTTGAATCAAGAAAAGGGACAGGAATAGGGGAGCAGGGAACCCTAAGGGTGCTGGTTGACACCAAGATTCAGCAGAGAAGAATGGCTCTGTGACAGTGGGGTCATCACCCTTCCTCAACTGTGGTTCCTTTTAAGAGTTTCTAATGAAAACTTTAGACTCCCACCCTGAGAAAAGTTGATGTGTGCAAACACATTGATGAACAAGACTCATCGTTCACCATCACCCTGCTGAAACTTGATTGTCCTCAGTTGAACCACTGTCCTAAAAAAAGATGGCAAGAATCAAACCCTTGTTGGATGCTGGGGTTTGAGTTGGACAGGGAAGGGTTCTTGAACTTTAATGTTGGTGAGGCAGTTCCCCCCAAAGATGCAGATCCAGCAAAATGGGACTGGATGAGATCCAAGAATATGCATTTTACTTTTTTTTTTTCCTAGAGAGGGAGGGAGAGAATCCCAAGCAGGCTCCACACCCAGCACGGAGCCCGACTTTGGGCTCAACCCCACTACCTGAGATACGACCTGAGCCAAAATCAAGAGTTAGATGCTTAACCGACTGAGCCACCCAAGGTGCCCCCAGGAATCTGCATTTTAAACACACCAGCTCTGGGGTTCCTGGCTGGTTCGGTCAGTAGAGAGTGCGACTCTTGATCTTGGCGTTGTGAGTTCAAGCCCCACGTTGAGTGTAGAGATTACTTAAAATCTTTAAAAATAAATAGGGGGGCCTGGGTGACTCCACTGGTTAAGCATCCTACTGTAGATTTGGAGTCAGGTCATGATCTCAGAGTCATGAGATTAAGCACCGTATTGGGCTCCACGCTGGGCGCGGAACCTGCTTAAGATTCTCTGCCTGGGGCGCCTGGGTGGCTCAGTCATTAAGCGTCTACCTTGGGCTCAGGTCATGATCTCAGCGTTCTGAGATCGAGCCCCGCATCGGGCTTCCTGCTCATCAGGGAGCCTGTTTCTCCCTCTCCCACTCCCCCTGCTTGTGTTCCCTCTCTCGCTGCCTGTCAAATAAATAAAATCTTAAAAAAAAAAAAAAAGATTCCCTCTGCCTTTCCCCGCCCAGATAAATAAACAAACACCAATTCTGATGCAGGTTGCTGACTCCTCTAAGAAGAGCCTTGCACTGCCTATTTTTAGTTGGATCTGGAAGCTGAATAAACAGAAGAAAAGTCGAGGGAACCCAACAGTGGTCCGCTAGTGTCCACTACGCTCTTGACAAGAGAAAGGCCAAGTATGACTATGAGGAAGGGCATGTGGAGCAGTCGGGCACATTCATGGGGCTGCAAGGGGATGCTCAAAGGTGTACTATCTGTGCTTGTCACAGGATGGCCTGGGTGACAAGGAACCTGGGTCTGTATGGTTCTGACCGCACCAGCCTACCGGAGGGGGCTGGACCAACTGGCCTTCCTCTATACCAACATCCCACTTCCCCATCCCTACTGACTTGTCTTGGGAGTTGGAGAGGTGCTTTTTTTTTTTTTCAATCTTGCCAAAACAATGCAGTGCTAATACGTCTTACCTAAGCGATCCAACTCCTCTTCCCGTTCTTTTCCTTTCTCCTGTCACCCCCATCCCGTCTTGTCGAATTTGCAGAATCCCAGCATCTGTGTGCCAAGCATACATCAGAGGGATGGAACAGTGACAAGGAGACATGATGCCAGTGAGAAAACCCAGTTGTTGACGCCATTTCTGATTTTCAGTGGTGAGGTCTTGGGGATCAGCCCATGGCCTGGCCTGTAAAGCCATTGTTCTTGCCAAATGACCTAGTCAAGCTGGGCACAAAAAATATGAGTGAGAGTTAATGTCACTCCAAAAAAGAGCATACCTTGTACCACCACACAACTTCAAAGTCAACTGTTTTTTAAGGGTCTTGATAGTCCTCTGGGGATGGAAGTGGGGAAGACTCACTGGCTTCCTGGCTTTCCCATAGTTCTCATTTCATGAAGACCGTGCGCTAGAGAGCTGTCCTCAGCACTTGTCATCTCATGTAATTCTTGCAACCCCACAGGGCTGGTATTGTTCATATTGTTACAGATGAAGATATTGAAGGTCAGATATCAAAAGTCACACAGCTATAAAATGGCAGAACTGAGATGTGAATTCAGAAATTTGAATTCATCCTGAATTCTGAGACTTGGTTCTGATGGGTGAAAACACGGCTCGGGCCTCACTTCTGAACATTCACTGTTTGAACAGAGGCAAAGCCAACCCCCCCTCCACCCTCTGCAGCACACACATACCCACCACCCTTACCAGAACAGAGAGGAGACCACAGGAGAGCAGGCAGCATTTCTCTCTGTACAGTTTTTACTTTTTTATTTTTTGATGTTGTTCAGATGAATGACACACTCAAGTTACAAAAATGGGGCCTTAAAAGAAGCACATTGTACAATGAACAAGCAGATTGGAGTTAAGAACACTGAAACGCTAACCCGCTACCACGAGAAGAGACAGGGAGGGGGTACGGGATGGGTAGGGAGGGGCTACCAACACAGGGGTCAGACAGAACTGAAAGTGGGGCTAACTTGCTGAGAACGGATGAAAGGCAGGTCTCCTCCAAGCCTACTCATTTCCAGACACCACTTCTTGGTCTCCCTTGCCCACTACTTGCCACCTCCTCCCCTCCCCATTCCAACCTGGTCATCTGAAGGAGTGGGTGGGAGATACCCACCCCAGATGCGGCTGAGCCACTCAGATCTTTATAAGGTGGGTGGTCATCTTGCCCTAATGCAGGCTTGGATTTGGGAGGTGAGGGTGGCAGCAGTGGGGTAGGAAGCCAGAAGGGAGCTAGCAGAGAGGAGTTGATCCAAGATCAGGCCCCTGCTTTTCCCCCAAAGACTCCTTGCCCCTTCCCCACCCCATCATGATCCAAAGGCCCTCTCTGCAAGTGGAGAGAGGCCCCAGTCACCCTGCAATTATGTAAATAAATAAATACTGAGCCCCTGGGCTTGGAGGACAGGCTGGGTGCGGGGCAGCAGGGATAGAGGAGAGGAAGGGGAGGCAGAAGGGAGGGGTCACAGACATAGTAAATAGTTGTCTCCGTCCCAGCAACACTTCTCTAGATTTTTCTCTCCTTTTTGTGTTTGTTTAACAAGGAGCTAACATTTCAAGGACAAATACTTAAAAATATACATTATTTTTTTCTTCTTTTTCGCCTTTGTCATCGTCATCTTGCTTTGGAGACTGCTGAGGTCAAAGTTCAAACCGCATGAAGGAACTGCGGCTTGGAGTTTTTGTGTATTTTTTTTTAATTTTTATTTTTTAATTTTTTTCACTTTTTTTTCCAACGTATAAAAAGGTAGCGGAGTTGTCTGTGGTTTTTTTTTTTTTTTTTTAATGGTTAAATCTTTGGTTTGTTTCTTTTTTCTCTTGGAGGCCTTTATCTCTCGCACTTGCCTTTCCCACTCGGAGGCCAGTGGGGGCCCGCGTGTCTCAATCTTGCTCAGTCGGTCTCACTCTCTCTCTCACTCAGTTTCCCCTACCCTGGGCTAAAGGGAGAGAGAGGCACCCTGGGATTTGGGTAGGCAAGGAAATTAGTCAGGTCATCACCTACAAGGCTAATCCCTTAGCCCATCTGCCCAGGGTGCAGGGCTTAGAGACCCTCTCTTAGCCTTCCCCAGGGAGGAGATGGGGGGGGGGGCTCATACCCTTCCCTCCCCTCCTGATCTTAGCCCCAACTCCTAAAGGGCTTGGGTTCCCCATCTCCATCCACTCCACTTATACCCCCACACCCTCCCTCCCACTTCCAGCCCCGACCAACCATCCCAGAAGAGAACAGAGAGGTGTTTTAGTTACTGGCTTTTTTTTTTTTTTTTTTGGCACAAAAGGCCCACCATTAGGGTAGACCCGTTCTCTGTCCCTCCCTCAAGTAGGAGGTCAGGGTTGGGGAGAAGAGAAATTCAGAAGGCTCCCCGTTCCTCCAATTCACTCATCTTCCTCTTTTTCTAGCCCAGGCCACTGGCCCCCCACCTCAGACATCTCACCTAGCCCAGAGCCTAGCTTGGGGTCTCCCTCCCCATCTCCCACATAAAGTCCCCCAGCCCCCCAACTCTCTCGCTCACACACAGACACACGGACACAGGCTCTGTACAGACCACAAAATAAAAACGATGAGATAGTTTTGTTTCCCGGAGTCGAGACAGGGGATACTGGAGTGGAAGGGGCAGGGCGGGGTGGGGGGCATGAATTCCCCATCACCTTCCCAACCCTGGCTCCCTCCAGCCCCCCAGCCCCTTGCCCTGGCTGGCCCCCAGCCAACGATATTTGGTTTCCTTTTTTTAACATTAAAGTTCTATGAGGTATTTGGTGCCTTATCTCGAGTCCTCGGGGGAGGGGGGCCCAGGGGGGAGACCTGGGGCACACTTGCCCCTCCCTCCCTCCCACCCCCTTCCCAATATTTGGTTTCACAGCTGTAGTTAAAGCTTGGGATTTGGTTATTTTTCCCCTCCCAGGAATTTCCTTTTTTTTCTTGTTTTTCTTTTCCCAGTTATGGGGGTTGGATGGGGAGGGTCCCCCCCATCCCCGGCTGCACGGGGGTCCCTCCACCAATGTCAGGGCATCGGCCCCATCCCTGCCCCTGCTTCCTCCTCTCCTCTCTGTCCCACTCCCCCCACACCGGGGTGCAGGGTGCGGGAGAGGTCCCGGGTGGCAGGACTTGATGGGAAGGAAGCAGGATGAAGTGGGTGGTGGTGAGTCCTGGATTTTCTTTCCTTTTTTCTCTTTTTTTTTCCTTTTTTTTTTTTTTTTGGTTTTTTTGTTTTTTTGGGTTTTTTTTGTTTGTTTGTCTTTTTGGTGGGTTTTTTTTTTGTTTTGTTTTTTGGGGTTTTTTTTGTTTTTTTTTGTTTATTTTTTTTGTTTTTTTGTTTTTGGTCTAGAATCATAGTTTTTGAGTCATCTCCACCATGCCTTCCATGCTGCCTGTCTTCTCGGAGGGGTATTTGGTCGTAATTCCTTTCACTTTGCTCTGCTCAAATGTCCTTCCTATCTGTTCAGGAGCCCTTGGCCCCCTCTCCACCCTTGGGCTGGGGCCCAGGCTCTCTCGCCAGTCCCTTCTCTTCAGGAAATAAAAATGGACAAACTCAGAGGTAGGGTAAGGGCAGGGAGTCGGTTCAGCGGAGATGCTTACATTCTGGCGAGGACGGGTCGACGGCATGCCAGGCCCCATCGGTGCCAGGGCGGGAGGGGCGGCCACACCACAGCTGCCCAGACAAGGCACCCGGAGACCCCCAAAACAGCCGAGTCTCTGCTGTCTCCGTGGCCCAGCCCAACAGTTTCATTTCCCGGGTGGGAGAAGGGAGACAAGAAAGAAAGAGAACGCTGAGCCCTCGGTGGGGGGACCCAGGGCGGCGGCCGCCTCTCCTCGCAGTGTCCAGCAGCACGGCTGGCGCTGGCTCGGGGCTCGGGGCTCCCGGCTGCTCCGCCCAGCGGGGCCAGGTCTCTGATTTCAATGGCTCGCGTCCTTCACAGCAACACTTTGGTTTGAGGAGAGACACAGAAAGACGGGAGACTGAGAGGGGCAAGAGAAGAGCGAAGGAAGGGGGAGAGGGAGAAGCAGAGAGAGAACAGACTGAAGAGAACAGAAAAAGAAATCAAAAGAGGAATCAAACCACCCGAAAGTTTGTTCGTTTTCCTTCGTCCATTCTTTTTGCTTTCTTATTCCTTGTTTCCTGTTTCTTTTTTTTTTTTTTTAAAGCTTTTTCAATGGATTGGGGGGCAGGGAGCTTGGGGCTCTTCACCCCTGTCCCTGATCCCCCTCTCTCAGCCCTGCCCACCCGCTTCCATCCGCCCTGGCTGAGGGACAGGCCCTGCCCCAGCCTCCCCCTCCGGCTTTCCCGAAGACGACGTCCATGAGGTATTTGTGAAGAGAAAGAAGCGTCTGTCCTTCCATCCGCCTTGGGGACCAAGGGCCTGGACCACAGGCGCAGAGGCTTGGCTCCACCTCGCGGCTCCTTCTTATTCTTGAAGAGTCCTGTCTTCTTTCCCTTAAATATATATATATCTATAAATTCTTTTTTTTTCTAGTTTTAATTTATTGTTTGTTTGGTTTTTTTTTTGTTTTTTGTGTTTTGTTTTGGTTTTTTTTTGGTTCAAAACTTTGTTGGCCTCCACAATAGCAGGAGGGCAGAGTGGCTCCCAGCGGCGTCTCTCCTCTGTCCGTTGAGACGGGTCCAGGGCTGGGCAAACACGGGGTCCAGCCAAGCCTCAAGGGAGGTCTCGTGGGAGTGGTGGCCACCACAGCGCCCTCTTGGATGGGGACCACAGGTCATGGCACTGTCCCCGCCACATGGACCCTGATGGGGATGCCACCTCGAGGAACCCCACCACTGGGGTGCGTGCGTGTGTACATGTGTTGGGGGGGAGAGGAAGAGGCATCTGCCAGTATCAGAGGGGCACAGGGTGGGAAGAGCGAGGTGAGTTCTCTTTTTGGTTTCTGGTCAATGTCAAAGAACGTGAAGGATCCCACGGATAGGCACTGGAATATGAATTTTTTTTTTTTTCAGGGAAACTGACAGACGAGGATGGGAAAAAAAGACAACTTGAATGCCCTCACCTCATCCCTCTTGCCGAAAACTTCCACCTTCCCCTGGGCCGGGGAAGGGGGTGGATTCCAGAGCAGAGGAGGATGACGGGGTTTGGGGGCGGGGGGAGACACGTGAGAGCTAGAACTTCGCAAAACGGCCTAGCCCACCCTTCAAAGGGAAAAGGGGTGAAAAGTCATCCCAGGCCTGACCCTGCTCTCTCCCCTGGCTGGGGGAGGGAGGAGGTTAAAGCAAGACCCCCTGCCCAGGTGGGGAGAGCCGGGGGCCAAGGGAGAGGGGGACACATGGTAGGGACACATTCTGTTGAGCGCAACGCTAAAAATTCTGTACATCCTTTGGATGAAGCTACTGAATATTTGGTGTAAGGTTGTTCACGCCCCTTCTCTTTCACCTTCTGGAAAAGAACATTTGGCGAGTGGTTCTGAGCCCACCCTGTCGGCCCCAGGCTGTGCCCTGTCTTCGCTGGCCCAGGGCTGGGGGCTGGGGCTGGAGGCTGGCACATTCTCTTTTGCCTTCTCTGGCCCCCACTGGGGGAGGCAAGGTTGGGGGTTGGCCCCCCAGCCAGGGGCTCAGCGAGAGGTCTGCCCTGCCGAGGCTTCTCTGCCCCTGGCTGGGGTTCTTATTTGGTGTCATAGCGGTGAGGGTGAGCACACTGAGGTCTGGCTCGCAACTGGTTTTTGGTTTGGTTTTGTGGGGGATTTTTTTGTTTTTGGTTTTTGTTTGTTTTTCACCTCTGGTTCCTTTGGGGCAGCTGGTTTCTGTTGTGATTATTTTTGGTTTCTTTTTGTTGGTTGGTTTCTTTCGTTTTCTTTCTTTCTTTCTTTCTTTCTTTCTTTCTTTCTTTCTTTCTTCTTTCTTTCTTTTTGTTTTTTGTTTTGTTTTGTTTTTTTGGTTAGTTGGGGGTTTGTTTTTTTTTTTTGGTCTTTCCTCCCTTGTCACTCCGGCTCCGAGGACCCTCTGCGCCACCACCGCTGACCTCCTCGCCCTCTTCCCAGGCGGGGGGGACTGAGGTGGGGATCAGAGGAGTAGGAGGGGAGGCAAGGTGGGCCCTCACTCGGGCTTGGACCCTGCCTCGGGCCCCCCAGGGCCTCCAGGGGTCTGTGCTGCCGCCTCACTGCAAGTGGAGGACGAGGACGAGGACGAGGAGGAGGACGAGGAGAGGCCCGGAGACTTGCTGGAGATGGAGGCCGCCACGGCCGCAGCAGCTGCCGAGACCAAGCCCACGCCAGGCGGGGCGCTGAGCAGGGGCAGCCCAGCGTGGTTCAAGAAGAGCGGTGAGGTCACCAGGCCAGGGCTCCCCGGGGCCGCACCAGCCGCCCCCAGCACCAGGTTCCCGCTGCCGTCAAGGCTGGTAAGGGGCAGGGTTCCACCAGAGGCCAGGGCTGGTGGGGAGAGAGAGAGGCTGGGCTGGGGGCGCCTTCCAGCATCCTGCCCGCAGGTGCCCCCTGTCTTCCCATCTGCCCCACTGACCCCCATCAGCACCCCTCACACCTTCCCCAAAGGTGAGATGGGTATGAAGAGGCGAGCGATGCAGTGAGCAGGGGCAGGATGGCATGGCTGGAGCAGCAATGGGGGGAGGCTCGAGGCCCCAGGGGGCCAGGCTGGTGGCGATGGGAGTGACATGAGGCAGCACGCACCTTGGATAGTGGCCAAAGGGTTGTTGCTCATGAGGGCTGGACTCAGCCCGGAGCTCAACCCCACCATTGTGCTTCTGCAAGAGGCAAAGCAGAGGCGTTAGCAGGGGCAGGGACCCACCGGCGGCAGAACGAGGGCGCGGCTCCCACCCGGGAAGCAGCAGCGACCCTGCTTCTCTCCCCACAGCCTCCCTAACTGCAGCTGTCCACTTACCCCGTGCTGGGGTTCAGGCCCGACAAGCCGATAGCCGAGTGGCTGCCTTGAGGGCTGGGATTTGTGCTGTTGGTGGTGGCCGGGGGTGGGGGAGTGACAGAGGGGATGGAATTGAGGGGGGGCGCGGCCCCGCCCCCGCCCCCACCCCCTCCGGCTGTCCGGCTGGGGTGGAGCGTCCCCACAGCTGAGGATAAGGTAGTAACTGCCAGAGAGAGACAGAGAAACGGAGACTTCAGCTTCCACTCGTCCTCCACCGAGGAACCCGGGGTCCACGTCTGCTCGCCTTCCCGCCCAGCACGAGCCCTGCGACATCTCCTCCGGAGGAACAGACTTAGGCCTCCCGTCCGCTCATCCCACAGCCGCAGTGACAGCGATCACAATAATCGCAGTGGGAGCAGCTGCCACCCACGGAGCCAAGCCCTGTGCCCGGGTGCGCTCACACGGCGTGAACCCCGCCCTGAGCCTCCCCGCCAGGCGCCCAGAAGACTACACCCTGTGGCTCCCTCTAGGGGCCAGGCAGGGGGTTGCAGCTGTGCGCGCCGAGGGGGACAGGGCTCAGAACCCACACTCGGGCCAGACCGCCAGACAGCCAAGGGCAGCAATTTCCTGGCTGTTCCGTTCCATCTGTGCCCTTGGGCGAGTGCCTTCACCTCTCTGGTCTTCAGTTCCCTAATCTGGAAAATGGGGATAATAATAGAACCTACTTCATAAAATGAGTGTGAGGATGAAATAAGTCAATATTCTTTATAAAGAGTTTAGACAGTGCCAGGCACAGCCTTATAACTTTATAAACTTCCACTTATTATCTCTTAATCTGAGAAAAATCAGTATGATGTTTGTTTTCTATTCTATTCTTTTCTTTTTTAGTTTAAGTAATCTCTACACCCAACATAGGGCTCAAACTCACAACCCCAAGATCAGGAGCTGAATATACTCCACCGACTGAGCCAGCCAGGCTCCAGTTTTCTATTATTCTTATATATGGTGTTACACAGGCCTTGTCCCAGGAAGGGAGCAAGGGTACAAAGAGTGTGTGTGTGTGGTGGGGAGGTACACAGACATACATACTCTTGTATGTATATATTCATGTATATAGCTTTTGTATGTATTATACATTGACAATAATTTTATAAAACCTGAGGCTCAGAGAGGTAAAGTCACTCCTGGAACTCACACAGTTTATAAAAGCCAGGACCAGAACCTGGGTACACATCAAGTTTTAGCAAAGCCCATGCTTTTCTCATAGGAAATCGTAGAGCAGATGAGAGCCGAGCTGCTCTAGCAGGGAGGGGTGAGGCTGCCCTCTCCCCTCCGTGCCCACTGCCTCCCTTATCCCCAGGCTCAGCCTTGAGGCCCACAGATGCCTTCAGCCGCTAGAGAACTTTGGGCCTGTCCTGGGTCCTCCCAACGCCCCCTCACGGGCTCCTGCCCGCCCTGACCTGTTGTGCTCAGACTGCTGGAAGCTTGGGACAATGGCAAGGTCCCGGCGCCCCCTTGGGGTGTGACCTGGGGAGAGAAGAAAGAAGGCATGGTGAGGCCACTGTTTCCCAGCAGCCCCCATGACACTCCCTGTGAGTAAGACCCCCATTCATCTGCCCTCAGACTGAGGGGAGAAGGGACTTTGGGCACAATGCTATGCTTGTATTACGCTAGGTTCTTTCCATCCTATCTACCTTAACATTTACCCGAAGTGATCCTGAGCCACAGGTGGGAAGAAATGATTCCCATTTGAGAGTGTTCCCTCACCTCTCCTCTGACACCGTCCAGTTGCAGGTCTAAAGAGTGTGTATGTTGGGGGGGGTGGTTATGATGATAGGGATGTCTCTGCATCAGACTGTCAGGATGTCCTGTTGTTTATTTTCTGGGACCACCCACCAGCCTCCTTCTTGGCCTCCCTGCCTCCAGTCTTGTCCTTCCATCAGCTCCAGAAGCCTCACTCTTAATGTGACCCTGTCCCTCCCCAGCTCAGAACTCCTCCTTAGCTCCTCAGTGCCCATGGTTCACGTTCAGTCTCCTCACCTGTTACTTGAGAGTCTGGTCCCTGCCTAGCCCCTACCCTCACACTCATTCATATACATTCCTGCTCCAACCACATTAAATTGCACTGGAGTTCCTCCAGTTGGGCTCAGCACACTATGGCTTCTAGGCCTTTGTGCACGGCAGTCCCTTTGCCTACGCTTTAAGTGACCGGCAACCTCTCTCTCGTCCTTTAGAACTCAGCTCACGTGGTCTCTTCTTCCTCCATACCAGGGGGTGGGGGGCTCCTCTCTGTTGCATCACAGCCTCTTTCTACATGAGATGCAATAAAGGGGTGTCCCAGTGTGTCTGATCCTGAGTGGGTCTGCTGCAGCTGTGAGCCTGAATATATACCCAGGGATGTAATGCTCTCCCTGCCTGTGTCTGTGTGTCCCTGCGTCTATATGTGTGGTTGTGAACTGTGTGTGTGTGGCGGGGGGGGGGGGGGTACCTCCATCCCCTACCTGGGATCCATCCCCATGTGGCCATGCCCTGTGAGAACTCTTTTTGTCTCTGTTGGTGTGTGTCTGTGGGTGCTTGTATCCCCCACATAAGACCACAGTTCCCTGGAAACTGCATCCCTGTGTGACTATGCTCCACCCATGTGACAGCCTGTCCCCAAGGGTGAGTATCCCAGCCCCTGTGCTAGGCACTGTGGACAACCAAGTAGACTGTGTTCACGGAGGTGCCTGCCTAGGGTTGGGGTGTTGCCAGAACTTTATGCCCCCCACCCCCAGAGCATCTCTTGGTACCAGATGGGGGCTGTAGCTGGCCGGCTTCCCCGGGCTGGGTAACATGGGGGCTGCACTGCAGGGGTTGATGCGTTTTTCCTTCTGGCGCCGGTTGCAGAACCAGACGCGGATCACTTCCTTCTCCATGTGCAGCTGCTCTGCGATCAGCAGGATCTCCTCTGAGGTAGGCTTCTGGTTCTGCGGGCAGAGGGCAGGTGAACCCCAGGTCCACCCTGACCCCCCAGCCCAGCCCTCAGGGCCGCCCAGGAGGCCAGGCCTCACCGCTAGAAAACTCTTCTCTAAGGCGAAGCGGACGTTTGTTTCGATGCTGGTCCTCTTCTTGCGTCTCCGGCCAGGGAGCCCGTCGAAGCCCAGGCTGGGGCTGCTCAGCTGGTTGGGGCTGGGCAGGCTTGAGTCCACAGACATAGTCTCTGTGCCCGAGAGGAGACGGTGGGAGGGGGGACATGAGAGGGCGCCTCCCGGGCCCACCACCTTCTGCCCGCCCTGGGAGCCTCAGCCCAGTCCCACCTGCGTCGTTGAGCCACTTCTCCAGGAGGGGCTTGAGTTTGCACATGTTCTTGAAGCTCAGGTTGAGGGCCTCGAAACGCGAGATGGTCGTCTGGCTAAAGTCGTTGCCGTAGAGCTTGCCCATGGCCAGGCCCACGTCACCCTGGCCCAGTGGGGTGGGAATGGAGCGGCGTCAGGGCCCCGCCTTCCGCCGCGGGGCTCACCCCGGTCCACCCGCTGGCCACACCCCTGCCCCTGCCCACCAGCCAGCTGTGGCCTCTGCCCCGCCCACCACCTGACCACGCCCACAGCCCTGGTGTCTGGGAGAGGGAGCCCGCTGCCGCCCACCACCTGGCCGCTGCCGCCCACCACCTGGCCGGGTGGCTTCACCTCACGCCCACAGCCCGTGCTGCCGGGTGGCCCCAGACCTGTGTGAAGCCCAGCTTGATGCGGCGTTGCTTGAAGGTGCGGGCGAACTGCTCCAGCTCCTCCAGGTCACTGGGCTCCTCGGGGTGGGATGGTGGCTCCAAGCATTTGGGGGGCTGCGGGTGCGAGAGGTGCGGGTCGGGCAGCGTGGGGCGGGTCACGGCCTGGTAGGGTGGGCAGGGGTGGGTGGGGTGCAGGACCGAGGACCAGGATGGGGCTCAGCAATGGCTGCGCAGTTCCCCCTCCCCCCTTCCCTCCCTGCCTTCCAGCCTTTTCCTGCAGGCTCTCCTCTACCTGTCCCCAGGTGGCTGATGCACACTCATTGTCAATCCCTATCAAGGGGACACTATGCTGCACCATAGGGTCCTCTCACTGCTCCAACTCTCTCTCTGCACTTTCCCTCTCAGCCTGCAAACTCCCAGAAGGAGTAGCCAGCTCCTTTTAACCAAGGGCTTTTTCCCTGAAGCTGGGGACCATGGTTTTATCCTTCTCTCAGGCAGGGAATCAATGACTGGCTCTGCTACTGCATTGTTGGGTAACTCAGGCAAGTTTCTTAATCACCCTGGGCCTCAGTTTTCCCCTCTGCAGAATGGAAATGACCATGGCTGCTCTGCTGACCCCGTGGGGTTGATGGGAGTATCTGATTAAAGGTTGCAAATAAAGTGAAAGCATTTTAAAAAGTAGATGGAGAGGGTGACTGGGAGATTTACAAAGAAGCAACAGCTCTCTCTGGAATGTTCTATTTCCCTAAAAATATTTGAAACAGGTGGTGAGTGCGGCCACGTTGGCTATACAAGTCCTGGATCCATTATCCAAAGGTTGGGGCCAGACGTGTTTTGGAATTCAGAAATTTTGCAGATTTTAGAAAGCCTACACGGGGGCACATATAAATAATGTGTCTCCCCCTATCAGGGTCAAGGCATCACCCCATAATTGAACACATTAACAGCTCTCAGCAAAGCACAAATATCACACAGGAGGGAGAAAGGAAAGTCATACTCTTTGCCTTAGGTCAAGACAGGTTTTGCAGCCAAATGACTTCTGGTCTCACATTACAAAAACAACTTGGTTTTCCAAGTATTTTGGATTTCAGAATTCAGCTCAGCCCTGTATTAGTCTAAACTTTTTGGGTTTTCTGAAATAGTTCACATTTTTTTTGAAAGGGCTCTTAAAAGAAAGTGGGTAGGAGGGAACATTGAAATCCATAAAGAATCATGAAAGACTATTATTAAAGTCTAGAACCCAGTCAGCAAACTGGAAGAAAGGCCAGGCCACAACCTATAGGTTTTTTGTGTGCTTATGCACGTGTGCATTTTAGGGGAGCGGGGGTCAGATCAAAATCATCAGTTTCTCAAAAGAGTCCATGTGTCTGAAAGTGTTAAAAGCCCCTGGGCTGGCTGATTCCCCTCACTCTATAGAGGCAGAAGCTGACCCAGACAGGGAGAGCTGATTGCCTAAGGTTCCACAGCAAATCAGCGGCAGAGCAGGGCTGGTCCCCAGGGGGAAATGGGGAGGGTCAAAGGGAAAGGAGACCCTCAAGCTCCCACCCCCCTTCACCCAGCCTGGTAGACTCGGTGGACATTCTCACCTGTGTGGGCAGCCCGGCCCGGGGCTGGGAGGTCAGAAGAGCTCCCTGGGTTTGCTGAGGTAGCTGGAAGAGATTTGGCGTCGGTAGCAGGCCTGGAGAGACAAGGGGATTGAACAGGGTGAGGGGGGAGGGAGAGTTCTGTGGAAGCGTTGCCGGGAAGGGGATGCCGTCGTCGGGGTGGGGCCTTACCTGGCTGACTCTGCTGGGCCTGTGGCAGCAGGAACTGAGCAGGTGGCTGGAGGTGGTGGCCTGGCACAAGCACCAGCTGCTGAAGCTGGAGGAGCTGCTGTATGTCCTGGCGGGGGGGAGGGGGTCGGACAGAAAGACAGCCTGAGTCCTGGCCCAGCTCCCTTTGCACCGCTTGAGCCCTGAGGGGTTCCACAGGGTAGGCCTCGAGGATGGAGCACGATCTCTGAATGGCGTCCATGAGCTAAGAGCCCCCAGGAGGCTTCTTCCAAATCCGGGCTACCAGAATGTCCTATCTGGGCTGTCCCAGGAGGGCTCACTCTTGCTTTACCTTCTCTTTCTTGAAGAAATATTTGCCTTGTCTTACATTCCCACAGAACAAACAGTATCGTTTAAAAATGTAAATCAGACCAAGTCTTCCCTTCTCTTAAAACACTTGAGGCAAACGATAACCATGTCTGGAATTAGCTTTAAAATACTCCAGCACAGTAAATTGGTTCAACCACTTTGGAAAACTCTTTGGCACTGTTATGGTTTAAATTGTGTCTGCCCCTCAAAAGATATGTTGGAATCCCCACCCCCCCCAGAACCCCGGAGGGTGGCCTTATTTGGATATAGGGTCCTAATCCAATATGACGGGGGTCCATTTAGTGAGGGGGAATTTGGACACAGAGACAAATGTTCAGAGGGAAGGCACTGTGAAGAGACCCAGAGAGAAGAGGCCCAACCCTGACAACACACTGGCTTTGGACTTAAAGCCTTGCAGAACTGTGAAAGAATACATGTCTGTTGTTTAAGACGGCCAGTTCACGGTTGGTTGTTACGGCAGCCCTAGAAAACAAATACGGGCACTATTTACTAAAGCCCAACATATGCCTGCCTCAGGACGCAGCAGTTCCTCGCCTGGGTGTTAGCCCCTGTAAGTGTGTACGTGTGTTCACCAAAAGACGTGTACCAGAATGTTCACGGCAGAACCATTTGTAATAGCCCAAACCCAAAGAAATCCCAGGTACCCATCAAGAATCGAAATGGGTGAGTAAACTGATTCACTGGAATGCTACAGCAACGAGAAGGGGCAGTCTAAAATCTGTAATGACGCACAATGAAGTAAACTTCCCAGACATGACACATGGAAGAAGCAAGACACGATAGAGAGCATCCTATATGGTTCCATTGGCATTTGGGGAAGGAGAGGCGAGAAGGATCCCAGAGGTGCCTGGGGAGCTGGCCATATTCAGTTTCTGATCTAGTTGCCAGTTATATGAGTATGCTTGGTTTCTGAGTGTCATTGATCTGTATATTTATGAACTGTGCACTTTTCAGTATTTGTTCTACTTCAATGAAAATATTTTTTTTTAAGGGAAATGAGGCAGGGACAGAGGGAGAGGGAAAAAAAATCCAGCCTTTCCACCAAAACAAAGTGAGGGGTAGAGATGAAACAGGATTGGCAAAAGGTTGATAGCTACTGAGGTGGGTGAAGGCACATATGGTTCCTTATGTCATACTCTCCACTTTTAGGTTTGAACATTTCTAAAAGGAAAAGCAAAACCCCCTTACACACACACACACACACACACACACACACACACACACAGACACTCCAATGGCTTCTCGTAGCCACAATAATACAATCAAAACTCCTCACCTGATCTCTAAGGTCCTTTATACCGAAGCCCATGCTAGTCTTCCTGACATGTACTCCTACCTCAGGGCCTTTGCACATGCTGTTCCCTCTGCCAAGCAGTTCTAGTTCTTATACTCCTGCCAAGGCCCTTCTTATCACTCAGGTCTTCACGTAAAATCACCTTTTCAGGGGCGCCTGGGTGGCTCAGTCAGTTAAGTGTCCAACTCTTGATTTCCGCTCAGGTCATGATCTCAGGGTGGTGATCTCAGGGTCATGAGATCGAGCCCTGTGTCAGGCTCTGCGCTGGTCATGGAGCCTGCTTAAGATTCTCTCCCTCTCCCTCTGCCCCTTCCACTCATGCTCTCTCCCTCTAAAATAAATAAATAGGAACACCTGGGTGGCTCAGTTGGTTAAGCGTCTGCTTTCAGCTCAGGTCATGATCTCAGGGTCCTGGGATCAAGCCTGGCATTGGGCTCTCTGCTCAGTGAGGAGTCTGCTTTTCCCTCTCCCTCTGTGTTCTCTCTCTCTCAAATAAACAAACAAAATCTTTAAAAATAAATAGAAAAATAAGTAAATAAATAAATAAACAAATCCTTTAAAAAAGATTCTCTCTCTCCCTCTGTCTCCACTCCTCAGACACTCACGCTCTCTCTCTTGAAAAAAAAAAAATCACCTCTTCAGAGACGCCGTCCTTGACCATCTAATCTAAAGCAGCCACCACCACCCCTTCCTTTGTTATCTCCATTTCACCTCCTCTGTAAGACTTCTCACTATCTCAAGGTGTCTCTCTTTCCATGTACCCTTTCACAGTGCATCTCCCTCACTGGTATGTCAGCTCCACGAGAGTGTGATCTTGATGGTTTTGGTCATTACTATAATGTCAGCATCTAGAACAGGATCTGGCACCCGGTAAGTGCTCCACATATATTTGTTGAATGAACCCACACTGATGCTTCATAATTTACTCAGCAACTTTTATGTACATTGGAAAGTTATGTTACTTAGAGTGACATTCTTTTTCTTTCTGGGAAATTGAGGGGGATGACACATGCCCCTCAATTCCTCCCAATGCTATCATTATTCCAAAGACCAATTTAATGTCATAGGAAGTGAACAAGCTGAGGAAAAACATAAGCAACTTGACACAAAGGGTTCATTTCTTTAACATATAAAGAGTGATTACAGATCAATAAGAGAAAAACTAACAATCCAATAGTAATCTGGCCACCATAGGTCTGGTGACTGCCCGGCAAAGGAAATACAAACAGCTCTGAATGAAAAAACATTCAGACTCATTCACAATAAGATAAACACAGTTACAACTGCACTGAGATACTATTTCTACCTATCTGATGGCCAAAGATAACAGCAGTGCGTAACACGCTGTGTTGGAACATACGGGGAAACACACAGTCTTGCACATCACTGGTGAGAAGATAATTTGGCAATATCTATCAGAATTACAAAGGCAGGGCAGAAAACATGAACAGACATTTCTCCAAAGAAGACATACAAATAGCTAACGGACACATGAAAAAATGCTCAACATCACTCGGCATCAGGGAAATACAAAAGAAAACCACAAGGAGATACCACCTCACACTAGTCAGAATGGCTAAAATTAACAAGTCAGGAAATGACAGATGTTGGCAAGGACGCAGAGAAAGGGGAACCCTCTTACACTATTGGTGGGAATGCAAACTGGTATGGCCACTCTGGGAAATAGTATGGAGGTTCCTCAAAAAGTTGAAACTAGAGCTACCCTATGACCCAGCAATTGCACTGCTGCATATTTACTCCAAAGATACAAACATAGTTGATCCGAAGGGGCACCACAATGTTTATAGCACCGATGTCCACAATAGCCAAACTATGGAAGGAGCCCACATGTCCATCAAGAGATGAATGGATAAAGAAGATGTGGTGTGTGTGTGTGTGTGTGTGTGTGTGTAATTGTGTGTGTGTGTGTGAATATTACATAGCCATCAAAAAAATGAAATCTTGCCATTTGCAATGACGTGGATGGAACTAGAGGGTATTATGCTAAGCGATATAAGTCAATCAGAGAAAGACAATTATCATATGATCTCACTCATATGTGGAATTTAAGAAACAAAACAGAGGAGCATAGGGGAAGAGAGGAAACAATAAAAGATGAAATCTGAGAGGGATACAAACCATAAAAGACTCTTAATCATATGAAACAAACTGAGGGTTGCTGGAGGGGAGAGGTGTGGGGGGGATGGGGTAACTGGGTGATGGACATTAAGGAGGGCATGTGATGTAATGAGCACTGGATATTATATAAGACTGATGAGTCACTGACCTGTACCTCTGAAACCAATAATACATTATATGTTAATTGAATTTAAATAAAATAAAATAAAACAAAATAAAGAAAAAAGAATTACAAAGGCATATACCTGTTGCCATTTCACTTCTAGGAATTTATCTTAGAGATACATTCACACTTGTGCAAAATGATCTCTCTAGAAGGATATTCCCAGCAGCATGCAGTGTTTAGCAAGAGTGGAAACAAGCTGAACGCATAGCAGTGGGGAACAGGTAAATGAATTAGGGTGGATCTTTATGACGGAACCCTATACATTCATCAGAAAGAATGAGGACACTCTTCATGTCCTGATATGGAACAGTCTCCAAGATATCCTGTTAAGTGGAGAGCTCCAGAGACAGAGCATTGGGCATGACGTGCTACTGTTCGTGTGTGTGTGTGGATTTTTTAAAGTATATCTACGCAGTTCCTGGGTATGCATAGACTATACCTGGAAAACTATACCAGAAACTGACAACACTGTAAATGCTTCCCTACCTCTTGAGCTTTGAACATTTACCTAGCCTACTCCCACCTACCCAACTGAACGGTCACTTCTGCCCAACATCCCTGTTTTCCCAACCATTCGTGTTTCGACTGTTCAAGGCTATTTCCTGTCCACTGCAAAGGCCTCTGCTTTCTCTCTGTGCCTCAGAAAGTAGACGGAGTACCCAGATGCTCCTGACCTCTCGCTTCTTCACTCGAGCTGCTCATCATCTAAGAATACAGCTTAAGGGGTTTGAAGTCCCGACACTCTGTGCTTTGAAACTGTGTCCATTCTGCCTTGTCTTCGGAGCCTCTCCACCTGGTCACTCACATGGTGGCGTCCCTTCCAAGTGAGGCCTGGCCACGATATGAGTGAAGCCTGGAATCCAGGCCCTCCCCGCTTTACAACGGACCCTTCCAAGTCCCCATACCTAATTTTGGTCTTATAATTTTGTCTTCCTTTTCTCCAAAAGGACCTGCACGTTGTATAAACATCAGGCCCCACAAAACTGAACCCACCCTGAGTGCTCTACAATGCATTTCTCACAATGCAATGCATTCATTCGCTTATGTACAGTTTTTGCTCTGCAACACCATAACTCTAGAATGCAGAGGCCGGGTCTTACTCTTGTGTCCCTAACCCTCAACACAGTCTCGTCAGCCCCCATTAAATGCCCACTGACCTGAATCAAAGAATAAAGCCAGAAATAAAGACTTATCACCAATGTTTTTCTGACTAGCTTGCTGATTAAAATATTTGTTAACTACTGTCTCTCCCTAGTGTGACTCTCAGTGAAAACCCCTCTTTCTCCCCAGAAGCCTAAAAGAGAGGTGTCTGCAGATTTCTTTCTGAATCAGCAGGGAGAAGAAAGAGTGGGGGGAAATGCATCCCAATTATCAGGGGTTTTCGTGGTAAGAAGTCCAAATGAAAAACCCAACCGTTACACCCCCACTCACTGTCACTCAGACCAGAAACTTAGTGGTCAGTCCCAATTCTCTCCATCCTTTCCTCTCCCCCACCCAACACATCTGCAAGCCCAGAAAAAACATTTCTAAATTTCTTCTGTGCTCTGCATTACCTGGTGTCTGACAAAACCGACTGCCCCCTTCTCAGAGTTAAAAAATGTGTAAATTAAAATGCATACGATTTCATATGAAATCAACTATATATGAAAAAAATTCATCTAACATCTTGAATTGTGATAATAATCTATGGGTTTCTTTGTTAGCCCATTAAATAATAAGATCAAGCAATATGTCTGGTGAGTACTGCAATTTCAAAGCAATGATGAGTAAAAACAATATTTTGAGGTCTCTGTGTATAGAAATATCTGTGATTCCACTGGTGACAGAGTCCCGCTAATGGTATGGTAGTCTGTTGCCTTTATTCATAATAGAAGGAAACGGAACATTTTCAGTTAGAGGATAGTAAAAGTTGAGACATAATTTTTTCCCATCCAAGTTCATGGACTTCCCTGAATTCTATCCACAGACCCCTCCAGGGGATTCCTGTTCAGAAATGTTAATCTAACCATAAAGTCTCCACTGGTTTTCATCACATTTGTAAGACAATTCAACTCTTTGCCATGGCCCTGGGTGACCTGGTCTTCCTCATCAACCAGGACTCTCACTCTGTAACTTGGAGCCAATCACACCGGTCTCCTTCCTGTTACTGAAGGCAGAAAAAAAGGACCCCACCTCAGGCCCTTTGCACATGCTGTTGCCCTCCCTCTTCTTGATCTGCACATGACTGGCCCCACTTCATCATGCAAGTTTCTATAAAATGCTCCCTCCTGAGAGAGGCCTCCCCTGGCTTCCTGCTCTGGTGAGGAGTCTTCCTCTCCTCAATCTCTATTACATTATACTCTTTTCCTTTCTTCATAGCAATTTTCAGCTATGGGTAGGTGCCAGCTCTGGGAGGGCACAGACTTGTCTTCCTTATTCCTCACTGTATCCCCCCTGCAAAAAGGTGTGGGGGCATGGTGGATGTTCACAAAATGTTTGCCGACTAAAGAAACTGCAGAATGACAGATTTTGGGTGCTGTGCTGGCTCAGGACTGCGGCTAACCAGTAGGAGGCCCCATTTCTCCATAATCTACAGGCAGCGCGCAATCTGAAGCCACTTGGGGGCGCATTAGGACCAAGTCAAGATGGTGGAGGAGTTAGAGGAAGTGGAGACACTGGGGAGAAGCCCCTGGCCAGGATATTTAGCGGATCATCTGCTCTGTCCCTAACCTGTGAGAAAAATGAGCAGAGGGTTTAGCACACCCCACTAAAGCTGAGAAGGGAAGAGACCGGTTCTCGTGCATCACTGTATTCTGATCACCCTGGCCCCAGTGCGGGCACCCAGCAGGCCACCCAGCAGGCGATCGATGAATTTCCAATGAATGAATGAGTCAAAGCTAGGTCTGATTGGTGGTGTTTCAGGCTGTACTTTGCAGCAACTGGGATCTTGGCCACAGTTGGGTAGAAAGACTGATGCTCGATTTATGTGACACACGGGTGAACGGAGTATAATTGTCCACTTTCCCATCCGGGCTTGGCTCCACCTGGGGTTGCGGGGGGTGGGGGGGTGGAAAAAAGCCTTGAAAAGGAACTAGAGGAGGCCTGGCCCCTGCTGTGGCCGCTTGGGCCCAGGTGCAGCGCCTCACTCCAGCGCACAGGGCAGATTCCCCACCCCCACAACTGCAGGCCCCCACACATGCTCCAGCAGCCACCCAGACTGGGGTGGTGTCTGCGTGACACTCACCAGCCTTCCCTGATATGGCAAGCTATGACCAGTCCTCGATACCCCATTCCAAGACATGGACAGTTTAGAATTAAGTCCTGAGCGGGGAGAACAGGAAGGGGGGTGTCTGGGGGACCATGTAAACTACATTGTCATCAGTTGTGTTCAGAATGAGGACTGTGGGGTGCCTGGGTGGCTCAGTCGTTAAGTGTCTGCCTTCGGCTCAGGTCATGATCCCAGGATTCTGGGATCGAGCCCCGCATCGGGCTCCCTGCTCAGCGGGAAGCCTGCTTCTCCCTCTCCCACTCCCCCTGCTTGTGTTCCCTCTCTCGCACCTCTCTCTCTGTTAAATAAATAAATAAAATCATTAAAAAAAAAAAAAAAGAATGAGGACTAGCTTCCTGACCCTCTGAGACATGTCAGCCCACCCCATGGTGGAGGGGCTGCCTGGGAAGGCTGAGAGCACCTGTCCCAGGAGCCACCTGGGAGAAACAGTACCCCGACTTGTCCAGAACTGTGCAGAGGGAGCTCCCACACTGGGTGGGAGGGCGGTCGGAGGAGTGCCAGGGTCCCTGCCAGCTGGGAACCTCGGGGGTCTGAGCCTGGGCCCTGTTGCTTGCTTCTTGCTGTGTGACTCATTGGAAGTCAGCTCTCTTCCGGGACTCAGCCTCCTTAACTGTATAGGGTGGCAGTGCACAGTGTCCTGGAAATGGCCAGACACCCGACTGTCCCTCACACAGTGGGGAACCACAGGTATCCCTTACCCTGTTTATGCCTCCATTTCCTTGGGTGACACCCCAATAATTCTTATCTCCTGGGGCCATTATAGGAATTAAATGCAGCAACACACATAGCATGGTTAGCCTGGTCTCTGTTCACTTGAGTGGTCCTGCATAAGTGGTAGTCATTACTACTGAGTCATAGCTCTCTCAGAGCCTCAGTGTTCTCATCTACAAAATGGGGATAAGAATGTCTGACTCTTTACTTGATAGTACTAGGCCTGAGTAATATTAGTATCTGCAAGGTGTTTGGGAAATCACAACATACTTCCCCAGCACAAGCATCTGCTGCCCCTATACCCCCCTCCTGTCGCCCCCTTTGACCATAAGCTCTCCAGGGCGGGAGACCCATCCTCTGCCTGACAACTCGTAACTTCCAGTCCCCACCCAGCCTCTCCGCTGAGCTCTAGCCTCAAATGTCTGTCTGCCTATTTGATGTCTCCACTTGGATGGTGAATAGATTCTTTATCCCCTCCCATGCCCCAAGGGAAACTCCTGGTTCCCTACTCCTGCCCTCCAGAACACCCTGTGCCCTCCTGTCTTCCCCAACTCAGGAAATCACCTCACCACCCTCCAGTTGCTGAAGCCAAAATTCTAGGAATCATCCTTGATCTAGCCTATCCATATAAAATAGCACCCCAGACCCCCACCATCACCCTCACCTCCCACCTGGATGCCTGCCAAGATGTCCCACTGGACCCCTCACTTCTACTCGGGTCTTCCACAGTCCATTCTCCCCATGGCAGCTGGAGGGAGCTTTGTAAAGGGTCTGTTGGCTCATGCCACTTGCCTGTTTGACAACCCCCAAAAGCTTCCCATCATACCTGGTATACATTCCAAACCCCTTGATCTGGCCTAGAAGGCCCTGTGCCACCTGGTCCGGACTGCCTCCACCTCACCTCTTACTTGTCTCCCGCTCGCTTGCTCTGCTCCAGACATACCACTTTCCTCCGTGCCCTGATGTCAAGCTGCTTTCCACCTAAGGACCCCTGCACTTGTGAATCCCTTTTCCTCAATTCTGTCCCTGGCTTCTTCATGACTGATTCATTCAGGCCTCAGCTCTCAAAGGCCACCTCCTCAGTGAAACTTTTCCTGACCACCTCCCTCTAAGACACCAGCCTGTTTCATTTTCTTCAGGACACTCACTCTAACACAGTCTTGTTTTGTTTGTTTACTTGTTTACTGTCTGTCTCCCCACTAGAACATAAGATCCTCAAGGGAACCCACCTTTGCCTCATTCACCGCCGTCCCCTCGGGGCCATGAATGGGCACCTGGCATACACAAGGTGCTCAATAAGTGCTGGAGGAATGAATAAACAACTTTTATTCTAGTCACTTCACTAGAGGACGCCCTAAAGTTTGGGGGGGGCAGGTGGTGTGGGCAGAGGTGGCCTGTCTCTAGCAGGGGCTCTTCTATGTCCCTCCCCCAAAGGTGGCCTTGCCACACAGAGCCCAGGAAGCCCCCGCATTTGGGGCAGAACACCACAAAGCCACGACCCACCCAACAGGGAGCAAAAGCACCATCTGCACATTCTGTATTACGTCCCAGGCTACTACCTCATGTTAACATGCCAGGCTAGAGAAGCAACAGCAGACCCCAACCCCACCATTGTGGGGTAACTAGTACATCCCGGCCCGGCTTCTGGACTCCAGGGCCTGTGGGTAAACTGACGACACACCTCCAGGTGTCACTGACCTGGCACCCACTGCCCCTTCCTCAAGCAACAACATCCGTCTCTTCCTCTTGGGGACTTGCCCTCCCCCATTCTCAGATCACATGGTCCAGGTGGGCTGACCCTACCTTCTCAGGGGTTGAGGACACTAACTCAACCCTGGCCTGCGGGAGGGTTTTATCTCCCTGGGCACAGGGGCTGCAAGTCAAAACGGGCAAGCGCCCATTTTGCCTGCCTCCGAATGATAAAAGAGACAGACCCCTGGGACTGGGACCCGCGTTCCAGGCTGGGCCTCTTCAGTGATCTGAGCCAAATATCCCCTTTCTCCAGCCACCTGGTATGGGGTTTGGTCCAGCTACCACGCCTCCTAGCCCATCCTGTGCTACCTTCCACTGCTGGTCCCCGACCCCCCACTCCCAGAGCCCACCGCACTCTCTCATGTTACACTCCAGTCTGGAACAGCGTTCTCCACTTCGTAAACCCGGTAAACTCCTACTTGTCCCAGCTCAGGTCAGATTCCACCTCCTCCAGGAAGCCTTCTCTGATTCCCTCAGACACAGGTCACCTGTCTTCTCCCACACTCCCACCACATCCAATAGGTTTCTCTGGAACACCTGTACTCACTAGGTCCTGCCAGCCTAAAAGATTTTGTCAAGCTTTATTTGCCATGGTCATATTACGGAAATAGGGCTTTTTTTCCTCCCTCTAAATACAAAATGATGTTTTAACAGTTAATGTAAATTTTCAATCAATGCCTACCCCTACCCCAGACATTCTGAATTACTCCCCCGGAGAGATGTCTTCCCTACCCTTGATTGAAAAGCTGCAGCAAAACATCCCTCATTGATTCAGTAAACATCCACGTGGCCCCCTTGGTGGAAAGCATCGTGCTGAGTGCTGGACACACAAATTATAGAAGTGTGTTATAACCGTCCCTTTCTCTGTATGAGCTAGGAAAATGCAGGGAAGGTTCCTGACAAATGGTTTAACTGACATTGCTTTGGAAACTGGCTTTCGAGGGACAGATGGGGGACTTTCCCTTAGTACTTTATGTAATTTTAAAATGATAGGGCTAGGGGTGTTTTTTACTTTCTTAGTATTGTTAAAGTAAAACATTTCTTAGTGGCTCGTTGGCATGTCTGTTTCCCTAGAAGACTGGGAGCCCTTAGGGGGCAAGGAAGGGTCTGAGTCATTCCTAAGCCTTTAGCTTCCCGCCAGGGCCTGACACACAGGAGGCCGGGAAATGTCTGTGAAATGACCCCAGGACAGAGAGGAGCGGGCATGGGAAGCAGAATGGGCGGGCGAGGGACACAAGCTGAGGAAGAGGGGTCAAGCCCAGGGGTGAGACAGCTGGGGCTGCAGTGGGCAGCTAAGGCAGAAGGACTGTGGTACCCACCGCAGCTGGTCGGCACGGGGCCTGGAGCTCTTGGTGGTATGGGATAAACATCTGTCTGTTAAGGAAATGAGGTCACAGGGTGACAGAACTCCCAGAAAACAAATTTGGCCCAGCCTCGCAGTTGCAGAAGGCAGCCCAAGCAGATAGGAACTGGGGAGGGAGGAGCCAGAGGAAGGTGTTGGAGGAGGCCTTGAGAATCAGAGTCTGGGCAGGACAGCAGGTGGCACGGAGCTTGGAGGAGGTGGTTCTAGGAATGTATGCAAGGAAGGACCGCCTGTTGCTCCCAAGGGATGATGGCCTGGCTGGCCTGCATGAGGCTGCTTTGTCCCTCCTCTCTCCCTGGAGTCTGTGTCCCTTCCACAGATACGTCCTCAGGTATATTTGGACCCCAAGCTGGTGATTAGGGCCAGAAGCAAAGGAAAGGGTCTGGAGGCCTCTGGAGAATGCAGGAGGCAGGAAATCAAAGCAGCTGGAGGGAGGGAAGTCTTGGAAGACTTCCCGGCAGTGTGGACCCCCAAGCTGAGGTTTAAAGGCTGAAGAGAAGCTGTCCATGTAAAGGGAGGGAGCCAACTTCCAGGTAGACAGAACAGGAGCAGGGGCATGGATACTTGAGACCTGGGGGAGGGGAGGAGCCCTGAGCACTGGGGCTTGCTGTATGTGCTGAGAGGCACCCCCCCTGCTGCTGGGATCTCTGGTGGCGAGGGGTGGGGGAAAGGTGGGAAGGATGGCCACAGGCAGCAGCCCCGGCTCATGTGGTTCAAGCCCTGGACTCCCAGGCCTGGCACCCAGGCTGCTCTGCCCCTTGTGCTCATGGGGTGACCTCGCCCCAGATGAGGATTTGTGGATGCAAGGAGGTCACCGTTAGCACAGTGCCCTCTACAAAGGCAGCACCTGCCAGACTCTAGTTACGGTTATCGTGGTGAGCCAGGTGTCACGGGGCTAAGTCTGGAAGAGCCGTCACAGAGCAGAGGGCACAGATTGCTCTGTGTGTCTCTGCAGAACCAGGCCCAGAGGCAGGAAGCTCAAAGGGTGCAGACACCAGCTCAGCGTTAAGAACAGTCTCTGTGGGAGCACCAGTGATAGTGGAACAGGCCCACTGGAAGCTGAACTCTGTCAAGGGACAACCTTGTAGGCTCCGGACACCTTCTCTGTGTAGACAGTAGATAGTTTCGGCCCCTCGGGTTCCATGGAAGGTAGTGGATGGAGAGAAAGAAAAGCGATCCAAAGAGCAGTCATTGTGGGAAACACAAGACTAAGGGAAGTTAAACAAGGTTCCCTGCTGCAGGACTTCTCAGGACCTTCACTGCCCTGGAACACAGGCCACAGCTTCAAACGCTTTCGGAACCCAGAAAGATAGCACCAATGGGTGACAGGGACAAGTGTGGATGGAGAGAACAAGCCCATCAGGAGGGGAGGCTCTGTTCTACCTACTCTGTTTCACCGACTATCCTTACAGGAAATTTCTTGGCCAATATCTTGGGTTGAATTGGGTCTCCCAAAAAGATTTTGTTGGAAGTCCTAAGCCCTGGTGCCTGTAAATACGACCGTATTTGGAAACATGGTCTTTGCAGATGTAATCAAGTTAAATGAGGTGATTAGGGTGAGCCCTAATCCAAAGACTGGTGTCCTTATAATAAGAAGGGGAAAGGTGAACGCAGAGACAGACACACACAGAGAGAAGATGGCCCTACGGCCAAGGAGGCAGAGATTGGAGCAATCCAGCTACAAGAATGCAAGGATTTCCGGCACTACCAGAACCTAGAAGAAGCAGAGAGAGAATCTCCCTGGAGCCACCCAGTTTGTGGGGCTTTGTCACGGCAGCCCCAGGAAATGAACAGAGCCACTAACTCATGATTCAGTGTATGCCAGAAGTCTCCAGAATGGTCAGAGCGGATGCAGCATTCCCTGGCCCAGCAGCCACGGGCCCCTTTTCTGAAAAAGCATCTCTCACTGGATACGCCAGAGCACACATTATAGGGCGCTGGCTCAGAGTTTCAGCCTTTCCCTCTGCGCCCACGCGGGCACCATTCCATGGAGGTGATTCCTCGTTTCCTCAGCCATAAACTGAGGATAATGGGCCAACCTCCCAAGTGTCTGGGAACCCTCAGTGAGATACACAGAAAACGGTTAGCCGGGCACGCCATCACATGGAAGATGTCCTCCCTCTGAGCCTTGATTTACCCCACCGAGACACGGGTGGCAACATCCCCCAAGGGTGCCTGGGGTTGCTGGGAGCTGCCTGGTACATGACCAGCAGTCAGAAGAGTCAGCACCCTGCACACCAGGCTCCTGCGGGCCCTCTGCTGGAGGGCGCCTGCCCCCTAGGGCTGCCCTTACCTGTGCCGTGAGCTGGATGGGCTGGGAGAGGGTGAGCTGTGGGGTCCCGGGGGGCTGGCTGGCAGGCTGTGGTGGTGGCAGGTCGCCCCCCCCAGAGGAGGCTGGGGGCTGCGAGGTCGAGGAGGAGGCAGAGGAGGAGGAGGAGGAGGAAGAGGAGGAGGAGGTGGAGGCGGCGGCGGCAGCGGCGGCGGCACTGGATTGCTGCACGGCGGCGGCCAGGAGCTGGGCCTGGGCTTGCTGCAGGAGGAGCTGCTGCTGAGCGGGCATCAGCGCCGTGAGCTGTGCGGCACAGGCAGCAGGGCCACAGGAGTGGGGGGAGGAGCAGAGAAGGCAGAGAGGGGTTAGTGCTGGAGCCAAGCAGGTTAGGGGGCAAGTCTTCCAGAAGGCCTGAGGAGGGCAGGAGGCAGGCGTGAGAGCATGGCCGCAGCCCTGGCAGGACACCCACTGCCACAAGTCCTGTAACAGATGGGAGGTGGCTGGTCGAGGCCCATGTTCCCCGTCCTTCCCCAAGTACTTACCCCGGCTAGCTGGCTGCCTGTCAACATGAGTTGGGCCTGGGGCAGATGTGGCTGAGCCGGCTGGGGGGGCGGGGGTGCTGCTGGGGCTGAGTCGCCACTGGGGTCTTCAGCCTTGATCTGGGGGGGAGAGAGGCAGGGTCCGGGACCCCAGAATGTTAAGTGGAGGCCAGAGAGAATGCCCACCTGTGAACCAAAGAGAGGGCACATGTGTGGCAACAGCAGCCTCGGGCCGGCACAGGAGGAGTGGGCTGGGGTGTAGAGGCAAGGCCCTGCGCTGGCCGGCCGGGGATTTTAGACCACCCCTCTGGCCTCAGGTTCCTCATCAATCAGTAGGGCTACATACTCCCCCGTGCACCAAACGGGAGAGGGGTACCTTTGGAGAGCAGTTTTCCCCTCTGGGTGGAGGGGAGGGTGCAGTTTCCCCATCTGTAAAATGGGAAATGTGCCAGCAGGGGACTTGGGGCATCAAAGAATAGAGTTCCGGGTCCCCACCCCCCATCTGCTTTAGCCAGAGTGCATCTCTCATTAATGGAGTAAGACTTCTTTGGAAGAATGGGTCTTAGGTAATTAAAAAAAAAAAAAAAAAACACCACCTTGGAACATGGATCTGGAATTCAAATGAGCATGGAAAGATGCGGACAGTGCAAATGGGTGGCATGGGCAGACGAGGATAGGGTGGGCTGGCAGCATGTGAGGCCCTTCTGGAGGGGAAGCTTGCCCAGCTACTCCTGTGCTCCCACCAACCACTCATTTCAAAATCTAAAGCAAAAACCAAAAACAACCTAAAAAAACAACAACAACAACAACAAAAAAACCCAAAAGGCTGGCAGGACCAGCCAAACACATACGTAGGCCAGATGTGGCCCAGATGCCGCCAGCTTTCAGCCTCCACCCCAGAAGTTCACTGAGCCCTCCTCATCTCTGTGTGGAGAGGCATCTTGCATCAAACACATAGGACAGACCAGCATAGAGCAGTCCTGGCTTTCTTCCTCTCCTAGACAGAAAGGCCAGACTACGGTGGGCTTGCCTGAGAGGTCGGCTGGTAAAGGACATGTGGGGCTGGGGGAAGGCATGGCTTGCATAATCACACTCTTAGACCCAGGGCGGGACACACCCTTCATGAAGGATGGGATCATCCTTCAGCCCCACGTCCTAGCACCATTTTGCAAAAGGGGGTCCAGAGAGGGAAGGCAACTTGTGCAAGGTGACAGAGCAGCTTACAGGAGGGTGTGGCATTTGGAATGCAGAGTGAGATGAACAGAGGCCTGGAAAAGGCCAAATCACAGAGGGTGAGTAGCATGCCCCAGGGTATGGAGACAAATGTCAGAAAGTTTAAGGGGTACAGGGATGCAGCATCCCCTGGTGGGGAATCGAGGGCCTCTGGAAGTCTGGAAGATCTGGCGTGGGCAACACAGGTGTTCAGTTTGTGAAAATTCACTGAGGATCTCTGCGTGCGTCACATTTCAATGAAAAGCCAGAAAAAAAAAAAAAACATGGTGAGGATACTAGTTCTCTTTCAGATGTCTTTCATTCTTTCTGGTTCTCTTGAGAAAGCCTCGATTAGGTGCTGGGATGGCTCTAATGCCTCACCCCCAACACTGCTGATGTCCCTTTTGAACAAATGAAGGAAAGACCTCAGGCTTAGACCCGTCAACAGGCAAGAGTCTCTGAGTACATTTTAATAATCATTGTGTTGGGGCGCCTGGCTGGCTCAGTCGGTACAGCATCGACGCTTGATCTCGGGGTCGTGAGATCGAGCCCCGTGTTGAGCGTGGAGATTAGTTAAAAAAAAAAAAAAAAAAAAAAAAAAACACATTGTATTTATTTCCATGGCAAGAGATTCTGGTTTTCCATTCATGAAATTTCCATTTAAGAAAACATGTATTTGAGCTGTTGAAAAAGCAAGCCAGTTCATGAGCTGAAAATGGCTGAAGCTGACTGATGGGTACCTGGGGGCTTATTTTCATGATACCCTTTTTATCTCCTTTGGTATCTGTTTCACAGTTTCCATAATAAAATTTTTTTACAAATGAAGCCAATTAACACAATTGTGATGTAAGTAATTGTACACGGCCGTGTGTGGATGTGTCTGAAATTGTGATGGGAGCACATGAATCACTGCAGTTGGGGAAAGCAGAGGCTGCCAGCAAACAGGACGAGGTGTGGACAGAGGCCCAGAGTCAGAGGTCAACACCCTCTCTGCCTCGGGCTTTCCCGAGGAACCAGGGTCCAGGACGGGGAAGGGCAGAGAGAACCCTTCTTTCCCAGGGCCCCTGGTTTCCCCACAGAGAAGCAAGGCTGCCGTGGGGCTGGGAGAGGCTGCAAAGATGCAGCTGAGGAGGGAGAGGGTCAGGGCGATGGACGTGCACTCTGCTCCAAGGGCTAAGGCCAGAACTGCTCCTGAGATCAGAGGGAAGGAAGCCAGGGCCAGAGCCCTTCCCCCGGGGCCCTGGCCAACTCACTCAGCACAAGATACCCACCCACTAAGCTGCAACAGGACACCTCAGAGGCTGTCGGATTTGACAGCCCCCCATGTTAGAGACGAGGAAACCGAGAAGCCCTGTGGTGGTGGGGGCGGGCAGTGATTTTCCCAAGGTCACAGAGTAGTTCCCGGCCCCCAACCCCATCCCTTGCCAAGGACCCCTCTGCCCCTGCCCTCCATGCTACCGTCAGTCTTCTGTAGCCACCAGGCTAGAGCATGGAGGCCTGGGCCCCAGAAACCTCAGGAAGCCCAGCAGTGCCCAGAAGCAGGCAGGGCCCTGAATGGATTAGGGATTTCTTCTGTCCGGCCACTTCCAGCCTCCTCATCAACCTCAGTCATCCTTACTAGGTCTGCCCCCTCCATCCCATATACCCCTTTATTGGCTGGCCCCTGAGTGTGTGTTTTGGGGGGCTGGGGGTAGGGCAGGCCCCTGTCAGGGAAGTTGGGATGGGGGTGGGGCCCTCAGCTTCCTGTTGTTCATCGCCCTGGGGCTCTGGGGGGGATTTCCCTGGCCACCCCCACCCCCCAGGGAAGGGGAAGGAGCCTGGGTGAGTCACAGGCCTGGGGCGGGAGCCTGAGTGTGAGAAGGGGCGGGAGGAGCCTTGTCACCAAGGCATCGGGGCTCCGTGCCCCCCCTTCAGGCCCTGGGCCCAAAAAGGTATGCGGGACCCTCTTCCAGATGCCAACCCATCACAGGACACCCTCCTTGTTCCTCTGCCCTGGCTGTTCTGATAAGTGCTTACCTTGGTGCTGGGGCCAGTTGGGGACACGGAGAACGGGGAGGTCTTATTCTGGGGGTTCTGGGAAGAAAAAGTTGGGGTGGGAAATGGGAAGAGTGAGGTGAAGCAGCTTCTGACACCCTGCCCCTTCCCCACAGGGGCCCCCTCTGCTCCCTTCTCCCCCTCCCCACCTCTCCTGCTCATCTACTCCCTCCTGACCTGATGGTTAGTGTCTGGTCCATTTCTTTCAGTGTCTGCAATGAGAGGGAAAGAGTTGTCACCTGTGCCACCCACAGCCCCGCAGCTCCCCCACCCCACAGGCCCCCTGCCCTCCCTGCTCCCATCCCCACCCACCTGTGTGCTCTGACGGGGAGTCCAGACCTTGCTTCTCGGCCTCCAGGGGCTTAGACATTCTTATTCCTGGGGACAGAAGAGGGATGTAAGTGGGGTGAGGGAAGCCAGGCGGGCTCTTGGGCCCTCCTCCAGCACCACCCTGGCCTCTCTCCAAATCCCCCACGCCCCCTGCCACCTTGCAAGTGCCTCTTGCCAGGAGACATGCCCTCCTTACTGGGCCTCTGCCCTCCTCTGGCAGGACAAGAAAGGGATCCTTTTCAGCCCTGCAGAAGGTGGCACGGGGAGGGCCAGCTCCCGTGAGGCCCTGGGGCAGGGTGGGAGGTAGCCGGTTGTCGTGAGAAGCCTTCGGTGCCCAGGAGGAGGCAGGTGATGTTCCACAGGAGCGAGTCAGCCTTGGGCCTCCTCCTGAGGCGCGCCCGTCCTGCCTCACCAGGTTTTGGGTGAGACATGTTTTCCACTCTGAGTGGGGCCTGGGGGTGTGAAGGGCTGCAGCATCCCCAAAGGAGTGAGTCTTCTGATCTCTGCGTGGGATTTGGCGCCCTCTGCCCCTCCCCCAGCCCACAATGTTCCTGTCCACACCTGACCCCCACCTGGCCTCCTGGCCTCCCTTTTCACATTCAGCACACAGGCCCGGCAGCCTCACTCAGAACTCAGAACTCCGACTCCAACACCAACCGGCTCTGCCCCGACCAGGTCCTTGGACTTACTTCTGGGCCTCATCTGGGACTTCAGCCTTGAATCCTGACTGCACACCCAAATCCAACCCAGGAGCCCCAGCCTACAAATGCAATCCCATGCTATCGTCCCATAAACCCAGGACATGAGGGGAAGGGGCAAACAGCAAGCTGGCCCTGGGGACACAAAGCAATGCTCTACCCTCACAACACTCTGATGCTGAGAATGGAAAGGTGAGCACTTACCAACGCTGAGCACAGTGTTAAGTATGATTCGGAGCTCACAGTAGCAGTTGGTGCTAATATTACCCCCATTTTACAGAGAAGGAGCACAGTGAGACAGAGGTGCCCCGATTGGACACCTGTCTTCATGACTCCAGAGTTCCCGCTTCTAATCAGGACTGCTATGGTCTAGTGGACCCCTGCTGTGGCTTCCACCCACCTCATCTCCAGCTGTCACCCCTACTCAAGTTCACCCTGACTGACGCTGACTCAAACCCAACCCTTTCTGGTCCTAGATCCCATACAAACCTACGCTTCTGCCCTACCCGTTCTCAGTCCCCTTACCCACCCTGAATCCCAACTCCCATCCTGATGGCACAAGTCCTTCATCTGACCTTGACTCCCAGTTTGGCCTTAGACCTTACTCGTGACCCTGACTCTGACCCGAAGGTCTCCCCCACAACACATTCCACATCCCTGCCTAAACCACGATGCCCTATCAAAGGGGCTGTCCAATTCGAGCACGTTCCGCACCCAAGATATTTAAGGAAGGCCAGCTAACGAGAGCTAGGACGTCCTCAGCAACTGGAAAAAAAAACAAAAAATGTCCAGGAATTTTGCAACTGAGGGTTACTCAACATGAAACGCCGCTCGGGTTTAAAATTCCTGATTAAAAAGCCAGGTCACACACTGCTCGTGGGAGTATAAATCGATATAAGCACAATTCAGGAAAACTGAAGAGGTGCCCCCTCCCTAGGACCCAGCACATCCGCTCCCGAGCATCCTCCTGAGACAGAGGAGAATCCTGCCCCCGAGCCCACGGGCACACAGCAGCCCCTTCCAAATGGCCCCAAACTGGAAACAAGTCAAGGGCCTATCAGCGCACGGACACAGTGTGGTATGTCCATACAATGAAACGCCCCACAGCAAGAAAAGGAACAAACTCCAGCATCACACGCACCACTGACTCTTGCAGGCACGACACCAAGGGAAAGACATCAGACACAAAAGCAGACAGACAGTAGGATTCCAATTACAGGAAGCTCAGAAACAGGCAAGATGATATCAGATGGCCAAGGTCAGATTATGGGTAACGTCTGGGGGCTGCTGACGGGGAATGAGCGTGAGGAGGCCTGCAGGGGGTTGGAAATGTTCTGTATCGTCATCTATTTGGTGGTTATGTGGTTCCGTATGTAGGGAAAAATGCATCAAGGTGCACCCATAAAATTTGAGCACTTTACTGTAAGTATGTTTTCACATTAAAAAAGAAATTAAAAGCTTAAAAAAAAAAAAAGCCAGTACACAGTATTAAGGCATAGGCTGGTGAGGTGGTGTGGGGAGCAGGTGCCCAGGATGCTATGAGAGCTCAGGCTCTGCTTCTAGGCACTAGGATGGCGGTGAGTGACTAATGATCTTGAGAGACACAGGAGGTGGTCCTGGGTGCTGGTCCCAGGTGAGAGACCCCAGTCCTGACTCCAGGACACTAAGGGCAGGGGTCCTGCCTAAGCCTGCCTCTACATGGCCCAGAACTTGGTCCAGCTCCCAGCAATTGCTAATGCTCGTGCGATACTGCATCCCACCCCTCCTAGCATCCCTGAGACCCCTGCTCCAACCCCCCTCTCCGGCCCTTCCTCCCAACAAGTGTCCCTCTGGCCCCAGGGAGATCCTTCCCACAGCCTGGCCCTGAACCTTTCCACAGCTCTCCATCTCCCCAAGAAAAGCCCAGATAGGGTTTTTAAAGAGGTAATCAAGTTAAATGAGACCATTACGGTAGGCCTTAATCCAATATGACTGGTGTCCTCATAAGAGGAGGAAATTGGGACACAGACACACAGAAAGTAGCCCATGTGAAGACACAGGGAGAAGTGGGCCCTCCCAAGCCGAGGAGAGAGGCCTCCGAAGAAACCAACCCCACTGCCACCTTGACCTTAGGCTTCCAGCTCCCAGATTTCAGGAAAATTAATTTCTGTTGTTTAAGACACCCAGCGTACAGTACTCCGTGACAGCAGCCCTGGGAAAATAATACAGCCTCCCACAGTCGTGCCCTCCCACTGTCCTAGCCCTGAGCCCACAGGGCTTCTGTGTCTGCGTCCTTTCCCACCAGACCAGGGGGCAGGCCTGCTCTGACTCACTGCTGGCTCCCTGGCATCACCCAGCTCAGAACAGTAGGTGCTAAATGTTGCCCTGTCCTGCTAAATGCCCCGTCCTACTGTCTCTCTGCCATTTAACATGTTTCCTGAGGCCTTGCTGTAGGCTGCCCCCTCTGCCTGGAAGGCTGTCCCATATTCTGTCTGCCTAGTGACCTCCTACTCATCCTTCAGGCCCCAGCACAGGCTCTGTCCTCTATGACAGTGCCTTCCTCCACCCCGGCTCCCGCTGGCCCAGCCTCTCCCCTGGTGACTGACCTAGAGGCTGCAGCCATCTGGGCCCCAGTATGTCTCCCCCATTAGACTAGGAACCCCTTGAGGGCAGGTCTGACTCATCTTGGGGTCCCCAACACTGCCCAGCCCAGGATGTGTGGGTCGAGTGCACAAGGGTGCCCCAAGACCCTGATCTCCCTCCTTCCTCCAGGCCTTCGCCTTTGCCCTTCCCCCACCTAGTGACCTTTTCTTCTCCACTAGCAAACTCCTGCTCCTCTTTAAGGTCCCAGCTCACACGTCACCTTCTCTGTGAGGTCCTCCCTGACTCCTCAGGTGGTTAGTGTCTCTCTTCTCTGGGAACCCCCTGCCTCTGCCCCCTCACACACTCTGACCCCCTGGGCAACAACGTCCCCCTGCCCCAGCCTATGAGCTCCTTAGAGCCCAAGCTGGTGTCATAACAGCCCTGGCTGGAACTGTGTCTTTGGAATGAACGAATGCATGCAAGAATCTCTGACAGACCAGGACCCAATCTTGTCCCAGACAAGCGTCTCTCCCTGCTGCCACCTGCCACCTTGATCTTGAGCACCAATCCCCAAGCAACTCCAACCTAAACCTTTAAAGTAACCTCTGCAGGGATAGTGGCTGAGGAGGCAAAGGTGGCATGAGGGAAATCATTGAATCATGCCCACCAAAGATGAAGAGGGGACTCCATTTCCACCACAGATCCAAAGCCAAATGTTGCCTTAACACCTGAGGGCATTGGCAATCCCGTTAAGAGGCCTGCTGAGGTGCCCGTCCTGCAGGCTGTTGGCCTTGGCCCAGGCCCCTCTCTCTTGACTCTAGAGAAACACAGACACCTACTCCTACCCAGACACTCTGGTTTCACTGGGACAAGGGGAGACCTGGACATCTGGATTTTTGAAAAGCCACCAACTCCACCCCCACCCCCACGCCCACCAGGTGATCCTAATATGCTCCGGCTCCCTGGCGCCTGGCGCCTTCCGCCGCAGCTCATCTCAAGGCCTCGTTCACACAGAAAGGCTGCTTGGTTATATGACCATGGTCACCCCTCCCTTCTCCCATCCCAGGAGGTATATAATTCTTTAGAGGGCCAGGCAGGACAAAGCAATGCAGAATTCTACTGGGCCCCCGGAATCCCACCATCCTGGAGTCAGACACACCCAGGGCTACCCACACCCTTGGGGTCACACTCGCTTGCCCCACTGCCTCAGGCCTGGGACTCTGGGTCCCCTCCGCCCTCCCCACCCCTCCCTCGCCCCTCCCTCCCCGGACTTTCACTTCTCCTCTGCATTTCCCCCAGCCGGTTTTAGCAGACTTGGGCCAGCTTCTCGTTAGCACTTACCGAAAATGGGACTAAATATAGAGGGCTCAAGGGCTGCCCCTCACCCCTCCTGGCCCCTCTTGGCCTGTCCCCTGGGTCTCCTGCCTTCAGAGCCGGCTTCGATCAAGGCTGCGGCTTGGGAGCCCCTGTGGGCAGGGTTCGCACTGCCGGGAACCTCTGTGGGCCCAGCTGGCCCGGTCCCTGCCTCCCTAGGAGCAGCACCTCACACCCCACCGCCCCACATCTGTCCCTGGGTGGCCTCAAGGGAGTGAACAGTTCTGAGCTGTCAGGAGGGAGGAATGGAGAGAGAGGCAGCAGACACAACAAGAGAGGGTGGCCCCACAGCTGTGCCGACAACAGGCAAGCGCTGCCACATCGCACACACACCACAGCCTCAGCCAGGCAGGGCCCAGACGAGGACAGAGACCACACAAACACACGCAGGGACAGGTGTGCACAGATCCCAGGCAAAAATGTTGGCGGAGAAGACATACGCCCAGACACAATGACATGGGTAGATTTGCAAAACACACACCCAGACATGTGCATGCACACCTGCACTTACACACACACACACACCCCGAATCACTCCCCAGAGTCACTCACAGACATTCAAATAAACATACATGTACACACACACACACACAGGTCACTCAGACACACACACACACACATGCACACGCACCCCGAACCACACCCCAGAGTCACACACAGACATACAAATAGACATATATGTACACACACACACATGCACACACTCACACTGTCACTCACAGACATACAGATAGATACAGATGTGCATACACACATACACTCAGGTCGCTCAGATAGACACACACATATGCCCAGAGTCACTCAGACAGACACACACAGAGACATGCACACACACCCATACACACACACACAGTTACTCAGATACACACAGATGTGGATATACACATCCAGAGTCACGCACAGACAGACATACAGATTGACACATAGGCAGACACACCCATACCCAGGCCACTCAGACAGACATATACACAAATGTGTGCACACTCACACGCCCAGAATCAGCTCATCCTGGGAGGTGGCCAGGGTGGACCCCTGAGCCCAGTCCACAGGTGTGGAGCCCAGGCAGGACAAGTGATCTGCCCAAGACCATGCAGCATATTAACGCGTGTCCAGGCAGGGAAGCCAGGTGGGCCTCCCAGGCAGGGCGGCTCTGTGAGAAATCCCCAGTTAGGGGTCTAACTCAGTACTTCCAGCACGTACGAGGCCCCCATTCAACCCCAGACAGGGATGAGTCCGTGGTGGAGTAGACAGCATGCGTGTGCAGACACCCTGGATCTCCGTGTCTACACTGTATGTGTGCACACATACACAGTTGCACATACAGTCACCCCAATAAATAATCACGTGCCATCTTGCAAGTAGTCTTCCCTCCATCTCAACCCCCTCCCTCACCTCCTTCGCCTTGCTCATACCCACTCATCCTTCGTATCTCAGCCCAGACGTCCCCTCCTCCAGGAAGCCCTCTCTGACACCCCAGTGGCTCAACTGGGCCGGTCTTCTAGGCTCCCACGACTCCTGTGTCTCCAGCATCCCAGCCCTGACCCCCTGCCCATGCCTCCTCCTCTATCTGGCAACAGGTCTGTCTCCCCCGACTGGGAACTCCAGGAGGACGGACCGAAAGCTCCTTTTTTCAGTTGTATACCAACACCCAGCACGGAACTGCTCAATAAATACATGTTGTTGAAGGATCCCAGGGATGCCCGCGCACACAGATGCAGATAGGATGGTACACGCCAAAGAAGGACTCACATCCACTGACACTCACGAATGTGACACACACCAACACTCACGTCTATACGGCCGCAAATGAAACAATCACGCAGTACTGACGCTTGCTGTGTTCCAGGCACTGTGTTAAGCATCTACACACATTACCTCATTTAACTGTCCCATCAGCACTGCTGGGAGATGACTATCATTATGCAGAAATGGACACATTTTACCAAATGAGCCAACAAATACAAATCACCTTGTATGGTGCCTGGCACCCAACATTCACTCAGTCAACTGACATATAATAAATTTTCAGGCAGTGATAAATGCCATAAAGGAAAGACAAAGCAGGGCAAGGGGACTGAGAACGGCGGGATTGGTTGCCAGTTCAGACAGGGAGGTCAGGGAAGGCCTCCCTGAGGAGGTGACATCTGAGACAAATGAAGTGAGGCAGTGAGCCAAGAGATCACTGCCAAGGAGAGCCCACAATGCCACATACAACAGCCCCTCACACACAGACACATGACAGGCACACTCAGAGGACTCAGAACTACCACTCACAGACACACGCACAGAAACTCACACACACTGAAAAGTCCTGCAACTCAGTGTTCCCACCCCTTTGCAGTCCCCAACCAAGAAGCCCACCCACTGGCCCTCCATGTAAGAGCCTGTTACCACTACGGGGCTCCATCCTCCCCATCCCCCAGAGCCCTCAGAACACTGCAGCACAGATGAGGGGAGAGATCAGAAGCCCCCAGGTGTCTGGAGTGGAAGGGAAGGGGAAAGAGGAGCTGAGCGTGGGGACGCAGGGTGGGAAAGGGGGAGCTGCTGAGGTACAGAGTGAAAGAAAGTAAGAGGAGACAGCTAAGGAGGAAAGTCAGGGCAGGCAGCCGGCGCTGGCCCCAGGCCCCTTACCTGGAGCCCCCATGCTGGAGTGAACCATGCTGCCCGCCCCGCAGGGCTGGGGGAACAACTGTGTCATCTCCCCGCCCTCTCTGGGGGCCAAGCCCTCTCAGCCGGAAGTCACCCAGGGAGGAAACCACAGGGTCCGCCCCCTTCAGAAGGGAAAATACTCCGGTCCAAAGGCCCACCTCAGGAGGCAGAGGACCCCAAATCATGTGTGTGTTGGGGAAGTGGGGGTGGTGGGCCACAGGACAAGTAGGCTGGAGGAGCTGACTCCTCCAGCTGGGTCTCCAGGAGGTGCCTGCAACAGCTACCCCAGCCCTCTAGCTGCCTCCACCAAGGCAAACACATCTGGAACAGGGCATGTGGGTCTGGGAGACGGTGTGCCCATAACAACAACAACACTAAACACTGGCTAAAGTTTTGGGGCGGGAGGGGGGGACTTTCAAAATGCTGGGCTTGACAGGCACACTTGACAGGCACTATCTCTTGAGGTGATCACCATTTGCCCCATTTTACAGACGAAAAGACTGAGGGCCAAAGAGCTGAGGTGGCCATTCCGAGGGCCCAGAGCCAAGAAGCGATGAAGCCAAGAAGTACAGCAGGAAGAGACCTTTGCGGTGGGTGTCCTGCAAGGCTGTGGGAAGGGTGGTACCCAGCCATGCACTTGTCCGCAGGTGAGGCGTCCGTCCACTGAGACGAAGCGGTGCCCATGGGCAGTGGCAGTGCGGGCGACGGGGCGGGGCCTTGGCCCAGAGTGGCAAGACGTCTGCCAGGGGGCAAATGCGGGAGCCTGAGGCGGTTCGGTTAAGGAGCCCCGGGTCCCCCCCCCCCCCCCCCCCACTGACCGCCGGCCCTTTTCAGAACTGCGCTCCTGGCCCAGCATTTCCCTCCGCGCCCGCCAGAGGGCGGCAGCGCCCAGCCAATAGGCCGGAGGGCGGGGCCGGCTGCGGAGGAGGAAGCCCCTCCCCCCGCTCCCCTCCCCGCGCCCCCCCCCCCCCGCCCCCGCGCGCACACCTGCGAGGGTCACACAAAGGCGCAGGACTCCCAGCGCACGGCTGCGCACACAAAGGCGCGGCCGGGCCCGCTGCCCTCTTCCTCCTCCCTGCGCCCGGTCCGAGGCTGCCAGGCCCCCTGGCGCTTCCACACAGCCAGCCTGCCCGCCCTCGGCCTCGCAGGACTCGCCGAGCCCACCCTGAGGGATCCCTAAACCACATGCGCGCGCAGACGCCTGGACTCACCCAGACAGACACATACACTCAAGTATTTACACACATGGACCCCAGCACTTCACACACACGTGTGCACACGCAGACACACGGGAACCCTCCTCTGTGTGCTCAGGGTCCAACACCAACCCTCTCTACCCACCATTGGTGAGTCCTGTGTACAGAAACCCCTCTGCTCCCTCACGTGGGCACAAGGGCACATCTACACGTGTGTGCCCAGGCGTGCTTCCTGGCCATGCGTGCCCAAGCTCACACCCATGCACACTCAGGCAGGCTAGAACACACAGGCAGACCTTCATGAGTGCCCTTCCTTCTGCACCCATGCCCTGTGCACCCGGACACGCCCAGGATGGCAGGCCCACTCACTGGGGATGGCCAGCAGCTATTACATCTGTACAGAGGGGACAGTTCCCAGCTATCTACACTCCACACATCCCATATCACAAAGGCCGTTGCACTGAGGAGGTCCAGAGACCACACAGCATCAACCCAGCTCTAATTCAGACCTCCGGCCTCCTGGTCCACCCCTGTCTCTTTCAGATGCAGGGTTTCTGTACATGAGGGCCTTCCAGACAGCAGTCTGGCTGGTGGCAGTGAGTACTGGAGTCTAGTCTTGACACCATAGGTTGTTTTGATTTAGGATTTGTCTTCAGGGGCTTGGAAATGAGTCACAAGGACATTATGGGGGGCCAGAACCCCACCAAGCCACCCCCATGCTCCACCATGGACATAGTCAGTGTCATCCATGTCAGTACCTACTTTTGGACATACTGGGTGTCAGCCCCTTAGGGTGAGTGTGAAGAGAAGCACCACCCATTTCTGGTGCTACCCTCTCAGGTCTGTAGCTGAGTGGGGGAGCCAGGGAAGGCCTCAAGCACTCCCCCAAGAGATAAAATCGCCCTACATGTCTTGCCTCCCAGGCTGACTGAGTCCCTGAGCTGGAGTCACAGAGTGGAAGAAGAATGGGTCTGAGATGTCTGCCTGCCGGGAGAGGACAGAGGGGCAGAGTTCGGGGCCACGGGGTGGGGAAGGCCTGGCAGCCAGGAACGGGAGGCCCAGGCAGGGCGTATAGTGGCCTCTCAGCCAGAGAAGAGGCCTCAAGCAAAGCAGGTAGGACATGGGAGCTGGGGAGCAGTGGGGGGCCTCTAGGGGTGCGGGGAGCCTGGGAGGGAGGCGGTGCAGGGGAGGCCAGGCTGGGCTCAGGGCTGAGCGGTAATTAAAGGAGACGTAGGGGGCTCCCCAGGGCCAGCGGGGCTGGTAACTGACACGCGGGCCCCATTGCTCTGCTCATATTTCTCACCGGATCGATACGTTTGACTCCCGACAAGACAATAATCGCTTGTACGCGGCCGGCGAGTCGATCAAATACATTATTAGAGCGAGGTCCCCCGGGGGCCCGGCGGGGAGTGGTGGGGGGGAGCAGCCAGCCCACCGGGGACAGCAGAGCGGGATTCTTCACCCCTCAGGGCCCCCAGCGATGGCCTCTTCCTCTCTCTTGCCCCTGGGGACCCTCTCTGTGGCTTGGTTCCCCGGCTTCTTTCGGGATTCCCGCTGTCTCCGGCGACCTCTCCACTCAGCCCCCCACACGTCCCTGCTCTGCGTGGGGACCCAAGGGGTCTTTCTTCACAAGCGCTGCCTCATCTGTAGGGCTGCGCATGTGGGAGCTCAGAGAGGCCCCTCAGACCCCCAGCTTGGCAGGAGATAGGGAGACAGGGATGCAGGCCACACCGAGTCAACAGCTGGGCCAGGAGAGGAACTGGCGATTCACTGATACCAACCTCCTTCTTCATCTCAATACACCGGCCTTCAGCACAGAACAGGCAGGGCAGCCTCTGGGGGGGGGGAAGGGGGGAGTCAGGAAAACTGGCTTAGGGACCCAAACACATAGAACAGGATGACGAGTGGCACGCAGACACAGAGACAGAGAGGTGTCTGGCTAGTCCTACTGCAAGGCCATCCTCCAGTGGACAGCAGGAAGTATCGAACCAAACCTAGCCTCGGCCTGCCCTGGGCACTGCTTGCTCACCTCTTCCCCCACCTTCCTGGTTTCTGGACTTGAGCCTTCATTTCCTGTTTACACACCTGCTTCACCCTCCATCCTGCCCTCAAAACTGCTTCTCCTGTGCCCCCCCCCAAGTCAAGGTCAAGCTGTAACCACCCCATGATCTGCTTCGGAGCATCCAGGGACTTAAAAATATATGTCTTCTTTGCTATCATCACCCACACCACCAGCAGCAGCAGCACTGTGTACTCTGTGCTAGTTGAGCCAATACATTTCTAATTTTCATGACAATCTGAGAAAGTAAGGTCTATGATCATCCCCATTTTACTGATGATTGGAGCCCAGAGAGGTGAAGTCACTTGCCCCACGTCACACAGCATGTGAATGGCAGAGTCAGGATTCTAACCCAGACCTGTCCTCCGCACAGCTTGCTCTCTCTCTACTGCACCATGGGCCTCCTTCAAGCTTCGAAATGCTCCCCATCCTCCAGTGGACAGCAGAAAGCCCGCTAAGGAACACCAAATCTCCTCGCGGCCCACAGCCCCACTCCCGCAGCCCTTAGTCTTGATATTTAGCAATGCAGTGACTCCCTCTGACTCCTCAGTTCCTGGCTGAAGGTAGGCCAACCCTTCCATGTCCTTCAATTCAAATGTTTCCTGCATGTCCCTTGGTGCCAAACCCTGGGCTAGGGCCTGAGGACCTACAGATGAGCTGGGCTGAAACCTGCCTGATAACCTGATGGAAGACAGAGGGCGGTGTGGTACAGAAGGCTTGTGAGGAGGTGGCATTTACACAGCAGTCTGGCCTGTTGGAGAATGTGGGGAAGCGGGCTGCCAACAACGGGAACAGAAGAGGTGGGAAGGGAGGTGCGTATGGCTTGGTACACAGCAGACAGGGCAGATAGAAGAGACAAAGTGGAGAGGCAGAGCCAGACCCCAGGGCCTTGCAGGCCAGCCAAGCATTTTGGATTTTACTGCAAGCACAGCGGGACGCCACTGAGAGGGTCTTAAGCAGGGAAGTGACATGGTTCTGTGAATGTTTTTGTGGACGATTTGGGCCCCCATGGGAGGCCAGACTGAAGGGCTGGAGTGTGAGGAAGGTCAGCTGTGAGGAAATGGGTGGTGTCTACGTGAGATGGAGGGGATGATGGCTGGGGCCAGGGTGGTGGCAGTGGGGGAGGAAAAGAGCAGGTGTCCCTAGAAGCAATTGTGAGAGTAGACCCAACAGGATTGGTGATTTGCTGAAGGTGGGGTAGGAGTGGGGGGAGGAGTCAAGAATGAAGCCCAGGAGCAAAGAAGTACCTTTCCCGCCTTCGAAAGGTTGAAGAGAAGGGAGACCTCAAGCTGGGATGAGAAAGATATGGGCAGGGCACCATACGTGCCTTAAGGCTGGATTTGATGTTGTAGGTGGAAGGCTTTTGAGCAGGGACAGTGTGTGTAAGAGATCTGTGGCATGAGGACAGGCTGGTGGGTGGAATCTAGAGACAGGCTGAGCAGAGAGGAGGCTGGGACAATGGCCAAGATGACAGGGAAGTTGGGGCCATGAGGGTCCATGTTCATGTGGCTGGGTAAATACTGAGACCATCACCGATGGACAGTGGGAAGGAAAGCAGACGCCCAGGTCAGTGCTGGGCGCAAGATCAGGAAGAGACACCTCAGAAACAGCGAGGTCTATGGACCAAGAAGCCAGCAGATACTTAATAAATTCACATGGACACAGCATTCCTCACTGTATCACCTTCAACTTCCTGACGCCAATTTCCCAAAACCTGCCAGAATTCCCAAGAGTTCACCTCAAGTAAGAAGAGATCGAGAAGCACTGTGATATGACTTCAAGAAGACAAAAGTCACGAGACCAAGCAGATCCCCATTCTGAACTGGCCATTTGGTGACCTAGGGCAGCCCCTTACGTGCTCTGGGCCTCAGTTTCCGCATGTCTAGGTGGGAGGGCCTGGAGGAGCTCGCAAAGGCTTCTTCCAGCTCTAACAATCCGTACTTGAATGAAACAAGAATGGGCAAGATAGTCTGATGGAGCAACTGGCTGTAGGACAAATACAGGGAAAGACAGGGAATGTATTGCAGGCTTATTCTAAGGAGGACCTGGCTGAGGATACTCGGGGCTCCGCTGACTCCTCACCTTTTATTGAAGATTTTTGTTATCCCCATTTTAAAGAAGTGAGGGAAAGTGAGGGCCACGGTCACAGCTAGGCTGGGGCACACCACCGGCTCTCTGACCCCAAAGCCTGTGCCCAAACTGCTGTGCTGAGCTCACTGCTCCTCCTGGCTTGTACATGTCTCTCTGAGATTGTAGGTCATCTGAGAACAGGGCCCTTGGCATCTATCAACACATACCCACCAGGGCCTCCAAGGAAGCTAAAGGAGCAGGGGCCTGGCCCCGGGCCTTCCCCTGACAAGGCACCGCCCTTGGCCCAGGAGCCCCTACCCAACCCCATGCTGTCCACACCAATCCAGCCCAGGCTTCCCAGTCCTCCAGCCTGACTGCCGGCTCAAGGCCTCCGTGGTCCCACAGGCAGGGAGGGAGCTGTCCAAAGGCTGAAGCACAAGGGCCACCGTCCTTGGTCCAGAGGCTCTCCAATAACTCTGCTATGTCTCTGGGACAAGCCCAGTCCCTGCACCATCGCGGCCTTCTGGGCCCTGCAGGGCTTCACCGCTGCCCACAGAGAGCACCGCACACCAGCCACACTGGAGGAAGCCGAGTCTGTCCCCACTGCAGGGACTTTGACCTTGCTGAGCCCTCCCCTAGAATGCTGTTCCCATCTCTTCCCATTCCTCTTGTCCTTGAGAACTCAACTCAAAGGCTGCCTCCTCCAAGAGGCCCTCCCTTAGTCTCTCTCCACACCATCACCTGGTTTCATTTTCTTCGTAGTGCTTTCTAGAACTCAACTACTTCCCACTTGTTTTACTGTCTGGTTCCCCCTCTGAAATGGAAGCTCTCTGAAAGCAGGTGTCTTTTTGTCGTCTTGTTCACTGAAGTACTCCCAGCCCCTAAAATAGTGCCTGGCACACGGCAGGTGCTCCAACCCTCTCTGTTGAATGAATAAATCCCTCAGGGCTCCCAGAGCCCACAGAATGAAGTCCAAGCCTGGCTCTCCAAGCCAAGTGGCTGAGGACCTCTGCCAACCTGTGCAGCCGTTTTGCCCTCAGAGCTCACCTTCTTCCTCTGGTCAATACCTTGGATTTCCCTATGTGCCTAGCCTTCCTGCCTCCTTTGTCAGCCTCAACTCAAATCTCCCCTCCCTGGAAGCCTTCTCTGACTCTGCCAGAGGCCCAATTAATAGTAAATGACCTCGTCTTCCCACAGTCCAGGCAGCATTTTGGGCTTTAGCACCAATGGCACTGCATTGCAATTACTTCCCATTGAGGCTGCCCCACAGGGCAGCGCTTGAGGCCAGGGCGGGGTCCGATCATTACTGTGGAGTCAGAGCCCAGCACTGGGCCTGCAGGCAGGCCGGGCTCCAGAATGTTCATTGCATTAGGGCACCCACCCTGCAGTCTCTAAATATCTGTACAGCATATCTAAGCACTGGTTTACGAGTTAGATATATGAGGATTTGCAGACTGGTTCCTCCACTCACTTGCTGTGTGACCCTGGGACCTCTCTGAGCCTCAGGCACCACCTCTGTGAAATGGGGGCAGAACCATGGGCTGACAGGAACATCATTAATCTTAAATGTAATACTTGCCACCATGCACAAGGAGTTCAGCAAGTTCACAAAGTGTTCATCACATCGAAGGTTTGAAAGAGGAAAATCAGCAACAACCGGGATACCACCAATAAAACAGTGTCTGAGTAAATCATAGTATATTCAGCCTCAGTATGTGGTCGTGAAAGACAATGAGATAGACCTACAGAGGTGGACCTGAAAAGTTCTCCAAGCCACTGCTGAGTGAAAAAGCATGCTGCAGAAGGATTTATACAATTTAATATCATTTATATAAAACAACTACAAACAACGCCACACATTTTCTGTGGGTATGCAGGTAGCAACAAATGCAGAGAAAGGTCTGAAGGTAACTGACTAATGACAGCTACCTTTGGTGAGGGGACCAGATCGGGGAAGCAGAGGGTTTCTAATCTTTTCTGTTATGGTTTTGGTTTTTATAATCAGATCATCTCTATTTTTTGAATTAAAATTAGAGTACATTAAATGAGACATAGGTGGCAAGCTACAAAGGAAAAGCAAAGAAATGGTTATCCCCAAAGTGAAGACAGTGGTTACTTCCAGCAGGGGTGGGGGGTGTTGTTGGAGAAGGGCCACGTAGGGATGGGGGCTGCTGGAAGCTGGTGGCCTTCTTGATCCCAACCCGAGTGGTGACGGCACAGATGTTCTCTTGATAAAGATTGATTAAGCTGTACGTTTATGACGTGCCCACATGACTGTGCTTCCTGCGGGCAGGGGCCAGTTCATACACGTCGTAGTATTGTCTGCTCCCCACCCACCCCTAATTCACTGCACAGAAGCAAACCTTCACACAAGTCCTTGCTCAGTAGGGTGCGCCCCATAGCTGCGAGCGCTCCCAGGGACCGAGCCGCTGTCCAGGGTACTAACGTCCCAAGCCTGCGAAGCCTGGGGAGGCTGACAAAATATGCTAGCTTCGGGACTCCATCCTAACTGGCCACTGCTCAACCCTGCCATGTGACCCGACCCCGGCCTGTCTCTACCACATCACCTCCCATCATGCCTCTGCAGTGCCTCAGGACCTTTGCACTCTCCCCCTGCCTGGTGCCACCTTTCCCCACATGTTCTGTGGTGCATTCCCTCACTCATTCCCGGATTCCACTTACATGTCCTCAACACAGAGAGGTTTTGGTCATCCCGCCTCACGTTAGCCTTTCCTCTCCTCCTTTCCATCCTCTCCCAGCACCTCTCACTGCCTAACAGTCAAGTTTTCGCAGGTTACATGCTTGTTTATAATCTCCCTCCTCCCTAAATGTCCAAGCCAGGAGGACAGGGAGCATGTCTGTCCTGTTGGGTTTTATCTTGCTTTTAAAAGGGCCTCCACTGCCCCCAATTGCATTAATCATAAGCTTTGGTTCACCACATACTTCCATTGTTGGCTGGGCAAACCCCTTGCCACTATTTACTTGCTTATTTTATTTATTTTAAATAATGTGTTCATGTGAACCCAACATTCAACATTCAGAGTGGAACGATGAAAATAATCTGACTCTTGCCTGACTTGTTCACGCTATGTCCCCAGCACCCGCCACATAGGAGGACCTCGGTAGGTATTTACTTAAGAATAAGCTAAGGGACAGTGACCTCCATACATGCAAAAGGAAGCTAATGGGACTGCCTGCCTGGCCTCCCAAGGAGGCGGATGGGGGTCAAGAAGAAATCAAAGGCCAGGCCTTCCACTAAGCTCCCCTGTCCTCCCTGGTGTCCCCAGCCCCTGCTCAGCCTGGCCCAAAGTCTCTTCTGTGCAATTCAACTCTACACCTTCACAGAGGGCCCACTCTACCAGGCCCTGTGCCAGGAGTTGAGGACACCGGGTGTATCAGCCCAGGACCCCACCCTTGAAGAGTTCTGAAACCACCATGCCCCAGCCCCCGGCTGCCCGCTGCTCTCCTGAGCAGTACGAGCAGCCAGCTGGCGCCTGCTCCGTGCAGCCATGTGCTCTGTGCTCTCCTTGCATCATCTCTTGGCATCTTCCCAATGAGCTAGTAGAGCAGGTGCTGTTCCTTTCCCCTCTTTCCAGAGGAGCAGCCCGAGGTGGGCCTGAGTGGGCAGGGACTTGCCCAGACCAGGAAGGGGCAGGGGGATTCCAGAACCCGGCTCTCCTTACCCTCAGGCATGCTCCCTGCATTTCTGCAAAAGCACCTAGCGTGGCGGAAAAGGTGTCCGCTTTGGAGTCTGATAATAGGTGGTAAGGTAAGGTCCCAGCGGTGGGGTTCAGTGAGCCACGGGCAGGAGTGTCCCTTGGGCCAGCTGTCCCATTCACGAAGGCCTCATGGAACAAGACTCCCATTTTTGACTTTACAGTTGGGTGCCACTGCCAGACCACACCACCTGGGGGACACTATGAATTTTGTTTTACTAAATCAAATAATTTAATACATGACCTGGCAAATATTAGTTATTTGCCATTTTGTTGTTGAGAACACAAGTCTATAACTCCATTTTGGTGTTCCTTTATTCTTAGCATACATAGAAGTGGGTCCTAGGGTTCTCTCAGCCTCTATGAAGCTTACTGAGTCCTTGCTGTGTGACTTCAAGCAAGCCACCCAACCTCTCTGAGCCTCTCCTGGAACTATGTGGCCTCTGAGCAGCATCCACAGAGGGCCTTGCCTGCAGGAGGTGCCCCATAAACATTTATTCAGAGGTGTTTAACTTGATAAAATCGCATTGGCCCACATTGTATGAGACAGTCCCTGCCACAGTGGAAACAAACTGTGAGCTCTGGACACTTGAAGGAAAGTAAAGGATCAAGGGACAAGTGTAGGTTTTTGGTGTGACAACCATTTCCTGAGATGGGACAAGTTCCTAGAGGAGCTCAGAGATAAGGAATCCAGAATTCTGCTTTAGACGGTTCAAGGAGGTACCCTGCACCCACTGGTTAGAAACACTTTCCACGCATTTTCTCACTGAATATTCTCACTGAGTGGTTCTACGAGAGAACCATTATCGATATGCCCATTTTAGAGATGGAGAAACTGATGCTCAGCAAGGTCGAATCATTTGCCTGGGCTGACCCAGATGGAACCAGGGTCGGCATCCAGGCAGTTGGACTTCAAAGTCCGTGTCGCCGTCCACCTGCTCGACCTCTCCTCAGACCCTTGCCCAACTCTTCCCTTTGGCTTGGGCCTGGGCTTGCCATCTGAGACACCCACATGCCTCCTGTCCCTGTCCAAGCTACGGCCTCCTGCCAACAGGAACCATTCGCTAGAAGCTTTCATGTTGGTTGCCTCCCCGAGTCACAGCAACGCTGGGGTGCACACTGAACCGTGTCCCCGGGGCCCTGTACATTCTCCAAGTTCACACAGCAAGGCCAGCTGTGAGGACAGCAAACGCCTGCAGACCGACTTGCCCCGTGCACCACCTTACTCAGAGCTTGCCTCCTCCGTGGAGTATCCTAAGAAAGGCCTCTCGGTCACCTCCATGCAGGACCTCTGTCCGGCAGTGAACTTCTCCTCAGTGCCGAAAACAGCTGGCACTTCGAGGCTTGTGTAGAAAATGTTACTAAATATGCAACTCAGGATTCTGCCTCCCAGAGGCTGCCTCTGGCCTCCTAGAGAAAAAGCAGCATCTGTCCTGGTGAGAGGAAAGGCCCGGGTCTGTGCAGGGTCAGACCCTCACTCCGCCTGACCGGCCGTGTAACCTTGGATTGGCAGCTCCGCTACTCGAAGCCTCGATATGAGCACCATCCCCAAAGCCCCCTCTGATTCCTCTGTACCCCCAGGCTGGCGCCAGCTCCAGCCTCCTCCCTGCAGGTCTCGCTGCTGCCATGCCTGACCTTCATAGTCTCCTCTTGCCCTGGTACCCCAAGAGGGTCTTTCTAAAACTTAATCAGGCTGTTACTCCCTTGCTTAAGACTTTAGGGGCTTCCCTGCGTTAGGGAAATAACCCAAACTCCTTAACCCAGGCCACAAAGTCCTGTATATCTGGCTCCTGCCCGCACCTCTCATCTCTTCCCCTACCACTCTCCCCTTTACCTACCCCACTCCAAGCCACACTGCCTCCTCTCTGTTCCTCAAACCAAACTCTTTGCAACCCCAGGCCCTTTGCATGTGCTATTCCCTCTGCCTGGAAGACTGTCTAGTTAAGTCCTATCCCTCTTTCAAGGTTCTGCTCAAATGTCTTGCCTGGTCTCTGTTGGCTCCCTATAATGGTCTCTTCTTCAGAGTAATTTATCACAATTTCTGATTTTGCATTTCATTGATATTTATGCTTAAAGATCCAAATCCACTCTGGCTTATCAACTCCACAAAAGTAGACTGTGTTGGTTTTGTTCACTGCTTTATCTTCAGTGCCCAACACAGGGCCTGGCACACAGCAAGGGCTCAGCAGAGGTGTGGGATATGTCAGTTACATGGATCCTTTATGGGGACAAGCAGCTGAGGCAGGACGTGAGTCTTTTGAGCCTCAGTTTCCAGTTCTATAAAATCAAGATCATAATTCCTCCCTTACAGGGCAGTGGGGAGGATCCAAACAGATAATGAATATTGACGGTGCTTTGGGGGAAAAAATGTTCTTCAAATATGAAAGCTTGAAAGAGCTGGAACCTAGACTGGCAACATTCAGAGAAGAGCGAGAGAGAAGGGCATGGCCATTTGTCAAATAACCTTATCTGCCACACATTTTACATTTCCTCGTTCACTGACTTCTATGAGATGGTGGTTATGGCCCAGAGGAGGAAGCTGAGACTCAGAGAGGGGGAACCACCTGCCCATGGTGTCACAGTGAGTCTGTGGAAGAGCTTCGATTTGAACCCAGCACACGGAGGCAGTCACGTCTCCCATGCATCTCCAGCAGAACTTGAGCTCTTGCAGTGGGCTCTGGACAAACATTTACAGGTTGGCTTGGGCCTGAATGGCTGTCCCGTCCCGGTTCTGCCACTCACTGGCTGGTGACCTTGGGCAAGCCACTCCCCTTCCCTAAGCCTCAGTACCCCATCTGCAAAGTGGGAATGATGACCGTGCCCACCACCTACGGTGGTGGTCAGGGGGGATTCAGCCAGATCCTGCAGGTCGAGCGCTGAGCACAAAGTAAGGGGTCACGAGCAGTTGTAGGACTATTATTCTTGCACATGAGGGAGCAGCATGCGCAAAGGCTTCGGGGCAGGATGGGGGAATGATGAGCGGGCCATGGAAAGAGGGTCCATCAGAGAGGACCTCTCAAAGGAGGGGCCCCTGGAGCCAGAGAGAACGGGGATTCCCAGGTCTGCATCCAGCTGTCAAGGCGGGCAGTGGAAAGCCTTGACACATCCTACACCCTGAAAAGTGGCCCCTGTCCAGGGGCATCGTCCTCAAGCAGCCGGAGGGGGGGGGGCAAGATGGATCCTCCATCTCTGGCCCTTCTCTCCACCCTCTGTCCCCAGACCCCTCATCTCCTTCCAGCTCTCCGGGGCCCCCACCAGAATCCCATACATCTCAATCACCTGCCAACCTCGTCTCCATGCCAGGGTTCAGCCCGGCCCCAGCTCAGGCTGGCCCTCCCCCCACACAGCCCACAGGGGTCTTTCTCTCTTCTGTTGGGAAGGCCTTTAACTAATTAGAAAATTATCATCTGAAGACCGTACAAAACATTTCCCAACGGTGAAAAGTAAGGGCTGTTTTAGGCGCAAGCCAGCACGGGGCACGTGGGTCCGTGCATGTGTGTGTGTGTGTGTACCATATTTCTAACACAAACTGCCTCTTCCCACCTGCCAGAGGGGTCACAGACACACAACTCCTTCCTCCCCTTCACAAGCCAGGGAGCTGCGAGGCCTGAGGGGAGGAGATGGGAATGCTGTACCAACGTAGGGATTTGTTGCCTGCGGGGTCACTGAGTCCCTAGGGGAAGGATGGCGGCTTGAAAAGGAGACTGGGGTTCATCCTGGAATCCTCCCTCTCCCGAGTGCCCCCCTATCTGTCAATTTCCCGACGTTCAACTTAGAGATGTCTGAATCCCTCTGCTCCTCCCTGCTTGGTCCCCAGCCCTGCCTCCAGCCCCGCTCCTTCTCAGCCGCCCTCTTTCTCCCCCCCCACCATCTTTCAGGCTCCTCCTCCCTTCCTTGCTTGCTTACCCACTCCGCAGATACCTCTTGAACCCGTGAATGTGGCAGACACTGAGCTAGGGACAAGTGACGTGATCCTCAGAGCTGACGATAGGAGTGGAACCTGGGATCCCGAATCCATGCCCTACAGGACTCCCTAAAGCACAACTCTGGTCAGGTCACACCCCTGCCCTGACCCAGAGGAAAAGTCTTGGTATCCTAGGCTTGGTAGCCTCTCAAGGCCCCAGTCATGCCCATCCCCACAGGAGGGGGAAAACCAAAGTACAGGGCAGGCAAGTGACAGGAGCAAAGCCCCACGGCACATCTATGGGACCCGACCCCCAGTTCTCTGGCTCTGTCTCTGCAGGTGCATCTTCATTCTAACTCCAGACACTGGCGCCCCCAGGAGAAGAGAGGTTTGAGATCTTTTCTCTGTACTTCCTGCTAATGTTCCAAGGGCCTGGGCCTCTGTTTATTTTCACTCCCAGGGAGCAGGGAGGTGAGGGGAGGGTAGACCAAGAAAGACGGGCAATGAGATGAGGGATGGGGGGCAGGCAGGGTAGGTGAGAGGGGAGGGAAAGCGGGTAGTAGGGTTGAGAAACAGGGTGCAGGGAAAGAATGACCGGGGACTCTGCAAATAGAACAGAGAAGGGTGTGGGGGTGCTGGCATCCCTGGAGAGAGTCGGAGTCACACAGAGACAGAGATAGAAAGACGCAAAGAAAGAGAGACAAAGAGGAAGAGAGAACAGAAAGGGGGGAGCAAGAGCAAGCTCAGGGTGAGGCTCCCGAGGCCATCTGTAAACTGCTTCCCTGACACCCCCCCCCCCGCCTGACGGGGGGCTAGTGTGGGAGGAGTGTCTGAGCCCCTGTCCCCCCAACAGGGGCCCAAGTGCCGCATGGAAGGGGGAGGCACAGGCCCTGGAGGACTGCAACCGGCCAGCCCAGGGGCAGGGTAACCTGAAGTCCCCCACCTGTTCTCATCCCCTGCGCTGTTCTCCTGACTTCCGTCCACACCTCCCTCAACCTGTGGCCATCATCTCCCTGCCTGCCCACCCTGACACTGTCCTGTCCGTCCCTGTGCCCCCCCAAGACAACTCATCCACAGCCCACCTTTCTGCTCCCCCGCAGGTTTGGGGTTAGGGCGGGGAGCCCAGCAGCCTAGATGGGGAGGGGGCCGGGTGGATTATTGAGGATGTACTGGACTGCGGCTGACACGGATGAGGAGGAAGAGGAAGGGGTCTTGGTGATGGACGATGCTGGTTCTGCGGTGGGGGGCAGCGGGGAGGGGGTGGAGGAGGGCTGGGGGAGGGGCGGTGAGGAAGCGGGTTGAGGGGGGAGCAGGACCAGGCTCACATTTGGCATTCAGGGCAGCTGACAATAAAAATGCTTTATTGCCAAGAAACTGGATCGATCGGGGCTGGAGGGGGCCGGCAGGGGGGACGCGGAGGGCTCAGCGCAGAGGCCGGCGGCCGGGCCTCCGCAGCGACCAGGGCCCGAGCTGCCCTCCCCCCTGCGCCCCCCTCCCCGCCTCCTGCCCTTTCTCTCTCCTGCAGCCACCGCTTAGTTCTTATTATATTTTTTCTTATATATTTTTCCCCCAGCTTCTCCTGCTCCTGTTATTTTTTTCTTTTAATTTTTTTTAAAACTCACTGCACTCCCAATGCCCAAGGCCGCGTGGGGGCGGGGTGGGGGCATCTACCCAGGCCAGGCCCCTACCCACAGGGCATCCAGAGCTGCTGGCTCTGGGCTGAGCCCCACTTTGCCACCACATCCCCAGTTCAATCAGTCTCCCCCCAGAGCCTGCCCCTGTGGGTGCCTATCTCCCCTGCCATTCATCCTAAGGGTCTCCCTCCACCCATGAAACACCCCCCTCTCTGGTGGGCTCAGGGCCTCGGCCAGGCCTTCCTCCCCTCCCCCCTACCTGGCCCCCTGCTCACTCCCAGAGCCATTTGGCTGATGGTCAGAACTGTCCGTCAAGGGGGCTCTGAGCCCCTGGGGACCCAGATGGGAGGAGGGAAGGGGAGAGGTCAGGGGTCAGGCCACGTCCCCTCAGCTCAGCTCTTTCCCCTCCCCCTTCCTAACAAAGGGAACAGCGGCCCCGACAACGCTGGGTGGGGGTGGCCTGGTACTCAGGGAAGCAGGGAAGAGAAGGACTGTGGGGATGGCCACGGGCAGGAGGTGGGGGTGGGGCTCGCCTGCCCCTCCTCTGCCCTCCCCCTCGGGTCAAGGCTAAGGTGATTCCTCAACCTCTCGGGGAGGCTGGGCTGGGCGAGGAGGGGAGGAGGATATGGACAGACAAAGAACCGGAGCCCCAGGGAGTTGGGGGCTGGGGGGACGCACCTGGGACCCAGGCAGCCCCAGCTGAGGGAGGGGCACCAGGCACCCCTCTGGCCTTGGTCTCACCCTCTGCATGGCCGGGCCTCCCATCTGTACTAATCCCTGCAAATCCCAGAGCCACACAGAACCTTCAAGCTAGGGCAGGGTTAGATGGGGACAAGGGGGAAACTGAGGCCCAGAGAGGGGAGACTGAGCCAGGGCTAGGATGGAGGATGGAGGCACAGCCCCAGGGTTCTCAGTGCTGTCTGGAGCCTCTCTTTTTCTCTACTCCTTCCTAGGGAGACATCCCTCCCTGCTCTGCCCAGCTCTGGGGAGGTATACATTGGGGGCAGGTGGTAGAAAGTTCTACTTTGAGGGAAGATGAGGGAGAAGAGGGAGAGGCTGAGTTTTCTTCTCTCTCATCTGAGAAAGAGGGGGACGAGAAGAAAGAAATTTTAAATGTGGTGTGTCTCCAGCACTGGCCTGGCACAGCTTTGAGGTGAACTTCAAGTCGGAAAGGGCAGGAAACCAACATGGACAGGCCTTCCTGAGTGCCTGGCTATCAATGGCTGGGGAAGAGGACATTCAGAGATGTTCTTTCTTCTGCCCCTGCCCACCAACACACAGCAAAGGAGGATTTGCACTCCTGTCCACCCCCAACCCAACCCAACACTGCCTCAAAGCCTCCCAGCTGCCCAGCCCAACTGTGGAGGGCAGAGGGGAGCCAAGTCAGTGAACAGCTTTGAGCATCCCCAACTACCCCTCCACTCCCCCCAAACCCTGTGCCCACAACAGATGAAGAGCTGCCTGAGGCAGAAAGAAATGGGGGAAATCCTCTGTACTTAAATTCTTCTATGGAAGTGGCTCTCAGGGAGAGGGCCGCAGCCAAGGGGAGGTGGGGGAGGATACAGCAGGCCTCTTTTTTGGGGAGGTAGGCTGGCTGGAACATGGCCCCACAGCCCACCAAGGAGGCCCCAGATGGGCCAAGGACTATAGGGGTCCCGCTGCCCTCCCCCAAACCTCCCCTCCCTTCTCTCCCTCTCTTTCTCGGCTGGCTATCGACCGGGGCTGTGACATGGTAGATCAATACGGCAGGGATATAAAGCCGGCTGGCTGCCTGCCTGCCTCTGCCTCTCCCTCTCTCCCCGCTTGCCTTGCTTCCCTTTCTCAGAGCCGCACCCAGGTCCCCCACCCCCTGTGTCCCCCTTACCCACGCCTCTGAGGGGCCAAGCCCCCCCCCACCAACCACCCCCCTACAGCAGGAGAGCTTAGAGAGGCTGAGAGCTTGGACAGCCAGGAGAGGGGGTGAGTATGGGAGTGGGCAGGGAAGCAGATGGGGATGGGGGGGGAGTCACACTGGTAAGGTGGCTGGGATAAATTGAGGGACAGTCCCCCTGGAAGAAAGCAGGCATCCCCTCAGTTGGGAGCAGCTCGGGGAGATGGGGGCCTTTGAGGGTATGAGAGGGATGGACCTCTGGGAGATGGCAGGGAGTACCTGGGGGTGCTGGGGAGACACTGTCCTGAGCCCATGGAGTGGGGGAAGGCCAGGGGATATGCTGAAGTAAGATAAGGTGAGTGGATGCTCAGAGCAGCGGGGCAACCCCCAGGCAGCCTGCTGCCCAACCACAGAGCCCCTGGCTGCCCCATCCTTGGGTCTCTGTGGGCAGAAGCTGCCTTGACCTCGCCCCAGGGCCTGGCCTGCACGTGTGTGTGTGTGTGTGTGTGTGTGTGTGTGTGTGTGTAGTGGGGGCGGTGGGGGGTGTTCTGAGGCTTGGAACAGGAGGCTCCAGGAGCGCACTGCAGTGTCTGAGTTGCCATATGTATAGGGTACGCGTGTGTCCCCTATGTACCTGGGTGGCTGTGTATCTTTGAGTCCTTAACCTCTGCTGTGGAACTCCAGGACTGTGTGTCCCCGCGTGTCTCAGCTACTGAGTCATGTCTGTGTGACCATGAGTATGTGGGTGTGTCCCCGGGGACTCGGTGGCTCTGCGTATGTGTGTGTGCTTCCCTGAGTGTCTCCCCCACTCTGGGCATCCCCAAAGGTCTGAATGTGTGTATGCAGATCTGTCTCATGGGGGGGGTGCATATATCCCCAGGGGCACCTCAGTGACCTCCTGTACCCAGTAACATGGGGGTTGTGTGTTGTCACGTTCCAGGAAATCTGTGTGTGCGAGCCACCGCCCAAGTGTGCCTGAGCGCGGATGTTTCTGTGAGAGTGAGGGGGCCGTGGAGCAAGTCCCCATGTGTCCGTGTGTGTGTGGATTCTGTGCCTGTGTCTGTGGGTGGTTCTACGTGCTGTTGCCTCTGCGTGTGATTGGAGCTTCTTTCTTTTTGAGTGTCAGAGATCCGGTGTGCCTTCTGTGTGTCTGCGTGATGCCACGTGTCCCTGCGTGCCGAGGGCCGGGTGTATTTCCACGAGTGGGCTGGAGGCTCTGGGTGTGTCCCTTGTGTGTCATGGTGACTCGGTGCATCTGACATTGTTGGGGGGAGGGTCTCTGAGTGGGGGAGGGTGGTGAGGCAGCAGAGACTGCCACTGTGGTGCTGGCTGGCCCGTTCTATCACTATAGCTACATCGCCTCCAAATCCAAATGTGAGGGTCTGCTGCCTTCCTTTCCCGGCTGGAGGCCCCAGATCCCTGCCAGGATGGGCCCAGGGCCCCCGCCCCCTCAGCCCCCTCCCCACTTGGGCACCGGAACTCTGCTCCTCAGCACCCCCTGCTCTGGTGGACGCCACCTCAACTCCACCAAGCGACCTCCGTCCCTCCCAACCCCCCCAGCGCCACCCGCTCCCCCCGCCCTCCCCCCACCACAAGTCCAGTCCAACCCAGACAAAAGCAATTACTCCTGAGGTAGGATGTGAGTGTGGGTGTTAGAAACAGAAAATAGGGGGGAGGGAGGGGGAGCGAGAGACACACACACAGAGGCAGGGATGGACAGCCAGAGACCCAGAGAGACAGGGACAGGAGAGACAGAGGATGAAAGAGATTGGGAGAGACCCAGACACAGGAGGCGACAGAGGAGAAAGGGAGCAGAAGAAGAGCAACTGGGGTGGTGGAGAGACACACAGACACCGGGACCAGACAGACAGAGAGAGCGTGCGCAAGGCGCAGAGATGGAGACACGCAGATTAAGCGAGGATGTGGGCCAGAGATGCAGAGAACTAGGGGTTGGGGGAACGGTAGTGATGCACAGAGGGACACAGAAAGATTGCTGTAGAAGACCGAGACAGACAGGGAGAGCGAGACAGAAAGGCAGAGACAGCTGCCGAGAGACCTCGAGAGCCAGGCAGCTGGAGATGGAGAGAAGTTGGGAACACAGGGGACACTGAGGCCATAATGCTAGAGAGGAGCTAAGGGAGGCCTAGTGCAAAGTGGTCTCTCCTCCTGCACTCCTGTGTGTGCTCCTGCGCGCGCGCGCGCACACACACACACACACACACACACACACACACACACTCATGGCTTTCTTTCCATGGTCCACCCCCTCCCCTCCATACCCCATCAGGGGTACCCAAACCCTAAGGGCCCATGGTTCTCCAGGCCCCTGTGAGCCAATGCAGGGGACAGGATGGACGGATGGACAGATAGGGAGGGGTGGGAGCAGACCGGGCTCCTGGTCACACGGGGAGGGGGGGTGGGGGGGGCAGTACCTCCCTCCTCCTACAGTCCCCGCCATCTCTCCCTCCTCCCATAAGAGGCACAAACGAGGGGCCTTGGCCAAGTGCAAGTTGCTTACACTCTGTCCCACGGCAGCCTGGTGAGGGGTGGGGCCATAGACACCAGGCATGGGGTGCATCCCCACTACACCCCTGTTGCGCCCCCCAGGCCAGTGGCCCTCAGCTCCAGCAGCTCCCTTTTGTGCCCTCATGCACACACTCTTTCTGATTGTCTCTGAGCCCCTTGCTCTGCTCTCCTGGCTGACTTTTTCCTATTTCCTGGTCTCTTTGTCTGCTCTTCTCAGCTGCTCCTCCTCTCCAGGCACTTCTCTGTTGCAGGGTGCTCCCTGAGTCTCCCCGTGGCTCTCTCTCTCCCTTTCTCAGATGACCCCTCTGGCCCTCCTGTCCACACATGCCCCCAGAGGAGGGCAGATGGTTGTATGGGGCCCTCAGAAGCTGTCCTGGGGTGGTGAGGCCGGGTGAGAGGGGGACACCTCCTTTCTTGTTTTTCCCTCAAGCACCATTTTTCCTTCTCTCTTCTTCACGCCCCCCCCCCCATCCCCACCAGGTCCACATCTCCATGTGGCTCTCTCTGGAGACAGCAAGCTAGATGTGGAACTGCACACACGCTGCTCGCAAGACTGGAAAGAGACCCAGGCTCAGAACAAGGAGGGAGCGGGGCATAATGGAGAAGCCAAGACCCAGATGAAACCAAGCAAAGGAAAAAAGAAGGGGACAGGGGTGGAGCCCCAGGATGAGGAAGAGGAGAGGAAGGAAGCCAGAAGCAGAGACAATGTGAGCTGGACAATGCGGGGGTGTGTGAGTGGGCTGGGAGTGCTCGTCATGACTTCCAAGAAACGTTGCTAAAGCTACCCAGGGTCCTCTGCCTACCAGCTCTCTATGTGGAGTTAGGGCCAAGGGCCTGCCCTCAGCCCCCGGGGCTCCAAGCCTGCCAGGATGGTGGCCACTTCAGCCTTCACTTGCTCTGGGGACCTGCCGGGGACCCAGCAGGTCCTGAAGCTGTCCCCAGATGAGAGCCATTTGCACCTCCTCCGCATCTGTTCGCCCCACCCCGCGGCTGACAGACACTCCCAGTCCTGGGTGGGTGACAGCTCTCTCCACCCACCCAGAGACAGCAAAGGCAGTCAAAGGGATTGAGTGATCTCTTGACACCTCCCAGCATCCCACCACTACAGCAAACAGCCCCTCGAATCATGATTCCACACCCAGTGAGGAGCGCCACTGCCTGCGGCCTCACACAGCCTAGTCCAGGACCACCTCCTCGCCACGGTGCAGCCCGCCCCCATCCGAGGAGCCACCCCCATACTGAAGCTCCTTCCGGCCCACCCCACCCCCAAGGCCCATCTGTAACGGCTCACACCCAATTCCTCTAGCCTGTGAGCTGGCATGGCCCTTCCGCAACAGAAGGGTGACTAACTGGGCCTGAGGCATCCAAGCAAATCCCCGACCCCACCTACTGACTAATTGGTTCTGGTCTGCAGAACACCTGCAATGCCACTCAGGCCTGCGTTTCAGATCCTGGAGCGTCCCACTGCCACACCCATACTCTCCCCCTTAAGAGGAGGCAACCCCCTTGCAGCTCCGCGTCCCCGCCTCTTAAACTGCCCTGGGTTCTAAGACCCCTCACCAGACCCAGCAAGAGAAACCTGTCACCCACAGCTGAGCTCCTATGTCTGAGGCAATCCAGACTCTCCCTCAGGGTGTGTGGGCGCCCGGGGCATGCCCTGGTGCTGGTGTCTGAGCAACCTGTGGGACTCCCGGGCCTCATTCACACCGAAGGCCACCAAGCTATTTTGTGGAAGGATAGGAGACAAGGTGGGAACACACCTGCTCCCTGCCCAGCACTGGAAGGGCCTTAGATGCCCAGTGGAGAGTAGCTAGCCGTGGGGACTCTGAGGCCAGGCCAGGCCAGAATCCACAACCTGCAATACTGACCCCCCCGCCACTGGAACAGTAATGGAAGCCTTGGCTTCTCCTAACCCTTCAGGAACCACCCCTCACCACCTCCTCCTCTCAAAGACTGCCTGAGGCCCCCCAGACAGGTCAATCACATCCCACTCTCTCCTGACCCAGTGCCTTGCAGACCTGTGAGTTCAGGGTAGTAGTGTTTATGCCTGTCGCCCCATCAGCCTGGGGAGCCTCAGAGGCTATACAGGTCTGCCCCCCCTCTGAGGCACAAGGCCTGGCACACTAGAAACCCCCAAAAAATGTTGGCTGAGGGAATAAATGGATAGATGTGGGTTTATGTGTCTGTGTGCTCACTTTTTTATTCTTTCAACAAATCCTTACTGAGCGTTTACACTGTGCCAGGGACTGGGTGTCGACAGCCTCTGGAGGGTTGGGGGGAGAAGTTACACACACAATATATGATCAGATATAGTAACAGTGCTCAGGAAGGGGGAATGGGGTGCGGGGGCAATGAAGCCTTGCTGGGGGGGGGCGGTCAGGGAGTCTTAGAAGGAGAGATGCAGGAGTCAAGGGAGGGAGCCCCGTGGGCACAGAGGCCGGCCAGGACCTCCAGGGCTGGAGGAGGACACTGAGCTGAAGAGGCCTCCAGACATCTACGGGGAAACACTCACCTTCCAAGTGCAGCTATAAGGAAAAGACAGTAGGGGTGGGGGCAACGTTTGTTGTAGTTGCTATTTTATGACAAAATTAAATACCTGAGAGAGTATGGCCTCCTTCAAACTTGTTTCCCTGGCGGGGGGCACAAACCTTCCCGTGAACCACTCAGATATTTTGGTGACAGACTTCAGGGCCCGTTCACAGACTCCATTAGCCAAACATCTCCTGCTATTACATTTGTCTCTAGTTTCTATCAAAAAAACCAACAAGTAGCCCCATTATTATCCAACCTGCCATTGCTAAATGCATCAGAGTTGGCACCCAATAAGACTTCTGGGGTTTCCCCCAAATCAAGTCCCTCCCCATCCCGCCCAACCAAGCACAAGGATCCAAGGATCAGCCACCCCGAGGAGACTCGTCACTGTGGTGGATTCTGGTGAGGTGGGAGAGAGAGCTCGCAGGTCAGGCAGACCTGACCGCAAATTCCGCCTCTACCGCTTACTTGCCTGAGGCCACTTGCCGCCCCTCTCTGTGCCCCAGTTTCCTTCTCTGGCAACAGGGGACTATCATCTGCCTCACAGGCTTGCACTGAGGATTAATGCCAAGTGCCCAGAGTAGGCCCTGGCACAGAGGTGGCCCCTAATAAGTATCAGTTTCCTCATTAGAACGCAACAGCTCTTGGCGCCTGTTACCAAATCTGTTCGGCATATGTCCGTGAAACCCTGGATACTTAACAAACATCTCTTGGAACACAAAGAGCTAAAATCAGAGACTTGATGGCAACCTCTGTCAGGTCTGAAACATAATTCCTTTAACAGCCTCTTATTTCAGCCTGACTTTCAGGCATTCCTCAAAGCCAGCCTCTGGCCCCCCAAAAAATTCTGCAACCTGGAAGGTCTATGACCCTCTTACTTTTATTTTTATTTTTATTTTATTTTAAGTAGGCTCCATGCCCAATGTGGGGCTTGCATGCATGACTCTGAGATTAAGGGTCACGTATTCTACCGACTTAGCCCCTCCTTGACCCTCTTTTCAACGTCAAGAGCATCAGGGGACACAAGTGTTGCTGGGAAAGCTGCAATTCTGGCTCCCTGGAGAAAGCACACACTCCATTTTCAGACCCCTCCATTCCTTTCCAGTCAGAATGGGGTCCGTGGATGGGCATCAGGGAGTCTGCAGAGATCCTGAGTTGAAGCACAACTGGGGAGCTATAGGGATGTGTTTTCCTGGGAGGCAGTCTATACTAGATGCTGCACAACTAGAAATCTATGGGCCAAAAATCTATGGGCCAAAAATCTATGGGCCGAAACCGTGTGGTTTGGACCACAAGGACATTTTTAAAAATTTTGTTAGTAACCGAAGTTTAAAGATTGGGAGATTTCACACGAAATTCTGGCTTTCTGGCTTCTTTTGGAAAATTGGAAAATCTGGCAAGTGGCGTCTGCGTCTCTGCAGGAGACAGTGAGTGGGGCTGAAAAGCAGGATCCCATTCCAATGCATTTTGTAGCCCACCGCTGTCCCTACTCCACCAGGTTGCAAAGCCTGAACTACGGCTTCTGTCTGCTTCTTAAAGTGAGTCTGGGACCCCTGCTACAGCGAGGATGCCCAGGTGGGACGCCTACGAGGGCAGCCAGAGGCATCCCGACACCCCCTGACGCCCGTCCACGGACCCTGTTCTAAGTGGTAAGAAATGGAGGGGTCTGAGTACAGGATGTGTGCCTTCTCCGGGGAGCCAGGATTGTCCTGAGGCCTGTGGGTTAAGCTGTTCTGGTAGGAATAGGGGCGGCAGCAGAAAGTGGGGGGGGGGTTCCCACTCCAGAGCACCCCTCTCCAGATGCTCATTGTCAGGGCCTCATCGAGCTGAGTGGAGCAAACACCGGAGCACATGCCCGGAGCCCCTGTTTCCTTCTGAGCTGAGCGGCTGGAGAACTCCTGCTTGTGTTTGGGACTCTCAGTGGGCTCCAAGGGGGTGGGGGGTGTCTCACCAATCCTCACTTGTTCAGGGGGATCTTCCAGCTGTATTTCGAGCTCCTGCTTCCTGAGGCACATGTTTCCACGGAGTAACTTTTTTCATCCTCACATCCTGTGTGGGGGGTGCTGTTATCACCCTCCTTTCACAGATGGGGAAACTGAGGATCCCACCTCGGGCACAAGGCAGAGCTGGCGCCATCCGGCTCTGGAGCTGAAACCAACTGCTTCACTAGCCTTCCAGCCTCAGGACAGCGCTTAGGGTGGGTTCTGTTATTATCCCCTTTATAGAGGAGGAAACGGAGGCTCTGACTATCCTAAGTCACTCACAGCAAGGAAGGGAAAGAAAAGGGGTTCAGACACACATGTGCCTGCCCCCAAGCCATGACCTGAGCTACCAAGTCACCCACCTATCTCAGACTGAGCGTAGGCACTCATCAGCAGAAGCCCTCACGGTCACCCACACCCAGAACCACCAGTGTGGCCAGGAAGCCACAGGACACACACAGGCTGAAGATGCAAAGCAGACTAAACTTGTGGGGGACAGAGCAGAGCAAGGGAGGGCAGCACTCCTGGGGCACAGCCTCGGGAAGAGGATGAGAACGCAGGGGCTTCTGAGAGGGAACAGGACCCGGAGCACAGCAGTAAGCAAAGCTCTGAGCCGTGGCCCTTACCTCTTGGGCAAACGCAGCGAAGCTAATACATTCAGGCCACCAACCCGGTCCAGTCGAGAACCTGGAAAGAGAGGAGAAGAGAGTCAGCCTCCCAGGGGAATCTGTGATGTGTCTCTAACTCGGGCAGGATAAGGCCCTCCTTCAGGAGAGGGACTCTGCTCCCGTCACACCATCAGGAGGCACAAATCGGCAAATGTGGACTTGGGACTTGCCAGGCACTTGTTGCCCTCAGTGGTCATTTCTGGGCTCTGAGCCTCAGTGTTCCCATCTCATAAACGGGCATCCCCCCACTGCCTGCCTTGTTAGGAAAAAACATCTGTTGCCCAGCGGGAAAAAAAACATGTTTTTCCTATCAGACTAGAAGCCCCTTGAAGGGCAGGGACTGTGTCTTAGAGCGTTAACCGTTGGCATTAGAGGGCCCTGCAAAATGCAGGGAGCTCAAGAAGTCAGTGACGGGTGCGGAGTGAATGGGTGGATGGATGGAGGGGTTAACTAACTCACAAACTACATATCACAAAGGACAACTGGGAAGATCAGATGAGAAAGACATCTGAAAGAGTTACTCGTTATTGGGTACCTGTTTGCTCCTAGGAGATGAAAATAAAAGTCCAGAAAAGATGGTATTTCTGACTTGTATATTTGTTCATTCATTTATTCGCTGGGCTAATCAGCAGATACTGAAGCATGTCTGAATTGGGCTGTGGACCAAGTGTGGGGGTACAGAGGTGGATTAGACAAGGCCCCTGCCCTGTCTGCCGGAGGGCTCACAGCCAAGTCAGACAGCGGGGTGGGGGTGGGGTTGTTACATAAAGACTCAACACCAACACGCTGGGGGAAGCAGAGCATGCTACGGGAATCCCAGGGGAGGTCAGGGAAGACCTAAGGAGGGTGCCATTCCCGAGCCAAGCCCAGCAGACAAATAAACTTTAGTCAGGCAGCGGGCCGGGTGGAAGGGAAGAGCATGTCAGGCCTCTACCTGCCCAGGGGACAATGAGGAAGTGGGAAAAGACTGCAGAGGCTGCAGAGACAGCAGGGGCTGCACCCCACAGGTCATGGGTCAAGCAGCTAGGGGGAGGGACACACTCCACTTTGTCTTTAGGGAGGTCCCTCTGCGTGCTGTGCAGAAGATGGAGAGGACAGAGAGAACATGGGGAGACCTGTCCCCAAAGAGTGTTTGCTGAGCCTCCCCGCAGCCCTGTAGGAGACAGAGTGACAGGTGGTATCAGCCCCACTTTACAGATGTGGCAGACGAGGCTGAGAGATGTGACTTCCCTGGGGCCCTGTGGAGCTGGTTAGAGAGTTAGGGCCCTGTGCCTCCTCCTGAAACCTGGTTTCCTGCCTTCTGGGAACATAGTCTTCCTGGAAAAGGAATGCACACAGAGACCACCTTTGCCCCTGCTTGCTGTGGGCTCTCAGAGAAGGAGCAGGGACTGTAGGCTAGGGAGAGACCTCCCAGAGGAGACAGGATGTCAGGGAGACCTTCCCACCAGGAGGGTACTGATGAGTTCACAGTGACAAGCACCCCTGTGAAGGGAGTTAACGAAGCCAGGGAGCCCACAGCTGTCTCACACCTTTGTTGCCCTGTGGATGCTGTCCCAAGAGGGGAGACAACAGGGCGACAGGCAGGATGGCCACAGACCTGGAAGTTTGGCACATGACTTTCCTATCTCGTCGCAAATATGCTGGCACAGATGGGGAGACTGAGGCCCAGGACCAGCCAAGGACACAAAGAACTAGTGGAGACTGGACAGGAGTTTAGAAGGAGACAAGAGAAAGAGAAAAAGACTAACTGAGACAGTAGAGAGAAAGATGATGGATGGATGGATGGATGGATGGATGGATGGATGGACGGACAGACGGACAGCTGGAGAGATGGATAGGAAAGAGAAGAGAAGAAATGAGGAGACACAAACAGACAGAGAGGAGGAGTGGAGGGAGTCACAGGCAGAGACCAGAGAAAAGCCCAAAGGAGAAAGAAAAAAGGGGGTAAAAGGAGCAAGAGGTCTGCCCCACTCCACCCCCCACTCCTCCTCTACCGAGGCCTCCATCTTCAGGGGTGGGAGGGGACCAGGACCCCAGTTCCCTGGGGGGGAGGGAGGAGCTGGGGTTTCTCCCCACTCAAGAGCTGCTTCCCCCGCCCCCCCACCCCTGCCCGGAGCTAATCAGCGGCTGTCATCTCCACGGTGAGGTCTTGGTTAAGGAGATTTAGGGCCGGGATCAATAGGAAATTTAAAAATCGATGCAGCGCGCAGGGCAAAATCGATGGCGTTTAATCGCCTTGCCGATTCCCAGTCAAAACAATTAGCCGCGCTGAGTGTTGAACACGGTGGCGACACGGCATTAACCGTCAATATTGGTGTAAGTGATGGCGGGCGGGCGGGGGAATCCCTGAGCCTCTGAGGGCCCCCGAGTCAGACAGTGACCAAGGGCTGGGGTCTTCCCTGGGGCAGCACCCCACGCCGGCTCTCCCCTCTGCACACTGCAACCCTCAGCTGCGATGCCCAAGGCCCGTGGGCAGCCTTACCCCTGGCCCATCCTCCTCATCTCATCTCCCAGCCCCCGTGCCCCCATATGGCCTCTGACAGACCCCTCTCCCTAGTAGATAACATCTCCCCTGTGCGGCAGACAGCCTTGTGGGAGCTGGGAGCCGCCTGCCCAGCAGTGCCTGGGGACTAGAAGATGGCAGGAGCTATTTAGAGGATGCCTTCTCCCCATTTCACAGATGGGGACTCTGAGGGACAGGGAGGGGAAGCAGCTGGCCCGTAGTGACCCAGCAGAGGAAGCAGAGGAGCCGGGCCTTAAATCCCGAATCCTCTGACTCCACAGGCTATATTCCTTGCAGCTGCACCCCAGGAAGGTGGGGGTTCTGCTATTCGCCCAGAGAAGGAGAGAAAGCCCTCAGCTCTCCTCAAAGCCAATATCGAAGTTTGTGTGTCCTGGTGTCAGTCTGCCATCCGCCTGCCCAAGTGTGAGCTATGGGACGGTAGGTTGGGGCCTGGCTCCTCTGGGGCTCCCCAGCAGCAGTCAGGACAGGGTATGACCCCAAGCTGGAGCCTGGGACAGGACTGAGGATGACAGTGCCCCACACACAGACTGCCCACCTACACTCCCACCAAGGGACCGATGGGCAGAGCCACTGGCCCCCACAAACACAGCAGCTGGACAGGTTCAGCCGAGTGGCACTCAGTGAGAACAGCTGGTATTTCCTGAGCGCCAGCTACAGGCCAGGCTGCCAGGCACGCTTAGCTGCTCTGTGGATGTGATCTCCCAGAATCCTCACGACCCCTTTGGTGAGGCTCATCCCCAAGATACAGATGAGGCGGTGGAGGCTCAGAGAGGTGAAGTCCCTCGCCCAAGGTCACACAGCCAAGAGGGGGCAGCTCCATCTGACTGGACTCTGAGAGACATGGGACACAAAGCAAACAAGATTTTGCAACAGCAAACAAGAGAATGTGTTGTAAACAGAGGGTGCAGGAATCTAGCACTGAGACCTAGGATCTGGAGGGGCCCCCACGGGGCGGGGGAAGCAAGGCAGGGGCGGAACCGGAGATGGCGCTCCGGGGTCTTGACCTGGCAGGACTACGATGGGAGACGGTGAGGCCAAGGCTGGCTCTCACCTTCTCTGAACTTGCAAAAGGGCTCCCAGTCCTGGGGTGCTGCATAGGGGAGGGCAGAGGCTTCTGCCGCCACCTGCTCCCTGGCGCAGAAGAACAGGGCGGGAGCGGGGCGTTATGGGCAGGGGAGGAGGCCCATGAGATGAGCCAGGGATTGATCTGACAAGGTCCTAATCAAATGGTCAATATCTCTGACCTGACCACTTAACCTATTGATAAGCTGGCAAGGATGGAGCAGGCAGCGAGTGGGCTCAGGGCGGGAGGCAGTGAGAGGGCTGGGGGGAGCCCGATGGGGCAGGGCTCAGGCCCACAGCACGCCTGGGTCTGGGGGGCTGGAAGAGGGTGGTCCCCTTCTCAAGCGCCCCCACCACCTCCCCTCTGACAGCTCATATGTCTTCTGTCTGGGGGTTTCTACCCAGGCTTCTCCCTCCACTCAGGGCCCCTCAGCCCTGCCCTGAGTGAGGCTGGGAACCATCCCCAGCACCCAGGCCACGCCCAGCTCCCCTTAGACGGTGCCTTAGCTTTTTATCCACGGGAGGGACTTCTCCAAACCTCGATGTCCTCACCTGTTAATTGGGGAAAATTATAATAGGGAATGCCGGGAAACAACCTAGATGTCCTATGATCAGGGACTGGAACGATAAACCCCAGCACAGCTGCCACAGAGTAGAGGATCGCAGGCTTGTAGAAAATATGCTCAAAATAAATCCATTGACAAGGGAGCGAGGCTCATAGTCCATTGTTAGGAAGAAAAAGACAGGTTATAAACTGGTATGTCGCATACGATCTCATTTGTATGAAGCACATACACATACGCTTTCTGCCCACGCCCCCAAAGAAAAAGGATTAGAGCAGAAGTCAAAATTCTGAGTTTGGTCCCAGGCATCTGAATTTTAATAAGTTCTTTGGGTAAACTCATAGGGATACTCCTATTTGAGGAAAAAGCTATCCAGAAAGACAGGCATCGAGAAGTTAATTTTTTTCTCATTAGACTAGATTATAATCATGGTGGGTTTTTCCCTCAACTCTCTGAATATCTGCATTTTCTCTTTTTTCTACAATGAGCGTGTGTCACATCAGTTAACATCTGTATTTGCAAAAAGTGGGCCTGGGTGCCTGGGTGGCTCGGTCGGTTAAGCATCTGCCTTCGGCTCAGATCATGATCCCAGGGTCCTGCGACTGAGCCCCACATCAGGCTCCCTGCTCAGCGGCGAGCCTACTTCTTCCTCTCCCCACTGCTCATGCACTCTTTCACTCTCTCGCGTGCTCTCTCTCTCAAATAAATAAATAAATAAAATCTTAAAAAAAAAAAAGTGGGGCTAATGAACCCTGTACCAGCAGGACTGTGGCGAGCTGCTCAGTGGGCTCACAGTGAGTGTTGTTTCTCTGGCCCTCCTCCCCCTCCTGGCCAGGCTGGTCTTATGTCCCCACTATGCCCAGGCCCAGCAGAGTCCAGTGCCCCCCAAAAGGTGAATGAGCCTACTGAGCAGAGAAGCACTAACTTTCTCCTCTATCAGAGAAGGCAGGGGAGGCCCAAGCCAAATTCTGTGCCCTGTGCCCAAGGGCTTATAGATAGGATGGACAGCTGGAGGGGAATCTGCAGCCCAGAGGGGGGAAAGCATTTTCTCAAAGTTACAGAGCTGGTTGTGACAGAGCTGGGACCAAAGCTGGGGCTCCTGACTCCTGGGTCACGGCCTCCCTCTCCTGGGAGGGGAACCATCGCAAGAGCAAGTGTTCATGCAGACCAGAGGGCTCTCAAAAGAGCAGAAGAGCGTGGTGGCCAAAACACAGCTCTGCTGCCGCCTCACTGCGTGATCCTGGGCAAGTCACTTCACCTCTCTGAGCCTCGGTTTGCTCAAACATACGATAGCAATAATACTAACATCTGTCTCACGATGTTGGTGTGAGAAGTCAACAAGACCAGGTTTATTACAAACTCAGCAGAGAACCTGATAGAGAAAGGGCAAGGGAGTGGTGGAAGTGATATTGGGATCAGCAGCCACAACTGACATACATGAATAGGGTGTGCAGGGGGGGAAGGGACAGGGTGTGTCCTGGCACTCTTTCTTGGGGTGAGCAAATTCAATGAAGGCACCTGCCTAAATACGTTCCTTTGTTCATTCACTCATTCATTCAATAAGCATTTCCTGAGGCCAGTTCTAGGCCAGACCCTGTGCCAGGCCCCACAATCCAGATCCAAACAATGGAAGCTCCCACTAGGTTAGGAAAGGGGAATTAGGGGCAGCTGGGCCGGTCTCTCCTCTGAGAGTTGCTGCCTCAGTGGCCTCTGGACTATCTCTGGGGGGCTTCTGCTGCGAGGGGGCTGAGTCTAGGAGCACAAGCCCCCGCCGCCTGACCGGTGTGGCTCTTCAGGCATGTGCGTGTGCATGCCCACTGGAATAGTAAGCTCTGTGCAGAAGGGTTATGTTCACCTTTGTGATTCCCAGCACCGTGCACGCGGCCTGACACTCTGGGGACACACCACGCTCACAGGTTTTTTTTTCCCTCCGTTTTTTCTAATGAAAAAAAAAGTTCAAAGCACCTAGCACAATGCCTAACACCTGGCAGGTACTCGATAAATAGCAGCTATTATTAGTACCATCATCACACGAGCGCGCTCACTCTTCGTCCCCACACAAAAAAACCTTATTTTGCCGAGGAGGAAAGTTGAGGCTTCAAAACTATGATGTGATTTGCCCTCAGCCCCGAGATGGGACTGGAAGCAGGGTGTGTAGACCCCACAGTCTGGGGTCCCCTTCCTCGTGGCTAGGGGGTGGGGCCGCCAGGGTGAGTGCTGGGTGAAGAGGAAGAAGAAGGGAGGCAGTTGGGCTGTGGGGGTGAGCAGGTGAGATGATGGGGGACAAGGATGAGTTGGCTGGGGTGTGCAGAATATGGTGAGGGAGACAGAGTAGAGCGTACAGGCCCAAGGTGACAGGTCTGGAATCTGGCTGCTTCGGGGTTTAGGCAGGCAGAGGCCTGACTTGCAGATACCCAGGTAGATGCAGCCTCCCCGCCCCCAGGAAGCGGAGCTCCTTCCACCCTTCCCCAGCACAGCAGAAGTCCACCTCCACCATGTGCTATACCTGGTGACTAGGATGACAGGGGACTTGCTCCTATTCATCCAACAAGCATCCACTGAGCACTTACAGTGTGCTGGGCACCATTCTAGGTGCTGGGGATACACCTTCGAACAAGACAAAGTCCCTGCCCTCACAGGACTGACCTTCTAGTGGAGAGGGAGATACGACAGACAAGAATACATAACTAAGAGCTAAGAAGAAAAATAAAGCAGATGAAGGCGCAGATTACAAGGGAATGTTTCTGTAGACTGAGAGGTCACGAGAGGTCTGTGTGCTGGGGTGCCTGGGTGGCGCAGTCGTTAAGCGTCTGCCTTCGGTTCAGGGTGTGATCCCCGCGTTCTGGGATGGAGCCCCGCATCAGGCTCCTCTGCTGGGAGCCTGCTTCTTCCTCTCCCACTCCCCCTGCTGTGTTCCCTCTCTCGCTGGCTTTCTCTCTCTCTCAAATAAATAAATAAAATCTAGAAAGAAAGAAAGAAAGAAAGAAAGAAAGAAAGAAAGAAAGAAAGAAAGAAAGAAAGAAAGAAAGAAAGAAAGAAAGAAAGACCGGCCTGTGTGGGAAGGTGGGTTTTGAGTAACAGCCCAAATAAAGTATGGGGTAGGAGCTCTCCTGGCAAAGGATACAGCAGGTGAAAAGACCCTGAGGCAGGACCAATATTGGTGTGTTTGAGGAACACCAAGAAGGCTAGAGTGGCCTGAGCTTCCAGGGGCAAGAAGAAAGGAGTAGAGGGGTGCCTGGGTGGCTCAGTTGGTTAAGCGTCTGCCTTTGGCTCAGGTCACAGTCTCATGTCATGATCTCAGGATCCTGGGATCGAGCCCCATGTCAGGCTCCCTGCTCATTGGAGAGCCTGCTTCTCCCTCTCCCTTTGCCCCTCCCCCCATGCTTTCTCTTTTTCTCTAGCTCTCGCTCTATCTCAAATAAATGAATAAATAAATTAATAAGAATGATAATCATGGGGGGAAAAAAGAAAAGAAAGGAGTAGAAATTGAATAGGCAGGCAGGTGCCAGCTCATATGGGACTTCTAGGCTAAGGAAGATGTTCTAAGTGGAGAGAGGGGATGACAAGCTTTCTCACTGTGGTAGGTGAGGGTTGGTCTCACCTTCAAAAACCAGGCTCCATCCTTACCCTTTTCCCATACACCCTTTGGAGTCTTCTGACCCATTCACTCTCTAAGAACAAGCTCAAGAAGCCTTCAATAAATCCGTGGAGTCCCTGACAGGGCTTTGTCAGAGGACTGGGGACTCCCCTGGAGCAGGGAAGGGTCTGGCTCATCCATGTGTCCTGGCATGCAGCTCAGGCCTGGCCACAGGAGGCCTCAGAAAACAGTAGCCTACGGGCAGTCACTAAGGGGGACTGTAACCCTTGAACTCCAGCCCCCAGCAAATCCCCATGTGGGAGAAGTTGTAGGTTTTCGACTCTGCCCAGAGGCCAAGAGATGGGGCTAGGAGCAAGGGGAAGGTAGTCTGTGTCACTTCCCTGGCCAGGCCTTGTCCAGGGATCCCAGAGTGGTTAGACAGGGCAGGAGGTCCCTCCCTCCAGGTCTTGTCATCCTTTTCCTGTCCCTCCTCCACACCAGGGGATCCTCCAAGGGATCCCTGACTTAGTTCCCAGCTCACATCCTGTCGAGTCTCTCCTCAAAATGCTTCCATGTTATGTGGTGCACCTGGAATAAATCCCCAGCCTTACAGACCTTCCCAGTGATGTCAAGCCTCGTCGCTCCCCTCTCCCTGAACACCCCTGCTAATCCAGCGGCTTCCCACACTGGCCACACCTCTGTGCCAGTACGCAGGGAATGCCTCCATTTGGAAAGCCCTCTGCCTCCCCTTTTTCTCTAGACCCTACCCACCCTTCCCCATGTCACCTCTTCTGGCAAAGCCTCTGGACCCTCCCAGGCAGCTTGGCCTGCTGCTCAGCATGGCCCTAGCATGTTTTCTGTGCCTCTATCTGAGCCCAGACATCTGGGCCCTAGCCAGAAGGGGCGAGCCCATTTCCCACCAGAGAAGTTTTCCAGAGGGAGCAATGAGGCACAGCAGAGTGGGGGCAGGGGGGAATCTGTGTCCTGCATTGTTTATGCCTGTGTGGTCTTGGGGAGTTTCGGAAGGGATGCATGTGCACATTTAGAATCTGTGTGTTGTGTCTAACGCTCAGCTTAAATGTCACTTCCTCAGAGGTGTTCCACCTGACCCACCAATCTAAACCAGGCTCTCCCATGACCCCTCCCACAGCCTCTTGTTTCTTTCCTTCCCAGATGTTATCACCGTTTATAACTAACTATACACTGAGGTCCGATCAGTGCCCATCCTGTTGGCTCAGAGCTCTTGGAGAGCAAGGCCCAGGTCTATCTTGTAAATCATTGTTTCCCAGCTTCTCAGACAGGGCCTGGCTCACATAGGGCTCAGTTCCTGTGTGATGAGTGGATTCACCCCATGAATATTTTCAGACTTAAGCATCTACCCGTTTTCATTTAGCTCTAAGGGAATGAGTCTAAAGTGGGGGATGTTTATTCCTATAACTCAGGAGAACATGACCCTTCCGATTCACCATGAGTGGCTTCCCCGTGGGACCTCTGAACGTGGCCTACGTGCCCCCACGGGCATGAGGGCCGGGATGCCACCATGTTTTGGTATCCACTTTTGCATCTTTTCTGTTGAAAAAAAAAAAAAAAAAACCTTCTCTAGGGGAGGCACCCTGGTGTTTGGATATGTCTTGCCCTGCGGTGCCTCATACATACGTGCACGCACAGATGTCTGGGCGTTCCTACCTGTGCGTACATGCCTCCCCTTTCCAATCTGGCATGTCCATTTTAGCATCCCCAGAGACGTATGTGCAAATGTCTGCGTGGATCCGTAGGCTTTAGTACCTATGCATTTTCTAAGAGAATCTCTGCCCAAGGGTCTGTGCACCTGGGTCTCGGGACCCACAGGTGTACATGGCCAGCACGTGTCTGAGAATCTGTGTGCGTGGCTGTCTCGGGACCACTGCATACGTTTGTATGCATATCCACTTCAAAATTTGTGTGTGTGTCCATTCAAGACTTATGTAGCCTCGTAGTTTAGAGAGAGAGAGAGAGTATGTGTGTGTATGTGTGTTGTGTGTGTGTGTCAGGGGTGACATGGACATTTGAATACCTGTGTGTCTCTCTTCCCCTGGCTGCTGCTGCCTCCCCAGTCTGGAGGAGTACCTTTTCTCTATCTCTCCCTCACACCCATCCACACTCATGTGTGCTGTGCGGATCGGGAGGGGGCCGGGGTGTCGGCGAGCTCCTGTGTCACAAGGTTAATTTCTCCGCAGCCAGGCAGGCTGGGCCCTGAGGGGAGTGGTGGGGGAGGGGCTGGTCCCCACAGCCCCTCTGATAAATATGTATTTGGGGCTGCTGTGCTCAAAGGTCATGGGGGGAGAAGGAGGAGGAGCGGTGGTCTGCACTGTGCCGTGCTGCTGGGTCCCAGCCCAGGCCCAGCGTGGTTTGTGTGTGATCACCTCCAGAGGGATGATGAGATTCAGGGAAATGCCCCCCTCATCCTGGTCTGGGCCACCCCACCCACAGCCATGCTCAGTGGGAGATGCTGTTGTGGACACACAGATATCCCAACTCTGGAGCAAGCACACAAGCCCACGCCCGCCCACACCCAGACAGAGGCTCAAATGGATGCACAAAGACAGCCACCAGATGCACAGATAGCTGGGAGCCCAGAGCCAGCCCCACAGCCCTTCTTCCTCACCTACCCTTCACCCCAATGCCCAAAACATACAAGCACAAGAGTGCAGAGCATCTCACAACAAGAAAGGTTCCCACTCACTCAACCAACACATGCACACTTGAACACAAAGACGCCCGGGGTCCAATGAGAAAGGTGCCCGGACACTTTGTGGGTGTGCATGTACACACACGAGCAGTGCACACACAAAGGAGCGCACACAGATGCATACCAAGAGTCCTGAAGACACAAAGTTCTATGGAGGTAGACGCACACTGACAATCGCAGATAAACGCGCATGCGCACAAACACATATCCACAAGCAAGCGAGCAAGCGCGTGCGCGCGCACACACACACACACACACACACACACACACACACACCCCAAAACCCGCAGGCCAGGCAGGACGCATGGCGAAGCCAGGCTGGGAAACCCACCCTGCTGCGGCACAGCCCGTGCTGGCCCTTTCCCCACTGAGGCGAGAATGGCCGCCTGGTCTCTGGTCTCTGGCCCCCTGGCCAGCTCCAGCCAAATGCACCGTCATTTGTCCAGCCCGGATCACATCAATTGTCGAGCCTCCCCTCCTCGCTGACCAGCCATCTCGGCCATCAGCGGCCTCGGCCATTAGCCGGCTCCCGCCTCTGGCCTGAATTTGTTGAATCTCCCTTACCTGGCAGAACCGTCCAGACCAATGGAGCCCTTCCAGGGTGGTCTCCCTGACCCTTTCCTCAAGGGAGTCTGGGGTCCCTCTTGTGTGGCCCACGGCCCCTGCCTCTGCACGACGCCCCCGCCCCCCGGCACACTGCTCATGCTGTCATTCTTCAATGACCGCCTGCCACGGTGGTTCTGGTGGATCGGGAGGCTGTGTGTTTGAGTGTGTGTGTGTGAGTCCGCTTGCAGGCATGTGTGTATGGGTGATGGGATGGCTACAGCTGTGCTTTAAGTCAAAAGGAGTGTGTGTGCATGCGTGCGTGCGTGAGTGTGTGTGTGCACGTGAGTGTGTGAGTAAGGGGTTAGGATATCAGCAGCTGTGCTTAAAGTCAAAGAGTGTCTAACTGTGGTTTTGCATACGGGGAGTTGGGAGGTCAGGGGCTGGGCTTCACATGTGTGTACACGCATGTGCACATGGGTGTGTGCTTTAATGCAGGGAGTGACTCCGTGTATAGGGCTAGCCTTGGCGTGGGGGGCCAAGAGGGGCTGTCTTGGGCACGGGGAGCAGCGCAGCACAGGGGTCTGCTTCTCAAGCGCTTGGGAGCAAGTGGAGTATGTCTCTCCCAGACTCCGTTGCCTGTGTTTGTGAAAGTGACAGATGCTGCCTCCCTGGCCTCACTGCGGCGGATTAAGTCTGTGAATGCCACATGAGTCCGCACCCCAGTGGGGGAGGGTCCCCAGCCTGCTCTTGGGCGCAGATGTGTGGCCGCAGCCCTGGACAGTACAGGATCCTGGAGAAAAGGGCTGAAGTTGGTTTCTGCGAGGGAGACTGTCTGAACGGATGCCAGGGCAAAGGGCTCCACATGTGTGTACAGGCGCCTGTGCTCATGCTCACACGTTGGTCCGCGTTGTCCGAGGCACATTGTCGCGAGACACACACGTGTGCACGTGACTGCACTAGTGCCAGCTCCTCACGGCCGGCCAGATCCAGTCCATACTTCTCAGAGCCTCCATAGAGGGGCCCTGCAACGCTGTGCCAACCTCTGCTCTTCGGGCCACACCCCCAACCCGGCTGCGTCCTCCCAGGTCCCCGCAGCCAGCGTTCTGCCCTCGTACCTCTCCCACTTCCTTAGTGCCTGAGCGTCCTCAAAGATCCACCTCCCCGTTTAAACCCAAGCCTCCCTCCTTGTCCAGATTCCCAGTGACCTGGAAACTCCTTCCCAGCCCACAGTCCAGGCACCAGAATCTCGTCTAAGGCTGGGACAGGGTCCACATCAGAGTCTACGGTTGGTGTCCAATAATTGTCTGCAGGGAAGGAGTGATGGTGCCACCATCACCTGAATACCCCAGGGAACTGTACTTCATTTTCTCAGTGACTCACACTGCTCAATAAATACCCACCGAATAAGGGGACCTAGTATGTGGGGCCACCACCTCCAGCCTCCTTCTAACTGTGTCAGAGCTGGAAAAGCTGCCTGCCCCGAGCCTCTAATGAAAGTGGGGCTGTGGGCAAGTGAGGGAAGGTGCACCTGCCTTGCAAAGCCACCCTGTGCATCGGGAAGATAGCTGTACAGTCCGGGGCTCACCAGCAGGGGTTGGGGGGAAGGTAAGCTCCTCTGTACCCCTGTCTTTGAACAGGCCCAGCCCCAAACTGTCACCAAGAGAATGGGCTCTTGACCTCGCTCATTTGCCAACTTTCCCTTCAGGATACAAAGCGAGACCCAGGTCCTCGAAGCCCTCACTGAGCCAATAAGGCATCCATCCACCTGACAGGTCCTGGGAGACAGGTTGTCTCAGGGGGCAGGGAATAAGCGGGGAAGGCGCCAAGGCCGAGAAAGGACATGGTGCTAGGACAGCTAAAGGGAGGGGGACAGACCTCTAAGGACAGACCGAGCTTGGAACCAGGAGTCCAAAGGCCTCGGCGCTACCACTGCTTGGTAGCTTACAGACTGGGAGGATGGTATGCACCTCAAACCCTCACCTGTGAAAGGGGCACCATCAGGGCTACTATAAGAGCTAGGTGGATGTAAGAGGCATATCATCATCACCATCATCACCGTCATTATTATTACTATCAGATTGAGAGGTGTTGGGCCCAGGGGAAAAATGATGAGCGATATACATTTAGAAGAACAGAGCCCAGCCTGAGGAGACCCCACATCACTCTCTCCTCAAACAATTCCCCATACCTGGGTTTCTCTAGCATTTCAATCCTGAAAAAAAATCCTGGAAATTAACCAGCACACATCAGACATGGAAACTGCTCCCTTGCCCTCACTGAGGTCCAAGCAGCCCCTGGCATGGCCATCTGTCCCCCACAGGCCTGCATCATGCCCCCCACATTAGGATTATGAGCCAGGGCTCTGACAAGCCCTACCCAGTGGGGAGCTGAGATTGAGGCCCCTCACTTGGCTGTCATTCTAGCGGGAGAAGGGGTTCTGGCCTGTGGCCCCTACACATAAGGAGCTAGTGTGTATGAGCCCGAATGGAGGTGGCCTGGGGTGGCCACCGATAGATCCGCGGGAAAAAGAATCTGGCCAGCATGCTGTCTAGGATATATAGGCTAACCTCTATGACACACACAGCATGGGTGTGGGCACGCGCGTGCACGCACACACACACACACACACACACACACACACTGTGGCCAAGTTCTTTCCTTACCACGGCCCCTGTCACAGACACCCTCCATTTTCCCTGCAAAGACTGACAGAGGGAAGTGAGGGTAACCAAGGGCCCCAAGAATGGCACTGCAACTAACCAGAGGGTTGGCCAATAGCTTAAGGGAAATGGGGATGGGGATCTGGACCTCTCGATGGGCACAAATGGGCCTCTGTCCAGCATTACCCAGAAATCAGGAAGTAGACACAGAACTGCGTTACCAGCAACTAGAGATGCAGACTGCAGCCCTGATCTGCCTCCCTCCTGGCCTGCTTGCCACCCCATGACACGGGACGCTTTGTTACCAGGAAAGAGCCAGGGAAGGTTTCTGTGGGCAGGCTGACTTCGGGGAGGGGGCATCTTTTCTTGTTTTGTTTTCTTGAACCCAGCTTCAAGGTTGCTGTGCAAGCATGCTGTCAAGCCCACCCATACGCCTATGACCTCTGCACATATCTTTCATCACTGCACCCAGACCCTGCTTCGTAAGCCCACCCTCCCCCTGACCCAGGCCCCACAGAGACACCTAACAAAAACAACAGTGATAATAACAATAATAATAGCTCTGTGCAGCAGCGGTACTTTCATATGTGACTTTATTTAACACAGACCCTCGTGTGCACACACCACGTTCGGACCTAGTACACACACGCAGAACCTCTACTCCAACCACACTGCACGTACGCACTGACGCACCCACTGCCGATGCCAGACTTGGCACACAGAGCTGCACACGTGTGGATGGCTGCCATGCACAGAGCCAGCGAGTGCCTCCCAAGTGCACACCCAGCGAGGGGACCCCTGAATGTCCAGACAACGGAAGAACCAGTATAAATGCATGTACTGGCCACAATGGGGACCCCCGGTACCCACCCCCTGCGGAACACACATGTCATGATTCTACACCTTTGACTCCTCGCTCTGCCCAGGCTCCCAAGCCCCGCACACAGTCAGTCCATCCTGAACACCTCTTGCAACGCACACGGGCCTTGTATACACACACACACACACACACACACACACACACAGAGCGCCGCCATGGTCTGAGTCTGTACACACCAGCCCCCCACTGCGCAATGATGCTATATTCTCATGCCCTGGGGGAGGGGGGCAAATTCACCAAACAAGATGGCAAGAGACTAAAATCTACGGAGTTAAGCAGCTCATGGGGTCTTTCTCTACATCTAGGACCTGCTCCCCAACTCCTCAGGCCCCAGGAGCTAGGGAGAAAGTGGGGAGTGGTCAGCAGGTCAGAGGCTTTCTCTTAGGACCTTTTACCTGGGACTCAGAAGCTCTAAGGACCCTCTCGGATGGACCACCCCCCCTCAATTTTCTCCCCTTTTCACTTCCCACTAGCCATCCGTGTCATTTTCTTCTCTGTCCACACCCTTCTCTCTCAGTGGGGCTGAGTCCACAGCCATGAGCCCTCACTTAAGGTATTCCCCTCCCCCTCGGATGGCCTCAGTGAGCATCCAGTGGGACTTCTCCAGGAAGCCAGAGGAAATAGGGGGTGGCGCTAGAACCCCAGGGCAGACCCAGGCCCCCAGCAGGGAAAAAAGATGGAAGAAATACTTGGGGGTATGGAATAGGGGTTAGGCTGTGGTGGGAACTCAGGGGATTCTTGTCTTTGCACAGAGCCCCTCTCCCTGGCACCCTGCTCAAGGCCAATGCTACCAAAGTGATGAATAAATGAAACTGAGGGAGGGGATAGAAAGGACAAGGCAACAGGGAAAATGAGTGGCAGGGAGGAAGAATGAAAGAAAAGGGGAAAGGGGGGAGGGAAAAAAAGAAAAAGAAAGGAAGGGGTGGAGAGAAAGAAGATAGGGAAAAAAAGAAAAACTGAGTGGGGAGGAGAAAGCTTTTATTGAGAGGAGGAAGAGACAAACTGGAAAATAGGGAGAAAGAGAACCGGCAAGGGGATGGAGGAAAAGCAAACGAGAGAGGACAGGAGAGGAAGAAAAGAGAAGGGAGCACAGAGGCAGGAGGAGGCTGCCAGAGGGGTTCCCCAAGTTACAGACTTTGCCCAGAGAGCTGAGGGGTGCACCCTAGCTCCCCAACATCACTCGCCAGCCCTGGAGCTCCGCTCCCACCTCTCCTCCTACCAGAAACACCGTCGCGTCGCCTCTCCTCACCCCATCCCAGCTGCTCCCTCTCCTATCTTCCGCCCTGCGGGCAGTCCAAAGCACCCCGTTTCTTTCTCTTGCCCCTCATTTCCACCCCCAGCCCGTTCTGGTCCCCCGTGCCCTCTTACCTCTCCCCCCCATGCACCCTGCTTGCTTCGGAGCTTCATACAGCATCAGCAACAAATATCCTCACCATCATCACACTAAACCGGCCCCCACACCCCCAGGAAAGGGAGAAAAAAAAAAAAAAGCAGGCGGCACCACCACCAGCCCTGACCCCCTCTCTCCTCATTTTCTCCACAGTTGCCCCTTCCCCAAATGCAGGGTCAAAAATGGGGATCCCGCCCAGCTCGGGGAGCCTCTCCAAAGCGCGGAAGCCAGCCGGAGCGGATGCCACCTCGCCTCTCTTCTCTGCACTCGCTCCTTTTTGTATACGACGGCCCCGGCTGCGATGTGTTTTATTTTCATCGGCTTTTTATTGATATTATTGTTTTTCTCTTTTTCTTTATTTTTTGCTTGGGGGCGGCAGCGACGAAGCGCCCACCGCCTGGTCTCCGCCGCCAGCTCCCGGCCGTCGGCTCTTTCTCTCTCCGCGCTGCTCTCGCCTCCCTCCTTTCTCTTCTCTGTCTCCGGTCGCTCCTCCGTCCTCTCGGCTCCGTCCTCAGTCACTGCGCTCTCTCCTCTCTACGGCCTCCAGCCCCACGCCTCTCCTTTCCCCATCCTTCTTGCCCCTTCTCCCCTTTTTCTCTCCCTCTTCACCTCCTCTCCGTCCCCATTTCTTCCCATCCCTCCCCCCACCAACCACGCACATCTCCTTTGGTTCCCTCGCCGCCACCGACAGCAAGCCACCCCCCTCGCCCCCAAATAATAAAAATATCCAGCCGAGGGCAAAGCCCCGACGCCGGGCGCCGGGAGGGAGGCGAGAGGGCCGGGGCCGCAGCGGCGGCGGGCAGCCGGAGCGCGGTGCAGAGCGAGCGGCGCCCGCCCGGCTCCCGCCCGGAGAGCTCTCTGCAATAGGCCGAGCCGGCTGCATTAAGCTTCTTGCAATCAATAAAGCGCGGGTCAGATTATGCAAAGCGCAGATATTAATATGCAAAGTTTTAAAGATTTTTAAATGGAAGGGCGAGCGCGGCGCGGGCGGGCGGGCAGGGGCTGCGAGGGGAGAGGGAGGAAGGGAGGGCGGGCGGGCGGGCGCGCAGGCGAGCTGGGGAGAGGAGGAGGCTGCCCGCCGCCCGCCCGCCCGCCCGCCCGGCTGCGCCGCGCCGCCTTGCCTTACCGCTGCTCCCATCGGTAGGCGCCGCTGTCTTCGCCATGCGCGTCAGCTGCACGGCTCCGAGGGGATGGCCGAGGAGGAGCCGCCGCCGCCAACGCTACCCCCGCTCCCGCTCCCGCTCCCGCGCCCGCTCGCTGCCTGCTGCTGGCGCTGCTCTGGCCGCTGCTCCTCGCCTGAGCTGCCGGCGCGAGCCCAGGCGCGCGCCATCCCCGGCTCCCACCTTGTCCCCATGGCAACCCCGGGCCCAAGGATGCTCAGAGAGAGAGCGCGAGCGAGAGAGCGAGGGGGGAGAGAGGGAGAGGGAGAGGGCGGGGAGCGCAGGGGACACGGAGGCAGGGAGAGGCCCGAGACCCACAGAGACACAGAGACGCGCAGAGACGGAGCAACTCAGAGATATGCAGAGATAGGCTTGAAACAGACAGAGACGCAGTGACAGAGATAGGGGAGGGGCGGGGAGTAGGGGGGGACACCGGGACAAGGAGAAGCCCAGAGACGCAAGAGATACACAGAGACACAAAGAGACACAGAGACACAGAAAGAGACAGAGGGGAAAGGGAGAGAGCGGGGAGCAGAGGGGGACTCAAAGGCAGAAAGAGACCCTGAGGCACAGAGACACCCACAGATAGAGAGACATCCAGAGACAGAGAGAAAAGGGAGAGGGGAGAGGGCTGGGAGCACAGAGCACACAGAGGCAGGGAAAGACTCATAGAGACAAAGAGATACCCAGAGACAGAGACACAGAGATACACAGAGACACACAGAAACATATAGACCCAGGGACAGAGACAGAGAGGTGGGGAGCAGAGAGAGACTCAAAGGCAGGGAGAGTCCTCAAAGAGACACCAGAGACACAGAGACAGGGAGGAAAGGGAGAGGGGAGAGACAGTGGTACAGGAGACTTGAAGGCAGGGAGAGACTAACAGAGGCAGAGAGATGTCAGAGATACATGGAAACATAAACACCCGCTCGGTGCAGGGGAGGCGGGGAGTGGCAAACAGGGGCACGAAAGCAGAGAGGCACCAAGAATCACAGAGACACTCAGAGACAAAGAGATAAAGAGAAGAGGTCCATGCAGAGAGAAAAGAGATAAAGGACCAGAAAGACAGCCACAGAGAAGCAGACACACAGACAGGAGATAGAGTTATATATCTATATCTATAGATACAGATATATAAAGAGAGAGAGAGTCAAAGAGATAGATGCAGAGATAAGAGACAGACATACAAGAATCAAAGATAGGAGAAAGAGCTACACTCAGAGTTGGAGAGATACAGAGACAGGAAGACAGAGACAGAGAGACAGGCACAGAGAAATAGACACGGAGATAAGAAAGACATGCAGAATCAGGGAGTATGAAGAAAGAGCCATGGGGGGGGGCAAAACCAAAAAGACACGGGCAGAGACCAAAAGATATGGAGATAGAGGCAGAGAAGAAGGCACAGAGAGAGAGAGAGACAGAGAGACACAGGCAGACAAGGAGACAGATTGGTGAGAGGTAGACAGAAACACAGAGAAATAGGAATTCTGAAAGAGAACCTAAGAAACAGAAAGAAAGAAGAAAATGTGCAAAGAGAGACACAGAGACCAAAACAGAAAAAGAGACAAATAGAGGCAGTAAGAGAAAGCAAAGAGAGATTTTGAGAGTAAGAGTGCTAAGCAGAGAAACAGGGACAGAGACTGCAGAAGACAGGGAAGGAGACACCGAAGGAGAGAGAGAGAGATGGTGAGATGGAGACAGACACCAGAAGAGGCTTTCTGGTGGACAGAGATCCATGGGGAGATACAAGACAGAGACAGCAAGAGACAAATGAAGAATCAGAAATTGAAACTAAGACTTGTAAGAGAAGGGGGGACAAAGAGACAGAGCCTAGGGAAGGCAGAACCAGGGCAGGCTCGAGGCGGGGGGGAAGCAGAGCCCAGGAGAGTGACAAGTGGGTCTAGGGGAGCACCCACGGGGACAGAGCAGGTGGGGAGAACAGTGGGGATGAGGAGGGGAGGGGAGGGTGGAGGGCAGTATCCACTCAGTGAGCACCTCCCCTATGCCAAGCACAGTAAGGCTGGGAGGGAGAGGAAGGAAAGGGGGACTGAGGGGGAAGGGACCCTGGGCAAGGGAAGGTTGGCGCCCGGTCTGGGGAGGGCACGTGGCTCCTACCCCAAGTCAGAGGGGGGCGCTGCGCTGCCAGGAGGAGGATGGGGCTGCGAGTGGTACCCAGACCTGACGGGGATTGGGGAGGGGGAGGAGGAGCATCGTGGAGTCTCAGCTTCGCAGCCGCAGCTGCCCGAGGACGCTTTGTTACCCACCCTTCTGCTGTCCTTTGCGGACTGCGCGGGCACGCGGGACCCTGGTGACATGGGTGTGAGAGAAACACGAGAATCACCAACTGCCCACGTGTACAGAGAAGGCTCCAGGGACCTACACTGCAAGCGCGGAACAGAAATAAATACAGGAAACACCTACCCCGCGGGCGTACAAAGTAAGTACACGGGACATGTGCGGCGCATAACAGACTTGGAACTACCTCCTAACCCTGTACTCGGCAGCCTCTTGGGACCCTCACTGTGTGCACAACATAGGTAAATGCAAGAACCACCTATCCCATGTGCATACAAAGTAGGTACGGGGACTTAGGCAGCACATGCATGAGCAGTGGAACCACTTACTGATAACCCCCACCCCCGCACAGAGCAGGGCCCCCGACTCCGCATACTCATGCACAACACCGATCAATACAGGAAGCGCCTGCCCGGCCTGCACACAAACCAGGCACATAGGACCTGTAGGGCATGAACATAAGGGACACGCAACCACAGAAGCAGCAGCTGCCCGGGACCCACACTGTGCGTGCACCACATAAATAAATGCAGGAAGTATCCTGGGGCTCATGCCTATAAAGTAGCCGCACACCTAATATTAGGACCTCCTGGTGTGAACATGACAGACACCCGTGAGCAGGTTCTAGAGACCCACAGAGTGCACACTACACAAGTGACTATAACGAATACCCACCCTGTTTGCCTACAAAGGCACAAGGGTGCCCCTAATAAGGAGGAAACTCAAAGGGGTGTGTGTAATGGCAACACAGGAGCAGCCCACCCTGGCAGGACCAAGAAGGAACAGTGGAGCCGGAAATGAGTATACCCAACAGAGTCCGGAGCACCCCATTGTGTGTGCACAGACACCCCGATGCCTGTTAGAAGGGAAGCCCCAGGCCAGGACGAGGGCCAAGGAGATCCTGTTCTCTATCTGACCCCCAGCAGCACCTAAAAGGACCCGCACGTCATTGGAGCTTGTCCCCTCCGAGAACGAGCAAGTAGGCAATAATTATGTATACGACGAGTTCACACTAAGCACTCAAGTACCGATGTTAATGATCCAAAAACGTTGATTGGATACATGCAAAGTCCTTATCAGGTGCTCACTGGACAGTACGCTGAGCGGTGGTGTTCCGCTGCCGATATAGGAAAGGCGCCTTTTAATTATCCAGGATACCCCGCTGCAACAGAGGCGTCGCTCACACACCACAGGCAGATCCAGAAGGAGCCTCAAGCAAGCCGTGGGGGCGGGTTGCCCTAACTGCTCTCAAGGGCTCCACACGAAGCCCGGAGTCAGGACCCCACGAGGCTTGAGGCAGCCACCAAGCACGTACAAGGATGTACACGGTTTGCTGCACACAACATGGGGAGAAGGTGCGTGCTCCCCCTGCTTCTGAAGGAGCCCCAACTCCAGAAGTACTGGGTTCCTGTGAGGAGTGTGCGGGCACGCGGGTCTGAGGGAGGCCGTGTCTGGGGATGGGTGTGCTCCTCCTGTGCCGGTGAACTTGTGCGTTAGCTCTCACTCCCTCCTCGCTCTTGCCTGTTCACATTCCAGGGATGTGTGTACAAATAACAGTACCTGGTATATACTAAGTGCAATATATTGTAAGCTATTGGGGAACCTGGGTGGCTCATTCGGTTAAGCGTCTGCCTTCAGCTTAGGTCATGATCGTGGGGTCCTGGGATTGAGCCCCGCGCTGGGATCCCTGCTCAGTGAGGGGCCTGCTTCTCCCTCTACCTCTGCCCCTCCTCCTGCTCCTTCTCTCTCTCTCTCACTCTCTCTCAAATAAATAAATAAAATCTTAAAAAACATATTGTAAGCTGTGGATACTCGTAATCGTGTGTGTACATCTGAAGGCACTTCTAGACGGACGCACATGCTCACGCATGCAACGCGTCTGTCCATGTGCCTGTGGCCACCCCTCTGGGTACGTGTGCGTGTGTGGACATCTTTGTGTCTGGGTCCCCAGTCTGGCATCTCCCTTACAACCTGAGGAGCACACTGGGAGAAGGAGGAGGGAAGTGGACAGGAAGAGGGAAAGAGGAAAAGATGCAGCACTGGAATGGGGCCTAGGGAAGGAGGAAAGGGCTCCAAGGATGGAAGCAGCGGGAGAGGTTAGGTGAGGAAGGAGGAGAATGGGTTGGGAGGAAGGAGGGAGGCTGGCAGAAGGAGAAACGGAGGCGAGTGGGACGCATTGGAGAAAGAAGAATACGGAGGAAGGTGCCAAGAAAAGGAAGGGGCCCAGGGATGGAGAGAGGCAAGGGAAGGAAATGAGAGACAGAGAGAGGTTTTTCTGGTCTGTACAAAATTTAGAGATTCCCCCAAGGGCCTCCCTCGGGAAGGTGTCTGAGTGGGGGATGAAGGAGAATGGCAGAAAATGGAGAAAAGGGAAAAGAAACCATAATGTAGCGACCCAGAATGGGAGAGTCAGCTGCCACCAGCATCCTAAAAGGGGCTCAGGAAAGAGGGGCCCCTGAGGCCCAGAGAAAGAGGTACATGGAACACGCCAGGCCGAGGCCGAGGCATAGAGGCATCTGAAGGGGGTGGGTCCTGCAGGAGGTAGGAGGAGAGCTGAGGGACTGGCAGACTCAGGGAGGCCAGGGCTCAATGGTGAGAAGGCCAGAAGGCCAGAAGAAAGCTGGGTGAGCAGGAGAGGGGGACAGAGGCACGAAGCTTAGCAAAGGGCAGAGCAGAGAGGACTTAGAGACTAGAAACGGCCAGGGAACATGCAGAAGCAGCTAGAGGAACACGTGAAGGCCACGGGCACCTGGCAGATGAGCCCTGCCTTATGCGCATCCAAGGTCCAGAGGCTCTCCTAGGTGGTCTCTCCCAGAACATTCCATTCAGTTCCATTTAAGAAAACATCTACCGAGGGCCAGTGTGTGCTAGTACTATGCTGTGAGCTGAAGACACAAAGGTGACCGAGGCACAACTCTGCCCTCACAGAAACCTGGTCTGGGGGCAAAAAGACAATAAACATGCAGTTAACTGAGAGAGGCAGCAACATAGATGAACCCCAGAGCAAGGAGAGAGAAGCTAGACACAGAAGACTACACACTGTAGGATCCCATTTATATGAAATTCTACCCAGAGCAAAACTATAGCGACAGAAAAACAGATCCGTTGTTGGAAGTGCTGTGAGTAGGAGGGGACTTGTGGGGTAATGGGCATGTTTTGCATCATGATTGTGGTGGTGGTTACATGACTGTGTATGTGTGTTGGGCAAGGGGACTCATCATACACTCTGAACTGGTAAATGCTATGTTTAAATTATACTGCAATAAAGCTGACCAAAAATAAGTAAATAAATAAGCAGTTTTAAGCCAGAACATTAAGACTCAAGATGGGAAACACTTGGTCCTCTGTAGGCGCCAAGAGAAGGGAGAGGGGGCAGTGAGAGAGGGCTTCTAGGGGGAGAGGCCTGAGACAAGACCTGAAGGATAGCAGTGAGTGGCAAGACATTTCCATGGAGGAGGGACTTTCACATGGAGGCAGGTAAGAACGGGAAAAAGTGTGTCTTTTTTTTTTTTTTTTTAAGATTTATTTTTAAGTAATCTCTACACCTGACGTGGGGCTTGAACTCACAACCCAGCGATTGAGAGTCACAGGCTCTTCCGACTGAGCCAGCCAGGAGCCCCAGAAGTTCAGTATGTCTTGAGCCCAGAATGCAAAGTGGAATTAATGAGAGTAGAGAAGATCAAGGTCCAGAATACAAACCCCACACCGTGGGAGTACCTTGTTGAATAAGCCCCCCCTGCAGCACCAAAGGCCCACAAGAGGGAAACTGCAACACAGCACTGGGGATTGTGAATCTGCCCCTGGCTACCTCACAAAAAGGACTTCCTTCTTCTACCCTTCCAGAACTTCTTCCCTACTCCCTTCACTTCAGGACGTCCCTCCCCCTAGGAAACAGCCTCTGCAACGAGTCAACCTCCCAATCCCTGCCACAGCCCACATCAACCCCACAAACTTGCAGGTCACAGTAAATCCCTCCAACCTGGATTCCGTGTGGCCACTGCCCCCTGGTGGCTAGAGCCGTGCATTACTGAGGATGAAGGGATAGTCAAGCCAGGCATAGTCCCTGCCCCTCCAGGGCCCATCCAGGCCACTCCCATCACTGTCCCCTTCCCAGACTTCCTCCTCCTTGCTAAATCCAACAGGCGCGTCTCAGTCCTGTGTGACTTGCCTTGTCTATAGCACATGGGCACAACCGTCTTAAAAATCCTCTTTGCATCTAAGAAAACTCACTCTCTTGGTTCTGCTCAGTCTCAGCTGCTCTCTCAGGGTGAATTTTCCCCTCCCACAACTGCCTTCTCTAAGCTGGTAAACCCAAATACTTCTCCATCTTTTTTTTTTTTTTAAGATTTTATTTATTTATTTGACAGAGAGAGAGACAGCCAGCGAGAGAGGGAACACAGTCAGGGGGAGTGGGAGAGGAAGAAGCAGGCTCCCAGCGGAGGAGCCTGATGTGGGGCTTGATCCCAGAACGCCAAGATCACGCCCTGAGCCGAAGGCAGACGCTTAACGACTGAGCCACCCAGGTGCCCCCCAAATATTTCTCCATCTTATCCCTCTCGCCCAAGCTTCAGACCCAGATATCCAGCCACCTCCTGGAGGCCTCAAAGGCACCTCAAAATCAAAATGTCCAACCTGAACACACTGCCTTCTCCCCCATGCCCCAACCCCGCTCGATGTGGGTTTCCTCTCCTCATACTGGCACCTCCATCCGACCCAGCAATCAAGTCAGAAAAATGGCCCCCAGCCTTGACAGCCTCTTTGTCATGTTCACCTCCAAGTCAGACTCAAAGCCCCATCCAGTTCATTTACCTTCTTAATATTAAGATGAACCATATAAAAATTGCCAATAGTTGACCGGCTGTTTCTTACAAAGCAGCAATTTCATAGGTTTCAACCGATTTCTCAAATCCATCCCCTCTTCTCTTCCAGTGATCCCCGCCTTCAGGTCCTCATTCAGGCCTCCATGCCTCCTGCTTGGCCTGATGCACCTGCTTCTTACCTGGCCTCCCAGCCTCCAGTCCTGCCCTTTCTAGTCCATCCTCCACAACTGGCCACTGGGGCGATCTCTCTACAACACGACTTTGATGAAATCACTCCCTGCTTCAAACTCTTTCAGGGCTCCCCGTTGCCAATAGGATGAAAGCCAAAACCTTCCTTAGCCAGTTTTTCAGGCCCTTCCCAGCATCTGGCTCCCCTCCTGTGCCAGTCAGCACCCACTATGCACTGTATACTACAACCAAACCAGACCAGCACCACTTCCTTGAATTGGCTTCCTCCGACTTCCTACCCTTCGCACATTCAGTTCTCTATAACTGGAATGTCCTTCCCCCTCTACTCCCCCTGGCTAACTTCAATTCGACTTCAAGAACCATTTCATAGGGGGCGCCTGGCTGGCTCAGGCAGCAGAGCATGCGACTCTTGGTCTCTGAGTTCAAGCCTCACATTGGGTGAACAGATTACTTTAAAAAAATAAAGCATTAAAAAAAAAAAGAACCATTTCATATATCCTAGGCTATCATAAATCTCCCGCTTATACATTCATGCATTTAATACACACAGCTGGAGTACCCATATAAGTACGATCTCCATGGAAGGTACTAGGGATGCAATAGGGAGAGAATACAATTCCTGCCCTCAAGAGCTCATGGTCCAGTAGGAGAGACAAGCACATCAATAAATCAGAACAATGTGGTGTGCTGGGACACAATACCAGCCTGGGAAATTTTTCTTGAGTTTTAAAGGGGAAATAGTTCTCCTGAAGTTGGAGGGGCATTAAAATCAGAGAGGACAGTATGAACAAAAGCATGCATGTGAGGAAGAACAGGTTGTATGCAGGCAGGCAGTGGGGTTGCTAACCTTTATGACAGAAAGATGCTGCTGGAAAGGCTGGATGGGGCCCTATCATTAAGCATCTTTTGATCTCAGAGGCCATGGGGGTTTTCATCAAGGTCAGCTCTGTGTTTTTCAGAGGGCAAGAGTAGAGGCAAGAAAAGCCAGGAAGCTGTTGCAATAACCCAAGCAAGAGGAGCTAAAGGCTGATATTGTGACATTATTATTAGCAACACAGAGCAGGCGACTGGTTTGAAAAACCCTGAGGTAAATCAAGTCAGCAAGGCTTATATTTGGATGTGAGGGGGAGGGAGAGGGTGGCGTCAAGGGTGATGGCCATGTTTCTCTCCTGGATGACTAGGGGGATGGAGGCGCCATTCTTTGAGACAGGAGAAAATACAAGGAGGCACAGAGGTTATTCAAAGAGGTTCTTTTCAGAACCTCTGATGTCTGAGGTGTCCATGGGACATGCGCTGGATCCAGCAGTCTACATTGGTTCTGCAGTTGCTATTAGGATATATTCATGTGCAGTATCACGGACAGAGTCTGGGCCGAAGGTCTGGCCATCACCAGCATACTGGTGAGAGCTAAAATCCTGTAGGTGGATGACGTCTCTCAGGAAGACCATGCAGAATGAGTAAAGCTATGGGCCAAGAAAAGAGCCTGGGAAAGAGCCACATTTCAAAGATGTGCAGAGGAAGAGGAATCCCTATGTGGACCAGAGAAGAAGCCATCAGGGAGGAAGAAGAACCATGAATGTGCTAGGTCATGTGGTAGGCAGCCTCTAAGAGGCACCCAGTGACCCCTGCCTCCTGCCTTGCGTGATCCCCTCCCCATGAGTATGGGCTGGACCTAGCGACTCACTTCTCAGGAACAGACTATGGCAGAAGTGATGGGTTGTAACTTCCAAGATTAAGTTATAAAAAGACCACAACTTCTGTGCATGCTTACACGTCTTTCTCCCTTTCTCTCCTCTCTCTCTCCTTCCCTTCCCTGATCCCTCCTTTGGATCACCCACTCTGGGGAAACTATGGCATGCTATATCCCTCACACACACAACCCAAGCCTTCAGACGCGATCACAACCCCTCCGCTAAGCCGCTCATGGATTCCGGACTTGCAGAAACTATAAGATAATAAATGTCTGTTGTTCTGAAATGCTAAGTTTTGCACATCAATTTGTTACACAGAAGCCAAAGGAGGAAAGACTTTCAAGAGAAAGGTACTGGTCAATGGAGTCAAAAACTGCAGATAAAGACTGAAAAACGTCCTTGAATCTGGTAAGAGAAGGTCACGCACAAGCTCAGTGCAAATGGTTCCAGTGAGTTGAGGCTCAGACGGGAGATGAAGGCTGGGGCTGCTGAGCAGGAGTGCTCTGCATCGCAGACATCCATTGTTTCTGCCTGCCCAGCATCCATTTCCCCCTCGTCTATGACAGCTCCCTGATTTTTCTCTGAGTAACCACCCTTGGCCTACCAGATGCGATTCCATGAGACTGTCCGTCAGGATGCCCAGCTGTCCACAGGCCAAGGGGAGACCACATGACTCAAGCCGCACCAATCAGAGGTTCTCCCTGGAATTTGAATCGTGAGCTTACGTGACCTGCGGCTGGAACCTGGTTGGAGCTGACTCATGCGGCAGCCAAGGCCCTGAGAAAACTGTTATTCCTTCCTGCTGTCTCCATCCCTGCCACTGTCCTGGTTCAAGTCCTTTCGGAAGCAGGGCTCTTCAGTCTCTCCCTCCATCTTGTGTGCCACCCTCATTTCCTTCTAATCAATTCTTTTCTTGCTTAAGCTCGGAAGTCAGTCTCTGTTGCTTGCAGCCAAAGAACCCTAACTCATTCATATTCTTTCAAGAATTTTGGATGGGATGAGAAGGAGAAAAAACGACAAGCACTAGAGGTAGAAGGAGGTAGAGGCTCTTTGTTAGTTTTTAAGGCAGTAGAAACTTGGACATATTTATAGGCTAAGAGAGAAGAGAGAAAAGGAGGACTGTTGAAACAGAGAAGGTAAGAATGATGGAGTGATGCTCTGGGAGTCATGATGGGCTGGGCAATGCAGGGGGGAGAGGCTGGCCTGGAACACAGCCTGGAGAAGTGAAGTAAATCTGGATGTGGATACCTATAGGTTTGAACAGGAAGCTCAAGGAAATCACGACTGATTTGCCTTAATTGTATTTGTTGAGACTGAAAGGGCAGTGTTGGGGGTTACTTGTGGGAGAGTGGTGACAGAGAGGCTGGCCAAGAAGCTGGACTACTTTGCCACCATCCTTCTCTGAGCTGGTCTCAACCACCTGGACCAAGGCTAGGGATATGCTGCTAGATGAGGCAGAAGGCCCCAGCATAAAGCAATCAAGAGTGTACTGGTCATTTTCCCTTTGCCCTTCCAGGTCCACTCTTCACCCTTCTCTACCCATATGGACAACATCCCCTGGGCTCCCTTACCCTCTGACATCTAGCTGGGACCTCCACAGAAGCACCAGCAGGTTAGAGTGGGAGAAGAAAGCACCATTCCGGATACTTCTTCTCCTCCTCCCAGCTCTGTGTCTGTACCATGCTTCTGGCAGTGGCTGTACCTTTCACAACTTCAGCGCCTCTCAGGCATGTCCCATGGCTCTCACTGGGCTCCAGTAGTACCATTTCCTTTCCTCACCCCTGCAGGCCTAAGGATGGTCACAACTTCCTGCTGCTTTCACCTCCCTTCTTGGTTCCCTCAACCCTGCTCACACCTCTGCAAATAGTTCCTTCATTAAATTATCTTCAAAATCCCAGCTGTGATGCCCTCTGTTTCCTGCTGGGACCCTGACTATTAGAGAGCTAGCGAGAAAGATCAGATAGTCTAATATGAGGCTCTGGCTGGGCAGGGAAGGGAGAGAAGCCAGGAGGGGTCTGGTCAACTGGCCCCAAACAGAGGGATCAGGGGAGTGGAGCTCTCTGTGAGTTAATCTACAGGTGTGATGGCAGTGGGGGCCTGGGGGCCTGGAAGGCAGGATCAGAGTGCAAGATACTGGATTTCAGGCATGGAAAATAGTAGTGGGCTGTGGTTAAAACCAGGGCTTTTTTTTTGTTTCGTTTTAAAGATTTTTATTTGTTTTTAAGTAATTTCCACACCCAAAGTGGGGCTTGAACTTACAATCCCGAGATCAAGAGTCACAAGTTCTACCAACTGAGCCAGCCAGGTGCCCCTAAAACCAGGGCTTTTTAATTTGGGACCCAGAGAATTCTGTTAGCATCCTGGTCCTGCCACTTCGCTATGCATCAGGCAGGGAAGTGACCCCACCTTCCTTAGTGTTCATCCTCACCTTTAAAATGAAGCTACTAATACCAACCTTGCAGGTTTTTGTGAGGGGTAAACACATGTAAACCATTTGGCACTATGCCTGACATGGGGTACGAATGCTCAGCAAATGTGCGCTATGTGTGCTGCACTTCCAAGTAATGACTAAGCCCAAGGTGTGGTCACGGGAACGAATGGCTGGAGTGGGATGAAGGTCAGCAGAGATGAGGTGGAAAGAGACCAAGAGGCTAGATAATTGGAAGGTTGAGTCATCAACCTTCCTCCAACCAGGGAGGTTAAGTATTCCAGTAGGACCGTGGCATGGGGTAGAGATACAGTCTGTGAGGAGGTGCCAGACTCTTCAGGAATGAGAGCAAGTGACCAGAGTCAACAGATGTCAATGAGGAAGTGGCATAGAGGGTGGTAGAATCGAAGACATAAGCCTCAAGGAAGCCCAAGTTCTGTGAAGCCAGATTAGAGTCAGTCTGTGCCTCTTCTGAGCTTCCACAGCTCCTTGTATGTCCCTTTCAGATGCCCAGTGATCATGTCCTCCACTAAGCCAGAGCTTGTCAAGGGAGGGATTGGATCTGACCCATCCTGTAGTAGCTAGTACAGAAGTATACATTGGCAAATGATTGTTGAATGGCTTGGGGGGTCAGGAAAGGAGCGCAGTTCTGGGTGACATTTAATAAAGTGTCAGGGCCAGGATGCTAAAGTAAGACTCTCTGGGTCCCAAATTAAAAAGCCCTGGTTTTAAGCACAACCCATTACTGTTTTGCAGGCTTGAAATCCACTATCTTGCACTCTGATCCTGCCTTCCAGGCCCCCAGGCCCCCACTGCCATCATACCTGTAGATTAACTCACAAAGAGCTCCACTCCCTTGATCCCTCTGTTTGGGGCCAGTTGGCCAGACCCCTCCTGGCTTCTCTCCCTTCCCTTCCCTTCCCTGCCCAGCCAGGGCCTCATATTGGACCATCTTATTTAAGTTTGACTTTGCCCCATTTGTCTCTCGCATTCTCTTTTAATAACCTAGTGACTTAAAAAAAAAAAGACCTCTTATTCAATTTAAACAAATGTTCCCTGAGGGGCACCTGGGTGGCTCAGTGGGTTGAGGTTGGCTCAGGTCATGATCTCAGGGTCGAGATCGAGCCCCACATTGGGCTCCACACTGGGCATGCTCCCCTCTCCCTTTGCCCCCACCCCTCACTCACTCTCTGTCTTTAAAAAAAAAAAAAAAAAAAAGACAAATGTTCCCTGAGATCTCATACATTCTATTCCACCTATCTAGAATACCCTTGCCCATTCTATCCACCCAAAGACTTCCTACTCCTCATTCAAGAATGAGCAGAAATTAATCATCAGGGAGAAGAAAAATAAACCACAATGATTCCACACGTTCATCAGATTAGCAAAATTAAAGTATCTGACAATATCAAGTGTTAACAATGATGTGTAAAGAGAGGATGCAAAGAGAACTCTCATTCAGTGCTGGTGGGAGAGTAACCTGGTACAAACACTTTAGAAAAATAGTTTGGGGGCGCTTGGGTAGCATAGTCGTTAAGCGTCTGCCTTCGGGTCAGGGTGTGATCCCGGCATTCCGGGATCGAGCCCCACATCGGGCTCCTCTGCTGGGAGCCTGCTTCTTCCTCTCCCACTCCCCTGCTGTGTTCCCTCTCTCGCTAGCTGTCTCTCTGTCACATAAATAAATAAAATCTTAAAAAAAAAATAGTTTGGCAACGTGGTAGGCTACAAAATGTCTCCCGAAAGGTGTCTACGGCTTAATCCCTGGAATCTGTGAATGTGATCATGGATGGCAAAAAGACTCTGCAGATGTGGTTAAAGTAAGGATTTTGAGACGAGCAGATTATCCTGATTATTTGGGTGGTCTCTAAATGCCATCACATGTGTCTTTATATGAGGAAGGTCGAGGAGGATATGACACAGACAGAAGAGGAGGCAATGTGATCACAGAGGCAGAGATTGGAGGGATGTGGCCACAAGCCAAGGGATGCTGGCAGCCACCAGAAGTTGGAAGAGCCAAAAAGCAAATTCTTCCCTAGAGCCTCTGGAGGGAGTATGGGTCTGCTGACACCTTGATTCTGGCCTAGTGAAAATTTTAGACTTCTGGACTCCAGAACTACAGAGAATACATTTCTGTTGTATTAAGACATCATATGTGTGGTAATTTATTACATCAGCTATAGGAAACAAATATGGGCAGTATCTATCAAACCTGAACATACCCATGTCCAGCAGTTCCGCTTCCAGGTATATCCCAATAGAAATGTAAGCATTTGTTCACCAAAAACCATGCACAACAACGTTCGCAGCAGCATTATTCATAACAGCACCAAACTGGAAACAACCTAAATGTCCACCAACAGTGCAATGCATGAAGCACCTGGGGGATGTTCATAAAAATGAGTCAACTACTAACAGACACGTGGAAGAATCTCACAAACACAACCCTGAACAAAGAAAGCAGACACAACAGAAGACATATTGTACGATTCCATTTATATCAAGTGCCAGAAGAGAGAAAATTAACTACATCACCGAATGACATAAAACATGCACACACACCCCCACAAAAAAGCAAGAAATTATTACTGTAAAAGGCCAGATAGTGTTCCCAGCTAGGGGAAGTGCTGGGGCGGGGGGGGGGGGGGTCGTGGTCAGGAGAGAGCACATGACAGCCAGGTTGGGGGGGGTGAGGGGCTTCTGGGGCGTGGTAAGGTATTTCTTAACGTGGGAGGCACAGGTGTTTTACAACTGACACCATATATCCGTTGTCCGTACTTTTTGGAATGTTCTATTTCACAGTCGAAACGTATGGTGGTGGTGTTGATTCTAAACAGAGCAAACAGAGGTCCGATCCACGAGGCCTTCCTGGAGCCCTCCACTCAGTGTCCTCTGGGCTCCTTCAGCCTCTGCTGCTTATTCAGTCACCGCCCACCCTGGGCTGTGACCCGCGGTGGCCCGGCGTGGCTCGCCCGCCAGCACAGGAGCTGTGAGGCCAGCGCCCAGCCAGAGCGCTGCCCGGGGTCCGGGCGGACGGCTCGGGACAGGCGCGGGGCCGCGACCCCCGGCACCCGGGGCCCCCTGCCTCACGCTACCACCTTCAAGCCTAATTGTACTGTAACTGTCATCGTGGCCTGCCCGCGGGAGCAGACAGCCGCTGACTCCGCACCGCCACTTACCTCTGACTCTGCCTGTCCATCCGTCTCTCTGCACCCCGTTGGGGCATGTTCCCTAAGGCCTTCCCGGGAGCTGTTCTCTCTGCTGGAAGGCCCCCTCTCTGTCATTTTGTTGAGCTCCTACTCATCCTTCAAGAGCCAGCTCCGGCCTCCTCTCCTCTGTGCAACCTGCCTTCCTCTGAGCTCCCACAGGTCCCTATTTCGCCTGGCCGCAGCCTGTCCATGCCCTGCCCCACAGAATCCTTCTCGACTCCTGAAGCTCTTTCATCTCCCTGGCTTGTCCTCAAGGCCTGGGTCTGACACACTCTGGGCCTCAGGGGTGTGTCGGTCACCCCCGGTGTTCGGCGCGGGCTCTGGCAAGTCCCAGCCAGCTCCACGGCGCACGCGCTCACGGAGGCTCTGGAGGCGAGAGACATCTCCTCAAGGTTCCCGCCACCGCCGACTCCTGGCATGCACTGCGCCTGCGCGGGCGCCGGCTGCCTCGCGGTTAGGCGTCTCTACGTCCGGCATGCGCTTCCTGGCGAAAGAGGCGGACCCCCGGCCGAAGAGGGCGGGGTGGGCGGGGCCTCGAGACCGGGGAAGGGCGGGGCGCGGGCGGGACATGGGCGGGGCCCGTGTCACGTACCTGACGCGTGCACTGGGCCTAAAGCTCCCCCAGCAAGGGGGCGGGGCCCCTCATTCGTAAAGGATGGAGAGACAAGCCTCAAAGTCCGATGATGAGGCCGATTCTGCAATTCAGCCCAGCGGAGGCAGGACCGGCAGCAGCTCCCACCCCCAAGTACAGAAAACCACAAACCTTGAAGAGAAAACCTACTCCCGCCCAGACCACGGATAGTTCCCCAACCGGAGGGAAGAAGGGGCGTGGAAACCCCCCCACCTGCCTCCCCAACCTGCGTCCACTAGGGGAGAGAGGCTCTCGAGCTCACTGCTTCTCCATCCCCCAGGCAAGTCACCTCCCCTCTCTGAAGCCCATTTCCTGTCAAAAGTGGGGGTAGAATCCCTACTTCACATAAGCTAAGCATTAAATAGATCTTGAGTAGGTGCCCAGCAGACCTTAGCTCCCTCCCAGGGTGGGTAAAGGTATAGTCTGAAGTCCCAAAGCAACTAGCTAGACCAGGTCCTGACTCCAGGACAGGACTCAACCCCTAGACTTGCCACAGTGTCCCTCTACACCAATACAGGCCAGGGGTCCAGGTTCCCAAGTGTGGGCAGGAGCACCCCTTACCCCAGGAAAGGCCAGCGGTCCCTGCCCATCCCCTCACCCACCCCCATTGGCCAGCCCAGTTCCCTTCCCCCACAGGAAGGAAAACCTTGGTTATTGTGTAAGAAACCTGGGTTCCTAAGCCCTTAAACAAGGGGTAGGTAAAGAACAGGAGGCCACAACCTCCTGTAGCCACAAAGCAGCGGGAAGCAGTGTTGGGACTTGAGAGGAAGAATGCAGGTCCAGATTTAAGAGGGGACTGTCCAGAAGGCATGAGGAGCCATCTGGGGAGGGACTCCAGGCAGAGAACTGTGGCTCATGACCCGTCTGGTTTCCAAAGCTTTGGGCTAGATAGCTGCCACCTCAGCAAATAAAATAAAAACATTAGTACTCCCAAGAACCTAACAAGAGCAAAACATGTGCAAATGGACATATTAGGGTTAGGACAGGTTATGACTCCAAGGCAGTATTTCCTTTGACAGATGAGGAAACTGAGACCCAGCGAGGCAGGCAGGCTACAGTAGCAGCAGCGGATGATGCTCCAGCATCCTGCCCTTCCTCTAGCCGGATACTGGGTCAGGAACCCCAGGAATGGTGCTGGGCCCAGGTCCTCATCAGCTCCTTCCTCTAGCCCACAAAGAAAGATTCCTAGGGAGCCTTGATGCCCACCCTAAGCCCCAATCCAGGGCAGTTTTATTGGTGCCATTTGTAAAAGGCCTTTCCCATCAGCCTCAAGCCTTGGCCTTCCCTTTCGGAGAAGGAAGTTGGTTCCTGATCCCGGCCCCATGGGCAACACACTTGGTCTGATGCTGCTGCAATGCACGTGTGACACTCCGGGTGCAGGACCCTGTGCAAGTCTGCGTCCAACTATGGGGAGCAAGAGAATGTGGAGAGCCAGGTCTGTGTATGGAAGCTGGGCAGAGCCCTGGCTGGCTAGAGAGATGTGTGGGCAAGGTGAGCAGGCCCCGTGTGCACCCTAGCCCCAGCGCCCAGCGTGGCTGAGGTCCAGGGTCGGGGGCAGTAAAATCAGAGATCCTGAGAGAGAAGCCCTTAGGCCAAAGACATGTGTGGAGCAGGCCAGGGCAGAAGCCCAGGGGAGATTCAGGAGGGGGTAGTGTGCATGTGTGCACAGGCCACACGGTCAGGGACACGGTGTGCAGGGGGCCTTTGGTGAATGTGTAGCTATGCCTCCCTCCCGTTCTGATCTGCATGCCTGAGTCCCTGGCCTCCTGAAGCTGAGGGAACACACCAGAGGGTAGGGTTGGGAGGAGTCCGGGAAGGAAACTCAGGTGGAAGTGGTTTAGGCCTCAGAGCCCACATCCTGTGGGAGAGTCTGTCAAGGGGCCAGGCCATCTGTCCCAGTCCTCAGAGCTGCTGGAGTGACAGTCCTCTAGGGGCGGAGATGGATGTCCTCCGGGGGAGCAAGTGGCCCGGAGGCTAGGAGGTGGGTTCAGTCCTGCCAGGTCCAGGATCAGGAGGCCTCAGTCAGGCGCCGTCCTCCCTCCTCCTCCATCAGCAGCAGGCGGCGCCGGCCAGCCTCATAGTCGGCCTCGTCCACACTGACCAGCAGGCGGACAGCCTCCCGGCCCACAGCCTCACGAAGGGCCTCAGTCAGGAACACGCCCCGCAGGGCCTGCAGCAGGGCGCCACTCAGGTAGTCGCCCCAGAAGGCGTCCAGATAGGAGAGCTCGGAGAACTTGATGTCACACACCACGGAGCCCAGGTCCCGGGAGCGCAGCACCGCAGTGGCCTGCCCAAACACGTCCAGCTGCCGGGCCAGTGCCTGGGGCCGCCGGGAGGCCACGCCCTGCTCCAAGGCAGGCCCGTGCTCACAGTACTCTGCTCGCACCCTGAGCCGGATGTCTGCAGAGAAGGAGGGACTGGTCAGGGAGGGGCTAACATTCCACACATGGTGCAATGGGACTGGAGGGCCCACAACCCCTTCCTCCCACCCCAAGCCTCCTCCCACAGGCTCCTCCCACTGCCCCATGGGTTGCACTGCACCTACCCACATCCTTCCCCCTTCTGGTAACCACACCCAAGTACGGGTGACACCCTCCTATGGCCTGGCCTCTGTTATCTCCTGACCTGGGGACCTCCTCTCCCCTCACGTGCCCCACTCCAGCCTCAGCACCCTGCTGCTGCCCCACCCCCCAGGCAGGTTCTGCCCAGCCCTGCCTCTCCTTCGGCTGGGGATGCTCTGGCTGGCCCCCTGGCACCCGCTCCCTCACTTCCTTCAAATGCCACCTTCCCAATGAGGCCTCCCCTAACCTCCCGATTTAAAACTTTACCACCACCACCCCAGGCCCCGGCATTTCCAATTCCCCGGACCCTGCTCCATTTCTTCCCAAGGCACTTATGACCTTCTAACCTCGGTGCTTTCCCTTATACTGTCAACCTTATCACCTGTCTCCCCTGGGTGAGCCCCCTGTGAGCCCCTCGAAGGAAGGGACTGTTTTATTCACTGGTGTAGCCCTGCGGCACACAGTAGGCACTTGATATATATTTGTGAAAGAACCCAGGCATGGACTGATGGATTTGCCTTGCGACAACCGGCCTCACCCCCTCCTGCCGTCAGTGAGACTCCTGTGGGGCCAGCCACATCCCCAGCACCCACCCACCAAGCAAGCGCCACCCAGGAGTCTCAAGGCTAGAACTGGGCCGGCTCCAATGGCAGCAGGTACCCTCTTCCCTCAGAGGCTGAGAGGGTGGGCCATAAGCCTGGAGCTGCCGGGGGCCACTTGGCCACCAAGAGGGGAAAGCATGAGGCCTACCCAGGGTCAATGACAGAGAAGAAAAAAAAGGAGTTCCTCACACGAGCCCTGGAACACCCAGATTCTCAGCTACGATCAAATCCCTTTTTGCTCGGGCCAGTCGGAGCTGAGTTCCTGTGGCTTACGACCCTGCCCACATCTGCCCAAATGAGGTGGCACCTCTGTGCAGGGCACAGGACCCAGGACTTCCTAGACTGTCCCTGTAAATATGACCTCAGGCAGACCACCTCCCCGTGGGATTACTAAACCCCCACTTGTGACTCAGGCGACTAACAGAACATCCTCTCCACACAACACCGGCTGTGAGGATCAGCTATGAGCCGGAAATGACAAGGGCACTACCCACGGATGAACTCATTTAATCCACGAACACCCCGTAAGACAGGCCCTATTATCACCCCAATTTACAGGCGAGCAAATGGAGGCAAAGAGAAGGGAAGTGATTTGCCCAAGGTCACGTGGCCAGGGCGCTGCAGTGTGCCACAGAGGTCACTGAGCCTCCTGTGCCCCAGAGGGCAGCCTCGGGTCAGTGGAGAAAAAGATTCTAACCCAGGAGCCTTCAGGCACCGCTGTGGGACCTGGCACAAGTCGGCACCTCTCTGAGCCCAGGTTCTTGCCTGAACCAGGGAATTCCGACTCTGAAAGACTGTTGAATAGATTAAAAAGAGAGCAATGGATGGAAAAGAAGGGGCTAGCGCTGCAAACAGCGCCCAGTGGGTGTTCCAAGAATGACAGCCGCCAACAGCTCCGATGTGCCAAATGCTTCACCCTGGCATTCAGCCAGACCGGCCTGCGGGCCAGGGCCCCCTGCAACCCATCTGAAAGACGAGGAAACTGAAGCTCTGAAAGGGGAAGTGCCATGTCCCTGCCTCCCTTCACGTTCCACACAGGGCCAGCAGCAGAGCACAAGGTGGAAGGTAGGTCCCTGCTCCCCCAGATGACTTCTCAGTACCACCTACTTCCTCCTCCCACCCCAAACCCTTCCTCTTTCTGCGAGAGAACCTCACCCTCTCTGTTCGAAGCCCAGGGAACCCTACCTGGCCTTGGCACCTAGGACTTCCCACGGCACTCAGGCCTGACTCCCTTCATCTTAAGAACCACACAAGACCTCCAGGCCCACAGCCTAGACTCCCATGAGTGTCTGACCGTGCCTCCAATTGGTGTGGGCCAGGGAGCAGGGGACTGGGAGGGGCAGCACCTGTCCAAGGCCACACGGGGCAGCTCAATGGCAGAGCCACAGAGCCAGGTGGCGGAGTCTGACAGACCTTGAGGTGAGTCCCGGCTCTGCCACTCTCTAGCTGTGGGGCCTTGGGCATGTGACCTCACCTCTCTGAGCCTCAGTTTCCCCATCTGAAAAACATAAACAGACAAACAAGAGGTCCCTGCTGCGTGGTGCGGTCATGAGGACTGAAAAAAGCAACTCACGAAGCACTTGCCCCAGGTCCTAGGATAGAAGGCACCCAGAAACAGGAACTGCGATTTCAACACCCACCTCTCTACCCCACGGCCCCTGCTCAGGCCTGGCCCTCTCTCGCTTGGGCCCCTAAGTCAACCTCCTCCCTCATCTCCTTCAGTCCCGGCCACGTTCTCCCCTGACCTGCCTCCAGTCCCAAAGGCAGTGCCCCAGCAGGAGGCTTACTCACTCACACGATGACCTGTCTACGTCCTCTGCCCAGAACAGCCCCACTCACCCACCAAGGCCCAGTGCACAGGACCACACATCCCGAGCCCGTGAAACCCTCCCAGATTGCCTTTCTCCTCCGCGCAGGTTGGTGCTCAACCTGCGGCAGAAGCTCTTCAGAGCCTGCCCCGACACAGGAGATGGAAGGATGATAGGACCAGGATGGACTACCGTGGGCCCCATCTGTTCTTTCACCCAACAGATCTATTTATGAAGTGCCAGGAATGTGGGGTGACATGTATGCCCCGCCACCAGTGAGCCTGCAAGATACGGAACCCCAGTTAGGGAACACCTCTCATGGGACAGGCCCTACTCAAGGGCTCTCCCGATCTTCGGCCCTAAATCCTCACAGCATTTTCCTTATCCCCACTGACAAATGAGGAAATCCATCCCCAGACCGCAGTCCATCCTCGGGTCTGTAACACAACAGCATGGCACACAGCGGGAAGAGGACACGGAGACTCCACAAGGGAAAAGGAGAAGACCTGCGTTACCACCCCCGGCCAGGAATCAGTGGCACCAAGCGCCATCTCTCCTTTAGTCCTCACCAAGATGATCAAAGAACAATAGGTGACATGTATATAGTATTTATTGCAGACTGGCGCACACGTCACATCTGCTGACCCTTTGATTCTCCCTGCAACCTTATAAGGCAGTGCTGGTACCTCCTTTCTGCAGATGGGGAAACTGAGGCACAGAGGATGAATCATCTGCCCAAGGGCACATAGGCAGGAAAATGGCAGAGCTGGAATTCCAACCAGGGTGCCAAACTCCAGAGCCCGAGCTCCTAACTACCCCTGTCCTGTTTGCTGCCTCTCACACAATGGTACCCAGAAACCTAGAATTAAAAGACACCCCAAGGGCCACGAGAAAAATTAGAGACAGCAAGGTGTAATTTAGATGGCAACGATTAGATGGAACCTCTCTAGGAAATGACACTGGAAATAAAATGTGAAGAACAAGTAGGTCGAGAATGAAAAACAAGGCGAAGGAAGAGCAGCATTCCCAGAAGAGAGAACGGCCCACATCAAAGTCCAGAAGCAGAAAATGAACTTGAGGCGTTCACAGGCTGGGGGCCAGGGTGGCTGGACCACGTGGAGGAGAAGGGCACCAGGGGATGACTGGAGGGACGGGGCGAACCCGGCGGGGCAGGGAGTCCAGGGCCTCCCAATGTGACCACATCCCTCCGCACCTCAATGGCCTCCTTCGTAACACCTCACCCCAGCACCTGCTTTCGTGAGGTCGCTTTGGGGATTACACAGCTGGACGCAAGTAAAGAGCAGAGGCCAGTGCCTGGCACATAACGAGCCCTCCGAGGGCCTCAGGAAGGACGTGAGCTCACAGCGAGATGACTCCGGCTGCACTGAGGAAGCGGCAAGGCGGTCAGGAACAGAGCCAGGGCAGGGGTCGGGGAAGGCCGCAAGTCCAGGACAGACGCAGCAGACACGGAGAGAAGTGGATGGACCGGCCCAGGTGTGTCCGTGACAAGCAAGGTGGGAAGAGCATCTGGCCCCCGTGTGACCTGAGCTGGGGGCTGGCTGAATTGCTTCCTCTAGCCAGGAACACCTAGCATTTAGCAACAGTCCCTCCTCCACTTGGGCAGCTGTGCAGAAAGGCTCCCTGTCCCCAGGGCAGAGGGTATGGCGATACCTTCTTCATGAGGAGAGCTGCTCTTGCTCCTGCACTCAGGTGGGCCCCAGCCCCCTCTTGTCCCCCAACCCCACACCTCATCCCTCTCTCTCTTCCAGGGCAGAATGAGATGCTGAGGGAAACGGGCGGGGATTCCCAGTGGGGTCTAGGGAAGGGACAGGCACAACGGGGAGAGAGGCGGCCAGAGCGCTCTGATGGAAAGACCCCTGCCACTCCACGGCCAGCACCACCCTCCTCTGGACAACACTGGCACCCATCCCTTGCTTTAGTCTTTTCCCTGGGACGCAGCTAGCATCACCGTGTCAAATGTAAGATTCTACTGAACTAACAGATTGAGGCAATGAGGAGACGTCCCCACCAACGTCAGGGAAAGATAAGCAGCCCTTCACTACCTGCTTCCTGATGGAAGGCCACAATACCACCTGGGAAGTGAGCTTGAAAATGAAACATCACACTAAAATCTGATCAAGCCTCTCCAGACCAACCACCGATTTTCAGGAAACACAGACGATAGGGGACCGTATCAATCAACTCGACTGCAGGATGCAATCGCCAAAATCCAGTCTTCAGGAAACACGACAGGACAACCACTTTCAACAAATGTAAGACTAGGGGAATGGGGGGACAGAGAATTGGGCATGGCGGGGGAAACCTCAGAGATCAGGAGGGACTTAATGAGAGCCAGCACTAGGGCGCCTGGGTGGCTGAGTCGGTTAAGTATCAGACCTCCCCTCAGGTCGTGATCCCAGCATCCTGGGATCGAGCCCCACATGGAGCCCCACATCGGGCTCCCTGCTCAGTGGGGAGTCTGCTTGTTCCTTTGCCCCTTCCCCTCCTCCTGCATGCTAGCGTTCTCTCTCTCTCTCAAATAAATTAAATTTAAAAAGACAGAGCCAGCACTTCTGAGACAACTGGAATTAGAGCACTGACTGGACATCTGACAGTAAGGAACTCAATTTTTTCGGTGCGGTAATTTTTTAAAGAATTCTGATCTTTCAGAGGTACACAGTGAAAAATCCACAGATGAAATAACAGGACCCCCGAGAGTGACTCCAAAACACCGTGGATGGTGCAACAGGATCACCCGCGAGCTGACAAGGGCTGAGGCGCAGTGAGGGGGGAGGGGTCATCACGCTGGTGTGCCTCCTCTGTACCTTCTCCACAGAAAACAGGGGAAAAAGCAAAGCTCATCCTGTCACTCAAATCCTCTGGGGCTTTCCATCACATGCGGCAATGAAATCCCTGGCCCATGGCCCTGCAGGACGAGCCCCCCACCTCTCCTGCACTGACCTCCCAGCAGCCCCCTTGCTCCCCAGGCTCCAGCCTGGCCAGCTTCCTCACCATCCCTTCACCTGGCTCACTCCTACTCAGATCTCGGCACCAGCTGTCCCCACATCTAGAACACTCTTCCCCAGCCATCCACACGCTCGCTCTGTCTCTTCCAAGAGGGCTTCTGAGACCACCCTACCTTGAAAATACATCTAAAACTGCATTTTCCAAGACTCCCTACCTCCTTGACCTGCCTTCTCTTCTCAGCTGCCATCTGAAGTTTCTGTCGACTTTCTCCTCCCACCAAAACACCCGCTCTGTGAGGACAAGCGCCTCCCATCCCTGCTGTGCTGAGAGCATACTAAGCGCTCTATACTCGTGAAGAACAACATGAACCAACCCTGCCACTAGCACAGTGCGGGGTGTCACTCCTACCTCGGGGCTATCTTGAACACTCAGGGCCAGGCAAGTAGCACGCCCAGCACAGCGCCCAGTGGATGGCCCCAAAAGGGATGCAGAAACTCAGAGGCCCTGCGTCCAAACCTGGAGTACTCTAGACACCCTTCCCCTTGGGAAACCCAGAGTTTGGTCTGATTCTCTCCCTCTGGGGAGGGCAGCTGATTAGAGATTAAGCCCCACAGCTGTCACACACGAGGGGAGCAAGAACAGCAGGTCACTCCAGTCTGAAGGAGCCTCCTTCCACCCCTGGGCTTGGGCCTCATTAAAGGTGAGGTATCCCGGCTTTCAGAGGGAACCACCAGGGCCCTCCCGGGGAGAGCTTCCCTCCAGCCCCACCCTGCCTAGTGAGTCAGCAGTCAGACCTGCTTACAGTCCTCCCAGCAAGACCCGGCCACACCCTGCGTACCAACCCCCCTGCCACAGCCCTGGCCCTCAAGGAAGAGACCTGAAGCCTCTACCTGCACCAAGACCCCTCCCCAGCCTCAGCTCAGCGGGTTCCCCTGGGAGCCAGCCTGGTGGCTCTGCTCAGGACTGCCTGCCTCGGGGGAGAGTCACACCAGGCAGCCACCCCCTCTAGCTGAGGGTTGTCAGAGGACACCCGCCAGCTCTACTGGTCTGTCCCTCCCAGAAGCACCCAGCGCAGGTATCTGCAGCCTCGTCGGTAGAGTGGATAGGACGCTCGGGAGAGAGAGAACCAAAGAGGTGTGGGCTGAGTCAGAGTGCACCCATCCATGCCCATCTACACCCCTCAAGGACACGTGGAATTTCTCAAAGCACGAATCTCTACAGCAGCCCACAACCCACCCGGCCTAAGACATATATAGGCCCAGGCTGGCCTGTTCGTCCCCCCCTTCTCCCCAACAGAACTTCTCCAGGCCAGACCTTCTGCCTCTCCTGCCAGGGCTGTCCAGCCTCTTCACTCCGTGCCCTGCTTCCTTTTTAATTTACTTAAACATGTACCTGTCACGGTATGTACTGTATATATCTATACCTGGAACAGTTCTAAGCACTTCATAAATCATCACTCATTCATTAACTGATTTTCCAAATGGAGTCAGAGTTCCATCAAAAGCAGGTGTCAGATCACCTCAATCCCCTCCTGAAAACCTGATATAACACTTGCTGCATGGAATCAAATTCACACTCCCATCCACCCCGAGGTCTGCCAGGCCCGGTGGCTTGGCTCCTGCCGGGCTCCTCCACCCACTCCCCACCCTCTGTGACCGGCACTATCTAAAGCAAGCTTCAGTTTCACTGATCTGTCACCCTACTAGAAGGTCACCTCCCCAAGGGCAGGGCCCTCACTGCTATTCCTGTCCCAAGCACACGGCACACTGACGGCAAGAAGACACACAAACCCGCACGCAGAGCACAGCATGGGCCCCAGGACAGGCACTCGGGCAAACACATCACCGGGTTAATTCATTTTCTCTCTCAACAACCCCAGTTGGACAGCACCCTATCAGCCTTCTTTTACACAGAAGGATTCAGGCACCCGCCCGAGGTCAGACAACCCATCTAAACGCCAAGGCTAAGAGGTGAATGTGGCAGCGGGCCCCAGGATCCTCATTTTTTATCTGCACGTGATTCCGCTAGAGAGTAAGTAAACCTATAAAAATGTTTACTGAAAAAACAAATGAAATTGAGAGCAAGGGGTCGTCAGGAAAAGCTTTCTAGAGGAGGTCGCACACGTGATCCTTCCACGACGGGCAGGACAGAGACCAGCAAGACGAGAACCATGAACGGGAAGCCACCGCCTCCCCACTGGGTGGGCCGCACTCCGCACAAGTGCCTGTCTCCGCCACCCGCGGGCTCAGCAGCCGGCCGCGGGCACCATCCAAGCATTCACCGAGGCCCACAGATACCTACCACAGGTCACTTTGCCTTCTGAGGCAGGTCTGGCTGGCTCCTGCGGCTGCTGGGGGGCGGCGGGGGCCCCTCTCCGCCGCCGTCTGGCACCACCACTGGGCCGGCCCCGACTCCGCCGCTGCCGCTTGGTCGGTGGGGAGCCTGCGGAGAGGAAGATACGGCACACTGAGGCCCAGATAACAGACAGAGCACGGAGGCAGGGGCCTGCAGAAGAGCTCAGGGCTGGTCTGAGACCCCGGGTGAGCCCCTCTGCTTCCTGGGCCTCAGTGGCCCCATCCGTAAGATGAGCAGTGAGTATAACCTGGCGTCATCTAGAGAGGCACACCACACCACCCAGCAGCCCCACTCCCACATGTGACCCTGAAGAAACCCCTGCACAGCCACGTCAGGAAACAAGCAGGACAACAAACCACCTGGGCATTGCTGACAACTGTCTAAATGTAAACACAACGTAAATATCTGGCAAGCAGTACACAGGGTAACTCACGGTGTATACTGTGTAGTGAACTAAAAAGTACAAAACAAGTGTCTACAATTTGCTACATCTTGCATAAAAGAAAAAGAAAATAAGAATATATACAAACTTGCTATTTTTACAATACAAAACACTGTAAAGACAAATAGGAAAAACCTAACATTAGTTACCAATCACTAGGGCGTGGGGGCCAGTGGAAATGATCCTTCTAAGAACATCTTCCTCACATACGTTAGTTTTGACTTTTGGGTCATAAAACTGTTTTACGTACTCAAAAACTTAAAGATACCAAAAGAAAAAAAAACCCACCAACCATAGAATTTAACAGAAACAAACGAGGGGCGCCTGGGTGGCACAGCGGTTAAGCGTCTGCCTTTGGCTCAGGGCGTGATCCTGGCGTTATGGGATCGAGCCCCACATCAGGCTCCTCTGCTGTGAGCCTGCTTCTTCCTCTCCCACTCCCCCTGCTTGTGTTCCCTCTCTCGCTGGCTGTCTCTATCTCTGTCAAATAAATAAATAAAATCTTTTAAAAAAAAAAAAAAAGAAAAGAAACAAACGAACCTAGATGTATATATAATTGGTAACACGAACTGGAAAAGAATTATTTCAAGTAACTTGGAAGAACATTCTAACTGTAAACTCTCAGTGGGATATACTCCTAGGACAGGAAGAACTGCAAATAAATGGTATATTCATTCAGTAGATATAGTCAGCAGCGGTACCGACGTACTTCCAAAACTATGACTATCGTAAAACAAAGCAAATAAATCTGTTATCTCAAAGTCACTAATAACCAAAATTTTTAGTGTACAAGAAACAAATCTTTGTAATATTAATTTTGAAAACACTAAGACGAATTTTTTTTGGCGGCGGGGGGATATAGCGTGCACGCATGCGTGCTAGAACAGGCGGGACAGAGGGAGAGAGAATTCCAAACAGGCTCCCCGCCCAGCACAGAGCCCAACACGAGGCTCGATCTGAGGTCATGAGATGAGAAAGATGGGGCACATTGAGATTATGACCTAAGCCTAAATCAAGAGTTGGACACAACCAACTGAGCCACCCAGGTGCCCCCCAAAATATGAATTTTTTAAATATTTTATTTATTTATTTAATTGACAGAGAGAAAGACAGCGAGAGAGGGAACACAAGCTGGGGGAGTGGGAGAGGGAGAAGCAGGCCTCCCGTCAAGCAAGGAGTCCGACGTGGAGCTCGATCCCAAGACCCTGGGATTATGACCCAAGCCGAAGGCAGATGCTTAATGACTGAGCCACCCAGGCATCCCCCAAAATATGTATTTTTTAAAAGCAATTGCTAGCTCTGTTCACTTAAAAGAGCCCAGAAACAACACACACACTCAGCACCCAGGTGTGGGTCTCTAAATGCCAGGGCCTCTAAAAGAAATCGGGCTTCTGGGAAGAGCTGATTCCAAAGCTGGGGAAGGAAAAGTACAAGCTGAGTCCACAATATCTTGCAGTGCCACAGAGCAGGGAGCCCAAAGAGTGATGGGGCTACATCAAAAAGACAGGAGGAGCTAGTCAATTCGAATCTCAGGAAGAATGACTAATGCGTTCTAACACAGTAAATAAATAATTATACAGGAATCCATAGTGCTGCTCCCCCTCCTCCCAAGAAAAGAGAGAGAAAAAAGGAAAAGTCTTTAAAGAGTGCTAGCTAATACACTCTGGAAAAGAATGAGAAAAATCACCATTTTGTGAACACCAATGACATCACTGGTTCGAGAGATCACCGATGCCCGCTAAACTGACTGGGGATGCTGTTGGGGACTAGGATGTGCCGAAGCGTCACCCCACAGATGGACTAACCATTACAGGGGGAAATGTCCCTTTACGAAGGACAAATACGGTTAGACACCACCTTAACCAAGTGCTCAAACTTGCCCAAAGCAAGAAAACCAGACCGTCAGCCTCCTGATGTGCTCCAATACGAAGCACGCAGCATCAACCAAGGAGCATTCTTGCCAAAACACGTAACCCGAATCTCATCGAGCCTCCTGACCCACTTTTCATTGCACCTTACCTTACTTCACTCAACTCTCAGTCCTGGAAATTACACTACACTCTTCTGACCACACGTTTACGGGGTTTTCAAGTTTCAAGTCAGAAACTAGAAACAACGCCCAGGGGCTGCTGCCATGCTTGTCTCCTGGGCTGAGGGTGTGGGGGCTTGCTACTTCACGGGAGACACATCAGTTCCAGGACCCCACGAGGAAATGATCGGACACTTCTAAAACAATCGTGACATTCTACAAAACAAGGGGCCTGACAGAGTCAATAAGTCAACATCATGGGAAGAAAAGAAACAAATCTGGGGCAGGGGAGGAGTTTGGGCCTCAGGTAAGAGATTAAGGAGACATAATAAATGAACGCAGGGGCGCCTGGGTGGCTCAGTCGGTTGAGCATCTGCCTTCGGCTCAGGTCATGATCCCAGGGTCCTGGGATTGAGTCCCGCATCAGGCTACTTGAAGCAGGGAGCCTGCTTCTCCCTCTCCCTGCTACTTCCCCTGCTTGTGCTCTCTCTCTCTCTTCCTCTCTTAGACAAATAAATAAAATTAAAAAAAAAAACCCTAATGCAGATAAACTCAACTATGAGTGGGTTTTGAGAGTGGAGACCATCCTGAAGAGACATGAAAATGAAACATTAGGATATCAGAGGATTAGTATTTATTTTCTTAGGTATGATAATGGTCTGGAGGTGATCTAGGAGAATCTTCTCATTCTCAGGAAATCCCTACTGATTTAGTAATAAAGTATCCTAATGGCTGTAACTTACTTTCAAAGAGTTCAACCAAAAATCCACTGTTACATACATACACGCATAACACAAAAGTGCCAAATGTTAAAATTACTGAATCGAGGTGGAAAATAGGAGCATACTCACTGCACTCATGTTTTAACTTCTCTGTATTTCTGAAATTATGTTTGAATAATTTAGGAACAGGAAAGAGGAGACGGCATAAATGAATTGGCAGGGCAATTAAAAGAAACAAATTAAAGGTACTTGACATGAATAAATCTCAGAAATGTGACCAGCAAAGCCAGCCACGTGAAGACTACCCACCGTGGGATGTCATTTAGATGCCCTATAAAACCGCCACAAACCATTCCATACGTTGCTTCCGGACACATGCTTCTGTAGAATAAACACCACACACAAAGGAATGCAGAGACAAAATGACCCCTCAGGGCCCTTCCCTGATCGGCCGGGATGGAGAGGGTTCATCAGGGTTCAGGAGGAAGAAAGGGACGCTGCCATCATGTCCACCCAGCGAGGCTCACCTGTCTCCCACTGACCCTGCTGGGCGTCTGAAGTACTGCTTGATTGCCGACGGCGACGGCGGCTGCCTTCAGTCCTTTTGGAAGAAGAGCTGGAGGTCCCATAGTTGTAGCGTTCCGGAGACACTTCAGAAAGAGAAGAACATAAAGAAGTATTCACAGCCTCCAGCCCCTCCCTGGCCCAGCCTCCAATTCCCACCCGGAGATGGACTCCTGCCCCATTCAGTGCCCAAGCTCCCCAGAGCTCAGAGCCCAGATAGCCGCTCCCTCTCAAACGCTCCCTGCCCAGTGGTTGCTATATGCCTACAGAGATAGAGGGGACTCGTGACCTCCTGGGGCCATCCAACCCATGTCTACAACAGCTCCAACTGTCAGGGTTGGATTCTGTAAGCCAAGTCATGGTCAGGATCCCCGAAATGCTGCGCGCGTCCCCCCCACCTCGGACTGCCCCCAACGCTTCCTTACTCCCAAGGAGTAAGCAGGCTCTCCAAATCCTCTATTCCATAGCCTAACCTCCACATGCATTTTTCCAAAAACACTGTCGGCTCTTCTCTAGTGGCACCCTTCTCCTGGTTATCCAATTCCCACAGGCTTCCTCTGGGCGAGGGACGTTCGAAATCCCCCTCTGCAACTAGCCACTGCACCCCTAATGACCAGCCAAGATCTCAACAGCTCGAGGCCTACACACACACAAGACTCCTGTCCCTTAAATCCTTGGGCTCCTCACCTTCTCAGAACTGCTCCTCCAGGAGCACTTCCCTCACAGGATTAAGGGCATCAACTCAGAGCCAAGCTAGCCAGGTCTGAATCCTCACTCCCACACTTTCTACCTGGGTCGTCAACAAGTCCCTGCGGGAAGTGGCTTCTTCCCTCTCTGCTCTTGCTTTGTCAGTCTCCCCTGCTCCTGCCACACTGGTCTCTGATGATACCAAACTCATTACTGACTCAGGGCCTGAAAGCTTGCCTTTCCCTCTGCCTGGCATTTTCTCTTCTGAGATCTAAGCACAGTCCGAGTAGAGCCTCCGTTTAAACATCACTTTCTCAGAAAGGTTTTGACTGGTTATCCAATTGGGGGGGGGGGCTTGCTTCACTATGAAGCACTCCCTACTTTCTTAACTTTGCTCTAGTCTCTCTAAAAACCAGCTATCTGCCTTAACAGCTGCTTCCCCCCACTAACATAAGCTTCATGAAACAAACACTTTGTCAGTCCCAACACCTTGTACCTCCTGTGCTCAGCACACAGGATTCAGTTCTTACACGTGGGCAAGCTGCTTAACTTCTCTTAACCCTGTTCTTTTCCCTGTAAGATGAGGACACTAACAGGACTTCCTCATGGGATTACTGGGAGGATATAAGGTGACAGTTCACATGAAGAGCTTACTGCCGTCCTAGCATGAAATAAGCCCTCCATAAACAGTGGCCACAAACATCACTGATGTGGCCAAATTCCACAAGCTCACCTCTCCCAAAGCCATGCCTCCTCCCTGTCGTGTGCCTCATTGATACTCTGAGAGAAGGGGAGGAGCGAGTTGGGACATAGGCTGATATGGTGCTATCCGTATCAGGCCACCATGGAGGCACAGCGAGGACCAGGCCCCGTCCCCACCGGAAGTCTGTCGCCCTCCCATTCAACCATACCTGGCCGGCGCCTCTTGCGCGCCAGATGCGGCAGCAGGTCGTGGCGCGCCAGGACACGCAGGAGCTGCCCCAGCAGCCGAAGGTTGCTCTCGTCGCACTGCCCGCGGCGCTCCAGCTCCAGCAGCAGCTCCAGGCCGCTTCGCGCGCGGGCCAGACCTCCGGCCGCACCGGGGGCCTCGTCGAGCAGGAAGGCCAACAGCTCCAGCTCGCACTCGGTCAGCTGCCCGCCTACCACCTCGAACATACGGTGAAGCGACAGCATCCCGTAGTAGTCCAGGCATTCATCCTCCTCCCAGCTCGGAGCCGGGGTCAACCCGGACAGCGCCATACCCGGGGGAGGGGGGCGGCACAAGCTCTGAACCAGGGCCTAGAACCCACAGAGCGGGGAAGAGGCAATGGTCAGCGACGCGGGGACCCGAGCCCCGCCCCCGCCGGTGCGTCTCCCCCGCCCCGTCCTGCCGGACAGGGCCACCTTCGCACCCCAGTCTTCTCCTGCCCCTCCCCTTCCCCCAGAAAGGAATGGTATCGCCCGAGGTCCCCTAGTAACAGGTCGAGACGCTAGACCCCGCTCGCCCTCCCACCAGTCGGGCCGGCCCAGCCCGAACGCCCCTCCCCAGATGGTATGTCCCGAACCAGCCCCCGGACCCGACCAAGTGATTCGGTCGAACAAGCGTGGGGGCCCATCCCGGGGAACCCTGCCGACTGCCCTTTGACTCTGGGCAGCACTGTCCGGACGTGCCCCTTGTCTCCGTCCAGTGGTATTGTCCGATCAGCGCCGCGGCTCCGCCCAAATGGTACCGTCCGAAAGTGACTCTCTGCCCCCCACAAGTGGAACCGACCAAAGCAGCCCGTCGCCCCACACAGGTGGTGCTGTCCGATCCCGACCCCCTCTCCCTGTTAGGGCGGTACCGCTCTCCCCACAACACCCAGGTGGTTCCGTCTACCCTCCACCAGTCGCCCTCAGGCCTCTCTGGATCCTCACCGGATTCCGGCGTCTGACGACTCCTGGGCGACGGCCGCAGCCACTTGTTTTGGATCTTTCTGGCACCTTCTCTATTATTACGCCTGCGTCACCTCGCCCCTCCTCCTTCCCCCAACTCGCGCAGGTGCGACCGCCACGCCCCTTAGGCGCAAGCGCAGAGTGAAGCTTCCAAGCCCCACCCCTCCGGGCCCGCCCCCAACCGTAGCGTCTTGCCCACCAGTGCTGCGCCTGCGCAAAGCGAGAGTGATTTCCGCGTCTGAGTTGGGTTTGGTACCTGGTTGCCGGGTTGCTTCTGTGACTTAAGCCGCCAGGTCTTTATTGCCCCACTTAAGCCGCCAGGTCTTTATTGCCCCAAGTCAAGCCCTGTTGGAATTACGCATCTTATGGACTACAGCCCCATCCTAAGCACGATCTAGACGCCCACATTACCACTGTTCCCAGCTGTCCATGGCAAAGGACCACAATAGCAACCGTCCTGGCTTCAAATAGCTCCCAGGCCCTTTATGCTCTGGACTTGGACGCTCCCCCATCAGCCTGCCCCTTACTCCTAATGGCAACCAGGAACCTACGTCCCAACCGTGCCATCTCATGACCCCAACTGGAATCTCCTTTCATCCAACAGAAGCCCCCATCTCTGAAGTTCCTTCCCCTGATCAAGACCAGAAAGCTCCCCCATCTCATGTTAGGAACCAATACCTCCTTCCCGATTGCAATAGGCCCCTCTATTCTGACTGTTCACTTCCTGATGGCATCCATCATGGTCCCCTGTTACAGTTAGACACCCTCTTCCTGACTCAAACGCCCCCCCAACCCCTTCCAATCTCTGCCCTCTAAGGTCAAGGGACCTCCCAATATGCCCTGGCTAACCTGCACCTACAAGTTGGCACTCTGGCAAAGGCAGGTCCCTACCAAGAAAACTGGAGTCCAGGCTGCATGTCTGAGCAGTTCCCCTGAGGCGGGGCCTTGGGCATGGTGGCCACCTCCCCACCCCACCCCCACGCACACCTTAGGTGACTCAAGGTCAAGGCTCTCACGTACCTTGAAACAAGTCCCCTCCACGGAGTGGTTCCCACAGCTGGAATTATCTCCCTTTGAAAGGCAGGGGACCTAGGTCCTGCTTGGCACTGCGTCAGCACTGGCTCTGCTTGGGCTGCAGAAGTGAACCTTGGAAGCGTCCCTCTCTCTAATGGCAATTGTCACCTATTGAGGCCTAGTCCTGGACCAGACACAGTAGGTGCCCGATAAATGAATATCGTTAAATCAACTGAAGAGTGGGAGGGAAGGGAAAGAGATTTTACACACTGGGAAGGACTACGTCCATGTTAGATGGGTTATAGTGAGCGTCCACGGTGTACCAGACCCTGTGCGGAACGCTTTTACATGTTTGATTTCATTCATTCCCCTCAACAGCCTTTGAAGTGGATGTGATTCAAGCCCATTTTACACAGGAGTAAAAGCGAGGCCTTGAGAGGAGTACCCCAAGTGCGTCTGGCTCCAAATCTATGCTCTCAGGGATGCTCAGTCCCTTCAGCTACGAAATAACACCTCTGTCAAGGTCTCCCGCCACCCCGTTCACTCTACAGGCCCTCTGCTTTCCAATGATGCCCACTTCTCACCACTTTAATTTTTGGCAGAGCAGCCCAGGAAAACTGCGCAGGCGCTTGCCTGAGCCCCAAGCTCCGCCCACAGGGCACGGTTGTGTGCGTGGAGAAACTCGCCGAACCCCGCCTGAGCGTCAGCACGCAGGCGCAAGGGCGCGTGCCCTTCGCTGCCAGCTCTGATTGGCTACCACGGGCAAGGGCACCGCCCAATGGGAGGTGTGGATAGTGAGGGGTCCCGCACGCCTGGAGCAGAGAGGGTCTGTGTCAAGAGCGGCGGGGGCTGCAGGAGGCAAGAGAGACGGGTGAGGGCGCCGCGGGGCGGGCGGGGGAAGAGAGCGCTGGGCGTACGGAGAGGGCGGAGGGAGAACGAAGGGGACACCGGGGGACGAAGAGTCTTGGGGCCTGCGCTAGGGCGGGAGCGGCGTGGAGTGGAAGGAGAGCGCTCCTTCCTATGTGTCCTAGAGCATTGATTCCGCTCGTGCGGCGTGCAGGACCCTATCCTGGAGCCCGCCGCCCCCACCGCTTGCAGGGTGCTTTCATGCAGCGGAGTTGTAAGTCTGGTTGGTGAAAAGGGACGAGTAGTGGAAAAGTTGAACTTCCAGGCCCGTGGTGGGTTCTTTCCTGGAAGGACTTACTGATCTGTGTAAAAAGTCCCTATCTCCTCCCCACCAATAGTGCACAATCCCACAATTGGGAAAGGAGGAATGTAGACAAAAAGTCCAAATTTTAGATTGTTCGGGCCACCTTCTAGAGGGACATTTACTGGGTGCCTACTTTTTGTAAGCGTTACCAAGGCCTTGGGCCTCGCCCCATGGGAGTTCTATTTGGAGTGTGGCTATAAACAAGGAAAAACTGAACTCCGGGGCTCTGGGTTGACTCCTTCGAAGAAGATCCTTTATTGAGTGGCTGTTGTGCGCAGGGCCCTGGCAACTCAAATATTAGTGAGGGGGTTGGAACAGGTAAAGAAAAAGTAACTCCTGGGCTTTTAGTGAATCATTTATTCAAGGAGCATTTATTGGGCATCAACTGAAAACAGGGTCATGTGCTGGGCTATGTTATTGTGGGAATTCACGGTCCATCGGGAAAGTTGTCTGTTGGGAGAAGTGGCATGGGCACAGGGAGAGTTAGACTCTCATGGCCTCACTTCCTAGAAGGAGCATTATTCATTCACAGAATATCTACTGAGTACCTGTTGTGGGCTAATCATTGTTCTTGGTGCTGGAAATGTATCAGTGATGAAGAGGCTAACTTCCCTGCTCTCTGGGAGCTTAATATGAGCAACTTTGCCTGCCTGACTGTAAGTGGAACTCCACCTGGCCATCTGGCACTAACAGTTGAGTTAAAGAAGAGTTGGAGACAGTGGAGGTTAGATTCAAAGACTTAGCTGTGAGGGGCGCAGTCATTCCCTCAAGCGCCTCTGAGCCCGTGCTGTGTGAGAGGTCTGGGTTGTGTTGAGCCCACACCTGTAGAAGGGGAGATGGGGACACGTAGAGGGAAGTTCAAAAGTTAAAAATCCCTGACCCAGGTCATGGTTTGGTTGGTGACATCAGCCCCTACAGTGAATCAGAGAAGCACAGACTGCATCCCAGGCTCGTGATATTGGCTTTGATAGAGGTAGCACAGATTACCATAGGAACCCCAACGAGGCAGGAGCGGACATCCCCCTGAGGATGTAGAGATGTTGTCAGGAAAGGCTTCACAAAGGAAATGCTGGGTAAGGTTTTGCTAGATCAGAAAAGGAGAGAACTTTCCCGGCAGAAGAAATAGCAACAGGAAAGACTTCAGGTTCAGGAACAACATTTCTGGAGAGCTACAAGTCATGGTTCTGTCTGACCTTTCTCAGGTACCAGGGCCTTTGTGGTCTGCCCTACTTTTACCCCATTTCACATGTGACAAAACAGCATCAGAGAGAGAAAGTTAAGTGCTGGAGCTCAGATTCAAGCCAAGGGCAGTCTGGTCCAGAAGCCTGTGCTCTTGAACTCTTTGCTGCATCTGTGCGTGTCCGTATAGTAGGAGGAAAGGGGGTGCCCAGTGTGGAAACCGTCCAGACAAAGGTCAAGAGGTGTTAAGAGACATGTGTTCTTAGAAAGGGCACAAGAGGCCCTCCAGGTAAGGAGGGACGGTAGCATCAGAGGCCAGACAGAAGGGGGCTGTCTCTGTCTTAACAGATGTCTGGCACCATGGGGCATGCGTCCGCTTCTGAGTCACATGTTCATTGACAACTGAGGCTCCAGCACTGGATCCAGGCTTGCTGATTGATAGAGGCTGGTGAGTGAGGGGACAAGCTGGAAAGCTCCTAAGCTGCCCCCCGCCCCGCTCCTCCTGGTTTCCTGATGTTTCACCAGCTCCCCCCTGTTTGTCCAGGCACTGCCCTCCTCACCATGGCAGAGGTGGTGGCTGAGGTGGCTGAGTTGCCAACACAGATGTCGCCAGGGGCGGTGGAGACGTCGACACCAATGTTCGGGGAGATGACAGAGATGTCGGAGATGTCAACAGAGGTGACCGAGATGACACCTGGGGAGGCCCTGGCCTCGTCCCTTTTCTTCCAGCATCACCAGTTCATGTGCTCTGAGTGTGGCAGCCTCTACAACACGCTGGAGGAAGTCCTCTCGCACCAGGAACAGCATGTGCCCACTGTCGCTGAGGACGAGGCACTGGCCGCCCAAGATCCTGGCCTGGAGCCGGAGCTCATGGCAGGGACTGAGGATGGGCCTTTCCAGTGTGGGGAGTGCAGCCAGCTCATCCTGTCCCCCGGCGAGCTCCTGGCCCACCAGGACGCCCACCTCCGGGAGTCTGCAAGCCAGATCCAGTACCAGTGCGGGGACTGCCAGGAGCTCTTCCCCTCGCCTGAGCTGTGGGTGGCTCATCGCAAGGCCCAGCACCTTTCTGCCGCTGCCGCCGAGCCACCAGTGCCGCCCCCGCTGCCCCCACCGACACCACCCCCTCCACCCGCCGACCGACCTGAAGTTAAGATGGAGCCCTACGAGTGTCCCGAGTGCTCTACTCTCTGTGCCACTCCTGAGGAGTTCTTGGAGCATCAGGGCACCCACTTCGACTCCCTAGAGAAAGAAGAGCGTAACGGGCTAGAAGAGGAGGAGGAGGAAGAGGAGGAGGAGGAAGACGATGAGGAAGACACAGAGGAGGAAGAGGAAGTGGTGGCAGAGGTCGGTGGTGATGCTGCGGGAGGCGACAGGGCCACAGCCGGCCGGGCCGAGGGCTGTGGGGATTGTCCCCAACACTGGACCTCCACCGAGGCGCGCCGGCGACACCGACGGGCCTCCCGCGGCCCGGCATCGGCGGCCCACCCTTTCCACTGCAGCCAGTGCCAGCGCAGCTTCAGCTCAGCCAACCGGCTGCTGGCTCACGGGCGGGCCCACGTTGGGGGCACACACGAGTGCACCACCTGCTCCAAAGTCTTCAAGAAAGCCGCCTCCCTGGAGCAGCACCTGCGGCTGCACCGCGGCGAAGCGCGCTACCTCTGTGTGGACTGTGGCCGCGGCTTCGGCACGGAGCTCACATTGGTGGCTCACCGGCGGGCGCACACTGCCAACCCCCTGCATCGCTGCCGCTGCGGCAAGACATTCAGCAACATGACCAAGTTTCTGTACCACCGGCGCACGCACGCGGGCAAGAGTGGGGCGCCCCCCTCAGCAGCGGCACCGGCAGCCTCCCCGGCGCCCGCCGAGCCCCCGCCGCCGCCGCCGCCCCCCATGCCACCCGCCCAGCTGCCCTGCCCCCAGTGCTCCAAGTCCTTCGCCTCGGCCTCCCGGCTCTCCCGGCACCGGCGCGCCGTCCACGGCCCCCCCGAGCGGCGGCACCGCTGCGGCGTCTGCGGCAAGGGCTTCAAGAAGCTGGTCCACGTGCGCAACCACCTGCGGACGCACACGGGCGAGAGGCCCTTCCAGTGCCACTCGTGTGGCAAGACCTTCGCTTCCCTGGCCAACCTCAGCCGCCACCAGCTGACCCACACGGGCGTGCGGCCCTACCAGTGCCTGGACTGTGGCAAGCGCTTCACGCAGAGCTCCAACCTGCAGCAGCACCGGCGGCTGCACCTGCGGCCCGTGGCCTTCGCCCGTGCACCCCGTCTCCCCATCACCGGCCTGTACAACAAGAGCCCCTACTACTGCGGGGCATGCGGCCGCTGGTTCCACGCCTTGGCCGGCCTGCGACTGCACCAGCGGGTCCACGCCCGCGCGCGGCCCGGGCCCCTGCAGCCACCCCGGTCTCCGCCTCCCGCCCCGCCCCCGCCCCCCGAGCCTCAGCAGACTATCATGTGCACCGAGCTCGGGGAAACCATCGCCATCATCGAGACGTCCCAGCCGCTGGCGCTCGAGGACACGCTGCAGCTGTGCCAGGCCGCGCTGGGGGCCAGTGAGGCCAGCGGGCTGTTGCAGTTGGACACGGCCTTCGTGTGACGCAGCTGAAGAGCGGCAGTAAAAGAGTTTGGTGGCGACAGCAGTTGTGGGCCCCTCTGGGGAGCAAGGGGACCCCCACTCCCCAACTCCCCCCACCTCCCGGCAAGCCACTCCTGGCACCCACTGGGTGGTGGATTCACCCTGGCCTCTTACCCACTGACTCCTCACAAGAGCCCTGCCCAGGTGTCTCTCGCCACTTTTCTCTGCCTGTGGGGAAACGGAGGCTCTGAGGCCTGATGTTGACCCATCCCAGGTCACCCCACTGCATTTCAAAACAGGGCCGGCCAAGGCTCTTTGTTCCGCATCCATGTCCCTGGTGCCCAGCAACGTCAGGTAACCTTTCCTGAGCCCCAGCCACGTGCCACATCGGTGCTGGGCACTGTCGAATACCTCTTTAGGCTCTCCCTTGTCCCCAGGCCCTCCCCTCTCCTGGACCCCGGGCACCCGGGACTTGGCTCTGCCTGGTGGAGAAAGGTACTTGATTTCTCTGGGCTTCCTTAAGCTCACTTTTGACAATGTGGAAAGAAATCTATAGGTACCCAGGTACTCCGCCACGGGCCGGGTGGTGCCGGAGCCCCAGGAATGACTCAGAGCCAGGCTCTACCCCAGGAGGCACACAGTGGGGTAGGAGGAGCACCCAAGTACAGATGGCCTTGCTCTCTGGAGTGCGTCTTGTTGATTCATTCAGCCTGGGAGTCCTCAGGCCTCCCTCGCACATGCTGGGTGATGCTGGGGGCCGGAGAGGAGTCGGGCCTCTGCCCTGCCCCTGGGGAGCAGGCAGAGCTCAGTGAGAGGATCCTCAGGGCTGTGATGGGGATATGCGGGGACGGTGGGATCCCAGAACAGGAAACAACTCCCCTCCCCCCACCCCCAGGGACGTAGTGCTTGAGGAAAAATTAGGAATCTGCTAACGAAAGAGGAAGAGAACATAGCAGGCAGACAGCCCTGCAAAGAGGGTGAGTTCTTGGTATACTTGGAGACCGTCCAGTTATTCACAGCTACAATAACAGCAAACCCGACTGCCTAGCCGTGGCAGGCACGGCGGTTAGCACTATACATGGCTTATGACCCAGCGGGCCTGTGAGGTGATCTCAGCATTAGCCCTGTTGTATGGATGAGAGAACAAGGACAGAGACTCACCCAAGGTCTCACGTTAGGCAGCAGTGTCGTGGTTATTTGAATCCAGGAGGTCCGTTCCGCCCATGTCTGTAGCCAGTACTGTTGAGTCAGTGTGACCTGAGACGGGTGGGGGGAGGGGGTGGTGCTCAGAGGAGGGTTTGCTACAACTGGAGGAAAAGTGAGCTGGTGTCACAGAGCAGTTGGGGTTTGTTGGGGCCTCGAAAGATCAAAGGTCGTAGGATCAGGAAGGGATCCCCAACCTTTTCAAAGGTTACCTAAGGTCGCAGTCCTTCCCTCTCTAAACAGAAGTAGATGATTTATGGCAGGTCCCTGAGGCAGGCTCCCTCCAGGCCTCTGCAGACCAAGGTGTTCAGGCAGGGGAGGCTGTGGCTGAAAGTTGTCTGGGAAGGAGGCAGGCCTGGACCTGGGAAGGCGGGAAAAGCCTGCCCTAGACATTGGGGCAGGGTGTGGGGGGTCAGAAGTGGGGCTTGGGGCTCCCCAGCATCAGGGTGGGGCAAGGGGGAAGCCAAAGATGGTCTAGGAGGGAAAAGATGGGACCAGACTAGGGCAGAAGCCACAGGAGTGGGAGGAGGGGAAGGGACAACCTCAGTGACCTCGTGGCTGAACAGACGTGAGCAGCAGGGAGGCAGGGGAAACAGCCCTGCTCCCCTCCCTGGTCTGCTTGCTCTATGTCTTCATCCTACAAACAAGGTGATATCCAGAGGGTGTTGAGCAGGGAAGGCCAGCGATTGTTCTGGGCTCTATACAGATGCCACAGGAACAGCCCCTGAACTCTTGGGACATGTTCAGAATTCCCCTTTTGGGGCACCTGGCTGGCTCAGTCAGTAGAGCATGCAACTCTTGATCTCGGGGTTGTGAGTTCAAGCTGCTGCCCCCACCCCCACCCCACTGGACGTAGAGCTTACGTAAAATGACAGACTCCTTCCCTTTTTCTTCACTACTGAAGTCCAGTGGAGGACGGATCAGTTGCTCCTCCCCAGGCCCCCTTCCACCCCTGGGGCCTCCTGCCCTCACATGCCACTGGCATCACATGGAGGAGGTGCCATTTCCCTCTGCCCGTGGCCCCACCATCTGGCCCCAGCATATTTTCAAAGCAAGGGAAGAAGCCAAGTTCTCTGCACCAGCCTTCCCAGCATCCCTAGATGGGGGCCAGGTATGTGCCCTGTTTGGAACAGAAATGAAAGCTTGGAGACCTGTTGGGGTTTAAGGACTGCTCCTCTGCCGCTGTCCGTGCCCACTAATAGTCTGTGTCCAGGCTGTTTTTGGCCTGAGTGACCCCTCGTCCGGTGTCCTGTGAAGCAGCAGATAGCTCGGGCTATGGGACACAGAGCCCACTGTTCAAGTTTTGACTCTGCCACTTCCACTCTGTGGCCTTGATCCCTGATCCCCAGTTCTGTCAGCTGTCACCTGGGCATGATGGTGCCTGCCTCCCTGCGGAGGCAGAAGAGGATGATGGCGGAGTCCAGAGGCCAGCTCCCCCGAGGCCTCTGCGGTAGACAAGCCACACTTTGTTCCTCACGTGTGTGAAGGAGAGCAGAGGCCCAGGGAAGCTGGGCACGGGAGCAGTCCAGCCTGACCTCACTCTCCGCTGTTCCCCTGCCTGAGAGATCCTGTCCCAGCACAGCCCCTCAGGCACCTCCCTCACCTCTGTGGAAACAAGGCAGCCAGACAGGAAGCAGGTTTTCATGCCAATAATTTATTGAACGGAGGTCTGTACACAGGCAAACCTTACTGTGGAAACTAAGACATCAGGAGCTCCCCCACCCCCACCCCCTCAGCCCTCCAGGGTGGGGAGAGGAGGGAGGAGACCTTAGGGGCAGAGAACAGGAGGGGGGACACAGCTGTAGAAGGGGGACGGGCCAGGTTGGACGGTGTGAATCGACGTTTTCTTTAAGAAAAAAATTATAACAATCTATTTACACCCGGGGGGCCAGGGAAGGGAAGAGGAGTACACGGGCTGGTCTGGTTCTATTTACAAGGGACACAGGAGGGGAGGAGGGGTTGGAGGAGTGTAGGCCTGGGAGGAGGGGAGGGGGCCAAGGGGGTAGGAGGTCCTCATGCCTCCAACCCCCTGTCCTTCCTTCTCTTCCCTCCCCACAACCAGTTAAAATCCTCTTAAAAAGCCCACCACAGGGTGAGGCTGGTGAGGGAGGGACTGGAGGTAGGGACAGGGACTCATTTACCTCTGCCCTCTAGTCTGGGGGCCCAGTCAGGTCAGGAGCTTGATGGGCTATGGTCCCCCTTCCCAGCCCCACTGGGGGCTCCCCAGATGGAAGGGTAGATGGTGGGGCCCTCAGGAAGAGTTAGTGAGTGGAGCTGTGGCATCGGTCGACTGCCAGTCCGGGCCGGTCTGAGCCTCACTTAAAGCTGAGGGGAAGGAAAAAGCAGACAGTTACCCTTTGCCTCTCAGACCTCCCGCCCAAGAGCAGGAACCCGGTAGGGGATGCTACATCAGAAACGGACAGCTGCCACTTCAGGTCCAGCGCTGCATACTCCAATGCCAAAGGGCCAGGTTGGACACCGAGGACTCACCACAGAGCCGGGCCCCACAGAAAAGAGGGCAGCTAGAACTTGGCCCCAACTCACAGCACTGCCCCGAGGAAAGGCAGGCCCACAGCTGCCCAGTCGGACCTTCTTCCCCAAGAGACACAGGAAATCTGGATTTGTACAAGCAATGGCCTCAATTTTTAAACGGCAACAAATTTAACTTTGTTTGTTTGTGCAAGCCAAACGTATGTCTTCGGTTTTCCAGTTAGCACTTAAATGCAAATACAGGCTATGGGACCCGATAAAGGTGACCGTTCGCAAGTATGCTATCAGACGTCAACAATTTCCACACGTGCGGGGAACTCGGGGCCCATGGGAACAGGCTCACCTCCCAGGCTGAGAAAGGCTTTCATCGACAGCAGAGGGCCCCCGACTTACCTTGTGAGGATGGAGTGAGGGTGGCAGTGCCCGCTGGAGACCTCAAGTGAGGAGGGATGAGAATGGCGTTGAGAGATGGTTGGATGGAGAGTTCTAGAGACAGGAATGGACATGCCCAGTCAGGAGGCAGGGTGTTGGGAGATGGGGTCGGGGTTGGAAAGGGGCACCAGGTAGGGACCCGGCTCTTGGCAAGGCCAGCTGACACATGTAGCCACTGAACGCTTTAAATGACAAACCAGAAGGGGCCCAGCCCAGGTGACCACAGAGCGCGGGTGAAGCAGCTTTGGGTCTCCTGTATCAGGAGCATCTCCCGAGCACCACCCCCAGCACCCCAGTCCTATCTTTAACACCAAGCCCTCCTCCACAGTCGTTGCCTGCCCTTCCGGCTCCCCACTTCCCAAGCTGTGCCCTCACCTCCAGGACTGAAATTGAAGAGCGGGGGAAGCGGGCGGTTGTTGGGGAGCTGGGTTCCGTGACATCGCAATTCATCAAAGAAGCTGTGGGCGCAGGCTTCCAGGGGGGAGAGCCTTGAGGACGGTGTGTACTCCAGCAGGCTAGAGCAGAGTGCAATGGCCTCCGGAGGCGTTCGAGATTTGAACACCTTAGGGGTAAGGGAGAGCGGTCAGGAGGGTGAACCGCCCAGGCACGTGGACTCCTGCACCCGCTGCTCCGGCCTGACTCCCGCACCCCCACTTTCCAAACGAGGCACAACCTCGTTTGTGGGAAGCCACTTTCTTTGGGGTGAGCAGCTCACGTGGGTCCCATCATTGCATAGGCCCTGCAAGGAGCCTGTTTCCCCAACAGAAAAATGGCACTCTCGAACTTACCATGGACCCTCAACTTCTAGAGGATGGAAGATGCCATAAACTTTGGAGTCTGATGAGTTACGGACCCACTCCCAAGCCCTGACTCTATAGCCAGGTCCCCAGACCAGCTGGCCTCCAAAGGGCACCTCGGCCGTGCTGCCTGAGCCCCCTAGCCCCGCCCCACCTTTGTCCAGGGGTGAGCTTTAATCTGGGGAAACTTGAACTCCGTGTAGTTGGGGTTCATCTCTCGGATCTGTTCCCGGGTTGGTGTTCCCAGCACCTGGAGAGGGAGGGAGGGGTGTGAGCCAAAGCCCCTACCCCTCAGCCCCCCCGCCCATCCCCCGCCCCGGCCTGCGCTCACCTTGATGATCTCCACCAGCTGGTCTACCCCGCTGTCCCCAGGGAAGATGGGCTGGCCCAGGAGGAGCTCCGCCAGTACGCAGCCGGCTGACCACACATCTGAAGGGGAATGCGGGGAGGGTCAGGGCTGCCCCACCCATCGCCTCACAAACACCTCTCTCCCTCGCACTCCTCCTGAGGGTGCCAGGAGGGAGCCCCATTTTCTGGGCCCCGAGAGGAAGCACCCGCTCCAGGTCCCACACAGTTTAGGGACACGGGAACCTGCTGCTGAACGTCCAGGTCTGCCTGACTGCACCGCACTCTGTGATCCAAGTGTCTGCCGCCTTCCTTGCCTCTCTCCCCTCAGCGACCCCAGGAAGCCCCTGCTCTGCCTCTAGCCTCCGGGCAGCCCAACATACCTAGAACAGGCTTCCGTGTTCTCTGGGCCACGAGAAGGGCAAGCCTGAAGTCCTAGGCCTAGGCTCTATCCTGCCCTCGGAAACAGCTACAGGCTGGTAGTCTCGCCCCCTCCCTGGTCTGTACCTTGACCCCTGAGGCACAAGTTCACCCCTAAGGACCAGGCAGTTACTTCACGCTGCTGCTGAACATTCTCTCCCAACCCCTTCCGGCCCTCTCCTCAAGCCTGGAAAGGAGCACTGTCATCCCCACCAGCGGGGAAGGCCCCAGAGGCCGGGGGGAGCAAGTCACACCCTCCAGCTGGTAAGCTTTGCCTCCAAGGTCACCGGCAGCCCCTCCCCCCAGGCCAAGAAGAGAAGGCTGACTGGGAGGTTCCAGAGCGGGAGTGGACTCTGGAGTCAGGTCAGCTTTCAAAGCCCAGCCCTGCCCAGCCCCAGCAGTGCGAATGCAGGCAGGCGGCCTCACCGCGCTCGGCCTCGGGCTGCTCATCTGTGAAACGAGCAGACACCAGCATCGCCCTCCAAAGTTTGTGAGGACTGGATAAAAGAACACAGGTTAAGCGTGTCATCACCGAGCGTGGCAGACGGCACGCAGAAAGAAGGCAAAAGCTGCCCTGCCTGCCGCTCCCCACCCCCGGCCTCCCGTAAGTCTGACCAATGGACGACGTGTAATCAGTGGCTCCGAAGATCAGCTCCGGGGCCCGGTAGTAGCGAGAACAGATGTAGGAGACGTTGGGCTCCCCCCGGACCAGCTGCTTTGCACTGTGGGAAGAGAGAGGCAGGAGTAAACAGCAGGCAAGGGTTGGGGTCCCCCCGCCTCGCCCCTTCAGCCACCCAGCGCACCCCAGGTCAGGCCCACCTGCCAAAATCGCAGAGCTTGAGGACAGCAGTGTCGGGGTCCACCAGCAGATTCTGGGGCTTGATGTCACGGTGACACACCCCCTGGGAGTGGATGTAGGCCAAGCTCCGGAAGAGCTGGTACATGTACACCTGGGAGGGGCAGGGGACGGACAGCTGCAGCCCGGCTCCGCCCACAGAGCGCCTGCTCCGCTCTCGCCAGCCCCTCTCCCTGGCTCAAAACCTCCTCCGCAGCCCCTGGGTCCTCACTCTAGTGTGCACCAGAATCACTTGGCGGGCTTGTTTAAAAGAGGGACCCCTGGGCCCCCTCCCAGAGTTTCCGGTTCTATAAGTTCAGGATGGGGCATCTGCAACAGGCCCTCCCAGGCTGCTGCCGCTCCCCACTTTGGGAATACCACCTCAGCCACACACCTCGGCAGAAGCCTGACAAAGAGACACAGCCGTCAGGAAGGCCTTGGGGGAGCCAGTCACTCAGCTCCAAAACCACTGGCTATAGGAAGGGCTCAGCTGCCTTCGCCTGCCAGTCAAAACCACCCACGGGCTAGCCTCTCTCCAGCTGGATTTTCTTGCCACTCTCCCTCCCACTGATTAGAACATGAGTGCCAAGAGAGCAGGGATCTCGGTGTGTTCCCCACTGCTGCATCCCCCAGGGCCCAGACCAGTGCCCAGCATGTAGGCACTGCTCAGGCCAGCTTCCTGGGCCCCCATCCTCCTCGGTTTCCACTGCCCTTGGCTAGAGATGCTGCTTCCTCACCCGGCACCTGATGAGCTCCCAGAAGCCTTCCTTAATCCTTCTTACCCCCAAAGCAGGCAGGCCTGGGGGCCCGTTTCCAGAATTCCCTGTGCTCCTTCTAGTATGGCAGTTGCTAGTCGTTTTATAGTTCTTTGTGACAACAGCTGTCCACTCGGCTAAACTGAGAGCTCTTCCGGAGCAAAGCCTGGGTCTCAGTCAACTGGGCTTCTGGAATGGCTCAGTGCTGGGGTCAGCACACAGACAGCCACAGTAGGGATTCACCAAACCAGAGGACTCCCCTCCCGGGAGGCAGGATCCCCCAACACCAACCACCGGTAGAGCTCTGCGGCCCACCTAGGCTCAGGGTTCTTAAAGCCAGCAGGAGGAGCACCCTTCATCAAACTGGAACCCACCCACCTCCTCCCGATGCAGAAGGCTGCTGCAGCCTCTGCTCTCCACATCAGCCCTCGGCTCATTGATTCATTCATCCATTCATTCGAACACCTGCTAAGGGATAGTAACACCCAGGGCACAGCACCAGGCCCTGGGGAATGAGCCTGCACAGATGAGGAAGACACATGCTTTCCTCCAGCCCTGCCTCCTTCCCACCCCCCTCTGCCAAGGCTCCCAAGGCCAGGACTCGGACCTCAGTGTCTCTCCCCTGGCATTCTCAGGCCCCACCCCAATTCTGCGCTAACTCCACCAACACCACCAGTGCCACTGGGCTCCCAGCGTGGACCTGACCAGGTACCTTGCGGTCTCCGCAGACCCCCGTCAGCCTGCCTCCCTGATTCGGTCAGGCCTCAGGGTGGCCTGCCCTGCACTGGGCAAGCTCCGTCTATGGCGATTATGGAGACAAGGGCGGGGAACACGAGGCCTCCAGAGTGCAACACAAATTTGGAGGAGGAGGGAACCCACAGAAGACAGGAGGATCCAAGGCCCCTGGCTTTGTGGGCCTGGGTCCCAACAGCCTGCCTGCCCGCCCACCTTGACATAGATGATGGGGATGGTCAACTTGGCCTTGGTGAAATGGCGGGCCACCCGGTACACTGTCTCGGGCACGTATTCCAGCACCAGATTTAGATAAAGCTCGTCTTTCTGCAGAGAGCAAAGGAGAGGTGTGAGGCACTGTGAGGAACAGGCGGGGGAGGGGGAGGGCAGGCTCGTGGGGGATAATGGGGGAAGGACTGGCAGTCACAGGAAAGGCAGGCAGGAACTCGGGTGGAGGACTCCCCCGCACACCCAAGGCCTCACCTTCTCCCCACTGGAGTAGAAGAAGTATCTCAGCCTCACGATATTGCAGTGGTCCAGCTTACGCATAATCTGCAGCTCTCGGTTCTTGGGAGCAAAGGGAAAGCGCCTCAGACAACAGCCGACTCTCCCTGCCTCCCCTCCCTGGTGCCCCTCGCCACAGCCCTGCTCCTCCACTCCTGCCAACACAGCCAGGCACCGACTCCTTGCATCCTGGCTCCAGGGCCCTCTGAGGCAGCCCCTAATTCCTCACCCCAACCCATTCCCCTCACATACAAGCTGGAAGCCTATGGACTAAGCCAACCTACAGATGAGCTTTTTTCAGCCCACTGTTCGAAAGTGTCCAATGTATTGCTGACTTTTGAAAATCAAATGTCTTCACATATAAAGTCAGTTTTCCAGCTTGTCTTGAATAATCAGATGACATGGCCACACAAGGCCCAAGTGACAAAAAATGAGTACTGGCCATCCAATTCACTCTGGTCCCCACTCCTCTCTATTGCTTCCCCTAGAGGCATCTGGGCCTTTGAACCCTGACTCGGATCCTGAGTATCAAGCTCCAGACTTCCATCTTCCCAAAGGGGGTCCAGCCTCAGCCTCTTCTCCGAGACACAGTCTCGGTCTCTTCCCTATTCTCTGTTCCCGAGTTCTGGCCTCGGAACACCTGCCTTCAGACCCCTCTCACTTCTGGGACTCAACACTAATCCAATTCTGACCCACGCTCTGAAGCTCCTCCTGCCCGAGGGCTCTCACTGCCAAGACCCAGGCCCTGACCTGGTTCCCTCCCAGCCTAGATTCGAGTCGTTTATGTCCAGACTAGCCTAAGCTCCGAAACACCGGTCCTCGCCACGCTGAGTAGCCCTCAACTCCCAGCTCCTCCACCTCCGCCTTATTCCCTGGGCCTCCACTAGGTTACAGGGCACAGCTGTATCAAGGAGGAAAGGGCGCCCCTTCCTCAGGGGAACAGAGCCCCACACCAAGGCAGATGGTTTGGTGAGCATAGGACAGGCTGGATTTCACCCTGCGCTTGCCAAGCACCTGGGTCAGAGCACGACCTTCACAAACACACTCATCACCTCTCCCAGATTTCTTTCCCCCTCTGTGCAGAAGGCTAACTTAGTGCGTAAGGCGGGCAGCTTCAGAATCAGACAAGCCAGAGTCTGGTCTTGCCCTCGACTCAATTCTCATCCGAGTCTCAGTCTTAGTAATACACCAACACCTACTCTCAGAGAATCTTCATGTGAATTAAATAAGAACTTACCCACAAAGCACTTCACACCGAGCCAAAGCCCAATAAACATCAGCTCCGGGCTCTCTTGGAACCCACACCCCTATCTTCCACACAATTCACTCCCTTCTTCTTCCCTTCTCTGGCCCATGTTCAGATCCCCTGTGGAAACCCAAGTCCAGCGCTCTCAGTAGGGCCCTCTTGCCAATCATGCCTGGTCACACCTCCTTGTCCCCATTCGCCCCAAGCTACCTTGAACCTCTTGTCCTGGAGAACCTTCTTGATGGCCACCAGCTCCCTGGTCTCCGCCAGGCGCGCCTGGTACACGACCCCAAACGAGCCGTTGCCGATGACTTTGATGTCTGTGTAGGCCACCTCCTGGGAGCGTTCCGGGCCTTGGCCTAGAGTGGCTACCACTGTGGTCACCTTCCCGCTATCGCCTGGGGAACAAAGGGGACACACGATCCACCGACCTTCCCCCTCTTGCCACCACCCGATCATAGGGCTGTGGGAGGGAGGGGAATCGCTGCAGGATGCTCACTGGGGGCGTCCCTGCCCCTTCCTTGTCTTTGAGAAAAGGTGGGTGTTGGATGCCTCCAGGCGCCCTTTCTCCTCTTCCCTTCAGGGAACCCTAAATCCTGCCTCTTCTCATGTGGGAGGACACTGACACCTAAACCTCTTGCTGTTCAAGTGTTGATAAGCCGTAATTTCTACCTCTAGTAAGCAGTAAATCACTGGTCCCTCTTGGTTTGAGGGCATCCTCACACTCCCAGATGCTGACTCTATCCACTCTGAGCTTACTGCCTGCCCCAGTCTCCTCCACTTATCAGAGCAGTAACCCTGAGGTACTTTTGCTTTAGGAAAGCACTAGCCCTTCTGACAGCCTGGGGGACAGTGACCTCTAAGTCCTCCTTGGTAGAGCTGGTAACTGCCACTGGATTTTGGTGGCAGAGAGGACGCCTCCAGGCATGAATGCCAGTGCCAGGACTCTCACTTTTTGGGGACAGTTAGACCTTCCCCAAATACTTCAGGGTTAGAAAAGGTGCTGACCTGACCTCCCCCATCTGTGTGGTCCAGAGCCCCAGACCCCTTCATGTATTGGGGTGGTCCCCAATGGACAATACTAAGTGGTGGGAATGGTGAATGTGACCTCTATTAACAAGGGGCTATCCAGGCCTCAGTCCTTTGAAGGAAAGTTCTAATTTCCAGTTCCATTCTCTAGACAGCAGCAAACTTCTGTGGCATTCTTAGGGAAGAGTGATCCTTTCTTTGGGGAACCTTTCATCAGTTCCCCAAAGTAAAGGGGTCATTGATGAATCAAGGAATCAAGTCCGTTTTGAAGGACCAGTGACACCTTCTTTTGAAAGGAGATCATTCTACATAGCTATTCTTCCAGAGCCAGCGACACCATCCCTCAGGATAACGAAAGAGGTTTAACTTCAGATTTTATGGGTAACTGTGAACCTTCCTGACTCTGTTCCATTTTTGTGGAAGAAGACCCACCACGACAAATTTTCTGTTTGGGGTTTTTTGTTTTGTTTTGTTTTTTTGCTTTGTTTTGTTCTGTGGGTTTGTTTTTTTTGGGGGGGGGGGTTGTTTTGTTTTGTTTTTAGTAAATTCTACCCCCAACGTGAGGCTCAAACTCATGACCCCAAGATCAAGAGTTGCATACTCTTACCGACTGAACGACCCAGGCACCCCAAGCCAAGCTTTTTGAAGAAAAGTGACTATGGACTTGATCTGCAGGATGCACTGATTCTCAGTTTGTCCTTATTTCTAAGAAGCAGCAACCATTAATTTCTATCATTGGAGATACGGTTCTACCTGTTATAGATGGGTGATGGTAACAGGTCTTGCGTTTTAAAATCAAAGATTGCCTGGATACCATGTTTGGGAAGCCCTGACCCTACTTTCTGGGGACAGAGTAAGCCCAAATCCGTTTCTATGTGATAGTCACTCTAAATCTCCATTCTCTAAAGGAGAGCAAATTCAGATCCCCCTTTTGGGGTGATGGTGATCTTATGCTTTTTGGGAACAATAACTCTCTAGCCCCATTTGCAAGCGACGATGACTCCTGATCCTGTTGTCTAATGGATGGCAACATCAGATTCCTGTTTTTGAGGCTCAAGGATCCAAGACCTCGATACTGGAAGAACAGGAACCTGTGACCCCTGGGTTTTTTAAGGATTACTAATTCTAATCCTAAACTCCAATTGATGGTAACCCCTCAAATCCCTTTCTCTGGGAGGGGGAGAGCTCAGATTCCATCTTTAGGAAGCACAGTGAGCTGGAGCTCCTATCTCGGCATATGGAAGAACCTGATCGACGTCTGAAGGGCTTCAGGAACCCTGATCTCCACCCCCCACAGACGCGGCTAATACTCACGGCCCAGCTTCACTCCGGGCGGCGGGAAGCTAGTGCCCGCACCGGGGCCGCCGCTGCCTCCTCCGCCGCTGCCGCTGGGGCCACCCCCGGAGCTCGAGGCCCCCACGCCCCCACCCATGGCTCCGACTGACACCTTCCCACCGCCGCTGCCGCCCGGGCCGGAGGCCGAGCCCCCGGGACCGCCGCCGCCGCCGCCGCCTCCGCCGCCTGGCTCCGCGAACGAGCTGGTCCGCGCCCGGCCCGAGCCCCCAGGGCCGCCCCCTGAAGGCGCGCCGCCGCTCATGGCGCCGAGCGCAGGCCCAGGCCGCGGGGCTCGGGCTGCCCGGGCTGCCCCCGCCGCCGCCGCTGCCGCCGCCTCCCCCGGGCTCTGGCCTCTTCCAGGCCGCGCCGCTCGGGCTCCGGCTCCGGCCCAGCGCCCGCCGCGGGGCACGCCGGGAGATGCAGTCCGCCTGCCCTACGCGCCGCCGTCGCCGCCCTCGGTCCGCACAGAGAACCGCGTGGCACGCCGGGAAATGGAGTCTGCAAAGGACTCAGAGCCGATCGCGGCGTGGGAGTGACGGGTCGCGTTGCACGTCAGGAAAGAGAGTCCTGGGCAATAAGTCAGCGGAATGTGTCGACGGCGGCCTCTGAAGGACTTTGGGAAGTGGAGTCAGAGTCACACACTCACTCCACTGCAGCAACTGCGAGCCCTAGGTTTGTTTCAGAAAGGTAGTTGAGCCACTTTTTCGGTGAGCTTTGTAGGTCTGATGCACGCCGGGAAACGGAGTCCAGACGCTCATTTAGTCTATTGGCTGTGTATGCCGATCGGCGCCAGGTGCACTGTGGGAAATTGAGTCGGCGCCCGTGCATCTGCAGATATCGGGCCCTGAGGCAAGCCGGGAAATGGAGTCGTAGCCGCGCCCTCACCGCATTGCAGGTGTAACGCGACCTCCAAAGCACGCCGGGAAATGGAGTCCCATGTGCTCCCCAAGCCCCAAGTGGACACTGCAATTACAGAGATAGGCTAGGAAATAGAATAGGTAGGTACGGCGTTTCTCTGCCCTCGTATGATAGGCCGCAGTCCCTGCCGGGAAATGTAGTCAACACCAAGGCTTCAGAATAGTTGCTACAGTGAGCCTTTGTGTCTTCTGGGAAATGGAGTTCAAGGCAGCCTCTCCATTTGAAGGGGAGGGATCTACCACGAGCCCGGAGCATACTGGGTAATAGTCCAGACTGGATCCTGACCCTTTATGAAAAGAGACTGCAGAGGCTTGCTGGGAAGTGAAGTTCAATCGGTACTTTTGGGAAAGCGTGAGCCAAAGGTGAAAGACATCAGCCCCTTGGGGGAGACTGCAGAGTGTTCAACGCCTCCTTCCACTCCCTAGGCCCCAAGTTGATCGAGGGCTGCAGAAAAATGGAGTCCAAACATTCCAAATTCCAAGTTTCCACAAATCAGAAAGGAAAAATACCCCTCAAACAATTTGGGGAACAAAGTTCCCGGTGGCCTCTCAGAACAATAGTCTTCAAATACATTCTAGCTTTTTTTTTTTTTTTTTTTTTTTAACTAACGTGGGTTGCACCAAGAGGGTGAGACGAGCGTTAAAACAGGTGAAAACAGAATTTCTGTTTGGAATCCCCTTTCAGCCTTTTGCGTCCTCCCGCTTCCTAAGTTTACAAGATCCTGGAGGGCCCAAAACAAGGAAACCGGCTATTAGTAGCCTCGGGTTTTGTGCACGGACTAGGTCGCCCAATTTATCGATTAATACCCGGAAAGACCCTATCCCCAAAGGATGCTGGGAAACGGAGTTCGTGTGAGGGCGTGTGTACACGTGTGTGTGTGTGTGTGTGTGTGTGTGTGTGTGTGTGTGTGTGTGTGTGTGTCCCGGAAATACTTGGAACTAGAATGAAATCATCCTCGGCCCCTCCTGTCTCATAGAATAATGGGAAATGGAGTCTCTAGACTTCACTTTAATCTGAGGCTATGTTCATACTAACTGTCCTGCCCTTTCTGAAGCCCGAAAAAGTCTTCGGCCGTTCGGGCTGACTGTAATTCCCAACGGACCCACAGACCCCTGGGGCCAGGCCGACAGTCTCGCTGAGGCCTTCTCGGACTACAATAACCAAAAGGCAAAGCGCGACATACTTCCGCTCCCTTTTCAACGAAGGCTCCTGCATTAGAAACAGTCCAGAGCGGGTGTTTCTGGAAGTTGTAGTTTTTCAGCCAAATGGTGGTTGCTGCCCTCTGACGGCAGCTCAGAGATGAAAAGCAAAAATCTGAGTCAATCCCCAAGCATGGGAAATCCTACACTGGACCAAAAAGGCCCAAAAGGGCAGCAGAGCGGGGGCGGGATGGGGGCGGTTACTTAACGGACAGAACTATAGGACACGCGCAGTGGACGGCTCGTGGGCAACCGCCACGAAGGGATTGGGGTCCGTGGGAGTCCGAGGGCGACCGTCTGAGGGAATCTTACTAGGGTGTTTGCAGGGGTGAGAACGTTTCTTGAGGGGTGCTAGGGCAGATTGTAAGTGGCTGTAAGGGGCCTGTGGGTGTCTGGAGGTGCTCGGGGAAGGCCGTGGAGAAGTGAAGGGGGCTTATAGGGACCAGTGGAGAAGTCACAGGGGATTTGGAGCGTCTTTAAAAGGTCTGTGGGATTCCAAGAAACTGCTGCTGACCGAGGGGATCTCTGAGGGACCCAAAAGGTTGAGCGATGTTTAAGAAGCAGGAGGAAGGAGCTTTGGGGTCTGGGGGGGCTGGGGAGGGTGCTGGGGGTCATAGGCATGAAGAGGGTCTCTGAAAGGATGAATTGATGAAATGTTGTGAGATCTATAAAGGGCTTTCTATTTGGAATCAGAGATCCTGGGATGTGGAAGGGAGCAAGGGTGTGGTCTTGCAGAAACTGAATAGACTTAGGTGAGTCATGAGAGATTAGAGGAGCTGCTGGAGTTTTCAAGACCAGATGCTACCTGTGACATCCCACTGGGTCAGAATTGGGGGCAACAAGTCTGGCGCGGCTGTGGTCTGACCTGGAGAGCAGTTCTGGAGCTGAGCACTTTTTAATCCATATTCGACCTGGTTAGAGGTGTTCTGAAGGCACTGGAATCGGGCTGAGGCTACTAGTTCGGGTCCTCCCTCCTCCCCCCAGTGATAACATCCCCCTTTCTCCATCACACCACCACCACCAACTCCGTTGCATCTATGTTGCCAGGAGACATGCCTCATCCCAACTTCCAGAAATAGCCCAGTGGCCCCCACCCCAGGGAGTGACTTACATCACCCAGGAGAGGGAGCAGTTGCCCGCAGGCTGCCAAGGGAGCCTCGGTTTCCTGCCAGTCCCCCAGCCCTGAATCCTCTCTTCACTGCCAATCGACATCATCTGGGACCACCCACCCTGGGCTGGCAGGAAATGAGGGTGAAGCCTGAGTAGATAGGAGCTGCCAGTTCCTTCCCCCTCAGAGCTGCGCAGGGTGGAGTTTCTCCGTGAAGCCAGTCCAACAGGCCTGAGTCCTCAATTCCCACTCCATTTCTTAGCTGTGTGGCCTTAGGGAAACTCCTTCCTCTCTCTGGGCCTCCGGCACCTCACCTGCACTGAAGGGGTTGGGCTGTCCCTAAGGACCCTTTCAGCTCGAATTCCTCCTGAGTCTTTCATCCCTGAATCAAGCTCTCCAACTTGAGCTTCTAGCTTTATAAGCTCACCTTTCAAAGTCTATGATCTGGAGACCTTTGTCTAGATCCAATCGTCCTGGCCTTAAGAAGAAAAGAGTGGTCGAAAGAGCATGGGCTTCAGAAGCAGACCTCATTGGAAGTCCTGCCTGGGCTTCGGACCTGGGGCAAGTCATTTCACTGAGCCACTTGCCCCACCCTGCAGGATGTGTTAGATAGAGCACTGCAGCTAAATAGGCAGCAGGTGCTGGGCACACAGCAAGTCCATCAGTAGCAACTACAACGAAGCCTGTCCCTTCTCTACTTGTGGGCAAAGGATGTTCCCGCGGTTCGACAGACCACTAAGGAACCGTGGAAGGTCTACATTTCAAGAGATACTGCAGGCCTGTTGCCAGTCCTGCTCCAGGCCATGGGGACGCAGACAGGAATACACAGAACCAGAAAGACAGTTCGGGTGATCAGATGAGCAAGGGCAGTAGCATGGTTCCAAGGACCAGCGGATCCCTACGGAATAGGGGAGCTGTCAGAGGGCCACAGGATGCCCGAGACCTTTATCATCAGGCCCTGGGGATTATGTGCCCCCCCCCCAAGTCAGATCATTTTCCAGGCCTGATTGGACCCATTCAGATGGGGTTAGACCCTCCGACCACTGATCCACCGGACGGCCAGTCCAGGCTCCTGTCTTTCCGAACCAGAGGCTGTGACCTCGTGGTGGTGGTACCCAGCACCCAGGACAGATCACCGCATCCAAAGGTCCAAAGTTTTATTGTTTTGAATACATTCTCCAGCAGCCCCCCAACTTCCCTCCCCCCCCTCCATCCCCAATACAGAATAAGGCTTGACCACAGACCCCCACCCCAGGGGCCCCAGCTAGGAGGCAGAGGGGGCTTCCAGTTTGGTTTCAGGGCACCCCCTTCCCACCCCCCCACCCGCCTGCCTATGGGCTAGTCCTAGGAGCAGCTGGGGGTGAAGGGTTTGGACCAGTGCTGGGGTAGGGAGTGGGATAGGGAATAGCAGGCACTTGTAGAGATTTGTGGCCTATGGGTGGCACCCCTCCCCCTCCTCTGCCCCCCACCCCCCAACATGGAATTTTTGGTTCATCATAAAATGTCCCTCCCTCCCCTGCTGCAACCCTGTGGGGTATAAGAAACCCAGGCACTCAGGGCCCCTGGAGGGGCAGGGAAGGCAGGATAGGGGCTGAAGATGGCCGGGAGTGGAGAGGGACAGGGACAGGAGGCAGAGAATAGGGAGGGAGACAAGGCTTTTACTTCCTAAGCGATTGTAATAAAAAACGTTCCTGGGCATTGAGGCCAGTGCTTCGGTTCAAATATAAATTCCCCAGAATGGAGGTGGCCCCCTCAACTCCCCCCTCCCAACCCCCCACCACCACTTTGCCTGGAGCTTAGAAACCCACAGATAGGGGAAAGCCCCCAGCCCTGGGCACCCACCCACCCTCACCATTAAAAAAAAGAAATTAAAAGTTTTATACAAAACATGGGGCAGGAAAGGGGAGGAGGCAGGGAAGACACCAGAGAGCTGCCCTCACCTCCAGGGCTTGGGGGGGGGGGGGTTAAGGCAGCAAAAGAAGCATGGGAGGTGGGGGGACCGGGGCCCCCTGCCCACAGCCCTCAGGAATCTCGATGCTCCAAAGAGAGCTGGGCTGTAGCATGCTGGAGGTCAGAGCTCACTCGCCTCGGGGTGAGAGGTCCCCCGGCCTCCCCGGGCCCCTCCCCACGCACCTTCTTGTCCTCACCCTCATCCTCCAGGCCCCCAGCAGGGCCCCCACCCCCTTCCAGACGACAGTCTTCACTCCAGCGCCGCTTAAAGCGCAGCTTGAGGGGCATGCACTGCGCTGCCCCGGGTGCCTCGCCAGGCTCGGGCTTGGGAGGCGCAGGCGGGGCACGAGGGGTCTTGAACACCTCCCCGTCTTCCTCGTCCTCATCGCTGATGTCAGTCACCTCCACTTCCTCTGACTCGCCCTCCGAGATGGGCTCCACCTTGATCTGCGGCGGTGGCGGCGGTGGGGCCAGCGCCCCAGCACCCTCTGCCAGCCCACCCGCGCTGCCGCCGCCGCCGCCACCACCAACGCCAACGCTCTTGTCAGCACCCGCCGGAGCCTTCTCCCCGGCCGTCCGCTGCCGGCGTCCCAGCGGGGGCGGCTGGAGCTTAAACTTGAATGGGGAGGAAGAGGAGGAAGAGGAGGACGAGGCTGAGGAGGGGACTGGTGGGGTCTCAGGTGCCATGGGCGGCAGCGGGCACTTGTCGGGGCGCTGGGGCTGGGGCACCACCAGCCCTGGGTAGTGCAGGAAGGCGCGGGGACTGAGGTGGTAGTTGTAGACGCTTTGGGTGTGGGCCTGCAGGTACCGTTTCATGTCCTCAGGGCTAAAGGAGAAGTGGGAGCCCCCCCCTGAGCCGCTGGGGCCCCCACCACCACTGGGGTACATAGGGCTCAGCGTGGGTGAGGGAGTGTAGGCCAGGTGAGTGGGTGTCATGGGCAGAGCCGGTGAGAGCTGAGGGGGTAGCAGGGAGCCAGGCCCGGCCAGAGGCGACACAGGGAAGGGACTCAGGGGCTCAGGGCCACCCCGGGGCCGGGGGTAGACGCGGAAGACGCCAGGGTCATGGGGCAGGCGTGCCAGTGGGGGCCCGCGGAAGGCCCCCAGCTCTGGAGGGCCTGGCGGTCGGGCCCGGGGGTCCTCTCCCAACGGCTCTTCCAGCTCTGACGTGCCATCGCTACAGTCACTGACGGAGCCTCGACCCAGGCGTCGGGCCACGACAGCCGAGAAGAGGGAGGATGAGGACGAAGAGCAGGCTGGTGGTGAGCGGGGATCCTCGGTGGGGGACAGCACCTCGGAGGGCGTTGAGGGAGGGAAGCGGAAGTGGCTGCCACCCGACGGCACTGGCGGGGCGCTCTGGGGCACTGCACCCCCTGCAGGAGATGGGGAGAGGTCGTGTCAAGGCCCGTAGCCCCGCCTGGACACAGAGGCAGACCCCCTCCTCCCTCTGAGGCCTGGCCCACCAGCCCCAGTAACTCACCAGCCAACCCCACATCGATGAAAGGGTAATTAACCAGCACCAGTTTGTTGAAGTTGAACTTGTAGGTGAACCGTTTCCCCTTGGTCTTGTGCAGAATGCGTTTGTTGTAATAATACCTGTGGGCGCAGAAACACATCGGATGATCACTCACATGGGGCCCCCAGTCTAGACCCCATTCCTCCACCCGAGTCGGGTGCTGCTCATCAGGGACCAAGAAACCTGGGCCATGCGAGCGAAACCAAGTACCCGGAGGAACGGAACTAGCTCTCCCCTCGGGTCTGGGGCCTGATTAGAGGCCACACCCAGGACTGCAGTCTCTCCTCAGGACACCTCCACGGGACAGAGGTGCTCAGAGGCGGCTTAGAACTTGCCCATCCATGGTCACACAGCTACGACTTGGCAGAAGATCAAACCCAAAGCCTAGTCCCGTGGGTTACAGGCTCCCCAACAAGTGGGGGCTATCCGCATCTGGCCAGCCTCTCCCTGCCCCTCCTCACCGCAGGGCCCGGCTCAGCTTGTCGTAATTCATCTGAGGCTTGCACTTGCGGACGCCCCAGAGCCGAGCCACCTCGTCGGGGTCCTTGATGACGAATTCCCCGTAGTCCCCCTGCCAGGCGATGACCCCCTGGTACTCCTCCTTCCGCAGCAGCTCCAGGATGAAGTGCCACAGCTGGATCTGCCTGGAGCCAGGGGACGACTCCGGCTTGTAGGCCCAGTCCGGGAAGGCAAACCCTGGGGACAGGAGGCAGGGGAGGGGCCCCGGGTCAGGACGCCAAGTCCAAGGCTCCGGGTCTCCTCCCAGGGTCCACCCTCCTACCCCGCCCTCCACATGGGGAAATCCGTCTCCCCTCCGCCAAGTCAGGACCCGAGTTAGAGGGAGACAGTGTGTGTCTGTGTGTGAGGGGGCTAGACGAGAGCTGGGGGGAAGGGAAGCTGGAGCCTGCTCCAGCGACACCGGGAGAAACAGGAAACCGTCGGCGGCGGGTCCCGGGGCCAGTGCCAGGGGGCCAGGCACCAAGCCAGGCCGGCGGGCAGGGCTGCCAGTGGGGGAGGGGCAGGAAGGGGCACACGTGGCCAGCCGGGTTGGGGCAAGCCCCCCCAAGCTCCCCCCCACTCCCATTCAGGGCCAGTTATACCCCTCCCCCAACTGACCCCACAGTTCCAGTCCCCTCCTGGGAACATAACACTGTCTCCCTCCCAAAACCTACCAGAGCCCTACACTCCCACCCCAGGACCCGATGATTTTTTTTTTTTTTTTTTTTTTCTTAAAAGGACCAGGAGGGGTGGGGTGGTTGGTTGACGATGAGGTCAGCGCTTACACACACAGAGGCTTCTGTCTTCCCTGGAGAGTGAAACCCAGACTGTCTGAGAGAGCCCCCCCACAAGCCCTAGACCCTCTGTGCCGCACTGCCCTCCCCGGACCCAGGCACATGGACACAACCTGGCGGGGAGGCCCCAGCCCAGGCCTGGAGACTGAGCAGGCAATGCTGCAGCCTGCTCCCCCTTCCACCTTCTCATCCTCAGCTTCTTCCCTGCCCACCTGCCTACCCGCCCCCAGCATTAACCTTGGGTAGAGGTTGGTGGTGGGCTGTCTGGTCCCTGGAGGGGGTGGGCAGCCTGGGGGGGGGGCTGCGGTTGTCATTTCCCAAACCCCCGGGTAATCAGGGGCCATCAATAATTCAGCACTAGGCAGCCGGTAATGGAGGGGTGGGAGGAGGGAAGGGGAAGAAGAGAAGAAGGGGGAGGCAGGGCAGGGGCCTTGGTGCCACCAGAGGGAGAAGGCCAAGGTGGACAGCTAAGGATGGGCGGGGTCCCAAGTCCCAAGCAGGCAGCCCCAGTGAGGCCCTGGCTCTGGCTCAAGCCCAGGCTCAAGCAGGTACCAAGCAGGCCTGGGGCAATGCTGAGCCCCCTCAAAGACTCCACCGCAGTCTGGATCCTTATCCTTGGGGACACAGGGGTTCAGCAGTTCCTACTCCCACAGGGACCACCCCTTCTAAATCCAGAACTGACTCTCTCCCCTATAGTGACCCAGCTTGCTGAGCCCTGGCCTTGGGTAGAATGGGATGGCCAGCATTACCCACGTAGTCCCTGCCCCATTCAGAAATCCCCACCTCAAACCAGCCCCTCAGGACTCCAAGGATACAACCTCCAGCTGGTCGTAGACCCAGAGTCCTACACCAGGAGCCCCTGCTCCAGAAGTGACAGCCCCCGACAATGCCTTCCATAGCTCCCAGCATCCGTAGCCCCATCCCTGTCACAGAAATCCAGGTGTTCACCCCATTATCCTCACCCCGCTCGAGAATCCAGGTACCAGGGTCTTCCTCAGGGCCCAGAGGCCCTCGGGAACCCAAGTTACCAAGTCACTAGCTCCACAGCTCACACAGCCCTCCAAAAAGCTCCTACCCCCCACTCAGGGTACCAAGCTCTGTGCTTCTCCCACCTAAGCCCCAATCTGCCTCTCAGACCCAGGAGTGTGTCTGTTGGGGGGGGGGGGGTGTGAAGCCCCTGAGATAGCAGTCTGGAGTTGGGGGCTATACTGACTTCCATCCTCCCCCCAAAATTAAAGCCACCCTTCCCAGCCCACCCGCCCCAGCCTCCTTGTCCCGGTAACCAGGCAACGTGTGTGCAGCGACAGTCCTGGGAGCGGGGGAGCAGGAGGCTAAAAATAAACTTTGCAGAAGAGAAGGAGTGAGAGAGACTACATGCAACACAAAGGGAACTCGGAAGGGAGGTGGGGGGCTCTGGAAAGGCCTCAAGCTGCATTCCGGGGGCTGTCCCAGGCCACCTTGTTAACCACCCCCCTCCCTGAGCAAGCTCCCCTGTGGGGCTAGGACCCCAGATCCCACTCCAGACAGGGACCCTCCCCACTCCCAGGTCCACCCCAAGACGGCTTTCCTCATCGGACATGGCATACATGAGGGCCTGTTCCTGGCTTTGGGGGGAGAAGAAGAGCGGGGGTGACGTCAGGGTGTCTCAATGGGGCTCTGTTCCCCAGGCCTTGGAGCCAGGAGCCAGGCACGGGCAAGGGGAGCATGTGTGAGTGTGTGTTGTGTATGGGTCCACGTGCTTAAACAGGGAACCACCGGGCCTGCACCAAGAAGGCTTGGGGGAGCAGGACCTCTGGAGCATGGGGGGCCAGTGAAAGAGGGAGCTGGCAGCTGACACTGAGAGAGGTGCTCAGGACATTTTGAGACAGGGTGGAGAGGTGGCAGCAGACAGACAGGAAGGGTTGGGATGGCAGGGTCCCAGAAGGCACACCTGGGTCCCACAGAGGCGGGGTAGGGATTCTCCCAGACAGACTGGAAACCAGGGGGGGTGCAGAACTCCTGGGCACCCCTCAAATTCACATGACTGGCCAAACTTTTTTTAAAGGACTATGGGGGTCGGAAGGGAGGAGTGGTGGTAGAGGAAGAACACGCCGACCTCCTGGGGGGCCCTACCACCTCCCCCACTCCAGGCAGCCCTCGGTGGCGCCAGAGCCGGGAAGAAAACAGGAAGTGGGAAACAGCCGCGGCAGAGAGGAGAGGGGCCGGGATGGAGGCTCAGATGGAGGGGCGTGCAGACGGACAGACGCACCGACGGACCGATCGGGAAGCCATTCCAGGCCCCCGCCCCGTCCTCCAGTCGGAGAAACCACACGCGGCTCTGCCCCAAGACAGGGTTAGGGGAGCGGCCCAGCCGGTCCCACCACGCGAAGGCCCGAAGCAAGGAGGGAAGACGAGGCGGGGTTGTCTGGGCGCCTAGGCCCCCTCCTCGGGCGAGAGGAGGCTCCTGCTGCCCCCAAGGCCCAGCGGCCCTGAAGCCTGTGGGAGCCAGAGAGTATGTGGGACGCACGTGACTGACCCTACAGCACTCCGCACCCCTGCCCCACCCCCCTGCCCCCCTCCTCGGCCCCAATCCCCAGGCGCCGGAGCACGGCGCGGAGCCCTTTAAGAGCCGCCCCCACCCGCCGAGCGAGGGGGGGGCGGGGTGGGTGGGCCGGTCGGGGCACACACCCGCACACAGGAGCCCTAGCCGCGGCCGCCGCCGGGGGAAGGAAACAAGTTTGAACAGCGGCGCCCGGCCCCCTTCCCCCTCCCCCGTCCCCGCCCCGGGCCGGATTCCGACGGGGTAGACGGGCAGGGGGCGGCTGGGACCCCTCCCCCCAGCGCGCCCGGGCGCAAAGTCCAGCCCGCGCGAGCCCGGGGGCGGCGGGGGAGGGGAGGGGGGAAAGTCCGAGTGGGAGGGGGGTTAATCCCGCTGCCCCCCGCCCGCCGACGGAGGGGGGGAGGGGAACCTTGGCCCCCTTAAGGAGGAGCAAGTTGGCGGGGAAGAGGGGGGCGGAGGGAAAAGACGGCCGGTTGAAAGAGAAGCGCTGGATGGGGGGGGAGAAGGGGGAGCCTCCGCGTCCCCCACCCCACCTTCCCCACCCTCCTCAACCCCGGGGCCCCGGCGGCGCGGGAGGAGGGTACCTAGGTCTCCCCGGAGCCACCTTAAAGCCGCGCGTTCTAAGGTCGGAAACAAAAAGTTCCTTTTTCGAACGTTCGGGCTGCGCTTTGGAACTTTGCGACTCGGCGCGGGCGGGGGAGCGAGGAGCCGGCGGAGACGGGCGGGGGAGGGGCGGCGCAGCCCGGACCCCGAGTCTTGAGCTCCCCAATCACGCCCTCCTCCTAGAAGCCATCCCGTATCCCCCTCTAAGCCGGTGCGGGGCACGCGCCGCGCTGAAGGTCATGGGCCGGACCACGCAGCGCGGAACCGGGAATAGCGGGCCCCGTGGAGAGCCCCCCCCCACACGCCCCGCACACGTCCCGGCCCCCAGAGTGCAACGTGACAGAGCCGCGGGGAGGGACCCCACCACCCCCGTGATCCCGGGAGTGGGGGAGAATCCAGCTTTCGGGGTCCAGCAGGGAGAGGACCAGGACTCGCAGCACCCACACCACTCCGCCCGGACCCAGAAATTGGGGGTCCCATGCAGCACCCCTCGCTTGCGCCACGAGAAGCAACAGGTCTCTAGTGCTCGGGGGTCCCCCAGAACTGGGGATCACTCGGGCTACCCCGGAACCCTCCAGCCCCCCCCAAAGTTTCTCCGCCTGGTTTCCCGGGGCAACAAGTCTCCCCCACACGTGCTGCCCCCGCCCCCACCTGTGTCCGCCGGGGTCTTCATGCTGGGGGGCCCGGGGCGAGGCGCCCCGACTCCGGGCCGCAGCTCCCGGCGCCCGCGTTGCCCCGTCCCGTCCCGCGCCCGTCGGGCCGCCCTCGGCGCTTCACCCGGCCTCGCCTCTCAGAGCCTCTCCCCTCCCCGCCGCCGCCTCCCGGGTTAATATCGCACTCCGGGGCCGGGACGCCCACGCCCCCCGGCCGGCGACGTCACCGCCGCGTCGCCATGGAGACACTGCGCCCGCCCCCTCCCCGCGCACTCACACACACACTTGCCGGCGCGCCGCCACTGAGGACCGGCCGGCTCTGGGCTTAAAGGGGCCGCGCGGCAGGGGAGGAAGGAAGGAGGGGGCGGGGGTGGGATGGGGTCCTACGGGTCATGACCCTTTTCCGAGGCTCCAAGTCTGCAGATAACTTAAGTCTTCGGCACTCGCGACCTGCCGCCCCTCCTCCTCTCCAGCCCACTGCAGAATCCAGAGTTTCTTTTGGGAGCTTGTAAGAGGGCGGGCGGGCGGGGTGGGGGGCACATCGAGTGGGGGGGTCAGAAAGTTTTGAAAGGCCTGGACCTTTCGGGAGGGGGCAGAATCTTCACTGCAGGGAGGCGGGGGATGATCAAGACCACAACATTTCTCACCCTGGCCTTACCCTACTCCCCCCCCCCATCCCAGCCCTGAGCTTGAATGGGGGCAGCTGTCCAGGGGTGGGGTGGAATGGGTGGGAGGCATTTCCCAGCATCGGAAATGGGGAGGCGGCTGTGCCCTCTGCTCCTCCGGGGATGGGGTCTTGGCCTTCCAAATATCCCCAGTCCCAGCTGGGGAGGAAGTGACCGGAGAGAATGCATTCGGGAGCAGCCCCCCACTCCATCCCCTGGTTGCAGCTGTCCTAAGGACGCGGCTGGCGTCGGAGGTACCCCCACCTCCACCACCAGTGCGGGGGGGTTCCGGAGGTGGGGCCAGGATGCGAGGGGGCGACCAAAGTCTGAACAAATGTGCTCCCAAGGGGGCACTGGGGGGTCGCCAGGAGAGAGGAAGGTAGGGCTTAAGGATGAAGGCCAGTGCGTAGGGCAGTGTTAAGTCTGTTCTCCGCAGCAGGGAGGGATGGATGGAGCCTGAGGCTTCAGGAAACAGGAAATCAGCGCTGATCAGATGGCTAGTTGGAGGCGGCAGCAGGGTAGAGAGAGGGCAAATAGAAGCAGTATCCACAGACTGAGCCTGGAGACAGAGTTTCAAAGAAGACTCTGAGGTACCAAAGGAGGGGAATATTGCAGGGGGTGGGGGGGCGATGCTCAGAGAAAGTGAAACTGAGAAGATGGGCAGGGAAAGACAAAAAAGCCGCAGGGAGGGAAAGCCAGCAGGGTCAGACTCTGATTTTGTAGGGCTTCAACCCCCCGCGGGTTCCTAGATGCATTAGAGCAGTCCCTCACCATCACCTTAGAAGTCTCTAGCCTCTTCCCCGTGGAGACTAAAGCCTCCAGGGAAGCATCACCTCCCTGGGGAATTATGTAACCTTGCCTACGGACAGTGCAGCTCCCCCACGGATATTGTAACCCTCTGGGAGCAGTGTGGTCCAGCAGTAATAATCGCCATCATTGTTATTATAACAGCTCCCGAATTCCTAGCGCTCATGATGTGCTAGGCGCTGGGCCAAGCATTGTCTGGGGCATCTTGTCATTTGATGCTCACAAAATCCCAAAGAGGGAAGTTACTATTGTTATCCCCATTTACAGATTAAGAAGGTGAGGCTCAGAGGGGAAATCAGTCTGCCAAAGTGCTACAGCCAGGAAGTGCTGGGAGTCAGGATTCAAACCTGACCGATCCCATTCGAAACCACCACCCTTGACCACTATGTTTTACTAACGCCTTTACTGTCCTCCCCCCCCCGCCCCAGAAAAAGACAATGCAGAGTTTCAAAGATAATAGATCTGTAACAACTTCAGTGATCCCACACTCCCACCGACAAGGGAGACCTGACTTGCAACCCTGACTTTGCTATTTACTGTCTGTGACATAGAGCAAGGGCGTTTGCCTCTTTGAGCCTCAACTTCCTCATCTGTAAAATGGGGATATTATTAGATCCTACATGACCAGGTTGTTTTACGAAATCAGGGATGTGAAGTAAGTGTGCAGTAAATATTGGTAATAATTAGTAGCAAAATGAACTATATACCCCAAGGATAACGTAAGCACCCCTCACCATATAGACTCCCAACGGTAGACAATAAACACAGGGTACTGACTGTAGTCAGATAACTCAATCCTACTGTTTCTATGAAGTACAATCATGGATGGTGGGCATGCCTGGTGGTAGTGTCTGAGCCCTCACAGAGAATGGGAGTCTCTGGCAAAAATGTCCCTTGGGTAGTGTGACCTCTGGTGGTTTGTGAAAACCTATCCACAGATAGTGTAACCCCTCAGGGGTTGATACGACTCTACCACAGACGTGTGGGCCCTTTTGGATAGTTCACTTGCCTTGTGAATGCTGAGAGCCTTCCTCAGGGAAGGTGGACCCGTCACCACTGGTCATTCCTTGAAGACATGCCATCCAGCCAAGGCCATATCAATTCCAATGCACATGGGGTCATTCCCCTCCCCACTCCCGTTCACTGTCAAAAACCTCCACAGGGTGCCTGGGTGGCTGAGTTGGTAAAGCGACTGCCTTTAGCTCAGGTCATGACCCTGGAGTCCCAGGATCGAGTCCTGCATGGCATCGGCATCAGTCTCCCTGCTCAGCAGGGAGTCTGCTTCTCCCTCCGATCCTGCCCCCTCTCATGCTCTCTCTCTCTCTCGCTCTCTCTCTCAAAATTCCAATTTACCGTCCTGACAGAGGTAACATTTATCCTGTTGCTATCAGGCTAAGGCTTGGACAGAACCTGTCCCCAAAGAAGTCCCGACACTCCACAGACCTCACTCCTGGAAAGGAAACTGTATGGAAGATGAAAATCATAGTCGCAACCTACCTATCACCTATAATGGGCGGCAGTGAGCCATTACTACTGCGTGAACATTGTGGTTCCCTTAGAAATAACATGAATCATCCTATGTAGAGAGTAGCCACCTAACTGTGACGGCCCCCAAACAAAAAATGTAACCCCATTAGAGAGTATCACCCCTCTTCAGCTCCCTGACGTGAAATGCTGAAGGGCTCCCGGGCTCAGACCTCGGTCCTCCTCTGTCCTCCTTCTAGTGCTCGTTCCCTTGGTGATCTCCTCCAGTGCCATATTTTCACATGCCATCTCGATGCTGATGACACCCAAATTTCTCTCTGCAGCATAGGCCCCACCCCTGGCCTCCAATCTCACACATCAAACTGCCTCATCGGTGTCTCCATTCGGATTTCTCAAGCTTGCCAAGTCAAAATGGTTTTCCTCCGCTCTCCCAAACTGTCCCCACCCCAGGCTTCCCCATCTTGGGCACCTGCGGCGCCATTTTCCTAGCCTGTTGCTCAGGCTGAATTCCTTGGAGTTCTGCTCGACTCTCTCTCTCACCCATCCTCGGATCGGAAGGAACTCCCATGTGCTCCACTTTTCAGCTGCTTCAGAATCAAGCTCCTCCTCACCACCAACACACGCCTGGTCTGGGAACTCCTCACTCTCTCCTGGCTGCCACCAGCCCCTAGGGTTAACACCCCACCCACAGCCAGAGGGGTTCTACTACGTCAGGGACACGTCCCTGTGCTGCCCCAAATCCTCTGTTCACTGGGAGTAGAAGCCAACTCCCTGTAGTGACCAGCAGGGCCTTTCCTCCCCGACTTGGCCTCCCACTTTTCCCCTCCATTTCCGTGCCAGCTGCACTCCAGCCTCTTTGCGATTCCTTGAACAGGCCAGGCATATGCCTGCCTCAGGGATTTTGCCTGTGTTGTTCCTTCTGCTTGGAAGGCTTCCCCCGCAGAAGTCTACATAGCTCTGCCCTTCATCCTCTTCAGGCTTTTACTGAGAAACCACCTTCCCAGTAAGACCCTACCCGACCACTCTATTTTAAATTGGAGCCCCCTTCCTACACCCCCATGTCCCTTCCATGTACCATTTTTCTCCGTAGCACTTTTTCTCATGTGACATATATTTCTGCAATGCATTAGCTCATCATCTGAATCCCTCCTCTATCCCTGCTTTATCACCGGTGCCTACACCGGGGTGGGTCAGAGAACAGTCTGGTAGTATGTACCTGCTGAAATGAACTGAGTCCATGTACAGCTGGTATAACCCCACAATCAGAACCCATCGTACAGACAGAACAAGGTCCATAACTGATAGAAACTCCCATTTGCAGTGTGGCTCTCATATGGACAGTGGAAACCCCAAATAGTGCAATGTTCAAAATCAGCGTGAACCCCAGTATAGGCAGCACGACCCTCATAAACCTCATACAGACAGGGTAACCCTCATAAATGATATGAGCCCCATTCAAACAGCATAGCCTCCATAAACTTTGTGAGCCTCGTTTAAAAGGGCAGCCCCCATAAATGGTGTAAACCTCATATTGCCAGTGTAACTCTCATAAACAGTGTGAGCCCCATATACATAGACATCAAATAAACAGTGTGGGTCCCCCTACAACTAGCGTGTCCTCTCATTAGCGTGCTCTGCCGTAGAAGCAGCCTGGCTTGTGGCTGAGCTGTGTGAATTCCTCTACCAACAGGGCCGACTCGTACAACCCGGGTAAACCCATACGCACAGTGAAGACAAGCAGATAAACAGGGTCATTTCTGTAACCGGTGTGACTTCTCAGGTGAACAGTGTAGCCCCATAGTCATTTGACCTCATGCAGTATAACCCATGGACACTGTGCCCTCACGTGGACGGTGCCACCTGCCTTGGCGGACCCCTCGGTGAACAGTGTAGATTTCACAACGATTGCAATAGGGGGCGCCTGGGTGACTCAGTCCCTTAAGCGTCTCACTTTGGCTAGGGTCATGATCTCAGGGTCCAGGGATCAAGCCCCACATCCGCATCCGGTCTGTGATCAGCAGGGAGTCTGCTTCTCCCTCTCCCTCTGCCCCTCCCCCTGCTTGTGCAGGCACTCGTGTTCTCTTTCTCTCTCAAATAAAATCTAAAAAATCCAATGGTTGCAATAAACCTCAATGTCACTATGTCAGTTTTATTAAGTCACTGATAACGTAGCTCTTTTCCATAAACAGGCAGAAACCCCATGTTCCATTTAAGCCCCGTGGGCCTTTATGACCTTCATAAAATTATATTATCCACCCCCTCCCCAAAGTCCTAATTCTCCCATTAAAAGTTCCCCAACTGCCCTTCAACACACACAGGTAGTAAGACAGTAGGACTCCTGGAGGGTGGTGTAACCTGTCACAGACCATGAGGCCCCAAATAAAGACCCAAGAAATGGTGAATTCGTGAATGGCAGCGTTTTCCCAGGACCCAACACAGGATAGGGCACATAAAAAACAGCACTCCTGTTTACTGAGCACTTACTATATGCAAGGCCCTGGATTTGACATCTGATATCATTGTCACCTCAACTTTATCAGGTATTTCAATGATCTCCCTTTTTCAGATGAGGAGAGTGAGACTCAGGTTCCAGGTCCAAGGCAACACAGCTAACCATGGTGACAGCTGGGACATCAAGTACAGGACCATAATGCCTCCCGAGAGATTGACAAATGCCCCAAAGATATGCTGATCCCTGAAATCCCTCCCAAAAGCACCGCCACCACCAGCACCAGCACCACCAGCAGCACCAGCAGCACACATACAAACCGCAGACAAGGTGACCCGTAAGACAGACAGCATAAACTTTTCAGGCAGTGATAACCTTCTGAATACTAACAATCACACTAATAGCTAAGATTTTGGAGGATTTACTCTGCTGGAGACACTGTCCTAAATGCTTTGTACATACTGATTCATTACAACCCTATGCCAAGGTTTTTGTTTTTGTTTTTGTTTTTAATTATCCCCGTACGGATGTAGAAACAGAGGCCCAGAGGGATGAAATGACTCGCCCAAAGTCACACAGCGGCGGACGAAGCCCAGCTGGGTTTGATCCCAGCAGCCTGGCTAAGCCCATATCATCTGCTTCCTGCAACATCACCCCCGCACACACACTTCGCAGGACAGTGTAATTGCAATGAACTGTAGAACTAAGTGAACTACGGTTTATGTAATTCTTCCAGGGGCAGGGTACAGCTCACTGTGCACACCTTTCCTTGATGACAGGGAAAATAGGCAGCATGAATTCCCACGGACAGTTCTCCTTCACGCATGGTGTAACTCTGATAAGCAGCGAGGATTCCTTTGTAGCCACTGGTTTCTGTTTTGGTTTTGGTAGATTTTATTTATGTATGAGAGACAGAGAGAGTGAGAGAGGAGCAGAGGGAGAGGGACAAGCAGGCTCCGCACAGAGCATGGAGCCTGATGTGGAGCTCAATCCCACGACCATGAGATCGAGACCTGAGTCCAAACCACAAGTCGGAGGCTTCACTGACTGAGCCACCCAGGCGCCCCTCCTCTGCGGACATTGTAAACCCACCACAGGGAAGACAATCCCGGACGGGACACTAGAGGCCCCCTTCACTACAGCAAAGTACTCCCTGGGGAGGGTGAGTTCCTTCATGGATGGTACACACCTCTTCACCAACAGTCTGGTTCTCCCTCACCACCACCCCCATCAATGGAAGTCTCCTCCTAACGCAATAGAATCTCCTACGGGCGATGTGAACTCCCACCCAGTATGTGCCTCCCCGTGGACAGTATGATGTCTCATATCCATGACAAAGTTGACAAGGACAGTGCACATCGCCACGTATGGGGAACCTTCTGCAGCTGCTGTGAACCCCTTCTGTGACAGCGTGAACCACTCTCCAAGGGTCTAAGTAGACAATGGGAACTCTGATGAGTACGGACTTCCCTCAGACCCAGCATCTGCCCAACGTACACAGTCTAAACCGCCCTGTAAAAGTTCCCTCACAGCCAGCCCAATATTTAAGTGCAAACTCTTCTAGAATGTTATGAAATTATATAAAATAGTAAGGTTATAAAATAGTACATGCAAGTCAGAATACAATAGTGTAACTAATTGTGTAAGATTCCTTCTTGGCGTGAACTTGTAGACAGTGCAATTTCCCCCTCTCAAAGCAAATCTCCTGTGTTCAGTAGATAATGCGAATCTCCTTCATACTCAGTGAACCCCATTGGACAACTGATATTTCTTCCCAGTCCCTCGGTGAACTGGCCATGTGTCACCGGCGGCGGGAATGTCGCACAGCATGCACCTGCAACAGGCTGGGGTGCGTTTTCTTCACAACTGGTGTGATTCTTGTGTGCGTACTGGGAACCCACCACAGGCAGCGGAAGCCTCGGCTAAGACCAGTGTTCGCTGCTCCCCATTACCCTCCATCTAGGGCAAATCCAACGGGGGGAGTACGATGCACTGCACGCAGCTTCACACCTGGCGTAAACCCCGTGTCTGGGCTGCAGGAATCTACGACTGACAGGGCATATCCCTCTCCTCCCAACCCCGTGTGAACGCCCCCTCACCCCGAGCCCTTAAAAAAGTCTCGCTCCCGCCAATTGCGAACACCCATAAAGTAGCCCTCCACAGAATGTAGTGTGAAGGGAATGTGGTGTGAAGCCCCAGGAAGCGCCGCATTTTCCCATCTTGTGCCCCGACAAGCCTACGGGGGCCGCCAGAAAACTGCACCGCCCTAAATGTCAAAGTCCTGGAAGAGAGGACTTGTTCCCAGGGTCCCCAAGCCCCAGGCCGCGCGCGTTCACTCCACTGCAGCGCGCGCCTCCCCACACGCGCACGTTCTCTCCCCTCCCGGTGGCAACAGGGCTTTCCGCGGGGCCGCGCCGGACTTTCTGAGGCTGTTGATTGGTCATAGTCCCGGCCACCCTACAGCCAATCAAGCGGGGGAAAGGTGACATCACTCGTTCTCCTCCCCTCCCCCTCCACCCCAAACTTCCCTACTCGCGGCTACAGACAGCAACAACCACGTGGGGGAGGGGTAACAGAGTAGAACCCGGTGAGGTCATTGCACCGCCCCGGCCGCTGCTGATTGGCTGCGAGGCTTGCGGGTGGCGGTTGGCTGCTCCTCGCACCTCCCCCTCGTGCCGCTACCGCCGCCACTGAGAGGAGCCACTGGCGACGCCAGAGCCGGGAATCCGGGTGAGTCGGGGCCCTGGGTCTAAGATGCTCCCGGTGTGCAGGGAGACTTACAGGAACTGCCCTGTCTGACTTTTTCTCCTCGCCCGGGTTCTTTGGTGCTACAGCTCTCTGTCACATGGGAGTTGTAGTCTGCTTTGTACTATCGACTATGGGCCGGAGACGTAAGAAGACTACCATTCCCAGCAGGAATTGCGACTAGCCGGTCAACAAACGCTCAGGCCACGCCTTCTCAGCCTGCTTATTGGACAGCCTATCCCTTAGCCCTTCCTTCTTGCACTTCATTGGCTACTGTCCCTCATAGAGGCTGGGTTCCGGCCTAGAGTGCAGAGCGACTGGGTACTGTATTCGTCATTCTGCACTAAAACAGCTTGCAATTGGTTAAGGTTGATGCCTATCACGTGTTGTGGGGCAGGGCCCTAGGCAGATCAGGCGGTCGTAGGCTCAGGTTGGTGTCGGTCCCAGAGGGAGGCCGGTCTTGGACTTTGGCCCCTCCCCCTGGCGCTGCCGGGTGGGTCTGATTGGACATGGCGAATGTCGCTCGTCGTGGAGAGGCGGAGCCGACCAGGCTGCGGATATCTATTGGTCTAGGACGGCGCCGGTCAGCGGGGTTGTGGCCGGTGATTGGCTGGCTGCTCCAGCTGTTGCAGGTCCATTCACCATTTTGTGTGTTGGAGTAAAAAAAAAAAGGGAGAATCGAGAGGGAGAGCCGGAGGGGGGGCGGGGAGGGACCGGACCGGACCGAGCCGGGGCCACGGCCCCCCGCCCCGAAACCCCGCCGAGCCCGAGGTGAGGGGCGGGGCCAGGGCTGACACGGGCAGGGGGGATTTGGGGTGCTGGGGGCCGAGAGGGGACAGGTGGCAGAGACGGGGAGGGGGTACAGGGGAAAAAAGGTGGGTTGGATGGTGGGAAGGGGGGATAGAGTGGATGAAGTTGTGGGGAGGAAGAGTGACAGAAAAGGGGTGACGGAGAGGGGATGGTGGGCAGAGAATAGGTAACAGGAATGGAGGGGTGACAGGACTAGATCAGGGTGACAGGGAGAGGGAGGGGACAGAGTTGGAGGGGTGACAAGGAGAGGTGATGGAGAGAAAAGGTGACAGGTCCAGAGATGGCTGACAGGAGAGTGACTGGGAGGAAGGGGTGACAGAGATAAATGAGGGTGACTAGGATGAGGTGGCTGAGGAGGGGGCCTAGGGCCTGTGAGGAGAGGGGCAGAGGTAGAGGTGGTGACAGGACGGGGGAGAGAGTGGCAGAGAAGCTGGTGCCAGGAAGGCTGATGGGAGCAGAGGGCATAAGACCCTGAAGAACCAGGGCCTGGCCGGCCTGGGCTTCAGGAGTTACTGCTTAGGTTCTGAAGGAGGTGAGGGCCCACGGGGCCTTGGGTGGGAGTTATCCAAAGTGGGGTGGACAGGAAGAGAGTAGGCCCCAGGGGAAAGAAAAAGGCCTGGCTTGCGGGGTGAAGAGGCAGGACCAGGCGGCAGGGTTCAGGGGTGCCAGGCGGTATGGTTGTAGGCCCTGGGTGGGGTATGCAAAGGTTTGTGTTTGGGCAGGACTGGGGCCGGATCTCAGTCCCCAGGACAGTGGCCCAGCGGGTCAGTGGGGAGAAGGTGGTGGCAGCTGCCCAACTTCTGGGCACTTGGATGCCTGCCCCAATGTGAGAAGACCCGGGCCCTACAGGCTCTGCCCGTGAGGACCCGAGGACTGGCCCAGAGAAGGAGCAGTCTGGGATTGTAGGGTCCACAGGAGGAGCAGGCCCCAAGTAGGAGAACACAAGACCAGGGGTCCTGGGGGAGCTTGCAGACTGAGTCAGGGGTGTCTCTGATTGCGTTTGGATTATGGTCCTGGGCACCCCCACCCTCCCAGAGGCCCCCTTTTGGCCTCTTAGGTTCTCTTAGTCACTTCAGAGTAAAGTTTTTTCCCTTTTCTTTTCTCAGGGCAGCTTGAAAGGGGGCGGGCAGTAATGACTGTTCAGGAAGTGGGTGAGGTTGGCCTGCTGGGTTTGCCCTGCTTTCTTTGACCTTCTCCCACTTACCCCCACCTGGAGTCGGAGGGCATATTTGGGGGCCCCAGGGGCCCGGCCAGCTCAGCCACCCTGCCAGAGGCAGCCCAGTCGGGGCGGGGGATGCGTGCAGGCCAGAAGGGGGGCTGGGCTTGCTGGTATCACGCTGGGTGCTGTGGGGGGAGGGACAGGCTCCCATCCAGTGGGACAGCGAAACCCTGGGGTGTAGCTCTGTGTCCCACTGTGTGATGACGTGTGTGTGCCTCTGTGTGTGTTTTTGTGCGCGTGCGTGTGCTCATGCACGGCCCCGTGGCAGCACTGGGTATAAGCTCTTGCCCCAGACGTGCCCCTGCCTGCTCCCTGCCAGGATCTGGGGAGATGGCTATACCTGGCAGGCCTCGGGTGCAGAGAAGAGTGGGCAGCCATCCCTCAGGACTTCCAGCTGCCCACTCCTTCCCACAATGTCTGGCCACGCCAGGCAGCCCAGAGGGGTGGGGGCGGGGGTGGAGAGAGGCTCACATCACAGCCCAGTCACCTCCTTTTCTGTGACTGTGTGCCCGTGCATGTGTGTGTATGAGCGTGTGTGCTCTCTGGACAGTGACAGTGCAAGGAAGCGTGCCCTCTGGATCATGTGACAGGCGGCACACTGAAATGGTTAGGAGCACAGACTCTGGAGCAGCCGGATTGCTTGGGTTCAGACCCTGGCTCTGCCATTTCCTAGCTGGATGAATTTGAACAAGTTGCTTGAGCTCCCTGTGCCTCAGTTTCCTCAAGTAGGGCTGTTGGTCCCACCTGCCTCCTAGGGCTGTCGTCAGGATGAAGTGGGTTAACAACATCAGGTTGGGCCCACGGCTTGGCACGAAGTGAGTGCTCCACAGGTGTGAACTGTTACTGCCTTTTTGTGTCCCCTCGGGCAGTCGCACACACCTGCTGTGGCCTGTGTAGAGGGAACAGATAAATGTCAGTGTCCCCAAGGAGCCAGAGTATATAACTCAGGGGACATGGGTGCTAGTCCGTGTCTGGGTGCCAGTCAGGGGCCCCCATGAGTTGAGGACAGCCAGGAAGGAGACTTCAGGTATCATGGAGCTGAGGCGGTGGCCTCAGCAAGTGGGAAGCCTTGGGGGACACTGGCTCCGGGGGGTTCCTGAGTTGCTCCCGATGATTCCTGTCTGCCCTCCCACCTGCAGGCGGACAAAAGATGAAGCCAATGAAGAAGGCATGTGTCGGCCTCCCAGGTGCTGGCAGTGGCGGCAAGTCCCCACCAGCCACTCGGGCCAAGGCCCTGCGACGGCGAGGGGCTGGGGAGGGCGACAAGCCAGAGGAGGAAGACGAAGAGGCGCAGCCGCAGCAGCAGCCTCCGGGGCCAGAAGAGGCTGAGGAGGGTGAGGAAGAGGAGTCCGAGCGGGGCCCTGCGGCTGAGGGGCTGCCCCCAGAGCTGCACTCTGACGACCCGGCGGCCCCAGGCCCTGTTGAGGACCCCAAGGTAGAGGGGGAGGCGAGCCGTTGGGAGCCCTCTCTCAGCCGGAAGACGGCCACGTTCAAGTCTCGAGCGCCCAAGAAGAAGTATGTGGAGGAGCATGGAGCCGGCAGCGGTAGCAGTGGGGCGGCCGGGGCCCCTGAAGAGCGGGCACGGACCCCTGAGGAGGCCGGCACCCTGGGGGTCCCTCCACGGCCACCCACCTCTACCCGTTCCTCTTCCACTGACACAGCCAGCGAGCACTCAGCCGACCTGGAGGATGAGCCAGCCGAAGCTTGTGGGCCAGGCCCCTGGCCCCCAAGTGGCACCAGTGGTGGCTATGACCTGCGGCAGCTGAGGTCCCAGCGGGTGCTGGCCCGGCGTGGCGACGGCCTCTTCCTGCCGGCCGTGGTGCGCCAGGTGCGCCGAAGCCAGGACCTGGGGGTACAGTTCCCCGGGGACCGGGCCCTGACGTTCTACGAGGGGGCACCCGGTGGCGGTGTAGATGTGGTTTTGGATGCCACGCCGCCGCCGGGTGCCGTGGTGGTGGGCACAGCTGTCTGTACCTGCGTGGAGCCCGGGGTGGCTGCCTACCGTGAGGGTGTGGTGGTGGAAGTGGCCACCAAGCCAGCTGCCTACAAGGTCCGCCTCAGCCCCGGCCCCAACGCCCAGCCGGGGCCGCCGGCTGCCCTGCCGCAGCCCCCGCAGCTGCCACACCGGGACCCCGAGGAGGCTGTATGGGTGGCCCGCTCCAGCTTGCGCCTGCTGCGGCCCCCCTGGGAACCCGAGGCCCTGCCGAGGAAGCCCCCTGCGGGCCCCGAGGAGGAGCAGGCTGAGCCGGGGGGCGCCCTGCCCCCCTGCCCTGCTGCCCTGGACCCCAAGCAGCCTGAGGATGCTGAGGTGTCGAAGATCAGCTTTGGTGGCAACCTGGGGACTTGCGAGGAGGGTGAGGAGAAGCACCCGCCGGCCCTGGGCACCCCGGCCCTGCTCCCGCTGCCCCCACCCCAGCTCCTGTCGCCGCCACCCAAGTCCCCAGCTTTCGCGGGCCCGGGCCGCCCTGGGGAGCAGCCCTCACCCTGCCAGGAGGGGAGCCAGGGCGGCAGCAGGAGCAGCAGCGTGGCCTCTCTGGAGAAGGGGGCTGCGCCAGCCGCCCGGGCCCGCACACCGCTGACTGCCGCCCAGCAGAAGTACAAGAAGGGTGACGTGGTCTGCACGCCCAACGGAATCCGCAAGAAATTCAACGGCAAGCAGTGGCGCCGGCTGTGCTCCCGAGACGGCTGCATGAAGGAGTCTCAGCGGCGGGGCTACTGCTCGCGCCACCTGTCCATGCGAACCAAGGAGATGGAGGGCCTGGCGGACAGCGGCCCTGGTGGGGCCGGACGGCCAGCAGGCGTGGCGGCGCGTGAGGGCAGCACCGAGTTTGACTGGGGTGATGAAACTTCGAGGGACAGTGAGGCCAGCAGCGTGGCGGCCCGTGGGGACTCGCGCCCACGCCTGGTGGCTCCTGCTGACCTGTCCCGCTTTGAGTTTGATGAGTGTGAGGCGGCCGTGATGCTGGTGTCGTTGGGCAGCTCTCGCTCCGGCACACCCTCCTTCTCTCCTGTGTCTACGCAGTCGCCCTTCTCACCTGCCCCATCGCCCTCCCCGTCGCCACTCTTTGGCTTCCGCCCCGCCAACTTCAGCCCCATCAATGCCTCACCAGTCATCCAACGCACTGCTGTCCGCAGCCGCCATCTGAGTGCCAGCACCCCGAAGGGAGGCGTGCTGACACCACCAGACCTGGGCCCCCACCCACCGCCGCCTGCCCCCAGGGAGCGCCATTCTTCTGGCATCCTACCCACCTTCCAGACCAACCTGACCTTCACCGTGCCCATCAGCCCTGGGCGGAGAAAGACCGAGCTGCTGCCCCACCCAGGGGCCTTGGGGGCCCCTGGCGCAGGGGGCGGAGGAGCCACCCCGGACTTCCCCAAGAGCGACAGCCTAGACTCTGGTGTGGACTCCGTGTCCCACACACCTACACCTTCCACACCGGCTGGCTTCCGGGCTGTGTCACCTGCCGTGCCCTTCTCCCGTTCCCGCCAGCCCTCGCCATTGCTGCTGTTGCCCCCACCTGCTGGCCTGACCTCGGATCCTGGGCCTTCTGTGCGCAGGGTTCCTGCTGTGCAGCGGGACTCACCCGTCATTGTTCGCAACCCCGACGTGCCGCTGCCCTCCAAATTCCCTGGGGAGGTGAGCACTGCTGGCGAGGTGCGGGCAGCGGGACCTGGGCGGGGCTGCCGAGAGACCCCGGTGCCCCCTGGGGTGGCCAGTGGGAAGCCTGGCCTGCCCCCACCTCTGCCAGCCCCCGTGCCCATCACCGTGCCTCCAGCCGCGCCGACTGCCGTGGCCCAGCCGATGCCCACCTTTGGCCTGGCTTCTTCACCCTTCCAGCCGGTGGCGTTCCACCCCTCACCTGCTGCCCTATTGCCCGTCCTGGTGCCCAGCAGCTACACCAGCCATCCTGCCCCCAAAAAGGAAGTCATCATGGGCCGACCTGGGACAGGTAAGAGATGCAGGTGGAATGGCTGGGTGAAGGCTCATTTGGGACGGGGCCACTTGCAAACTGGCTCTCCAGAGAGGTGAGCTCCCCACCTTAGGAGGGTCTCAAGGGGAGATTAGCCTCCTGTCTGCATAGATGTTTCAGCAGGAATTCACATGCCAGGCAAGGGACTGACTGGACTTGGAAGGCTCAGTGCAGTGTTTCCAGAGGCCTCCTGTTGGGAATGCACTCTCAAGGACTCTATTAGTGAGCAAACCTTTCTGAGCTTTGGGAGCCGGGCCCCTACAATCCTGATGGGGTAACAGAGGAACAGAGTTGATAATCGTGATGACAGCTGCCATGTCTGGAGGACTGGTGGGGGCATCACCATGATAATAAGCATTGAGTGTGAGTTATCTCGCCCTCATCACACCCTGTACTGTACCGCGGCCTGTTCTCAGCCCTTTGGAAATATTCACTCCTTTTGCCTTCACAGACCTAACAGGCAGGGGCTAGGATTATGCTCATTTAGGGGCAACTGAGGTCAGGTTAGTGACTTGCCCTTCATCCCACGGCTAGTAAATCCTGGAGCCAGCCTGCAAAGCCAGGCCGACTGGCTTGTCCCTGCTGGGCCCCAGTGCTGGGTTATAGATGGGAAGATGGAGGCTCCGACGGCACCTTCTGCCTCGGGGTGGCAGGATCCGGACTGGAGTGCTCACCTCACGCCTGTGCCCAGTAAATATCACAGGTGCAGTCAGTGCTGTGGAGGGGAGCTGGGGGTGTGCTGGGCAGGCCTCCAGGTGTGAAATCCAGTCTGGCTGCCCTCAGAAAAGGCCGTGTAAGCCAAGAGTTGAAGGATGAGTTGGAACCAGCAAGTGTGGGGCTGGAAGAGCCTCCTAGGAGGCCAGAAGGAGCACAGCTGAGGAAAGCCATTATGGCCAGAGGGCTGAGGCCAAAGGTGGGGAGAGCCAGAGGCCAGGCCAGGTTGGGCCTTGTCAGAGCAACTGTCAGGGAGGGTGACCAGTCACCAGCCCCTTCCCTAGCATCTTCTCCTTATTGATTTATTAATCCACTGTTGTCTGAGTGGCCTGGCCCTGTGCTAGTTGGTGCTGAGGACACAGCTCTGCCCTCACACGGCTCACAGTCCTGGAACAGATCTGTCTCCAGACAGTGAGCATCCGGAGTGGGCAAAGCTGGAATGGGGGAAGCAGAGGGAAGAGTTTGGGCAAAGGCCTCGAGGCCAAAGTAAGTATTTGAAGGAAGTGGAATCTGCAAAATCAAGGGCTCTAGGCGATGGTGGGAATGCGCGGCTCTCTTGATGAGCAAGGGTCAGATCCCCGAGGGCTCTCAGGAGACTTGGGAACTTTATCTTGAGGGCAGTAAGGAGCCATGATAGGCTTTGGGCTGATCTAACCACACCTGTACCGTGGAGGCTGCGTTCCAGTGCCTGAGACCAGAGACAGGGAGACCAAGGAGGAAGGAGGCTGCAGTGGGGATCTGGGTGGGAGCTGGGACTATGGCAGAGGCTGATGCAGGAGGGAGCCCGGGCCCTGACCTCCCGGAGCTCCAGCCCAGACCCAGGGCACAGGGACACAGGGGCTGTGCTTGCCCCTCAACTCATACACTGAGGTTGGGAGTTCTGTGTTTTGCCCTGCCCCCAGCATTTTTTACAGTTGTTAGTGTGGTTGATAGGAGCAAAATTCCACAGAAATGGGCACAGCAGGGATTTCTGTTCTTAGCCAGATGAAGAAAGTGAAGCAGAAGGACTCCATCTAGAACTATCCTCCTCTCCCCCACCCCACATGCCTACAGCCCCCGACATGCATAACATTGTGTCACGTGACCCGCACTGCTGGCGCCTGGAGGGGGATGGCACTGAGGCAGGTGACCCGAGGCCTACCAAGGCAGACCCAACAGGGGTACCTGCCACCATTTTCCAGATGAGGAAAAGCGACAGAAGAAGAGTCCTGATTGAGGTCACTCAGCCAGGGAGGGTCAGGACTGGGCCTTGAACCAGGTCTCCCAATCTCCAGATCATGGGCTCTCACCGCCAGGAGCTATAGCTGTCATAATTTTTTGAGCACCACCCATGCATGCGCGTGGTACACGGCTCTGTAAGTGCCGCCTGAGCATTACTCGCCGAATCCTCACAACACTCCAGGGGGCCAGCACCATTAGTATTTCCAGTGTTCAGAGGAGGAAACCGCGCCCCAAGAGGTTAAGTGACTTGCGCAAAGTCACTCAGCTAGGAAGACGGAGAGCCAGGATTTGAACCCAGGCTGTCTAGCTCCAGAGTCCAGCCTCTTAAGTACTCTCGATAACAATAACAATAATAGTAACTAGTCTTTTATTAAGCATTTACCACATGCCCAGCCCCAGGTGTGGGGTCATCTCATCGAATCCACCTGATGCTATGCAGTAGGGATTACCAGCCCAGTTTGGGGGGTGGAGGTGGGGGTGGGGTGGGGACTGAGGTTCAGGGAAGGGAGGCTGCAGGCTCTCTGGTCGTTAGAACTTGTCCAGTGCCTGTCCTGGCGGTTCTGAGCAGCGCCTCCCTAACAACACCCATGCTGAGGTATCCAGGCTGCCCTCAGGTTCCCAGCCAGCAGGTCCTTTTGTTCTTCTCCCAGAGGCCTCCCCAAGCCCTTGGGAGGCAGGCACCTTGGAGCCTTCTGCCTCTGAGGCCCAGGTAGGGCAGACCATGCCCAGTGGCATAGTGAGGCCATGGTCCTGTCCCTTTCTGCCAGCTCATGCCAAGGCCTGACCCTCACTCAGGGCAGCAGGTGTGAGGGGGCGGCCTGGGACAGCTTGCCTGCTCCTGCCCCCTGCCAGGCATTTGCTTCCGCTGGGGGACGTGCCGGGGCAGGCGGCCCAGCATTCTCCACATTCTGTGCATGGCCAGGCCAGCCAGCTGCCATTGCCACCTCCCTCTGACTCTTCCCGCCTGCTCCCCAGGAGAGGAAGCCGCCCCAGGGCCTGCAGCCCCAGCCCAGGAGGCCAGATGTCTCAGCCCCATTCCTGGCACGGCCTCCTTTCCAGCTCCCAGCTTCCGCCTGGCTTCCCGTACTGACAGGCAGTGCCCCCTCTCCTGGGCCTCTGTCTGCCTGCCTTTGAGCCACTGTGTCTGTTTCTCCCTTGGGTCCCTACATCTGTCTAGGTCTCTATTTCTGGGCCTGCCTGAGTCTCTCTCTCTCTGGACTTTTGTCTCTCTCTCTCTGTCTGCCTCTCTGTATCTTTCTTGGTTTGTCCCTCCCTAGACATCAGTCCTTGTCTGAGCTTTCATCCCACCTTTCTTCTATTTTGGCCCCCTATCTTGGGATCCTGTGTCTCTGGCCCTCCGCTGGCCCTCCCCTGGCCTTCCTCGCCCTCCTCAGACAGACTTGCTACCCCTCTCCTAGCCCCTCCCCTTCACCCTGTGCACATCGGGTGCTGCATCCCTTTGAGTCAGTGGACAGTTGCTAAGTACTAGGGAGTGGTGGGAGGTTGTACAGGCCTGGGAGCCCCTTCCTGTTCCTTGACAAATTAACTGCTCACCACTGTCCCTGAAACGTGCTGAGAGGTGTCAGGAGCCATCTACATCCAGGCACCTGTTCCCAAGTCAGGCAGGAAGGCGGGGGCTGCATGGGCCAAGCTAGGAGATCCGGGTGTAGGGGAACAACAGGAAAGCAACTCCTGTGCCCACCCACCTGCTAGAGGGCACGACCCAGATCACCCCTACCACCCCCTCAATGCCTTGCAGGAGACACAGTTGGTGGCAGCTCCATTTAACGGAGTCCCACATGTAGTAGGACTTCAGACACTATGCTTGGCCAAGTGGGGAAAATAAGGCCCAAAGAGGGGCCTAGGTTCTCCTGACTCCCCAAATCCAGATTCTGCCAACCAGCGTTTCTGTTTTGTCTCAAATAGTGAACCCCTTCTCTCCCACCAGAAGTCCCTCCTCATCTCTCCCAGGCCCAGGCTGAGCAGCCTTGGGGGAAGTGGGTGGGGAAGGCAGACATGGAAGCAGGCACAGGCAAGGATGAGCAGAGGGAGGTACAGAGTCTGGGGAAGACAGAGGACAGACACAACTCTGTGGCTCATTGCAGGGTGATGAGGGAGGTACAGGTATGCTTCTCAGTGGAAGTGACGTTTGAGCTGAGGAATGAGTGAATTTCAAGTGTCAAAGAAAGGGGTGTTCCTGGCCGATGCAGCCATAGGAACAAAGGCCAGGAGGGGTGAAAGTGCATGACCTCGCAGTGGCTAGTGGAAGCTGGAGCTGACACTAGAGCCCAGGATTGGCAGAAGTGTGCCAAGGAGCACAGGTCTAGCCAAGCCAGCTTGAATGCCAGTCAGTGAAGAGGCAAAAGTTTAGAGCAGGAGAGGGAAAAGGTTAGATTTGGGTGTCAGAGATCCCTGGAGGCTGTCCTGGAGAGGAAGGAGGCCTAGGCTGGGAAGAAGAGGATGACCTGCCCAGGAGAAAAGAGAAGGGGCCTTTTTGAGGTAGCTGCAGTCTATCTTAAGAGACTTCGCGGAAGAGACCCCAGCACCAGGAGCTGCGAGGGGTCAGGCTGCCTCCTGGCGGCGGCGGCGGCGGCCGGCGGGCGGCAAGCGGCGGGGGGTGGGGTGGGGGGGACGCGCGCGCGCGCATGCGCGGGGCGGGGGGGTTGCGGCCCGGAGCCCCCGGCGCCCCGGCATTAATGGCTCCATTAGTGGCCGGGGGGGAGGCGCATTAGCGGCGGCGACGGCGTCTGGCTCCCATTACCACCGGCGGCAGCGGCTGCACCACAGGCGGCTGGACCCTAGCCCGCCGCGCCGCCTCCTCCGCCCGCACCCCGTCCCCTGTTCCCGCTCCCCACGGGGGCCAGGGCCAGGGAACCCCCGTCTCCCTGTTTCCGCAGAAAAGCTGATTGGGAGGCCAGGCAGACCTGGGTTCAAATCCCGACCGTGCCACCTCCTGACTGCAAGATCCTATCCCCCCTCTGAACCTTTTTCTTGCGAAGCAGCCGGGGAAACGAGCTGCACCCGGGGCTTTGCAGATCCGGCCGGTACCCTGAAGGCCGCGCCCAGCACCCGTCAGTACCGAGGGGCGCGGATTCCCGCGCCCCAGGGGTAGGCCCCGGGCGTCGGGCCTCCGTCTTTCCCATTGGCCGCCTACGCGCCTGCCGAAGCTGATTGGCCGTGACCCCCCCCCCCCACGCCGCAGCGCCATTAACCCTTAAGCGGCCGCGCCCTCCGGCTGGGTGGGGGGGGCCCCCCCGCAGACAGCGCGGGTGCCAGCTGGCCGGTGCCCCGCCGCGGCCCGCGTGGGTGTCAGGCCGGCCGGGCGCCCGCCCGCCCTCCCAGCACAAAGCGGCTTTGTGGGGCCCGCCGGGGGCTGGCTGGGGGCCAGGCGGCGAGTGGAAAATCTCGTGAGCACGGGGAGGGGAGGAGAACGCAGGGCGGCGCCCCCTCCTCGCCGGGGTTGGGGCGCCTCCCTCAGTCCGCGCCGACCAGCCCTCTCATGCCCGGGTGCCTGTACACTCCTCCGCCCCCCGCCCCTTTCTACCCCCAAACCTACTTGCTCCCCTCCGTCCTATCCCGTCCGTCTCCCAATCCCTGGGGACCCTCCCCCACACCTCTCGCCTGCCTCTTTCCCTCCTAGTCCCCCTGCCTACCCCAGCCCCACTCACACTGACTCACCCCGGCGCTATTTTTAGGCCCCCATCCCTCCCGAGCCGCGCCAGCCCAATCCTGGGCTCGTTCCCCAGGCAACCCTGGCCGTCGCCGACGCCGCCCGGGGTGGGTGGGTGGGTGGGTGTGTATGTGGAGAGCGGGTGAGGGGAGCTGGGGACACCGGGGGTGAGCCAAGGCGGGGACCCGGCCTGTAGAGCAGGGTGGGGAGCCGCGGGCGACAGGGGCGCGGTGCCTCTTGGGCGCAATAAATGGGCCCGTGAGTTCAGAGTGTGTCTGCCTGTTCCTCAGTCTGTCAGCATCCCTGGCTGTACGCCCCAGGCCTCTGGGCAGGCCTCAGCCTGTGCCACCCTGGGTGGCAGTTGGTGTCTCTGTCTGGGCTCCCTGTCCCCGGGCTGCGGGTGGGGTAGTGCTGTGGGGGATGTTTGGCGTCAAACCTTTTGTGGAATTGGTGATGGGGTGGTGCAGAGGGTGGCTGCACCATATAGTTCTGTCCGGTACCTGCCTTGAGTGAAGGGTGGTGTTGCACCCCCTCTCAGATGGGGCTGGGGCCCTGGTTTGGGAAACCTCCTCAGCCTTTTCCAATTAGGGAGGCCCCAGTTAGGGCTGAGGATGGCTGGAGAGATGGAGCTGTCTGGGGTTAGGACCTGCTCCCTCTTCTCCACTTCTAATCACCCCCACCCAGGGTTCCTCCACTCTGAACAATGGAAGCTAAGTATAGGGCTGGCCCAGTGCCCAGGGCAGGGGGGCCCTTCCCGCCCGGATTCCGGCCCCTCCCTGCCAGGCTGGGTCCCCACTTGGCTGTACCCTACCCTGTAAGGGGCCTCTTCCCATCCCTCCTATGTGGGCACTGTGTCTTCTACCAGATGTGCAACCCTCCCAGATGTGTGGGGCCCTCTTTCCCTGCTGTGCCAGGCCTAGATCTTTTTCTCACCCTACAGAAGTGGGGGAGCTGGGGGCAATGTTTCTCCGAGCTCTGTCCTGGGCTGCGTTGCAGTAGGGAAGGGGTTAACTTGCCAATAGGTGACTCACCGGTGGGGAGAGGAGGGGGGCAGCGGTGGGGAGATAGCGGGCCACATTGATTTCAGCCTTGATTTCTGCCTCACATTGCAGTCCCTGGGGCAGTGAGGTAATGGAGGGTCTGAGTCTGGGGCTGCACAGGGAGGAGGGGGCAGTCACCTAATAGTCCCTCCAGTGGCCCCCTCCAGGCTCACAGCCAAGTGTCTGGCCCTGCAGTCTCTGGAGGTCAGAGGGCTATGGACCTTCCCTTCCCCTCTGGGCCCAGATTACCGGTTTCTGCCCCCTTTCCATGCCTTCGGCTCTGTCAGTGGACGGAATAGGCTGGGAAAGGGATTTGTTTGTGCTTGTCGCTGACTCCACCTGTGTAGGAGCCCACTCTTTGTCCATCTGAGCTTGTGCAACCTTTAAAACCTGCCTGGGTGTGACCCCAGGCCTCTGCCTCTACTGGATGTGACCCCAGGGCCCATCCTGGGTAATCCAGAGCCTCTGCCTCCCAGGTGGGCCCCAGACCCTTGCATGTGTCTCTGTGTGTGCTCTCTGGCTTTCTGTAGTTCTCTCTTTATCACTGTCTGACCATATTCCCAGATGTCTGGGAGTGTCTGCCCGGGGCCACTGTGAGGTTAAATTTTCGGTAGTGGAAAGAGCAGCTGAGTTGGAGCACTGGGCTGTTAGGTTCTGGAGGCATGATCTTGCACAATTTATTCAGTTTCTCTGAGCCTCATTTTCTCATCTGAACAATGGGCGTAATAAAGTGTACCTCCCTAGTGGCTGTGAGGATTCAGTGAGGAGTATAATACATATCAAGCTCCCAGCACACTGAAGCCCCAGTGTTCATTTCCTTTCTTCCTCCTGGCCCCTTTCTGGAAGGGGTGGCTCCCAGCCTAGAGTGGTAGGGCCAGCCCACAGTGGTGCTCTGTGCCCCCCCCCCCCCGCCTTACACTGTGAGATAGAGGGTCCCAGGTGGCTGCTAAGTGTCAGGCCGGTGAATGGCCATGGCACTCTGTATTCCTGGGGGTCCAGGGTACTGAAGTAGTGCTCACTGGGGTAAGTTTATATAGTGTGTGGGGGTCAGTACGATGGCGTCTGTGAGAGTTAGCCTGTGTCGGGGATGGGAGGTGCCAGGGAGGCCACATGAGAGTGTGTGAAGATGGAAGAGTGTGTGTGGTTGTGTGGGAGGGATGTGGGGTGTGTGTGTGTGTGTGATGGACAAGCAGTGGTGATGAGATGTGTGAGATAATGTTGCCTGTTTGATATGTTGTTTGTATGATGATTCATGTGAGCTGGCAATGAGAATATGCGTTGGTGAAGCACGTATGACAAGGCGTGTATGAAATGGGTGATGTGGAGGATGGGTGAGAACGAGTGTGTGTATGATGATGGGTGGGGAGTGATGGGCCAGGAGTGTGGGAGGTAATACATACATGTGAGCAGGTGTTCAAGGTGTGTGACTTCGTGTGTGTGACAGTGTGAGTGTAAGGCTAAGGGTACATGTGACCGTGGGGTGTGTATGAGATAATGGGTGTGGCAGGAAAAGTCTGTCTATGAGAGGGTGTGTGTGTGTGTGTGTGTGTGTGTGTGTGTGTGGTGGGGGGAAGAGTCTGCTGGTGTGAGAGTTGGTGAGGGCTCGGGGTGGCTCGCGTAGCCCTACCGCGCAGTTCCTCTGCCCTGCGGAGCCACGCGCTCTCAGGCGGGCGTGAGGGAGGCGGGGCAAGCCGCGCGTGAGCGTGTTCCTCGCGTGGACTGGACACACGTAGCACCACACACAACTTCGGGGCCTCCGCAGCGCGGTGCTGCGAACCGCCCCCCTGGCTCGCTGCCTTTACTGCAGTGCGCCCTCCCTGCCACCCTCCTCCCGCGGTCCCGCCCCGGGCCGGCTTGGGGCCAACCGGAGCCCGCCCCGCCCTTCCCTTATTTGCATATGACTGACGTTCCCCCGGGGCGGCCAATGGGGGCGGGCGCGGCGGGGCCTGACCCGCGCGCGGCGGCGGCAGCCAATGGGCTCACGCGCGGGGGGCCGGGCTTGCGCGGAAGGCCGCGGGGGAAGCGGGGAAGGGGCGGGGGGAGGTGCGGCGGGGGGAGGGGAGCGCGTAGTAGTGGCGGGGCGGGGAGGCGGCGGTGGCTCTGCGCGGGGCTCGCTCGGAGCGCACGGACGCACGCACGCTGGTCCGTCTGCCCGCCCGGAGCCGAAGGTCGATCCGGCGCTGAGCCGCGGGCCCGGAGCCCGGAAAGGCGGGGCGGCGGCACCGGCAGCTGGGGGCGCGCGGGGCCAGAGCCGTTACCCGCCGGAGCTGCGAGGGAGGGAGGGAGCGGGCCAGCGAGAGGAGAAGGGACGGGGCCGCCCCCGCGCACGCGCGCCGCGCCCCGCCCCGCCTGCCCCGCCTGCCCCGCCCGCCGGGCGCCGCGCGGGAGGAGGGAAAGGGAGGGGGCGGCGCCGATGGCCCCTGTGCCGCGCGCCCCGTGACGGCCCCCGCGCGCGCCGGGGGGCGGGGCGGGGCCGGCGCGCTCTGACCTCCCCCGCCCCCCGGGCGGCGGGAGGCAGGCGGCGCTGTGCGCAGGCGCGCCCGGCAGAGACCCCCCGAGTGGGGCGGCCGGAGGGGGGCGGCGGGGGGGGGCATGCGGCGACGGCCTCCAGCTCCCCCCGGGCCCGAGCGGCGACGGCCGAGGAGCCGGCGGCGGGCGGAGTGGCGGCGGCCGCTGAGGAGGCGCGAGCCCCGGCCGGGCCCCCCCGCGCCGGACCATGTACTCAGCCCACAGGCCCCTGGTGCCCGCGTCCGGCGCGGCCTCCCGTGGCCTCGGCATGTTCGGTCAGTAGCGCCTGGGCGCTGGGACTGCAGGGGTCAAGGTGTCGGGGTGCTAAGTGCGGCGTAATGGTGATAGGGGTATAGTACGAGAGTGATAGAGGCGGAGTACAGGGGTGACGGGAAAGTTACAGAGCTCAGCTGGGCCAAGCGGTTAGTGACGGCAGGTGGGAGTGTAGGGGGAATGATGGGAGTGAGGCGAGGGGAGTAGCTGGGGACAGCTGTGGTGTTTGGGTGATGGGCTGGCACGGTCCGTTGTCATTGGAGGTGGGGGTTGCAGCGTAACTGGCTTGGGAGCATGGATTAGCATAGGGGCAGCATGAAACCTGCTGGCCTTCGGTGTGGGAGAGAGGGGGAAGGGAGTGTGATTGAGTAGTGGGGCTAAGAAGAGGGCTTGAGAAGTGAGTAAGGCATTGCTTGCTTAGAATGGAGTGATGGGCTGGTGTGTATGTGGTGTGCTTTGCAGAGACAGAGGGAGGGACCCAAGAACCTGGACAGTAGTGCACTGAGGACTTGAGGAGGGGCAGGACCAAAGGACTCTTCCCCCATTGTCTGCTGGTCCCCTTCTTCCCCACCCAGCAGATAAGGAGGCCTGGTGGGAAAGATCTTGGTGAAGAGAGGGACAGGTCCAGGTCCTTGGGGTTGGAGGGCCGAGCAGGCTTTTGCGGTCCCCAGTGCCCCAGGGATCGGGGACAGGGTCCTCAGAGCGTCTTGAGACCCCCTCCAGTGCTGGCTTCCTTATCGTTCTTCTGTTGACTTGATGTCTACTTTTTCTTTTGTCAGCCCCTTGCAGAATCAGGTCTCGAGGCCAGTGTCTCCTATAGAGCTCTCTTAGTCCAGGCTTTTGAAGGCATAGAGGGGTCACCCCAGGTCAGATTGATCTGGATCAGGGGGAGGCCTGGAATGATGGAGACCAAGCCTAGGGCGTTTCCCTTCTCTCTTCATCGTCTTCCCTCGCAGGGGCCTCCTCAGCTGGTTCCACTTCCCCCAGGGAGCTAGCAGTGAGAGGGCAGCCCACTCCTAGCCTAGGCCTGCTCCAGGAGTCCCGCCAGCCCAGGGCTTACCCTGCTGCCATCCAGCTCCTGGGGCAGAAGGTCGGACTCCTGGGACTAGCCCCCTGGGAGGGAAGTGCCTTCCTATGCATAGTCTCAAGAAAACACCTGGCACTTTTGTCTTCCTTGGGCACAGAAGAGAACAGTTCTCTTGTCTGCCCCATTGTCTGTGCCTTTTTTTCCAAGGAGTTTACCACTCCTTCCCCTTTTTGGGCAAGGGGGCTGCGTGCTGCACCCAGGATAAGCTCAGAGATTGAGAGGGAGGGGGCTGGGAGACCTCTTCATGGGCAATAGATTCTCTAGGGAATGGGGAGGTGCTGGAGCCACCTGTGCCCAGCCCAGGAAAGGCGGGTCTGGCTCCTTGGGGTTTGTGGTATGGGGAGGGAGGCAAGGAGAAAGACTTAAGACCCCACACCCTGTGGGTAATGGAGAGGGAAGAGGGAGGGAGACCAAACCATGGTCTCCTCAAGAGAGAGAAAGGGAGTGCGAGGTGAAAGTGAGGGGCTGTGTCAGATAGCAACCTGGGAGCTGGGAATGTGGCAAGACTGGGGAGGGTTCCTAGCCCTGCTGAGGTCTTGGGGCCTTGGGAGTATGAGATGGCAGTCGAACATGGCCTGGTTTGTGACAGGAGCCAGTCATTCCTCTGGCCTGGTCCCTGGTGGCAGGGCTGGTGGAGGTGGGGGAGGGAATGGGGCGTGAGGCCTATTTCCCTTCCCAGCTTCTGTTTTCTTTTGTATAAACCTCAAAATCTTTCAGGGAGGAGTTTTTCCTGAGCGATGTCGCACACACGAGCCCACGAGGCTCTGGGATAGTGGAAGGGGGTGTAAAGGAGGCGTGGAGCCACCTCATCCAGGGTGGAAAAGAGCTTGAGTTGGGGGTCAAGGCCGAGGTCTCCTGCCGCACAGCTTAGCTGGCTTCTTCCCACAGTGTGGACGAATGTGGAACCTCGCTCTGTTGCTGTGTTCCCCTGGCACTCCTTAGTCCCCTTTCTGGCCCCCAGCCAGCCCGACCCCTCTGTGCAGCCAAGTGAGGCCCAGCAACCTGCCAGCCACCCAGTGGCCTCCACCCAGAGCAAAGGTGAGGAGTGGGGGGCCTCAGAGGGCACGGGGATAGGGTCCAGGCGTCCCAAGAGCCCTCTGACCTACCTCTCCGCCCCCAGAACCTGCTGAGTCGGCGGCTATTGCCCACGAGCAGCCAGCAGGTGGGACAGGGAGTGCTGATCCTGGGCGGCCCCCTGGAGCCACCTGCCCTGAGAGCCCAGGGCCTGGACCCCCCCACACTTTCGGGGTTGTGGAACCTGGAAAGGGTCCCCCTCCCACCACTGAGGAGGAGGCCCCCGGCCCTCCAGGAGAGCCCCGGCTGGACAGCGAGACGGAGAGTGACCATGATGATGCGTGAGTGCCACGAAGCTTGGGACTGGGGGGGGGGGGTGGCCAGAGACGTGGCCCTCACCGTCCCTGCCGCTCCTGCCACAGCTTCCTCTCCATCATGTCTCCTGAGATCCAGTTGCCCCTGCCACCCGGGAAACGCCGGACCCAGTCCCTCAGTGCCCTGCCAAAGGAACGAGACTCCTCTTCGGAGAAGGATGGACGCAGCCCCAACAAGGTGCCCCATCTCTGCCTGTCCCCAGCTCACCCCGTGCCTGCCCAAGCCTGTCTCCTGGTTTTAACCATCCCACTTGGGCCTCTGTCTGCTGCAGCGGGAGAAGGATCATATCCGGCGGCCCATGAATGCCTTCATGATCTTCAGCAAGCGGCACCGGGCCCTGGTCCACCAGCGTCACCCCAACCAGGACAACCGGACCGTCAGCAAGATCCTGGGCGAGTGGTGGTACGCCCTGGGGCCCAAGGAGAAGCAGAAGTACCATGACCTGGCCTTCCAGGTAATGCCTCTTCCTCTTCGCTCCTCCCCAGCTTCCTCTGGTGGGCTGAGTGAGTGAAGGGTCCCTCCTCTCTCTCCTGCCAGGTGAAAGAGGCCCACTTTAAGGCTCACCCGGACTGGAAGTGGTGCAACAAGGACCGGAAGAAGTCCAGCTCAGAGGCCAAGCCCACGAGCCTGGGGCTGGCAGGAGGGCACAAGGAGACTCGGGAGCGGAGCATGTCGGAGACAGGGACTGCTGCTGCCCCTGGAGGTTGGTCGGCTCCTTGGTTGTCTTTTCCTGCCCCCTCCCTCCCTGAGAGGTGCCAGCTACCCCCTTGTTTGCTCAGCCCCTGTCTCAGAAGCCTTTCTCTGTCCTATCATTTTATTTGAGGATCTTTACCCATAAAGGAACAGTTGTGTCGTATGAAGGAGCCAGGGAAGTCCAGACAGAGTTTCTGGACAGTCAGCTCGTTATCAGTTGTCATTTACTGAGCATTTACTGTGTGTTAGGCATCAAGGGGACTATAACCTCTACTTCTGAATGCCGTACCCCCATTTTTTAGATGAGAAGACTGAGATTCAGGCAAAATCACTTGTCAGAAGTTATAGAAGACAAGTAAATGGTAGACCAGAGCTTCAACCCCAGCTTGGTTGGGTTCCAGAATCATGGTTGGAAGGCCCTCGTTGGCTGCTTCTACTGACAGAGTGTCTCGCGTGCATAGCGTCGTTCTGAGGCACTTTTTTGGAGTGATCTGTGGGTGTGGGCCTGCAATTCTCTGAAGGTGGGGTTCCTTCCTCTCTGAGATATGGGGATGGAGACTCGGGCCCATAGGTGTTAGCTAGCGAGCACCACACTGCCTGTCTTCAGCCTTTCGTACTCAAAGAAGGCCTGCCTCCCGGGGAGCAATCCATCAGGAAATGATGGGCTGGTGGCTGGTATCTCTTCTGCCACGTAGCCCAGGATTTTCAAACTTCTTTTGCCCAGTATCTAGAGATATCTCTGGCTGTCTCGGCCAGTCTGGGTGCCACTAAGAGGCTTCTTGATTCTGTGACACCTCTCTCCTTATACTCTGCAGTGTCCTCGGAGCTCCTGTCTGTTGCAGCCCAGACACTCTTGAGCTCGGATACCAAGGCTCCGGGGAGCGGCTCCTGTGGGACAGAGCGTCTGCACGCAGTGGGGGGACCTGGCTCGGCCCGGCCCCGAGCCTTCTCCCACAGTGGGGTCCACAGCCTCGATGGTGGAGAAGTAGATAGCCAGGCACTACAGGAACTGACTCAGGTCCGGGGGCCGGGGAGATGGGCAGGGAGGGCTGCCCCAAGGTGATGGTCCCTGCTGAACTTTCCCTGTACCTGCCCTGCAGATGGTGTCTGGCCCTGCATCCTATTCTGGTCCAAAGCCTTCCGCCCAGTATGGGGCTCCAGGCCCCTTCTCAGCCTCCGGTGAGGGAGGTACCCTGGCGGCCAGTGGCCGACCCCCGCTGCTGCCTACCCGGGCCTCCCGTTCTCAGCGTGCAGCCAGTGAGGACATGACCAGTGACGAGGAACGCATGGTCATCTGCGAGGAGGAAGGAGACGATGATGTCATTGGTGAGCAGTTGCGGGCCCAGAATCCTTCCCAGAGGTTTGGGGGGTGGGCAAAGATTTTATCTCGGCCTCAGGGTCTTCTTGGCTTGCATGTCTGTTCATGATTGCAGGCATGTTCACCTCAGGCCCCCCTGAGTAAACCCAGCCCTGCCCTTGGGAAGCTCCTGGCCAGGCAGGAAAGCAGGAGGACAGGGGCAGGGATGGCAAGGCCACGGGGCACAGTGTTAGGTGGTGTTACCTGTGTGCTCTTAGGCTCCCCTGGTGGGCAGGTGGGCACACCCGAGGCTGAGGAACAGCATTCGTGGACCACAGTTACTGCTGGCTTTGGGGGCTGAGGCCAGAGCTGTCCCTCCTGGGCAGTCCTGTACCCAGCCGTTTTGCCAATACTGTTTACTCCCTCAGCTGACGACGGCTTCGGCGCCACTGACATTGACCTCAAGTGCAAGGAGCGGGTGACTGACAGTGAGAGTGGAGACAGCTCTGGGGAGGATCCAGAGGGCAGCAAGGTGAGAGCTGGGGAATTGGCACTGTCTGGTAACGGTTCTAGGAAAGGGAGATACCTGCTCTTGTGTGCACTGTTACAGAAGGAGATTAAGGCCCAAAGAGGGCAAGGTACTCGCCCCATGGCGAATTGGGTCACAGCCTGGATCAAGTGAGGCCTTCAGCTGGCCTCACTGCCAGGCAGGACAGGGACGGGCAGGTTGTGGGTATCCAGGCTCCCTTGATGTGGTTGTGTCTCCTCCTTTCGCCTAGGGCTTTGGCCGGAAGGTCTTCTCACCAGTGATTCGTTCCTCCTTTACCCACTGCCGCCCACCGCTGGACCCTGAGCCCCCAGGGCCCCCGGATCCACCACCTCCAGCCTTTGGCAAAGGCTACGGGCCCACCCCATCATCCTCCTCCTCGTCCTCACCTGCCTCCTCCTCAGCCTCAGCGGCCACCTCCTTCCCACTGGGCTCAGGGACCTTCAAGGCCCAGGAGTCAGGTCAGGGCAGCACGGCAGGCCCACTACGGCCCCCACCCCCTGGGGCTGGGGGCCCAGTGACACCTTCCAAGGCCACTCGTTTCCTCCCAACGGATCCTGCCGCCTTCCGGCGCAAGAGACCTGAAAGTGTGGGAGGCCTGGAGCCACCAGGTCCCTCGGTCATTGCGGCACCTCCTGGCGGGGGTGGAAGTGTCCTGCAGACGCTGGTCCTGCCCCCAAATAAGGAGGAACGGGAAGGCAGCGGAACCCGCATGCCCTCGGCCCCAGCCCCATCACTGGCCTATGGAGCCCCAGCAGCCCCCCTGTCCCGCCCAGCTGCTACCATGGTCACCAACGTGGTACGGCCTGTCAGTAGCACTCCTGTGCCCATCGCTTCTAAGCCCTTCCCCACCTCTGGCCGGGCTGAGGCATCTCCAAATGACACAGCAGGTGCCAGGACTGAGCCGGTCACAGGGTCCCGGGCACCTGGGAGCTCCCCGCTGGGTGTAAGCTTAGTGTATTCGGACAAGAAGTCTGCAGCAGCCACCTCGCCAGCCCCGCATCTGGTGGCTGGGCCCCTCCTGGGCACTGTGGGGAAGGCCCCTGCCACAGTCACCAACCTGCTGGTGGGCACACCCGGTTATGGGGCCCCAGCGCCCCCTGCTGTTCAGTTCATAGCCCAGGGGGCCCCGGGCAGTGGGGCCACTACAGGCTCAGGAGCAGGTGCTGGGAGTGGCCCCAATGGGCCAGTGCCTCTGGGCATCCTGCAGCCAGGTGCCTTGGGCAAGGCTGGGGGCATCACCCAGGTGCAGTACATCCTGCCCACGCTGCCCCAGCAGCTTCAGGTGGCGCCTGCCCCAGCATCAGCCCCTGGGACCAAGGCAGCAGCTCCCGGTGGCCCCGCACCCACCACCAGCATCCGTTTCACCCTCCCACCGGGCACCTCCACCAACGGCAAAGTTCTGGCGGCCACTGCACCCACTCCTGGCATCCCCATCCTGCAGTCCGTACCCTCCGCCCCGCCCCCCAAAGGTGAGGCCTGGGCTGAGCGATGAAGGAGAGGGGCCCCAGGCCCGTGTGGCTCTCTGGCAACTTCTCCTCTCTCCACTTGCAGCCCAGTCGGTTTCTCCTGTGCAGGCCCCGCCCCCGGGTGGATCAGCCCAGCTGCTACCCGGGAAGGTACTGGTGCCCCTGGCAGCCCCTAGCATGTCCGTGCGAGGTGGAGGGGCTGGCCAGCCATTGCCCCTGGTGAGCCCTCCTTTCTCAGTACCTGTGCAGAATGGAGCCCAGCCACCCAGCAAGGTAAGGGCATCCTGGCTCCACCTGTTTCCTATCTCCTCTCCTCCTGGGCATTGGTTTCTGTGTCACGGTTTGTGTGTCTGTCTCTCCTTTGGTCTCTCGTGCGTTTCTCCCTCTTCATTTGTCTCTCTGGAACCCTGTCTGTAGGACCGTGTCTTTCCTTGTACTTCGATGTCTGCATGCATCTCGAGTCTGCCCTTAGTGTCTGCACCTTGTTCTTTGTTTTGCGCGCCTTGCTGATTTCTTTGTTCCCTTCTGTCTTGATTCCAAGTTTTGTGTTCCTTGTTTTTGCTGAGACCCACCTTTCTAGATCTGGGTCTGCCCCTGCCCCAGTCTGAGTCCCCAGCTCATGCCAGCCTGTGGGTGCCCTTGCCCCACAGATCATCCAGCTGACACCGGTGCCTGTGAGCACACCCAGCGGCCTGGTGCCGCCCCTCAGCCCAGCCACACTCTCCGGACCCACCTCACAGCCTCAGAAGGTCCTGCTGCCCTCCTCCACCAGGTAATGGCAGCTGAGCCTTTACCTGGAGGCCAGCCCGGAGAAGGGCCTGGGGGGGGTGGTGTGCAGCTCACCTCACTCCTCCCCCTTCCCCTCTCTGTGGCAGAATCACCTACGTGCAGTCGGCAGGTGGGCACGCGTTGCCCCTAGGCACCAGCCCTACGTCCAGCCAGGCTGGAACAGTCACCTCGTATGGGCCCACGAGTTCAGTAGCCCTAGGCTTCACCTCACTGGGGCCCAGCGGACCCGCCTTCGTGCAGCCCCTGCTTTCAGGTGAGGGGTAGGGTGGCAGGCAGAGCTGGGGACCCAGGGTGGTGCGGAGTGGCCCAGGCCCTAACTGGGGCCCCTGCCTCTCCTCCTCTGTTTCCATCTCTATAGGCCAAGCCCCGCTTCTGACTCCTGGCCAGGTGGGCGTGTCGCCCGTGCCCAGCCCCCAGCTGCCGTCCACCTGCACCGCCCCCGGAGGTCCCGTCATCACGGCGTTTTACCCTGGCAGCCCTGCACCCACGTCCTCAGCACCCCTGGCCCAGCCGTCTCAGGCTCCCCCTGGCCTGGTCTACACCGTGGCCACTAGCACCACCCCACCTACTGCCACCATCCTGCCCAAGGGCCCACCGGCCCCAGCCACTGCCACCCCGGCCCCTACTAGCCCTTTCCCTAATGCCACAGGTGGGTGTCGGGCCAACCCAGGGTGGGGTGAGTTGGGGGACCCAGGAGATGGGCTCCAGACAGGCCTGGCTCAGCAAATGCTCTTCTCCCCACCAGCAGGCTCTATGACCTACAGTTTAGTGGCCCCCAAGGCCCAGCGGCCCACCCCCAAGGCCCCCCAGAAAGTGAAGGCGGCCATCGCCAGCATTCCCGTGGGTTCCTTTGAGGCAGGTGCCCCTGGGCGGTCAGGCCCTGCAGCCCGGCAGCCCTTGGAGCCTGGCCCAGCCCGGGAGCCCCCTACCCCTGAGTCTGAGCTTGAGGGGCAGCCTACGACACCGGTCCCTCCACCGCCCCCAGAGACCTGGGCTCCCACAGCCCGGAGCAGCCCCCCACCGCCCCCGCCTGCTGAGGAGCGGACAGGCACCAAGGGTCCTGAGACCATGGTGAGTGCACAGCAGGCTCAGGGCTCTCGTTGCTTCTTGGCTCTGTGTGTCAGTCCACCGTCTGCTTTTTTGCTCAGTTCCTGTTCCTTACATACCTGTCTGACCTGTGTCCTTGTTGCCGGGGTGGGGGGGGGGGGCGGGGAGGTGCTCTTCTGTCCCTTTTGCTTGCCTTTATGACCGGGCCTTTGTTGTTCTGGGTTTTGCACCAGTGAGTCTGAACCCAGTGTCCTCTGTCTCCCTGCCATCCCTACCCCAGGCCAGCAAATTCCCCAGCTCGTCTTCAGACTGGCGAGTCCCTGGACTGGGTCTGGAGAGCCGTGGGGAGCCTCCCACCCCTCCCAGCCCAGCGCCAGCTCCGGCCCCAGCCCCTGGCAGCAGCAGCAGCAACAACGAGGGCAGCAGTGGGAGGGCAGCCGGGGACACCCCCGAGCGCAAGGAGGCCGCTGGTACCGGCAAGAAGGTGAAGGTGCGGCCCCCGCCCCTGAAGAAGACCTTTGACTCTGTGGACAAGTGAGCATGGGCTGGGGTCCGCGGCAGCGTGTGCGGGGCTGGCAGGAGAGGGGGGCAGCTGCAGTCCGGGACGGGGGAGGTGACCCTGCCGGCTCTCCAGCAGGGTCCTGTCGGAGGTGGACTTCGAAGAGCGCTTTGCTGAGCTGCCCGAGTTCCGGCCAGAGGAGGTGCTGCCTTCACCGACCCTGCAGTCTCTGGCCACCTCGCCCCGGGCCATCCTGGGCTCCTACCGCAAGAAGAGGAAGAACTCCACTGGTAGGCGAGTGTGGCGCACCCGGGGAAGGTGGGGAACAGACTGGGGCCGCCTCCGCTGAGCCTGCTTCTGTTGGACCAGACCTGGATTCAGCCCCCGAAGACCCCACTTCGCCTAAGCGCAAGATGAGGAGACGCTCCAGTTGCAGCTCAGAGCCCAACACCCCTAAGAGTGCCAAGTGCGAGGGGGACATCTTCACCTTTGACCGTACAGGTGCCGGCACCGAGGCAGGCGGAGCTATGGGGGACCCAGGACCTGCAAGAAGGGTGGGGTCTTGGGAATGGGGTTACAGATGAGAGGTGGGATGGGTGTCGTTGAGAGGAGGGACGGCAGGTCAAGGATGGGAGGGTGGGTTCTGGAGTCCAATAGGGTCCAGAGGCAGGTGCCCTCTCTGAACTCTGCTGTGGAATAGAATTTGGTGAGGGCTAGACGGATGTTGCTGGCAGGGGTGGGGGCAGGAGGGCAGGCTGCCTCAGTCCCCTTGACCGTGCTGCCTGCGCTGCTCCCAGGTACGGAAGCCGAGGATGTGCTCGGGGAGCTGGAATACGAGAAGGTGCCATACTCCTCACTGCGGCGCACCCTGGACCAGCGCCGGGCCCTGGTCATGCAGCTCTTCCAGGACCATGGCTTCTTCCCATCAGGTAAGCATATCTCACCGTCTTGGGGGGGTACTTGGAGAGGATCTGCCTGCTCTTCTCATCCTGGCCTCCCACCCCCCACTGTCCTTCTGTCCCCAGCCCAGGCCACGGCAGCCTTCCAGGCCCGCTACGCAGACATCTTCCCCTCCAAGGTCTGTTTGCAGTTGAAGATCCGCGAGGTGCGCCAGAAGATCATGCAGGCGGCCACTCCCACGGAGCAGCCCCCTGGAGCCGAGGCCCCCCTCCCCGGACCACCCCCCACTGGCACTGCTGCTGCCCCTGTCCCCACTCCCAGCCCTGCTGGGGGCCCTGACCCCACCTCACCTGGCTCGGACTCTGGCACAGCCCCGGCTGCCCCGCCACTGCCTCCACCTCCAGAGCCGGGTCCCGGACAGCCTGGCTGGGAGGGCCCCCCCCAGCCCTCCCCCCCGCCCCCCGGCCCCTCCACAGCTGCCACAGGCAGGTGAGGGGTTCGAGAAGATCCCAGGACCCACAGTACCCCCCTCAGGACATGGACAGTATGTAGGTGGCAGGAATGGGGGGGCAGGATGGTTACCTCCTCCCCAATAAAGCCATTTCGTCCTTTCTAGTTTGGGGCGGAATGAGGCCTGCTCCTCTTGTCTATCCCCCCTCCCCCCACAGCTTTCTCCCTGTGATGGGGGGCAGCTGAGGGGAAGCAGGGGCACAGTCTCCCTCCACCGAGCCCCTGTATATAACCTGGAGTGTGTTACCTTCAGACCTTTTCACTTGTACTTTATGCAAAATGGCTCATGTGAGGGCTACAAGCTGGAGGGTAGTGTGGGCCTTGGGCCACAGGGAGGTGCCTGTGGAGTAGGGGGAGTTCATGCACCCCTTTTTTCCCCAGAGGGGCTGGACTCAGGTTAGTTTGGGGTGGGGGCTCCTGCACTTTGCCACAGGCATGGGGAGGGTTCTCTCCCCACCCCCTCTGCCCTCCCAACTTGGGTTGTACTTTCTAAGAAGGTGATTTCCCCCTACCCTTGTCCCCACCCCGAGAACAAAACATGTTGATCATGTGCAATATTTCTTACTGTGCCGAGAAGCCGAAATGACCGAAATTAAAGCTGTTTAACACACCTGTGTGGCTGCCCACTCTGAAGGGAGAAGGGGTGTGGGTTGTGCCGTTCCCGTCCCCTGATGGGCAAGGAGCTATACACTAGCTGTACACTCCCCCCACCTCATTGTGCAGAGCAATTCCAGGACCGTCCCCTCCCAACATTGGAGGGACCCTGTGGGCCAAGGACCCGGACTCACCGTGGACTGAGCAGCGGCTCTCCAGCCCTGATGTTTGGGGGTCACTATGTCTACTCTGCCTCTTTCACAGCCATCCAACAGGAAGGGGTTTGGGCAAGGCGTGGGATGAGGTGCTAGAAGGGGAGTTCACCCTCGAAGTTCCAGCTGGATCTGAAAGGTCTGAGCTATGGTGGTGTGGGGCAGGGTACAGTGCTGTTCTCGGTGACTCCTGCTGCCCCCACATGGCCCGAGCCAGCACTGCAGCCAGGCCCAAAGGAGCCTCTCCTGGGTTACACCCATCATGGCCAGCCTGTGGACTGCCCCGCTGGCGAGACAAATACCCATGCCCTGTGTGAAGGGAGGACTGCTTGGGATGGGAGGATCAGGAAACTTCTACAGGAAGAGGCATCTAAGCTAAGACCAGAGCACCAGAAGTTCGAGCCAGGGGAAGATCTTTGGCAAAGAGGGGAGGGCAGCTTTGGATGGGCTTTGATTGTTGGGTCACTATGTTCCCAGAATTCAACACTATAGGGTAGTGTTGGCAAACTGGTTCATAGTGTGTTAGTGATGGGTAGTGCCTGCGTGCAGTGTTACTGGTAGTAGAAACCCGGCAGACTCTGCAAGAACCAGAGCACCTGGACGGATCGGCGGAGGCCGGCTTCGGGCAGAAACGACACCCTCCAGAGCTCCAGTGTAGCAAAGGTCGAAGTTGAGGTGGAGGTACCCAGAAGGGCTGGGCCATAAAGCAAGAAACGGGAGACTGAGGAATGAAAATTTAATGTCGGGGAAGGAGGATGCTTAGGGTGCAGCCTCTGGCAGGGGGACACCCTGGCCCTGGTCTTGGGCCAGCAGACGCAGAAGCAGGGAGTGCAGGGCCCGACAGACAGGTGTGTAGCCCAGGCGGCTCAGATGCAGGTAATCGTACATGTCATGGTGACTTATGGTCCCGTCTGAGTGCACAAAGCCAGGGTCAGCATCCAGGAAGTGGGCCCGTGGGTGGCCAGCCAGTGCTGCTCGGACCAGCTCATTCACCCGTCGGTTTTTCTCACGAAGTGGGTTAGGGTGCTGGCCCCTCGGAAGCAGGCCCTGAGGAAGGGCACCAAGAGTTGTGAGGAGAAATCCTACCGGCATCTGGGTATCCTGTGCTCTGGGCCAAACTGCTCACCCTCACCACAGAGTCCCCAGCTGCGGAATACACTAGGGATGGGAAAGCGGGGGATTGGCAGGATGATTCCGGATACTGTGTCTGCGACCCCAGTTCAGCAAAGAACCTTCTGGGTGCCAGCCCCTTTCCAAGTATCAATCATAAAAATGTCAACAGTACGACAAAGGGTCAATCCGTCTTTCCGAGGAGGAAAGATTCCGGCCGGAAGTGATGGAGCCTGGATTCACCCCGGGAATGCCTGACGACTTCTGGCTAATTGTTTTGGGTTTTGCAATACCCCCCAGAACCTTCAGCAGTTTCTTGGACAAAAGAGGCTAACTGGTCCCTGAATGTGACCGTAACTAGAGCCGCTGGGTGTGTAGCAAGCTTCAACGTGAGCTTTTGCCTGAAAGCCACTGCTCTGCCGCCATGCTGCCCAGAACCAGCTGCAGCTGCACCTGAGGGGGTCCCGGACCACGGCCATTCTTTCTCCCCTGACCTCCCACCCTCTCACCAGCACCACGACCCGGGCCTGGGGTTGCCGTTGGTTCACCAGTTCCACAATGGCCTTGATGCCACCAGTCACTTGCTCCGCTGTGTGCCCGTGGTTGTTGGTACCCACCCAGACCACCACGATCTGTGGAAAGAGAGGCAGGAAGCAGTGGTAAAGGGGGAGGCTTAGGGTGCTTTCGCTGCCCACGTAAGCTCTGCTCACCTTGGGCCGGATGTGTTCCAGCTCCCCATTCTCCAGCCGCCAAAGCACATGTTGTGTGCTATCACTGCCAATGCCAAAGTTAAGTGCATGCAGAGGAGAAAAGAGCTCCCGCCAGATCTGCAGACAAGAAGTGGTGTGGGCACAGGGGCGTTGGCAGCGGGGACCACCGCCCTCTGTCCAAGTGTGAACCAAACATCAGCATGGAAGAGCCCTGCCTTATGGAAGCAGTCTGGCCCAAACCTCTCACTTTATACAAAACTAGTATGGTCTCCCTTTCACGGAGACCCACAGAAGCAAGACTCACTTTATGGAAACCCATTTGGCTCGAGTCATGCATTGAACCATTAGCATTACAGCTGATGAAAGCCATTAGGGTTTGACCTCATTTAGTGGAAAGATCACATAATTGAGCCCCCTTTGTGGAGAGCTATTACAGTTGACTTTCGCTTGGTGGAAACACTAGTGTTTTGTGGACATCCATGAGGGCTGTGCACTCCCTTAAGCAAACAATAGAGTCTCACCTCAGGCAATCTTCTCGAAAGAAAGCCTCAATCTTGACAAAGACCCGTCACACAGCTCCCTCTCAGTACAGTGCTGCACCTTACACCAATGTTTTGGGTGTGGGGTGCCGCCTGAGGCTATTTTGGGTACCTCATACTCCGTCTGGCCTGGGCTCTGATCCAGGTGTGTCAGTGAGGGCACAGGCCTGGGTGGGGCAGGGGGACGAGGACGGGCCTCACCTCGCACTGGTGCATTAGCTGGACCAAGGAGTCCCCGATGAAGACGACTTCGGGTTCCTTATCTTTGCTGTCGGCCACGAACCGATGGTGCTTCGGGGACGTACAAGGGGGAGTCAGTGGCACGCGCGCTCCTGGGCCCGCCCCGCTCCGCTTCTAGAGGCAGCACCACCCCGACTGCCCGGTTTCCTAATCACGTACAGAGAGCGGCGCCAAACAGCTGCTCTCCTGAGGCCCCTCCCGGACTCCTGAGTATCGCGGGCCGGGTCGCTCACCAGGGACATCCAGCGTCCGTCGCCCTGCACGTCCTGCACCGGCGTGGGCTTGCTGGCTGGGTTCTCCTCTCCACTCATCTTGGCGCCGCGGCTCCTGCAGGATGGGCGAGCGAGGCCGACCCGGGAGAGTCGGCCGAGGAGGTGGCTCCGCCACGCCCACCCCTCCCTTCCCGGAACAATGGACGGTCCCGACGCCCGCACTCCGGCGAGGACTACGGCCGATCCCGGGCGCCGCCTCCTCCGCAGGAACTGAAACCTTCACTTAGAAGGGGAGGTGGAATCGGGAACCCATGCTTCCCCCGCGGCGGCCGCGCAGTGGACTCGTCCAGCGCTTCCCGCCCGGGCCACTCAATCTCGGGCGGCGGCCGCTAGCGCACCGGGGCACCTGGGGACGGGGAGGCGAGACCATCCAGCACCCGTGGGGGAAGGAGAAACCACCACACCTGCGTCAGGGGAAGGGGCAAACTACCTGAAAGGCCCGGGGGGGGGTGTGGAATCTAGAGCCTTTTCTTGGTGGGGAGACACCATTTGCTATAGGGCGAGAAATGTGCGGAAGGGATCACCAGCTGTGTGTGTGTGTGTGAGAGAGAGAGAGAGAAAGAGAGAGAGAGAGAGAAAGAAACAGAGATCACCAGCTCTGTGTGTGTGTGTCTGTGTGTGTGTGCGTGTGTGTGTGTGCGCTCACCAGCTATGTTTGTGTCTCATTCACGTGGTGGGGGGCAGGGGAGTGAGTGGACGAGTCCATTCCTGGATCCCTTGAGGGGGTGGCTTGTACGCACCTGGCTAGGAGAGGACGCTCCCATTTTCTACTGATGTGGGGAGAAAAAAGGAAGATGGCAAAATGTGAAAAATAGAGCCTCAGTGGTAAAGGCTAAGGCAGCACCCGGACTTTAGTGAGCCTATCTACTCGTGCTTCCCCCCCCCCCAAAACCACCAGTTTTTGTGGCATAAAATCTAAACTACATTATCTTTGCATTACATACATCACAGGCGCTGCAAAGAGGGCAGTAGAAGGGGCAGAAAGAGAAAGGGAACTAGAGATGCTGCAAGGCCCAGGTCCAGCCTGGCGCCCTTCCCGCCCAGCTCATCTTGCAGATCTGTGGCCTCTCTTCCCCTCCCTAAACCCACAGGTGCGTCTGGGCTCTGAAACCTACATCCATAGCCAAGGCCACCTAAGGTCGCCCCCCCAACGCCCCATATTAATCTCAAATCTCAAGACTTCCCAGCTCTTCCTGTTCTCAGGAACCAGAGGGGGGGTCCCCCTCCCCCCTAAACTATTCGGTTATATTCCTGTAGCTCTACTCCCAGATGAGACCTTCCCATCTATTCATTCTGTCCTAGGTAGGTTGATACTGAGATAATCTTATTTATCATGTTAATGTTTTGCCTCCGTACACTAGCCTGGAACAGGGCCTGACACATAGTACCAAGTACTGTGGCTGCTCACAAGAACTTGAATAAATATTAAATGAATGGGTCAGATCCTGGCCTTGTCCCAGCGTGTTGGGGAAGACAGATCAGACAAAGAGCTGGGAGAAGGATCAAGGCTGTGATTAAGAGAAGGAGAGAAGAAGGAGGAGGAAGAGAAGGACTCTGAGGGTGAGGGGTTTCCTAGTAGTATTTGAGTTAGTCTTTGAAAAACCAGGCAAGCAGTATTACACAGGTAATATAGCTTATATAGTTCATTAGGGCACGGGGAATACTCTGGTCATAGCTTGATTATAAAGGCTGAGGAGGGGGCGGGGCCCCGGGGTGGCTCAGTCAGTTAAGCTGCTGACTCCTGATTTCAGCTCAGGTCATGATCTCAGGGCCCTGGCATCAAGCCCTGCATCTGGCTCTGCGCTTAGCAGGGAGCCTGCTTAAGGATTCTCTCTCGCTCTCCTTCTGTCCCTCCCCTCGCTCATGCTCACTATCTCGCTCTCTCTCAAATAGATAAATACATCTTAAAAAAAAAAGTCTGAGGGAACAAGTGTAGATAGATACATTGGAAAGGCAGAGAAGCATTCTGGAAGCAAAGCTGAGCGAGAAACAGCTTGGAGGCATTCATTTCATTCAAATCAAGCGCTGTTTCAAGTTAGGTATATTGGCTCATTTCATACTTACAGCCACCACATGAAGGAGGTACTACTACCAACTCCATTTTACAAATTAGGAAGCTGAGGGTCTGAGCAGTTATTTTTTCAAGGTCACACAACTGTAATATGCCAGTTTGGGCATTTGAACCTGGGTAGTCTAACTCCAGATCCAAGTTCTGAAATGACGACTCTACACCGATTGTCTGGGGATGAATTCTGTGACTGCCTGGGGACCGGCTGCAAATGGAGACTACCATGGCCCCTTGTTCCTCGCCTCATCACACTTTCCGGAGAGAAAGTCCGCTAATAGACATCTAAACCAACCAGCATTCAGGAAGGGGGCGGGCCCCACTGGGCCTCACAGCCCATTGGTGGATGGGAGATGTCTAAGGGCAAATGAGAGAGGTTTCTGAGAGTAAGGCTGGAATGGGCGGGACTATAACCGGCACTTTGTGCCTCGTGCCTCTCTCGGGAGCAGAAAGCCAAAGGGCGTGGGAGGGACACACGCATGCGCGTCGTGCGCAGGAGGCCAAGCGTGAGGCCCGGAAGAGACTCGAGTGCGTCGTGAGCTGGGGTTACCGCGGAAAAGAAGCCACTGCACCCCAAAGCCACGTGGGGTGGGTGGGGGCCGGGATTCGTTGGTCCAGGAGAAGGTGAGGTGCTCCACCCCCTGCTCCCACCAACCGTACCCCCTTTCCCCAACCTTAACTGCCCATCCTTGCCTCGACTCCTGCCCTAGGCCACCTCACTCCCGTGACCAGGCCCCAGTTCCTGGTAGCTCCTTCATTGCCTTTTCTGCTTTCCCAAGGTCTTCTCTGCCTTTCCAACTTCTTTTCTGCTGTTTGTTTCTCTGCCATCTCTCTCTGCATTCTCCAGTAATCTCCTCTATTCCTAGATTTCTCTCTGTCCACAATCCCATTCTGGTTTACCAGATCCCTGTGGTCTCATGATCCCGTCCCAGTCCTCCATCTTTTACCTATTTCCTCACATCCCTGTACCCTGTAATCCTTTCTTTAGTCCCTGACAAATCTTCCCACTCACTATGACTCCCTTGACCCCACCCGACCCCTGTGACTCCTTCCCTGACCAAGTCTTTGCCAATGGCTCCCTTACTGTCATCTCTGTAAATAGTACTTCCACCTCACCCTTTCTCACCATTCACTTTTAGTCCACGGCTTGCCCGCATACTGACGACCATCCTAGCTTTTTCTTCCAGGACACAATGGACCCCCGGGGGCCAGCCCCCCAGCCCTTCCAGCGGCCTGAGAAACCTGGTCGTGTCCGCCGTCGGAAGACCAGGCGGGAGCGCAACGAGGTCCTGATGGGCAGCCGCCGGCCATTGACCCGTCAGGATCCTCTTGTGACCAGTCAGGATCCCTCTGTGGTCCCTGCTGCTCCCAAGCTTGTGGTCATAACCCAGGGCCGGCTGAGCCGGGAGCACCGGGGTCTCTTCAACCATGAGGTGAAATCTCTGGACGTGGCGCGGCTGCTTAGCTGTGAGTCCCTGGAGCCAGGCATCCCTTCACTACCCACCAAACCCTCCCCAAGCCCAAGTCGGGCCCAAGAACCGGCCCTGCAGTCAAGGGGCAAGGAGAACCAGGTGCCTAGAGGCTCGGGCCCAGGCCCACCCAGTCCCCCAGAGTTCCCTGGCTTGGGGCAGCTGCTGGAGGAGCTGCAGTGCCAGCTGATTCTGCCACAGGCCTTCCCCAGGAGGAACCTAGTACAAGAAGCCAGGGATGCCATCGTGGGCACCTTACAGGCCTGCCATGGCTGTGTGCCCGACCTCACCCTGGTGCTCCGTGGCTGCCAGCCACCCTTACCAGGTGAGCCTACCTCCTGCTCCCTGTACTCACCTTCCCCTGTCTGCTCTAGCTCAGCTGTCCCCCTTGCTTTTTTCTTTTGTGCTAGGGACCAAGCCTGGTGGCCCTGAAAGCCGAAGGATGACACCCTCCTGGATCAACAGCCCCGAGCAGGCCCCAGGGGAGGGGAGGCAGAGGAGGCAACAGAGGACAAAAGAGCTCACCTTTGCCATGCCTCACACCTCCGGCACTCCCATGGTGCACAGGGTGAGCCTGGCACCGCCAAAAGGTCCCTGGCCACCCCCCTTGCCCTTGTTGCCTTCCCCATCCGGGGCAGCCTGGGGCCCCCCAACAGCCTTTGACCTGCTGAAAAGCATCTGGCTGGTAGCCACACCGCCCCCTCCGCGGCCCTGGGGGGTCGGGCCACAACAACCCCTGCCTCAGCCACCATCACCCTTGTTGCCCAGAACCTCTGCCCTGGACTGGAGCCCCAGCCCCCCTGCCCCACTGCCCAGCCTCTCCTGGGTAGTGGCCCAGAACAGCCCAGAGGCCTGGTCCTTTCCACCCATGAGACTGTACTGAGGGGCTGAGGCTGGGCTGGGGGCACTCCTAATCACCTCAATAAAGTACCTTCTTCATGGTCCTCTTGATTTTCAGTGAGTGGCTGATCCAAGACAGCAGCCTTGCTTTGCTCTGAGTTCTGGGACCAAGATGGAGGGGAAGATACCGTCGCTTGTCACCTTCCTGGGGTTTGAGGGGCCAGCGGGCTGGGGAAACCTGGGGCTTCAGTTAGTTCCACACATTCACCCACTGAAGCCAACTATGTGCTGGGCCCAGCCCTGGTGATGCTGGGGTCCCAGAGTGAGTGCTACTGTGGCTCTGTCCCCAGGAGACTTCCAGTCCAGGGGTGGGCACAGACAGTCCCAGCCCCAGTGGTTGTATTTGGGAGGCAGAGAGGTGCAGGGGCTGAGGGAGTCCAAGGAGGGAGTGATGATTAAGCCCTGGTGATGAGAGAGTTGTTCAGAAAGGAGCATACGTAGATCTTTACACATTTTAAGATTAGCAAAAACTTACTAGTAGAGGAGGAAAAGAACATTTCAGGCTATACTAGAAATGCTGTTATGTGGGACAGAATGTGCATATAGTCCATATCCCTAGGCTGTCCTGGGACCTAGAGTGAGTCACGTCCAGCCCCTGCCCTTGATGGGCTTCTGGTGCGGTAGGCACAGGACCTGTGTTTGCAGGGTCACGACAGGAGTGACAGATGAGGCCTGAATCTGCCCGACAGACTGTAATTTTACTTTGGCCCAAGATACATATTACATTTTTTAATTAATTGCTTACTATTACAAATCAGTTTGCTTTAAAACAGAAGCAAAACAAAAAAAGCCCAACACATTTATGGCTTCTCAGAAAGAAAGAAAGAAAGAAAGAAAGAAAGAAAGAGAAAGAAAGAAAGAAAGAAAGAAGGAAAAGATCTGGCAGCAGACCTACTATCCCTTCTGGCAACAACTGGCTCAAGCCAAGCAGCAGAGGCCGCCTTTTCATGGGGCTCACACTCTCTCACACTGAAGCGTTTCATGCACTTATGTTTCCTGCCTGGCCCCTGGCTTAGAAAGTTTTTTAAAATGATATTTTGAGGAGCAGCACATTTTTTGCAGAGGAGGGGGAGGAACGAAGCTAGAAATGTTTGTTGGAATCTGATCAGGAAAATGAAGCTGAGGGACTTGGACGCTACTCTGTAAAGCCTTTCCAGGGATTCTCATTGCCCACTGGGAAACCATAAGGTTGGAACCAGCCGGTAGGGGACTGAACTGGGAGATCACAGAACTTGGCTGAGGTCTAATGAGAAAGTGGCAATGCTGGATTTTGAACCCAGGCAGTTGATTTCAGTCTGCTCTGGACTTCTCACAACACCACTTCTGCCCCGCAGCCACCTGGGTTCACACCCCAGTGAGCAGTGACTGGACAGGGTCAGGCAGTGGAGTGGAGTGGTTGTAGCCCAGGGTTCTGCCATCTACGGGTTTTGTGACCCAGAACAAGTGGTTTGCCCTCTCCCGCCTCTGTGTCTCTGTGGGCACTTCACAGAGCCCATGGGATCTGGGGTGGACACAGCTGGGGATGGCTGTCATGCGGGCGGGGACGAGCAATCGAAGAGCAGTTTGGGGACTAAATTTGGGGGAGGTCAGGAGCAAGCTGGGGTCTGTGGTTTGGGGGTCATCCCGAGATGACAGTCTGGAGGAGGAGGCACGGCTTGGGGGAATGGGAGTTCAGGGCAGGACACTGGGAGCCAGAGGTGTCAGGGACACTCCCAGAGGGGAGGGCTGAGGATGGGGCGGGGTGGAGAGGCTACGAGAGGGGCGCCCTCTCTCACGCGGATTGGGAAGGCGCCAGGCCAGGCCAGGCCATCTCAGAGGAGGGGGCGGGGAGCGCGGCGCCCGGCGGCCCCTTTAATCGGGGGCGCGCGCTGGCCGGCCCGCGCGCTCTCGCCGCCGTCGCCGGGCCGAAGCGGGAGCCGGAGCGGAGCTGGGGCCGGGGCCGGGGCCGGGGCCCGTAGCGGGCGGAATGGAGCCCCCGCGCGCGCCCGCTCTGTGCCGCCTGCTGCCGCCGCTGCTGCTCCTGCTGCTGCCACTGCCCCCCCGCGCCCGGGCCAAGTACGTGCGGGGCAACCTCAGCTCCAAGGAGGTGAGCGCGCTGGGCCCTCCCCTGCCACCCGCCGGGCCCCAGGGAACGGGAGGGAAGGGAGGGAGGAGGGTGCCGCCCCGCCCCCTGCCGCCCTTCCCAGGCGGTCCCTGGGAGCCGCGGGGTAATGGGGCTGGGGGTTATGGCGGTGGGGGGACTGGGTCGGTGCTGAGGCTGAGAGGGGCTGTGGGGTCGAGAGGAGACTTGGGGATTATAGGAGGGACACTGAGGTCAGAGCTGCGCGAGGAGGAGGGACGGGTTGGGAGAGTCGGAGTTTGGGGTGGGGGTTGGGGGGACGCCGAGGTGGTGCTGAAGGGACAGCACTTTTCACTCCGCGGAGAGCCTTGAGTTCATACTCCTGCTCAGGGCCCGGAGAGAGCCGTTTGGAATATTCCCCAGCATGAGATGGCCTCTGGGACCCCCGTGGGAGGCATGTGTGTGGATAACCCCGGGGGCATGGCAGTCAGATGGTGTCTGGGACTGAACGTGGCGGCGGTGGGCATCTGTCCCTCCGGGGTCTTTCTCAGTGCACTCAGAAAACGGGAGAAGTGTTTGTGGGGAGAAGAAACTTGGGTGGGGGCACACCTGAGGCAAGAATCCTGGACCCAAGGTGAAAGGATCACAGAAGAATTTAGGAGGTCCCCTTATACTTCTTGGGAAACCAGCTACCCAAGTGTAGGGAAGGAAAGCTGGGGGCCCGTGGAGTGGAGTTCTCAAAAGACTCAGCAGAACGGGGCCCCTTTTCTAGGACTGGCTGTTCCTGACGAGATTTTGCTTTCTTTCGGATTACGGCCGACTGGACTTCCGTTTCCGATACCCTGAGGTGAGCCTTCCCCAACTAGTCTCCATGCGGAGGCTGGATACTCCCTTGGCCTCCCAAGGCAAGGGCCACCCCAGCTCCCCGTGCTCCCCCAAACTTCAAATCCTCTGGGTCTGCAGGCCAAGTGCTGTCAGAACATTCTCCTCTATTTCGACGACCCATCCCAGTGGCCAGCTGTGTACAAAGCAGGGGACAAGGTGAGGGCCGTGAGGAGGGTGTATGGGAGGAGAGGGGAGAAGGTTGAGGCTGGCCAGGGCGTGACCATGTCCCTGCCTTCCCCAGGACTGCCTGGCCAAGGAGTCCGTGATCAGGCCCGAGAACAACCAGGTCATCAACCTCACTACCCAGTACGCCTGGTCAGGATGTCAGGTATGGGCCCAGTCTGGGGGAGTGGACAGGTGCTGAAGTCCGAAGGCCTGGGGGCTGCGCAGACAGGCTTCAGCCTTCTTCTTGCTCCTCCCCAGGTAGTGTCAGAGGAGGGAACCCGTTACCTGAGCTGCTCCAGCGGCCGAAGCTTCCGCTCCGTCCGTGAAAGGTGGTGGTACATTGCACTCAGCAAGTGTGGGGTAAGGGGCTGGGCCAGCCACCTGGGCCTTCTCCTCCTTGCCTTCCTGCTGACCCCCTGCCCGCCCAGCCCCCCACCCACACCCCGCTTAGGCCTCCACACTCTCCACAGGGAGATGGGCTGCAGCTGGAGTACGAGATGGTCCTCACCAATGGCAAGTCCTTCTGGACACGGCATTTCTCGGCTGATGAGTTTGGTGAGCATCCGGGGACCCAGAAGCCAGGACCTTTGTGGGACTCTAGAGTGGGGTGTCTGCTGAGGTGACACCCAGCCTGACTGAACCATTTCCTCCTTCTACCAAATTGGCAGGGATCCTGGAGACAGATGTGACTTTCCTTCTTATCTTCATCCTCATCTTCTTCCTCTCCTGTTACTTTGGATGTGAGTCCCGCACATGGTGGTAGTGGTGGGGTTAGGAGTTATGGGGGGCAGGGTTGGGGGAGGTCAGCTACTCTCCCTTCCTGTCTGTGAGCCCCCTTCCCCTTCTTCTCTTCTAGATTTGCTGAAAGGTCGTCAGTTGCTCCACACAACTTATAAAATGTTCATGGCTGCAGCAGGAGTGGAGGGTGAGGTTTAGAGTAACCCAACTTTGAGTTCTGTCAGAGGAGGGACCTAGGGTCCAGATACCTGGGTCTGAGGGAAGAGAGGCTGAGGCCTGGACTCCTGGGTCTGAGGGAGGAAGGGCTGGAGGCCCTGGACCCCTGCATCTGAGGGAGGAGGGATCTGAGGGAGGACGGACTAGGGGACTAGACTCCCGGGTCTGAGGGAGGAGGGGCTGGGGGACTAGACTCCTGGGTCTGAGGGAGGAAAGGCTGGAGGCCCTGGACCCCTGCATCTGAGGGAGGAGGGATCTGAGGGAGGACGGACTAGGGGACTAGACTCCCGGGTCTGAGGGAGGAGGGGCTGGGGGACTAGACTCCTGGGTCTGAGGGAGGAAAGGCTGGAGGCCCTGGACCCCTGCATCTGAGGGAGGAGGGGTCTGAGGGAGGATGGATTAGGGGACTAGACTCCTGAGTCTGAGGAAGGAGGGGCTGGGGGCCTGGACTCCCAGGTCTGAGGGAGGAGGGACTGGGGGACTAGACTCCTGGGTCTGAGGGAGGACGGGGCTTGGGGTCTGGAGATCCGGGTCCTGGCGAGGAGGGGCTGGGGCCTGGACTGCAGAGTCTCCTAGGACATCAGTGGGAAGAAATGGTGTAGAATCCTGGTGGGGATGAAGGAGGGCTTCTGGCCATCTGGATCGTAGTGCTGGGAAACAGTGATGCCCCAAAGCCGGTTTCTGTCCTTTCCTCCCTCTGCCCATTGTCCCCTCAGTCCTGAGCCTCCTGTTTTTCTGCATCTACTGGGGCCAGTATGCCACTGATGGCATTGGCAACGAGAGTCTGAAGATCTTGGGTGAGAATGAAGTGGGCCGGGGAAGGGTGCCCGGGCTGTCTCTGAGCCCTGTGTCTGAGACGCCCTCTCCTCCCTTCTCCCAGCCAAGCTGCTCTTCTCCTCCAGCTTCCTCATCTTCCTGCTGATGCTTATCCTTCTGGGGAAGGGATTCACGGTGACACGGTGCCCAGGCTGGGGCGGGAGGGCGTGCTGGGCGGCGGCGTGGCTGGGCTAGGGAGCAGGGCACTCGGGTGGATCCGGGGGGTGGCTGCCCGCTTCTCCCTGACAACGCCCACCCCTGCTGTCTCCCCTCATGGCCGGCCGCCAGGGGCCGCATCAGCCACTCGGGTTCCGTGAAGTTGTCTGTCTACATGACCCTGTACACCCTTACCCACGTAGCGCTGCTCATCTATGAGGCCGAGGTGAGTACCAGCCGCCACTGCCCAGGCCTTTCTCCCCGCCACCCCCCCCCCCAAGGCTTTTGGCCACCTCCTCCACCTGTCTGCCAGCCCTTCCCCACATCGCACTCTTGCTGGCTCGCTCTCTCCCACTCTGCGATTTCTGCCTGCCCATCTGTCTCTCTGAGTGCATGCCTCCCCTCTTCCCCATCTCTGAGGAGCCTTCTTCCTCCTCCCTCTGTCTCTCACCGTCTGTCACATTTATGCTCAGTGTCATGACTGAGAGTTCAAGAGTCCCACAGAACTGGATTCCATTCTGGCCCTCCCACTTCCCAGCTAGCTGACCTTGGGTGATGCCTGCCCCCTCTAAGCCTGTTTCCTCTTCTGGAAAAGTAGGAGCGTCTTACCTATCCCAGGGGGGCTCCTTTCAGGCTTTATATCACCTTGGCTTTGACTTTGGCCAAAAGATGTCCCTCTTAGCTTCAGTTTCCCCTTCTGTGTAGTGGGGTGATAATAAGACCTAACGAGTTGATGCAAATGGAAAAGCTTACGCATGGTAGGTGTCTTGCCCCATGTTGGGCCCTTGGTAGCGAATGCATTCTCTTTCTCTATGTGCTTCTGTTTCCATTTCATACCCTCCTGCTGCTTCTGTTCTGACCAAGTCCCTCTGCCCCCTGGGTGCCGAGGGGTGGGGTCTGGGGTCCCTGTGTGGAGGGCAGGGGGTCAGGGCTATAACGACCTCTCTCCCTTGGGTCCAGTTCTTTGACCCGGGCCAGGTGCTGTACACATATGAGTCGCCGGCGGGCTACGGGCTCATTGGGCTGCAGGTCGCGGCTTACGTGTGGTTCTGCTACGCCGTGCTGATCTCCTTGCGCCACTTCCCGGAGAAGCAGCCCTTCTATGTGCCCTTCTTTGCTGCCTACACCCTCTGGTGAGACGTGCTGGGCCCCCACCCTGTCCCTGTCTCCTGGCCCTGGGGCTTCCCAGAACTATCCATTTCTCAGGCCCTTCCCAGTGAGGCTGATGGCCTTTCCAGTCAGGCAGCTGTCCCAGAGGCTGGCACTGACTCGCTTTGTGACCTGGAAAAATTTACTTTCCCAAATTGAAAAACAAACAAACAAACAAACAAGAGTGGCTCAGGTTGCCTACCCATAAGGAAAGGGTTCTCGTGAGCATGCATTGGGCAACATGTAAGGGCCTTGTGTCGGGCACACAGTGAGTGTTCAATAAAAGCTAGTTGTAATTTTTTATCGTGCAACATAACATAGCAGCACGGGAGGCGGATTCTAAGCCTGACTGCCTGGGTTCAGATCCCAGTTCTAAAGCTTGTAAGCTGAGTGACCTCACGCAAATCAATTAACTTCTGTCTGCCTCAGTTTCCTTACCTGTTTAATGGGGATGGAAATTGTACTTGCTTCATAGGGTCATTGTGACAGTTAATGAGTTTACATACGTGAGATGCAGAAAGTCCTTAAGTGTTATTGTCCTATCTTAGTTCATTCACCAAATATCTTTTGATTCCCTATCAGGAGCCAAGATTTAGGGTGGGGTGGAACTGAGTTATATTCAACCTAGTCTTTGCCTTCCAGAATTTCCCAGGCCAGTGGGATTCCTGCCCCCTTATAACCTCTCGTCTCTGAAGGCCACACTGGCTTCTCTCCAGTTTGGGACCCACCTGGGCCCTGTGCGTGTGTGTGTGTGTGTGGCAGGGGAGCTGGGGCCATGGGGTGGGGATGAGGGCAAGGGCAGTGTCTCTAGTGACCCAGTACCTCCCCTTCAGGTTCTTTGCAGTTCCTGTGATGGCCCTGATCGCCAACTTCGGGATCCCCAAGTGGGCCCGGGAGAAGATTGTCAATGGTATCCAGCTGGGGATCCATTTGTATGCCCATGGCGTGTTCCTGGTGAGGAAGGGCACCCAGGTGGGGTGGCAGCCTGATGGGTGGAGGATGCATGAGGCTTCCCACCCCTGATCTGTCTGAACCTTCTGTTCTGAGCTTTTCATCCATTTCTTTCACTCCATCCCTTTAGTCATCCAACAGACACTTACTGAGAACCTGCGGGGTTCCTGCAGGCTACTCTCCTGTGTCCCCGCCTCCCCCCAGTCCACCTTCTTTTATTCCTCGCTCCCACCTTGTCCTGGCCTCTTCCCCAACCCTACCCCCACTTTTTTTTCCTTAAATAAACTGCACTCAGTGTGAGGCTTGAACTCACGACCCTGTGATCAAGAAGCCACATGCTGTACCGACTGAACCAGTCGGGTGCCCAATAACTCCATCCTCTTTCTTTGACCCCCTCCCATTCCCATTCCCGACCCTGTGTTCCCAGACTCTCACACTTCCCTTCTGTATCCCACTGCCTTTCCCAAACCCCTTGGTCACTACTCCACCCTTCCCCAACGCATTCTCCCATCTGCCATCACAGGCCATTGTCCAGGAAGAAGCAGGTTGGGGTGGGCCAGGCTGGGGTCCCAGGGGGCCTGGATCTCAATGACATCAAGAGGGTATCAGCACCAAACCTCTTCTTTGCCCTGGTTTATATCCTGTCTGGCTTTTTGGGTAACAGTTCAGATATCCATATGGTCATATATCTTGTTTAATTGTCAGAGCAGCCCCCAGGACAGAATGGATAATGGTCATTGAACCCACTCTGCAGAAAAGGGAAGGAACTAAGGCCCAGACAGGGAGGTGACCTGCTAGGGCTCCATGGCCTTTGGTGTTAGGGTGGGGACTTTGAGCCCAGTCCTTCTCCAGCAGACCATCAGAGGGAGCCAGACAGGGATACAGGCATTGATGAGGGCCCCAGGTCCTGCCTGATCCCAGGAGTCCACAATGTGCTCTGGGTGGGGAATGTATTCAGTCACAGATGGCCGGGTCCCCCATCTTCCACCCCAGAGCCCGACTTAGTTACAGACTCACCTTCCCAGGACAGCCCTTCTTGAAGCTCTGTGGGAAGTCAGAAAGGGACAGAAAGAGGAGAAATGCAGGGAACCATCATGTGCCAAGCTCTGCACTAGGCTTTTGCATTTCTACCCTCTCCTCATCTTTCCAAGCAGTGCCTACTTTTCCCCAGTGAGGCTCAGGGAGTTTTATCAATATGCCCCAGATCCCATACTCAATGATCTGTGGGGCATGAGAGGTCGGGTGTGGGCCCGAACATGGAAATGCAGTGCCCTTTTAGCTATAGTTCACCTTCAGCCAGTTTCTTTCCTAAAAATTAGTTCAGCACAGCTCCTTGTCCGCTATTGAGCACAACCTTGGGGTGGGGGGGCTCATGCTGGGCTCCCATGTGCAGTGCTAGAGTCACACTCAGTCCCCGCCCTCATGACTTACTAGACTAACTGGGGACACATCTCTACATTCGACCGATAGTTATTGAGTGCTTATGAGCCAGGTACTGTTCCAGAAGGTATTGGGGATTCAGCAGAGAACTGAACAAATTCCTGCCTTCATGGCGGGAACATTCCAGAGTCTATCCGGTGTTGTCCCAATTGACCTTTCTGTGTTTGTGCAAATATTCTATACTCTGTGCTGTCCAAAAAAATAGCTACTATCCACATGTGGTTACTGAGCACTTCAGTGTGGCTGGTGTGACTGAAGACAAAAATTTTCGTTTACCTTTGATTAATTTAAATGTAAATAGCTCCATATGGTTAGTGACTGTCATACTGGACAGTGAAAGACGCTGACACTTAACCAATCAGCGGTAGGTCAGTGATCAGGGCTCTGATGGAGGAATCATCCCGGGTGGTGCACGGAGGAAAAAGGTGGGAGCTCAGGGCACCCCGAGAGTCTAGAGTAGGTGCCAAATGCAGGCTGAAGGGCCACAGGGAATCTTGGGGGATGTCAAGCGAAGGGGAATTCTTAGGACCCCTTGTCTGGACAGTGCTTCTCCAATCAGCACCTGGCATCTCCTCCCAGATCATGACACGCCCGTCGGCGGCCAACAAGAACTTCCCGTACCACGTGCGCACATCGCAGATCGCCTCAGCTGGGGCCCCGGGCCCCGGAGGGAGCCAATCCACGGACAAGGCCTTCCCGCAGCACGTCTATGGGAACGTGACGTTCATCAGCGACTCGGTGCCCAACTTCACGGAGCTCTTCTCCATCCCCCCGCCCGCTTCCTCCGTAAGCCCCGCGCCCCCGGCGCACGAGGAGCTGCTGGCGCCGCCCCTGGAGTACCTGACCCCGCTCCCCGCCCCGCCGCCGCCCCCCTCTCCCAGGCGCCTGAGCCCACCCCCCGCCTTTCGCACGCCCCGGGCCCCAACACCGCGCCGCGACCGCCCCCCGGCGCCCGCGCCCACCCTGCCCGACTGGGTCCTGGCGCTGTTGCGCGCGCCCCCGCAGACGCCACGCGCCGTGCCCCCGCCACTGGCCTTCCGCGGCTCTCCACCCACTCCCCGGCCGCCGCCGGAGTTCGCCCCGCGCGCTCCGACGCCGCCCCTTGAGTACCTGGCCCCGCTGCCCAGGCGCCCGGGCACCCGCTCCTTCCCTGACTGACACCTGCGCCCGCACCTCGGGAGGGGGGCTCCTTTGTGGGGAGGGGGACGGGCCTTCGGGGCCGCATCTGCCCCCCCGTGGGTCCCGGACGGCCTCTGACCCTGACCCCCCTCCCAGGCCGGGAAGCAGGTGGAGGAGACAGCGGTGGCGGCGGCGGTGGCCCCGAGGGGCCGCGTGGTGACCATGGCCGAGCCGGGCGCGGCCTCCCCGCCCCTTACCGCTCGGTTCCCCAAGGCGGCCGACCCGAGCTGGGATGGCCCGACGCCGCCCTACCAGCCGCTCGTGCCCCAGACGGCGGCGCCGCACACCGGCTTCACCGAATACTTCAGCATGCACACGGCCGGGGGCACCGCACCCCCGGTCTGAGCACCCTTGCCCACCCCTGCCCCATGGGCCGCGCGCCGGGCCCCGGCCGGGCTCCAGAACCCCTGCTCTATCCCGGCCCCAGGGCTCTGCCGTCCTAGGCCTTCCCGACCCTCCCCAACCCCGCGCGCCCAGGTAGGGGTGCGTACTGTCCCGCTCCCCCTCCCCCCCCCCGACTTTTGTGCCAAACGGTCCCGCGGGAGCCGCTCTCCCCGTCCCCTCCCTCAGCCCCTGCCCCGAGCGGCGCCGGATTCTGGGCTCCCGCTGTTCCGAGACCTACGGCCCCCTGGCCCCCTCCGAGATCTCTGATCCCGCCGGACCCCGGAACACCAGTGACGATCGCCGGGACCCTGCCCGTGACTCTCCAGGACTCCGCGACCCCGAGCCATTGCTCCTGGGACGGATATTGTGAATCTGGTCTGGACTCTGAAACCTTCCCTTGGATCTCTGTGACCTCGGACCCGAGCTCTGCCCACCCCTATCTCCATCCGGGGGCCCTCCCTCAGGTCCCCGGCAGAAAGACTTTTTCCCTTCTTGCCAAAATAAAGCGGATTCGTTGAGTTTTTATCTATAAAATGGCCTCTTTACATCTTGATGGTGCTCAGAGGCGGGGCGGAGCATGAACCATTCCAGGACCTGGACCTCAGTGTGTCCACCTGTGAAATGGCATTTTGGGAGGGGCCCGCATAACCTGGCCTTCATACTGGCCCAGAATCTGGGAGTACTGAACATCTGAATCATCTAACAGAACCCTCTCACTGCACCGCTCCTTTTATTTTTACCGTCTCGTCTCCAGTCAGAGCTAGAGGCGCCCTCCAGTGGCACAAACTTTGCTCAACCATCTACCTGTACCCGAGTCCGTGTTACGATTTTAGCACTGCGCATGTGTAATCTCTCTTCGCCCGCCAAGGGGCGGGGGGGGGGTCACTGCTGCGCACGCGTCTGGGAACAAATGGGCGGGGAAGTTTCCGGAAGTCTCCCTTTGTGGAGGGGTGGGGTTGAACGCTCTGCAGTCCTCCCAGGGCCGCTCTGACCTGCGGCTCTGCGACTTCTCGCCTCCTCTCCATCTTTCCTCCCACAGCGGCCGCTCGGCCCCCGCCCCCTCGTCCTCCCAGCGGGTCTTCCCAGGCCGCTCTGGCCCGAGCGTCCCCTCGTCTCTCTGATCTGGCCCATCCGGCTCCGGAGGGAGGCGCGGGTGGGTGAGCTAGGGAATGCGTCTATGGGGTCCAGGCCCGAGCCCCTGAAGACGGGTTCCGCCCCCGACACCCGCTCGCGCCCCGCCCCCGGTTGGAGGGGTCTCTCTCGGACCTTCCGGTGCTGGCCCGGCACGACCCGCACCCTCTATAGAGGCCCCCACCGGGCTGTAGAGCCCTTCGCTCCCTGGGGACCCACCCGTTTATAAGGTCCGTTTCGGCCTGCAGCGGCCCGCGTCTATAACTGCTGGACACCGTTTATGGGGTCAGCTAGCTTATGGGGGCCCGTGACTATAAGGGCCTCCCACGGTCCCTAGGGGTCGGCCCCGTCCGTAAGGACCCCATTTACAGGTCCTTCCATGGGTCTATAGGGCCTGGCCCGCGGCTGCCAGAACCCGTCTACGGCGGCGGTTCCCTTCGTGGGGTCTGCAACTCCTGGACCTCCCTGGTCTACAAGGCCATGTCCCGTCTATAGAGGTCACATTTGCAGGGCCTCACGCCGTGTGGAGGGTCCTCTCCCGGTCTTCAGGGCCTGTCCCGTCTGTAAGAGTCAGTGCGGGAGGCGGCGATGGCCCTGGGCCCGGCTCTGGCCGTGGCCCTGGCTCTATCTTTGGCCCGGCTGGGGCCGCTGTTCCCTGGGGCCCAGGCAGGGGACTGCAAGGGGCAGCGGCAAGTACTGCGGGAGGCGCCAGGCTTCGTGACGGATGGTGCGGGCAACTACAGCGTCAATGGCAATTGCGAGTGGCTCATCGAGGGTGAGTGGGGCCGCGTGGGTCACACACCCACCGATTCGCTAATTCATTCATCTGTGCACTCATTAATCCCACTCACCGCATTCCCACACCCCGGTTCTGGTCCAGGCCCTTTGTTCTGATATGCAGCCAACCTGGGCTCTGCCCCGGAAGGCTTCAAGTCTGGTGGGGGAGTTGCACCCAGGCCCAGATGGACAATTACAAGCCAAGAGCATCAATGAGAGATATTCTGAATAGTTGTTAGCAACTCAGGCTCTGAGCCCAACCACCTGCTTCAAATTTGGGTTCCACTTCTCACAGTAGCTTTGTGAATTTGGGCAGGCAGCTTCCTTTCTCTGAGGTCCAGCTTCCCCTCCTCCCAAGTAGGGTTCATACTAGTACTGACCTCGTAGGGTTGTTAGAATTAAATGAGAACACTATGTAACGTGCCTGGCACATAGTAAGTACACAGTAAATGGTATTAGGATTATACTGTTGTTATTTTTAAAGTACTTCAGTAAAGGCATTTTTTTCAGTCATTCATGTGCCAGACATTATATTTGCCGTTGGGACATAACAGAGGCCAAGACAGCCCTAGCGATCCTTGATGACTAGGGGCTTAGAATCCAGTGGGGAAGACAAACACATGAATAGACAGTAACAACGTAGAGTGGTTGGGACTGTGATGGAGGAACCCTAGGGGCCTGTGGGAGCACAGAGGAAGTACCTGGCCTGGGGGCTGGGAGAAGAGAGAGGGCTTCCTGGGGAGGAGATGTCTGAGCTGAGACCCAAAGGACCAATAGGAATCAGGAAGAGGTCTTCCTCTTGCATTCCAGAGGGAGCAGCCTATGCAGGGCCCCATCCTTACCCTTATGGGCTCTTAGTCCAGTGGAGGAAGAAAACCCACCCCCAAGGAGTGGGAAGCCCAGAAGACATCTGACTTAGCCTTGGCTGTTGCAAAGACCAGAGGCATGTGAAAGAGGGAACAGAAGGGCCCCCCAGGCCAGGAGAATAACCCATGCAAAGGCCTGGCAACAGGAGGGATGATGCTTTTGAGGACCTAGAAATCCAGTGTGCTAGGACACAGAATACCAGAAGACAAACAGTGAACTGGAGGGTGGAAGACTGATTTTTGAGCTGTACCCTGAGGGCACTAGGGAGGTGGAAAAGTCCAAAGGCAATGGCCGGAAAAGTCCGGGAAGGCTTCTCGGCAGCAGATGTAGGAGCTGGCGTCCAAGGAGCGGTAGGAGTTCCCCAGAGGAGGTTCTGGGCAAAGGCCAGAGGCATGATGGCCCAGATCACGCCTGGCCTCCCTTTACAGGCTGCAGACCCTGGTCTTTATCTGGGGACACAGGAGTTGTGGGAGGGTTTTGAACAGGGAAGGACATGATCTGATTCATGTTTTAAGGTTTCTGTGGCTGTCTTATGGGGTGTGGATGAAGCATGTTTCTTGGGGATGAGTGTGTCTGTCCCCAGCTTGGGGGCCGTTCCTGTCTGGGGGAATGGGTGAGCACAGAATGGGAAGTATGGGAATGTGTTTAATGTATACATTGTTCTCTGGCCTTAAAGAGCCCCAGCCTGGTTGGGGATGGTAAGGCTGGGTGCAGACGTTCATCCTACAGTATGCTCAGGGCTTGAGACAGAAGGAGGTAGAGGGGTTGGGTAGATGGGCCAAGGGGGATGAGAGAATACTGGGGGTCACAGAGGAGGAGCCACTGGAATAGGGTTCTGAAGCATGTGTAGGAGTTTGTTGGGTGAGAAAAAAGAACAGCTTCTGTGAAGACAAAAGGGAGGCTGGTGTGTCTCAGGAGCCATATCTAGGTTTTTCTGGTCTGATGAGACTGCTGGCTGAGAGGTGTGGGGGGCACCACAAGCAGGGGAAGACAGGCCTTGAATGTCCTGCTGGGCAGCTTGGGTGTTTCTCTTGAGATTCATGGGGAGCCACAGAAGGATTGTGAGCAGGATTTTGAGCCACCGGCCTGGTGGGGGGTGGCCTGGACTTGATGTGCTCGTCTTGCGGGAGAGGAGGAGGTGGAGAGGGGCTGAGAGCACTGAGAGGTGTTTGGGAAGTTTCACCAGCGAGATTTGGGGACCAACTGGCTGGACGTTGGGGTAGGGAGGAGTCCAGGTGACTTCCAGATCCCCCTTGATCTCCCATGCTTCTCAATGGCTATCACCTTTGAGAACCAACACGTTCCCCCATCTTTTAAAACATAAGCAGCTGAGCCTCTTCCTTTTGTACTGCATTTACACTTTATTGTAGCCAGTCCTCAGAGCATCCTCATGAACAAGAGGCATTCTGCTTTTGAAAGGCAAGGGGGTTGGGGAGCCTGGGTGGCGCAGTCGGTTAAGCATCCAATTCTTGGTTTCGGCTCAGGCTGTGATCTTAGGGTCCTGCTCTCAGGGCTGTGAGCTCGAGCCCCGAGGCGGGCTCCTCGCTCAGCTCGGAGTGGAGTCTACTTGGGTTTCTCTCGCCCTCTGCCCCTCCCCCTGCACTCTCCCCACCCCCAGTGCTCTCTCTTTCTCTCTCAAGTAAATAAATAAACCTTTAAACAGAAAATGAAAAGCAGGGAGTTTTGGGGTTGGATCTCTGTTCAGGATGGCACAGGGGTTGGGCCCGTGTTGGGTGGAATCAGGAGACCTTGAACTTAGGGAGGAACTTGGGGAAAGCAGATGGCGAGCTGGCCTCCGGCATGCCCTTGACGAAAATGTACCTGTGATTCCGGGAACTGAGCTGGCAAGATTCTGGGAGGTCTGGTAGCCTGGTCTGGCGAAATGGTTTTTCATTCCCCAGACCGTGGTTTGGGGTTTGTGTGATGTTCTCAGGGGCTCTGGTCAGAGTCTGAGGGAGAGCTGCCAACTTCAGTATTCTTTCTTTTGTGCAGTTCTGCGTTCGGTCATTCCTTCATCCAGCATTTCCTGAGCCTTTGCTCTGTGCCAGGCCCTGTGCTGGTTAGTGTCAGGGAAGGACCCCAAGATGAGTTAGGCCTGCCCTGTGGGCCTCCTTGGCTGTGGAGACAGACCCACACCCATTCCTCTCCTGGTGCAGAGGAGTGAAGGTTATAATGGAAAGTGAGAACCCCCAAGATAGGCACCTAACGTAGCCAGGGGGCATCAGGGAATGCTTCTTGGAGGAGGTGGGGAGGTTTGCTGGTGCGAAGGGAGGAGGTACTCCAGACAGAGGGAAAGGCTTGTGCAAAGGCCCGGCTCCTGATGAAGTTGCAGGCAGCAGGGTGGCGTGAGATAAGAGGAGACTTCAGACGCCAGGTTAGAGTCGCCATCGTGAATCTTCCCACCAGCCTTGGCGGGTGGGGAAGTATCTCCATTTTCCATCAAGGAAAGCTGAGGCTCAGAGAGCCCGTGGAACCAGCCCAAGATCACATGGCTAGTGAGTGGTGTGTGAGCACCTCTAGTGTAGAGGAGCGTGCTGAGGGGCATGTGGGAAGGGGCCAGCCCAGGGTCCCCCAGCAGGTCCAGAGCAGAGCTAGCTTCCTGAGCCCCTAGTGTCAGATGTGGGGTGAGGGTTATGGAAGGCCAGGCCTCTCCCGTGCTCACAGCTGGATGTCAGCCGGGACTACACTCAGCTGGGCGGGAGGTCCTCGAAAGCTCCCTCATGGGGCCAGCGGTTGCTGCTGGCCGTCAGCTGGGAGCTCAGCTGGGGCTGTCAGCTGGGATGCCGACTCATGCCCCCCCCCCCCCCGCCATGTGGCTTTGGCTTTTCACAGCCGGACAGCTGTGTTCTGAGAAGGAGCATTGTGTGATGTCCAGGTAAAAGCTGCGAGGCTTCTGTGGTTTAGCTGTGCAAGTGCCAGCAGGTCTGCTCTGCTGGTTTGTACTGGTCCCGCTAGGCTTTCTGAGGGTCTTCCCAGGTGCAAGGGCCAAGGAACCAGCCTTCACCTCTCGATGGGAGGAGCGGCCAAGAGGTTTGAATTGACCTCAGTACCATGATAGCTCCACTTTACAGATGGAGAAACAGACCCAGAGAGGTTAGGGGACTTGCCCAGGGCCACACAGCTAATAGCTAGTAAGCGGCAGCGCCAAGATGTGAGGCCAGGCAGTCTGGCCCGAGTCTGTGCCTTCAGCTACTGCAGTAAACTGAGCCAGGACCTGGGGGGTGGGGGTGGGGCGAGAGGAGCTGTGGTCCTTCAAGTTTCTGCCGGTCCAGGGGGAAGAAGCTGGCCTCTTCCCTTGGAGCTCAAGTAAGCCTGGAACAGGGGACCCTCCTAGAGGCCCTTTTCCATCTAGGAGTATGCTTCTGTGCTCAGGCTTAGTGTCTGAGGCTCAGGAAAACACAAGAATAGCTCTGTGAGACCCCCCCCACCCCCCGCCCCCGCCCCCGGGGTGGGGTTCTTTCTGGGGCACTTCAGCTTTCCCATCTGAATGGTGGGAGGTGTTCAGCCTGGTCTCAGGAGTCCTTTCCAGGGCTGACATTGTAATTCCTTCTCTGGCCCCTGTCCTTGCTGTCACAGCTCTGACCTCCCTGGACTGTGAGACCAGGGGCCCCTCGAAGGCAGGGCTCAGGTCTGACTCATCTTTGGGCCTCCAGTATCACCTTGGCAGGCCTTGGTAGGGTGGGGTACATCGAGGCGCGGGGAGAGGGTCCACATCTGAGCCCAGCCCCCCTGCTCTCACTGCCCAGCCCCAAGCCCTCAGCACCGGATCCTGCTGGACTTCCTTTTCCTGGACACGGAATGCACTTACGACTACCTGTTCGTGTATGACGGGGACTCTCCCCGAGGGCCCCTGCTTGCCAGTCTGAGTGGGAGCACTCGGCCTCCCCCCATTGAGGCCTCCTCAGGCAAGGTTGGTGGGCTGGGCTGTAGGGGGGCCGGACTGTGGGGCTCTGGCTGGAGGTCTAGGAGGAGTTTGGAGGAGGGGGGAGTCGATATACAGATGAGACAAAAGAGGGGCAGGGGCAGAGAGACAGCAGGAGAGACTTGGCCAAAGAAGGGTAGAGAGAGACCAAGAAAGGGGGTGGGGACACCCGGGGTGGGGTGGGAACAGGAGCAGCCCACCCTCCCAGTCCAGTCCCCGAGTGCCCGGAGTCCCCAGGTGCCCGTCTTGTGCCCCCAGATGCTGCTGCATCTCTTCAGCGACGCCAACTACAACCTGCTGGGCTTCAATGCCTCCTTCCGCTTCTCCCTGTGCCCGGGGGGCTGCGGCAGCCACGGGCAGTGCCGGGCCCCCGGGGTGTGCGCCTGCGAGCCCGGCTGGGGGGGCCCTGACTGCAGCCTGCAGGAGTGTCCAGCCTACTGTGGCAGCCATGGCACCTGCGCCTCGGTGAGCCTGTCCCCAGCCGTGGTGCCCCCCCCCCCCGCGACCCTGATCTGTGACCACACCTGCGGCTCCATCTCCTGCCCCTGCCCCTCCCCGGACCCTGCAGTCACCCACAGTACTCCCCTCTCCTCCAGATCCCGCCCCCACCTGCCCTCCAGCCCACCCCACCTTCATCTGGGGCCCCTCCTCTGCCCGGGCGCACTCCCCTCCTGCCTGTGACCTGCCTCTGGCCTGTGAACCCACCTGCCTTCCCCTTGCCAGCGACTCCATCCTCCCACCCAGCCAGTTTGTCTGGCCTTGGGCCTCAGCCCTGACTTCTGACTGCTGACCTCTGACCTTGGGCCTCAGCCGTGCACATCCAGCTTCCAAACTGGATCACGTCTTGAGCCCTCCTGCCTTCACCTCCCCAGACTGAGGTCTTCCAGCCCAGGCTGACCTTGCCCTCACCACTGCCCTTCTCCGACCTCTCTTGCTGTCTGTCCTGATTTTCCTCTCTGGGGCCTTCTGTCTTTCCCATTCCCTTTTTTTGTTGGTCTGTTTGCTTTTTTCTACCTCTCTGCCTCCCTCTGGTTGTGTCTCTGTGTCCCTTTCTTCCTTCATCTGTTGGCCTGTCTCCTTCTTGGCTCTTACTCTATCGCTCCTTTCTGGGTCCGTCTTTTTCCTTCTCCCTTTCTGTCCCGCGTGTTTCATTCTGGCTTTGCCTCTCCTCCCCCATCTCTCCTTTTTTTCTCTCTCCATCCCTGCCTTTGTGTGCCCGTCCCCCTCCAGCCCCTGGGACCCTGCCGCTGTGAGCCTGGCTTCCTGGGACGTGCTTGTGACCTGCACCTGTGGGAGAACCAGGGCGCCGGCTGGTGGCACAACGTGAGTGCCGGGGACCCCGCCTTCTCAGCCCGGATCGGGGCGGCTGGTGCCTTCCTGTCCCCGCCAGGGCTGCTGGCCGTTTTTGGAGGTGAGCCGATGGGGTGCGCTTCTGGGGTCGGGTGGCCTGGCAGCCTGTGGCCAGGGGTTGAGCCTGTCTGCCCCTCCACAGGCCAGGACCTCAACAGTGCCCTGGGGGACCTAGTCCTGTACAACTTCTCTGCCAACACCTGGGAGCGCTGGGACCTGAGTCCTGCCCCGGTACGACCCCCTGCCCCACTCGGAGGCACCTGTCCACTCTGGCAGACCCAGCCAGGGCCCCCCCGGAGCGACCCCCATCACCCCATATGCCCCCACCCCTGCCGCTTGATACGGGCCCACCTCCTCCAGATGCTTCTTTTCTGCCTCTGACTTTCTTTTTTCTTCCTGTGTCTCCCTTTTTGCATCTTATCCTTCTGTGGACCTCTCGTCTCTTCCTCTTGGTTTCTCTCTCCGTTTTTGTCTCCCTGTTGGTCTTCTGCTCTCTCTTGGTCTCTGTATCTCTCCTCTGGGCTGTCTGTCTGTCTCTCCCTCTGCTTTTCTCTGCCATCTCTCCTATCCCTGCCACCCTGCCTCCTCCGCCTTTTTTTTTTTTTTTTTAATTTGTTTTTATTCGCCTGTGTCTGTCTTGCTGGGTCTGTCTTCCTTTCTCTCTTCGTGTATCTGTCTTTCTCTGTGTCTCTGTCTCTGCAACTCTCTCTGTCTGGCTGGCTTTCTTGTCACTCTGTGTCACCATCCTGTCTCCCGGTCTCTTATCCACAGGCTGCCCGGCACTCCCACGTGGCTGTGGCTTGGGCGGGCTTCCTGGTGCTCATGGGTGGTGAGCTGGCTGATGGCTCCCTCACCAGTGACGTTTGGGCCTTCAGCCCACTGGGCGGGGGCCACTGGGAGCTCCTCGCACCACCTGCCTCGGGTTCTTCGGGGCCACCAGGCCTGGCAGGTCATGCGGCTGCTCTGGTGGACGACGTCTGGCTCTATGTGTCTGGCGGCCGTACCCAGCACGACCTCTTCTCCTCTGGCCTCTTCCGTTTCCGCCTCGACGGCAGCAGCAGGGGCTACTGGGAGCAGGTGATTCCAGCAGGCGGGCGGCCCCCTGCTGCCACTGGCCACTCCATGGTGTTCCACGCGCCCTCACGCACCCTGCTGGTTCATGGTGGACACCGGCCCTCCACTGCCCGGTGAGTGACCTGCCCTGCAGGGCCAAGCCTGGCCCAGGCCCCTGGGCCTTCAGTCTTTAGTGGGCTTCGCCCTCTGATGGACTTCTGCAGTCATCCGGGCCCACCTTCCTTAGGTCATTCACTAGTTCATTCGTTCTCTTATTTGCTCATCTACTCACTGACTCTAACCCTTTTCTCGCTCTCTTGACCACTTACTTCCCACGCACACCTGCCCGTCCATGCACTCAGCCACACCCTGTTTGGTGGCCAGCCCTGGCTAGATGATGCACAGAACCCAGGGATGAGCCGGGCCTGGGTCCTGCCCACCGGGAGGCAGGTGGGGGATAAACCCCATCACACCGGTCTCACCCTGACTGATCAGACAACTCTTGCGAGCCCAGAGGAGGAAGAGAAGCCCTTCCTGCCCTGAGCCCCTCCTCTGCCCCTCCTGATAGGTTCTCTGTGCGGGTGAACTCCACTGAGCTCTTCCACGTGGATCGGCGTGTGTGGACCACCCTGAAGGGCCGGGATGGGCTTCAGGGCCCACGGGAGAGAGCCTTCCATACAGCCAGTGTCCTGGGCAACTACATGGTGGTCTATGGTGAGGAGGCTCCCTGATCCCGCCTGCCAGGGCCCCACGCCCACACTGAGCTGAGGCTCCCTGCCTGGGTAGCCCCACCTCCACCAGGCTTGCCAGCCTTGCCCCTTTCCTCCTTTCCCAGGGGGCAACGTGCACACCCATTACCAGGAGGAAAAGTGCTATGAAGATGGCCTCTTCTTCTACCACCTCGGCTGCCATCAGTGGGTGTCAGGGGCCGAACTTGCCCCCCCAGGAACCCCTGAGGGTGAGTGGCCCCTCTCTTCTCCTGAGGTGCTCCTGAGAGTCGCACTTCCCTGACAGTAAATCTGGGCTTTGGGCAGGAGCCACCTTGGTCCTTGTAGGGTGAGCCAGATAGATGTCCTGTTGGAGCTGGCCTCGGAGGCAAGCCTGTGCTGGAGGCAGGGCGGCCCCTGTTGCCATGGAGACGGGAGGCCGGTCCAGCAGCACTGGTCTAGACTCCAGTCCAGATTTTGCCAGTTTCCAGATGCGTCAGGGAACCGCCTACATGCGACCTTTTCAAGGTCATAGAGTTGGCAAGTGGCAGAACCAGGAGGGCCGGCCCCAAGCAACCATCTGTACAAAAATATCATTTAATCTCTCTGTGCCTCAACCTGCCTGTCTGTAAAACGGGGATGATAGTAACACTTGAACCGCCGGGCTGTTGTGAGAGTCAATTGAGATGGTGCGAAGAATGAAGACCGCCTAGCCAAGGGCTCAGTATGTGGACTTTCTGATAGTGTCAGAACCCTGCCCCAGGGCCCAAGGGGTTGCCTGGAAGGGGGTATGGAGAACCCTTTCAAACTTACTAAATCAGACTGCTTGGAGACTTAAAAGGAAGCCACAGGCCCACTGCTCCCAATCACACTTGTACACACAAACTGGGCATATCATTTCAGGGGGCTGTGAACTTCCAGGAGGCCCATCTCTTCTCCGTACCCTACTGAACAGAAGAGCGAGGACAGAGAACAGGCATGAGGAAGGGACATTGACATTTAATGGGTAGGCAGGGTGAAGGGTTCCCCATGGAATCCTGTTTGACCATCAGGAATAAAGCCTTGGCCTGGCATTCAAGGCCTCGAATCCAGGGCTCTTCTGCCCGTCCCTGTTTCTCCTTTAGGCCAGAGTGTGAGGTTTCTGGAGGACTGTTCCTCCGTAGTTTGTGAGTCCCCAGGCCAAGTCCCACGTGCTTACAGAGTACAGGTCGGTGAGAGGGCGAGGGGTCACCAGTCACTGACCACTTACCCATCAGTCAGGACTCTTGGTTCTGAGTGACAGGATCCAACCCAACCAGCTTGAGCAAAACCGAGTTCTTGGCTCACTTTAGTGACAACTGGCTTCAGGCTGGCCTGGGTCCGGGCACTGACATGATGGCATCAGCCGGTTCGCATTAAGGTTCACTTCAGTCCAGAGCAGGTTTGTCTTTTGCAAACGGTCACCAGCAGCCCTGCGCTTATGTCCTGCCCCTTTAAAATGCCCAGAGGGAGGAAGCGCATGCCTCTTTCCCAAGAGTCATAGGAATCAGGTCCTATTCCTGAACGAGTCACTGACCTGATGGGCCTGGGCTATGCCCCGTGGCTGCCAAAGGCAGGGTCAGCTGAGCTTGAGCCTAGGGACTGTAGTGGGAGAGGGGGGTTTTCCAGAGGAAAATCAGAGGCTGTCCCCAGAAGGGAGGCTGGGGCCAGATAGACAAAACCAGGTGAGAGCCAGGGGGCCTGCCTCATGGCTCCCCGAGGGCAGAAAGATGGTCTATTTATAGAGAAGGGAACCAAGATTCAGAGAAGTCGAGTCTCTTGCCCAAGGCCACACGGCTAGTCAGACCCGTGGCTTGAACCCAAGGAAGTGGTACCTAGGAATCAAAGCCAGGTTTTTCTGACCCTGAGGACCGTGCTCTGTCTTTTAGAGGTGGTTCGGGCAGTGGTGGGGGGGCGCGTTCAGTTAAGGCAGGAAGTCAGAGGCTGGACCGAGGCGTGGGAGAGTCGGGAGAGTCAGCGTAGTCCTCTGGGCAAGGGAGCCCTGAGCGTGGGAGGGGAGATTGGCAGGAGTCTCATGTCCTTGGGTTGGGGGCGTGGGTCTGTATTCTCCTAGGCCGAGCAGCGCCTCCCAGTGGCCGATACTCACATGTGGCGGCTGTGCTTGGTGGCAGCGTCCTGTTGGTGGCTGGGGGGTACAGTGGCCGGCCCCGTGGGGACTTGATGGCTTACAAGGTGCCTCCCTTTGTGTTCCAGGCGCCTGCTCCGGACGTGAGCACTGGGGTGATAGGGAGAGGGTGGCTGGGGAGGAGGCAGCGTGGTACCCAGGGAGGTGGGAGCAAGGTGGGGTGGGTCCCGGGGAGAAGGGCTGGGGCTCCCTAGGGATACGAGAGGAGAGCGGTTGGTCCCCAGGTCCAAGGGGGGAGGACTGGAGGTCCCTGGGGCTGAGGGCAGAGTGGATGGGGTCCTGGAGGTGTCGAGCAGTTGAGGCCCCCGGGATCATCAACGGGAGCTGGCATGGGGGAGCAGACTCCAGGTCTGAGGAGCCCCCCTCCCCCATCTCTCTGCAGTACCACTTAGACTACTGCTCCATGTACACGGACCACAGCGTCTGCTCGCGAGACCCCGAGTGCAGTTGGTGTCAGGGGGCCTGCCAGGCTGCACCACCTCCTGGGACTCCCCCTGGGGCCGTGAGTGACCGTCCTCGCCCTCTGTCTCCCAGCACGGAGACCCAACCCTCGGTGTCTCCCTCTGTCGAAACCACTTGGGAGACTTGTTTTCACACCTAAGATCGGCACTCCTGACCCGTCGACCCCTGAACCTCTGACCCCTCCCAATCCTTTTGAACTTACAGCCCTGTCCCCACACCCCCCAGCTCCTGTCCTCTTGATCTTCCTTGTTCCGGCTGGCTTTCAGTTCCTTTCTCCAACTTCCTGACGCTTTCTACCCCAAGACTCCTGAATCTACAGCACTTGCCAGGTCCGTTAAGCCCCTGTGGACTGTAACCCCTGTCCCCTCCCCTCCCTGCAGTGTCCAGCTGCCAGCTGCCTGGGCCTGGGACGCCTTCTGGGCGACTGCCAGGCCTGCCTGGCCTTCAGCAGCTCCACAGCTCCTCCCCGGGGGCCCGGCGCCCTGGGCTGGTGTGTGCATAATGAGAGCTGCCTCCCCCGGCCTGGTGAGTGTGCAGGGGCAGTGTGGGAGGGGGCGGCGCAGCACCCCGCACTGACCTCTATCCCCCCCCTCTCCTGTCCTCACAGAGCAGGCCCGCTGCCGAGGGGAGCAGATCTCGGGCACCGTGGGCTGGTGGGGGCCTGCGCCTGTGTTTGTCACATCCCTGGAGGCCTGTGTCACCCAGAGCTTCCTGCCTGGCCTGCACCTGCTCACTTTCCAGCAGCCGCCCAATGCCTCCCAGCCTGACAAGGTGGGGAGCCAGGGGATGGGGCCTGGTGTGTGGTCCTAGGGTTTTCACTTTTCAAATGGTTCTGTACCACTCTTGTGGCTGCCCTGATAAGCCTTTACATTCAAGGGTCTGCTTTTCCTTATTGACCTCAAAAGATTTTTTTAAGGATTGTGCCAAAACACACATCGTGTAAAATTTACCATCAGTGATATGAAGCACGTTCACAGTATTGTGCCACTATCACCACCTGCTTCCAGAACATTCTCGTTACCCCAGAAAGAAGCTCCAGACCCATTAAGTAATCCCTCTCTGCTCCCCTTCTCCCCCTGGCCCCTGGCAACCACTAACCTTTTAGTGGTTAGTGCTTGGCAATCTGCTAACTCTGGATTTGCCATCTCTGGATATGTCATACAAATGGAATCACGTATGGTGTCTGTTGTGTGTGGCTCTTTCACGTAGAGTAATGTTTTCAAGGTCCATCCACGTTGTAGCATGCCTTAGAACCTCGTTCCTTTTTATGGATGAGTAATATTATATTGTATGGCCATGCCACATCCGTTCATCAGTTGATGGACATGCAGGGTGTTTATACTTATTGGCTATCGTGAATAGTCCTGCCATGAACATTCTTGTATAAGCCATTGTTTGAATATCTATTTTCTTGTAGAAAATATTTTCCTTTATTTTTTTCCAATTGAGGTATCATTGACATACAATATTATGTTAGTTTCAAGTATATAAGATAATGATTTGAAATTTGTATATATTGCAATGAACACCTATTTTCAGCTCTTTTGGGTACATATGTAGGAGCGGAATTGCTGGGTCATATAGTGATTCAGTATTAGCTTATTGAGGAATTACCAAACTGTTTTCCGTAGCGGCTCCTTACTGATTTTTTTTTTTTTTTTTTTTTTTAAGAGAGAGAGCAAGAGCGGGGAGGGGCAGAAGGAGAGAGAGAATCTTAAGCAGGCTCCACAGCCAGTGTGGAGCCCAGCATGGGGCTTGATCTCAGACTCTGAGCTCAGGACCTGAGCTGAAATCACGAGTCAGATGCTTAACCGACTGAGCCACCCGGGCGCCCCTCCTTATTGATTTTTAAAATAGATAACATAGTTGTATGGTTCAAAAATCACAATAATGTAAAAAGTTGTTGAGTGAAGAGTTTCTCCTATCTGTCCTGCTCCGCACCCTCTCAGTGTGGGAAGCTGTCCCCAGCATCCCCCCAACTCGACACCACCCTGACTCTTCCCCGAAGATCCGTTTGGATTTCCTGTATATCCTTGCAGGTCTGCCTATTCAGATGCATGTAAATGTGACATTTAGTTATTTTTTTTTTCTTGCACAAAAAGTAATATTCTAGTCACACTACACTGCCACTTTTATTTTTTAACATATCCTGGCAAGCTTCTTAGCACTTAGGAAACACCCTCAATTTTTTTTTTTTTTTTTTACAGTTCTGTAATATTCCATTTAGATTCTAGGGCTGTAGTGCTAAGTAGTCTCCTGTTGATGAATACTTGGGTTATTCCATTCTTTTGCAGTTACAAAACGCATGCTAATAAATCATGTAAGTGTGTCTGTCACTTTGAATGTTGGATCTGGACTCTCTCTCTCTTTTTTTTTTTTTTAACTTGTGTACTGGTTTATTATATAACCAAGAACACGTTACATGCAAAGGAGCTCTGTCCCCATAGAGCTGGGGTGTGACCTCCTGCTGGCACAGGGATGTGTTCATTAACTTGGAAATTCTCTAAATCCTGTAGTTCAGGGACTTTAAAAAAAGTGTGGACTCTTAAGGGCTTTGGTGGAAAGTGCAAAGTTGGGATGTTGGGGAAGAAGCTCCCGAAAGCTCTGGGGTCCTGGAGTTTCGTGAGAGAGGTGATGAGCGGGGGCCGGTCCCGGCTGTCTATTGTCTGAGTCGGAGTCCCAACTCAGAGTGCCCCTGGCCTCGGTCCCTCGCCTGATCTGAGTCGGAGTCCCAACTCAGAGTGCCCCTGGCCTCGGTCCCTCGCCTGATGAAAGAGGGAAGGAGGCTGGGGTGCCTGATCTTTTCTGGCTCTGATGTTTGCCTGAGGGGTGTGGCTACCGTGAGGCCACGCGGAGAGGCAGAGGCGCTCACGCGTACCCTCCTTCCCGGCTGGCTTAGGTGTTGATCGTTCGCAGTACGACCATCACTCTGACGCCCAGCCCAGAGACTGACGTGTCCCTGGTCTACCGTGGCTTCATCCACCCACTGCTGCCCGGAGGGCCCGGAGGGGCAGGGGCTGAGGATGTAGCTGTGTGGGCCCGGGCCCAACGTCTACATGTCCTTGCCCGGATGGCCCGGGGCCCTGACACGGAGAACATGGTGAGGATGCCTGAACATTCAGGGTGCTGTTATAAATAAGGGGGCTGGGGTGTATGGTGCGGGGGAGGACTGGGGGGAAATCAGAGGCATGGGATATATCCTTAGTGGAGGGAGGGCCCTGGGGTTTTCAGTTATGAATGGAATTGGGGGGATTTTGAAGAAGGTGGGGGAAGGTCTGAGTTACCAAGTTAAACTCCCCCTGAGGAGCGAGGTGGTGGTGGGGGGATTGAGGGTTCTCAGAGGTTCTTTGGGTCTAAGGAACTCAGAGGCCCTCTTCCTCTTCCCAGGACGGAGGTGAGTGCTAGGTGGGTTTGGGGCTCTTGGAGGTTTCAGGGGTGGGGGTGGCTGGAACATTCTGAGGCCCCTGTCTGTCCCTCACCCGTACCCAGGAGGAGGTGGGGCGCTGGGTGGCTCAGCAGGAGAAGGAGACGAGGCGGCTACAGCGCCCAGGGTCTGCTCGCCTCTTCCCACTGCCTGGCCGGGGCCACAAGTACGCGGTGGAGATCCGGGGCCAGCTCAATGGCTCGGCGGGCCCTGGGCACAGCGAACTTACTCTGCTGTGGGACCGGACTGGCGTGCCAGGCGGCAGCGTGAGTACCCAGGCCCTGGCCTCAGATCCCCCGAGCTTTCCGAACCCCAGACCACAAATTCTAACTCTCTTGACCTGACCTCCCTGCCCCCCCCCCCGACTCTTGAACTCTGGGTGTCGCCTTGAGCCCTCTGGACGCCAACCTCTGACCCCCAGATTCTGCCCTGATCTCACATTCTGACCCCCTGCCCACATCTCTGATCCCCCTGGCCCTGACTTCTGCCCTCTGCACTTGGCTTTCTCTTCTCTCGATGCTCTCGAACCCCAGTCCCCTTTGTTCTGCTCCTCCTAAATGCTGATTTCCCACAGGCTTGAGTTCTCAACCTTGTCTCCAAACACTGAAGTCTTTAGCGCCAAAGCCTGACCCCTACCCCCAACCTCAACCCCTGCCCTGGGACTTGGCATGTGGACCCCTGCCCCTCACGTGAGCCTTTCCCCTAGGAGATCTCCTTCTTCTTCCTGGAGCCCTACCGCTCTTCAGCCTGCCTCTCCTACTCCTCCTGCCTGGGCTGCCTGGCGGACCAGGGCTGCGGCTGGTGCCTGACCAGCGCCACCTGCCTCCTGCGCCAGAGCGGGGCCCACTGCGGGGACGACGGGGCTGGCGGGTCGCTGCTGGTGCTGGTACCCGCCCTCTGCCCGCTCTGCGAGGAACACCGCGACTGTCACGCCTGCACTCAGGTGCCTGCCAAACCCCAGAGGGGAGGTCTCAAGATCAAGGCAGTCGAATCAGGCGACTGGGAGAGGGGGAGGACCCTCTGGAGTTGGCATGGGCATCCGAGGGGTCCCCTGGGTGCAGTGGGGGGAGACAGGTGGGACTGTTGTCCTTGATCTGCAGGTGAGAGCCAGGTGGGGAGCAGAGGAGAGGGGCTAGAGAGTGGGTTCCTGGCAGTCAGGACTCTCCCTGTTGTAGGGCCTGAAAACCCAGCTTAGCACCTCTTTACCAGAGTGGTAAAGAAATCGGTCTTTAGGCCTGTGGTTCAGACCATGTGGTCAGGCATCCACCCCTCTCCATCCCATGCCCTCGCTTCCCTGGAGGTTCCTTCATTGGGAGTGGCAAGGGAGCCACGAGGGCTCCAGATTTTCATCCCCTCACTCAGCCCCTCGAGTCCCAAGTGGAAGAGAGCACCATTCTATCCCCACCCCCCTCTGACCCCCAGTTCAACAGAAGTCCCAGAGCACGTTTTGTTGGTTCTGGTTGGGTCTTATGCCAACTCTCAGAGCCATCTCTGAAGCTAGGGGGAAGGGAGCCTGGCCCCTGGCCACCTCTGGAGCTCAAGGATCCGTCAGCTCCAACTGGACCACACGTAGGGGTTCTGTTGCCCCAAAAGGGAGTAGGTGCCGGGAAGGCGCGGATCCCATGGATGCCATTGGTTGCAGCGGAAAGGCTGGAGAGGCAGGCCGCTGGGGAGGGAGGGGGACTTGGGGTTGGCCTGTGGGGTGGGGCAGGTGAGGCAGGCAGCTACTTGTGGAGCCCGGGGTAGACAGCTGAGCTGGGCTCTTACTCCTTCTTTAATTCCCCAGGACCCCTTCTGCGAGTGGCATCAGAGCACCAGCCGTAAAGGGGATGCCGCGTGCAGCCGGCGGGGCCGGAGTCGGGGTGCTCTGAAGAGCCCAGAGGAGTGTCCCCCGCTCTGCAGCAAGTGAGCCGCCTGGGCCCAGGGAGATGGGATGTGGAGGGCTTGTGGGGGCCGGGCCAGGGTTTGACCCTGCCCCTGCTCCCGCCCCTGCTCCCCGCCCCCAGGCGCCTGACCTGTGACGACTGCCTGGCCAACTCCAGCCAGTGCGCCTGGTGCCAGTCCACGCACACCTGCTTCCTGTTCGCGGCCTACCTGGCCCGCTACCCGCACGGGGGCTGCCGTGGCTGGGATGACAGGTGCGGGCTGGGCAGGGGCGTGGGGCTCACAGGAGAGTGGGGCGCGGGGGGAGGGCTCAGACACCCCCACCCACACCTGTCGCCCTGCAGTGTGCACTCGGAGCCTCGGTGCCGGAGTTGTGACCGCTTCCTGACCTGCCACGAGTGTCTGCAGAGCCACGAGTGCGGCTGGTGTGGCAATGAGGACAACCCCACGCTGGGCCGGTGAGGCCGGGACCCTGAGGCCGGTGGGCGGACGGGCTGGGAGGCTCTCGCCTGCCCTGATTCTAATGGCGGATTGTCTTTCTGTGTTTCTTCCCTTCCCCTCTCTCTTCTCCATCTCCACTCTCTCCCTGTCTCTGTGACTGGTTTCTTTCTTTCCCTCTTGTCTTTCTGTTTCTGTCTTGCCTTCTCTCCCCCTTTCACTGTTTCCCTGCCTGTCTCTTGTTTGCCTGGTACAATCCCTGCTGTCTGACTGCTCTGGGTTTCTCTGTCTCTCCTTCGTTTCTCCTTGTGTCTTTCTCTCCATATTCATATTTCCGTTCCTGTCTTTCGGATTGGCCCCGCTCTCCCTGTCTTGGTCTCTTGTTTCTTTATCATCTCCCCGTTCCCACCCCCTCCTCTGTCTCTCACCCCCCCCAGGTGCCTCCAAGGGGACTTCTCTGGGCCGCTGGGTGGGGGGAACTGCTCCCTGTGGGTGGGGGAGGGCTTGGGGCTATCTGTGGCCCTCCCCGCACGCTGGGCATATGCCCGCTGTCCGGACGTGGATGAATGTCGCCTGGGCCTGGCACGGTGCCACCTGCGGGCCACCTGCCTGAACACACCTCTCAGCTACGAGTGTCACTGCCAGCGGGGCTACCAGGGCGATGGCATCACGTACTGCAACCGCACGTGAGTGGGGACGGGTTTCCACGGAGATGTCGCCCTGGGGCTGGGGCACGTGGAGATGGAGGAAGCCGTCGCGTGGTGCTGGGGTTCCTCCCGGGGAACCAGCATCCCCAGTGAGCCTGGGGTTTTTACCTTGCAGGGTAGGCCCTCTTTAGAGTGACAGGGTCCCCAGTATAACACTAGTTACTGTGGAGACGGGTCACCCCTGGACTGCGGGCCATAGTCTTCAGTGTTGTCATGGAGATGAAGGAGGACAGAGCAGAAAGGGGTTTTCACAGAGAGCAGATCACCAGTAGTGATATGTGGTTACCATAGAGACAGGAGTTACCACGTGTGATGGGGTTACCTTGGAGACAGGGCCGCCCACAGAGTCTAGGAGGGAGGAACAGGCAGTAGCTTGGGAAGGCGTTGCTGTGGAGAGGAGGGGGTGGAGTGGGGCGGGAGGGGGGTGTGCCTTGGGGGCTCCGGGCCTTACCCAGCACTTCCCCACCCCGCCACGCCCTCAGGTGCCTGGAGGACTGTGGCCACGGTGTGTGCAGTGGTCCCCCCGACTTCACCTGTGTGTGTGACCTGGGCTGGACGTCCGACCTGCCCCCGCCCACGCCTGCCCCGGGACCCCCCGCACCCCGCTGCTCCCGGGACTGTGGCTGCAACTTCCATAGCCATTGTCGCAGGCGAGGGCCTGGCTTCTGTGATGAGTGCCAGGGTGAGCGGCCTCATCCCCAACACCCCGGGCTGGCCTCAGGGACCCTCCTCAGGGCTCCAATGTCCTTCCTCTGCCTGGGCGTCCGGGTTCCCTCCCCCATCTAGGGCTCCCCCTGCTCCATGGCCTGCTCCCCACCCCACACGGTTTCAGTGCCACCCATCTCTTTGGCGGGGCCTTGGGCCCCCGGGCCCCCCCTCCCCCCGTGGGGGCTTGCAATGCCTTCCCAGTCCAGGCCTGGTCACCTTTCTCTGAAGCAGCCGCGTGGGGTCAGGGATTGGCCGAGTGTTGTGGGGCTCCTCCTGCCCTTGCCCTGACTCTGTGTCCTGCCTGCCGGGGCCTCCACAGACTGGACATGGGGGGAGCGCTGCGAACGGTGCCGGCCCGGCAGCTTCGGCAATGCCACGGGCTCTGGTGGCTGCCGGCCCTGCCAGTGCAACGGGCATGGGGACCCGCGCCGTGGCCACTGTGACAACCTCAGCGGGCTCTGCTTCTGCCAGGACCACACTGAAGGTGCCCACTGCCAGCTCTGCTCCCCTGGCTACTATGGGGACCCCCGGTGAGCCAGGGGCCCTCCAGGAGGGCCAGAGTGGGTTAGGGACTGGACGGGTTGGGATGGGGCGGGACCGGACTGATGCTCTTGCTGTTTTCTCCCTCTCCCCAGGGCTGGTGGCTCCTGTTTCCGGGAGTGTGGGGGTCGCGCCCTCCTCACCAACGTGTCCTCAGTGGCGCTGGGCTCACGCCGGGTGGGGGGGCTGCTGCCTCCGGGGGGTGGGGCAGCGAGAGCCGGGCCAGGCCTTTCCTACTGTGTGTGGGTTGTCTCGGCCACCGAGGCGCTGCAGCCCTGTGCCCCTGGGACCCTCTGTCCCCCGCTCACCCTCACCTTCTCCCCCGACAGCAGCACCCCCTGTACGGTGAGTACCGAGACCCCAGAGTGCAGGCCCACGTCTCCCCCACCCAGTCTGAATCCGCAGACAGACCCTGACTCCATGTCTCTGTTCCGTTAACCTCCAAACCCTAAGCTCTCTTCCTCAGACAGCAGACCTTCATTCCTAAGCCCCCAGACCCTCCCATTCCCCAGATCACCTCCTGTTTCCTGGGCTCCTCACTGTCCAGGCCAGGCATGGTTAATATTTGTATTCTGTGTGCCAACTGCGACCAGTAGGTAGTGGCCGCCAGGAGCTGTGTATTGGGAAAGAGGCTCCATGGCAGAGTGCCTGATCGATGAGCCATGTCTGCTGTGAACACAGGAGGGGAATGGTGGCCAGTTTGACGGTCCAGAAGTTTCAAGCGGCCCGTTTCCGGGGCTCAGATTGCCCTCCCCTCCCAGACCCGACACGTCCCTCTTTCTCACCCTTACTGTCCCCTGACCCTTCACTATCCGCCCTGCACCTCCAGCTGAGCTACGTCCTGGCCTTTGATGGGTTCCCACGCTTCCTGGACACTGGCGTCGTCCAGTCGGACCGCAGCCTCATCGCCGCCTTCTGCGGCCAGCGGCGGGACAGGCCCCTCACTGTGCAGGCCCTCTCTGGTATGGGGACTGGGGAAAGTGGGACCCTGTTCGAGGCCCTGTAGTCCTTGCCCCTTACGCTGTCCCCTGAGGTGGGCTCAAGACCCAGCCTGACTCTGTCCCAGACTCGCTGGCTGATGCTGTCCATTGTCATATCTGGGCCTCCGTTTCCTCAGTTGAGAGGCTAGTAGAGAGGGTTGCCCTGGCCGGGCTGCCTCTCTGGAGAGGAGAGCTGAGTGGGACAAGTCTTTGGGGGACACAGAATGGGGCTGGGGTGAAGGCCCCCTGCTCAGCTCAGCTAGGGGAATTTTGCCCCTTGGGCCCTTTGGCAATGTCTAGAGACACTCGGATTGTCCTGGGTACTCCTGGCGTGTCGTGGGTGGGGGCCAGAGATGCTGCTCTGTCCTCTGCGGGGCTCAGGACACCCCACAACCAAGAACCGCCAGGCCCCATGACGTCAGCAGTGCTGAGTTTGGGAAGCCGGCTCCATCTGTTGGAGTGGCGCTAAAAATCATTCGTTCCCCGTGGCAGTTGAAGGGCCCGAGGCTGGAAATGTTTCTCTTCACCTCATAGATGAGAGAGATGTCCAAGGCTGGGAGAGAGAGGGCGGAGGGGTAGTTGGCTGGCTGGGGATTGCATACCACCCCAAACCCCTCCACAGGGAGCAACTAGAACTGAGGGGCCCTCGATTTCACGTCACCCAGCCGTTGAGTACCGAGCAGTGAGCCACGCCTGCTGGATGCTGGGACCCTGCAGGGAACAAAGGATGAAGGCCCTGCCTTCAGGGACCCACAGCAGGCGCGGGGGTGGGGTGGGTGCAGGGGGTGACAAACAGCACTAACAAATTATAGTCAAAATAGTGACACCTTTGCTAAGGGACCGAGGAAGTGGGAAGGAGCAGGCGCCTGGCGTGTCTGGGGAGTTGGGGAGGGCTTCCTCATGGAGGTGAGATTTCACTGAAGGCGTGAAGGGGGACAGTGTGGGTGGGGGACAAGGGCGACTTCTCCAGGCCAGAGGAGCAGCAGGTGCCCCGGCCCTGGGAGGCCGGGAGGGGGCCTGCAGTGCTGGAGTGCTTGGGGCTGGGACAGTGGGAGGCCTTGAGGTCAGAGGGCCTGCAGCCCCCCCTCCTTTGAACATAATTTTATTGAGGCACTACTTACATTTCCTCTAATTCCTGCCCCCTCCCCCTCCACTAATCTCTTTTGTAAGGAGACCCGGTTTTAGGTCAGAGCTGCAGGGAGCTGCAGAGGGTTAAGAGCTTGCCAGGGATGGGCTTGGGCTCAGCATTGGATGGGTTGGGTGAGGAAGAGGGTGTGCGGCGTGCCTGGCAGTGATCCTAAGTGGTAAGGTGTGCCTTGCTGCCCTGCCCGGTGACACCGGATTTTCTCTCAACCTGGGAGTAGAGTAGCGTCCTGGAGTGCGGCCCCGCCACAAGCCTCTGCCCCCTCTCCCCAAACAGGGCTGCTGGTGCTGCACTGGGAGGCCAACGGCTCCACGTCGTGGGGCTTCAATGCTTCCGTGGGCTCTGCCCGCTGCGGGTCGGGGGGCCCCGGGAGCTGCCCGGTCCCCCAGGAGTGTGTGCCCCAGGACGGAGCCGCAGGTGCTGGACTCTGCCGATGTCCCCAGGGCTGGGCTGGCCCCCACTGCCGCATGGCTCTGTGTCCTGAGAACTGCAATGCCCACAGTGGGGCAGGGACTTGTAACCAGGTATGGGGGGGGGATGGGCAAGCCACACGGGACGGGGGCGGCGATCGGCTCCCCCTGAGCCTCCTTCCGCTGCTCCCCAGAGCCTCGGTGTGTGCATCTGTGCCGAGGGCTTCGGGGGCCCTGACTGTGCCACGAAGCTGGACGGCGGGCAGCTGGTCTGGGAGACCCTCATGGACAGCCGCCTCTCAGCCGTGAGTCGTGAATGCCACTCTCCACGGAGGTGCCGCGCAGCCCGCCTCCTGGATGGTTCTCCCCCTCCCTCCATTCCTTCAGCCCCTACACCCAGCCTGACCCCTCGTGTCCCCACCTCCCCCCCAGGACACTGCCAGCCGATTCCTACACCGCCTGGGGCACACCATGGTGGAAGGACCTGATGCCACCTTGTGGATGTTTGGGGGCCTCGGCCTGCCCCAGGGGCTGCTGGGGAACCTGTACAGGTGAGGACTGCCTCCGGGGGGTGGGAAGCCTGAAGGAGAGGAGGTCACCTCAGGAGACGCTGAGATGTGTGTCACATGAGAGTCTCTTTGGAGGTTAAAAAAAAAAAAAACAAACTGGTGAAAAAAACCTCTGGGTTCAGCTCAGGTCATGAGCCCAGGGTCCTGGGATTGAGTCCCTCATCAGGCTCCCTACTCAGTGGGGAGTCTGCTTCTCTCTCTACCCCTCCTCCCTGCTCGTGCTCTCTCTCATGCGCTCTTTCTCAAATAAATAAAATGTTAAAAAACAACAAAAACAACAAAACCTCTACAGGTGAGGGACCCCCAAAAGTTGCTGGGAACTTGTCACAGGAGGTCCACCTCAGGGTCTGGGATATTTATTTAGGTGGTTGCTACCCCGGGGTGGGGGAGGTAAGATGGTTGTCAAAGGAGGGGCACCCTAGGCGACTTGGGGTAACTCTGTGTTTGGGGGGGTCACCCAGGTCATGCTGGGGTGACTGTATGGTGAGACTCCTCTTCTGCACCTTGGTGCCAGGTACTCAGTGAGTGAGCGGCGATGGACACAGATGCTGGCAGGAGCCGAGGATGGGGGCCCGGGCCCCTCACCCCGCTCCTTCCATGCGGCTGCCTACGTGTCTGCTGGCCGTGGTGCCATGTACCTTCTGGGGGGACTCACAGCTGGGGGTGTCACTCGCGACTTCTGGGTCCTCAACCTCACCACCCTGCAGTGGCGGCAGGAAAAGGTGAGCCCCTCGCCCTCCCCTCAACCCCCACGATCCATCTCTAGCAGGGCCAGCCAGAGCATCTCCTGCCCGTTTCACCCCCAGGAGATGCAGCTCCCCCCAACCCCCCACTGGGGCTCCAGCGTGAGTCCCAGAGTTGAATCTCATTGGCCATCCTGGGTCACGTGGTAGTCCGGAGCCAGCCCATGGCCAGGAGGATGGGGCGAGTACAGTCAGCCCCACGTGGCCAGAGGGAGAGCAGAAGAGCCAGGGCTTCCCAAAGGAACACCAGGCTGTCCCTACCGCATCGGTGACGCTGAGCAGGCAGAAATGGCAAGGGACCTACCGCACACCTGCTGGAACCATGGCGGGTTGGAAACTTGGGGTCTGACTGGACTCGGGCAGCTCACTACCTCCTTCTTGGTTCAAGGGGAGTGTCGGGAGTTCCGAGTCTTGCTTGTACCCTAACCTCCAGCTCTCTGGTGACCTCTGTCCTCTATCCTCCAGGTGCCCCAGACTGTGGAGCTGCCGGCAGTGGCTGGTCACACCCTTACTGCCCGCCGAGGCCTGTCTCTGCTACTGGTGGGCGGGTACTCCCCTGAAAATGGCTTCAACCAGCAGCTGTTCGAGTACCAGCTGGTGACTGGCACCTGGGTATCCGGAGCCCAGAGCGGGACACCCCCTACTGGTAGGGCTGGGGACAAGGAGGAGACAGCACCTTGGACACCTGGCCGTCCGGGGCTTTGTGGAGGGTCTCTGTCCACTGCCGTACCCTGTGGTCACTGCCCCTTAGACCTTGTTATGTCCCCGTCTTCTCCGCCCGCTCCCATGCCCGCCCAGATTCTCAGACCAGCTATTGAGAAGTTCAGTTTCCCGTGATAGGCTGCCCACCTCCTGCCCAGTGACAGTGGTCACCGTGTTCCTCTCCCAGGTCCTAGATCCCTGCCCCTCAGGCATTCCCCTTCTCCATTCTTTGCTCACTGTCCCCCCAGGACATGCAGGTCACCCCATCTCCCCCTCTTCTCTTGTCCAGAGTTGCGAGTGGTGGTCCTTTTGAACCAAAGTGGGAGGGAGGGGTTGAGAAGGGCTCCTAGGTGGTATGTTCCCAAGAAGGGGGACCCATGGGGCGCCTGGGTGGCTCAGTCGTTAAGCATCTGCCTTCAGCTCAGGTCATGATCCTAGAGTACTGGGATCAAGCCCCACGTTGGGCTCCCTGCTCAGTGGGGAGCCTGCTTCTCCCTCTCCCTCTGCTGCTCCCTCTACTTGCGTTCATTCTTGCTCTGTCAAGTAAATAAATAAAACGTAAAAAAGAAAAAGAAAAAAAGAAGGGGAGCCCAGGAAGGTGGGAGGGCGTTCCTTATCACCAGCCCTCCCCCCAGCGTCTGCTCCCTTGTGCCCCCCAGGTCTCTACGGTCACTCTGCTGTGTACCACGAGGCCACTGACTCTCTCTATGTGTTTGGGGGTTTCCGCTTCCACGTGGAGCTGGCAGCCCCGTCCCCTGAGCTCTACTCCCTGCACTGTCCTGACCGCACCTGGAGCCTGCTAGCCCCTTCCCAGGGGGCAAAGGTCAGGAAAAGAGGTGTACACAGATAGATCCAGGGGGCAGGAAGGAGGGGGGCCCCCTTACCCAGCACCCCAGGACTGGCTCAACCCTGGACTCCCTCATCCCCTTCTTTCCAGTCCCCTAGACTCAGCTGTGGCACCGCACACATCTCCTCTCTTCCATCACTCGTTTGGAGGGAAGCAGCTTAGAGCAGGAGGTCCGAGCCCAGGGTTCTGCCCCAGCTCTGCCCCACTCTAGGTGTGGCCTCCACTTCCCAGCCTCCCCATCTGTAAAACCTGGGACCGAGGCTCCTTGTGCCTCCCGCCTTCAAGGCCAAAGGAGATAGAGGGTGGGAGTATGTGGTCTCCGGACGTGCTGGTTAGAGACAATTGAGTTTTCCAACTGCAAACATATTTCCAAGCCCTTTTGGGGCCCAGACTGTAAGGGAGGCCCAAGCCTCACCCCCAGGATGCCCCTAGCCCAGCTGGCCAGGTTACACGAGAAATGTGGGATTCATCTCAAGCAGCCTGGGCCAGGTTCCTGGGGAACGATGCAGGGCGTGGGGGTTCTGGGAGTTCGGGGAAGGGAGATGGCCCTGGGGCTGGTCTGAAGAATGAGGGAGGTCTCCTGGACGGAGGAGCCAAGATTTGAGGGAGGTTAGGGTTAGGTAGGGCTGGTGGGGGCTGAGGTGTGGAAGGGTGCAGGGTGGCGGGTAGGCTGAGAGGTGAGTGGAGGAGTGTGGGCTCTGATCGGCCATCCTGTGGGTGTCTCCCCAACAGCCTCGCCCCCGGCTTTTCCACGCCTCAGCCCTGCTGGGGGACACCATGGTGGTCCTTGGGGGGCGCTCAGACCCCGATGAGTTCAGCAGCGACATTCTGCTCTACCAGGTCAACTGCAATGCCTGGCTGCTGCCCGACCTGACCCGTAAGTCCAATGCCCCCCTGGGGGGACCCTGGGGACCTCCTGCAGGAGCCCTGGCCCTGTCCTGGAATGCTCACTCATCCAGAGTCCCTCGGGCCCCCTCAGACCCCCCGGCAAAGCTGCTTTCCCCTCTGTTACCTAAACACCCACAGAGATGCCTGCCTTCCTTTTCTTTTCCTAGAAAGGTTATTTTTTGTTCTGATTATAAAAGTAATAATATTCATTGTATGTAATTGGTGAAATAAGAAGGAAAAAATTCCCATGATCCCGTTCTGTAGAGACAGCACTATTATACGAGGGGGTGTTTCTTTCCAGTCTGCTGCTCGGAGGCTGGAAAGGGGCTTGGACCTTGCCTTTGTCTCCATCCTTATTCCATTCTTTCCACTTCCCTTTCCTGTTTGTCTCTCCCTCTCTTTTGTCTTGCTATCCATGTCAAGTCTCTTGCCCTGTCTGGCCTTCCGTACCTTCTCTGTCCTTCTGCCATCCTTAGCCCATCACTCTGCTTGGCGTCCCTCTCTGACTGGCCTCTTCATGGGGCTCTCTTCCCCGCGTCTCTCTCTGAACGTTCTGTCTTTCCCCAGGCCCAGCCTCTGTGGGGGCCCCGATGGAGGAGTCTGTGGCCCATGCTGTGGCGGCGGTAGGGGGCCGCCTGTACCTCTCAGGGGGCTTCGGGGGAGTGGCCCTGGGCCGCCTGCTGGCCCTGACCTTGCCCCCTGACCCCTGCCGCCTGCTGCCCTCACCCGAAGCTTGTAACCAGTCTGGGGCCTGCACCTGGTGCCACGGGGCCTGCTTGTCTGGGGACCAGGCCCATAGGTAACTGTGGTGACTGAACAGCGCGTGGGTGGGCGGTACTAGTGCCCTCCGAAGGGGGTTCTGTGCTAGGCCAGGCTTGCCGGGCGGCGGGGGGCTCAGGAGGGTACTGTCCGGGCAGGACACGGGCTCACATGGGAGAATGGGCAGCTGCGTCACAGCGGGGTCGGGCTGGGGGACCCTTGAGTGAGTAGCTCTGCTTGTGGGCTGCGGTATCATCCCAGATTGTTTCTTGGAGCAGGGTCTGAACTGGCTCCTGAATGACCACTAGAGTTTAGACCAGCGAAAGTTCGGAAGTGGGGCTGTGCCCAGTGTATCTTAGAGACCGTCTGTGCTGGGGGAACACGAGACTGGAGCGGTGGGTGGGGCCACTCAGGAAGGGCTCCCAGTGCCTGGCTGTGGCGTTGGGCTCCAGTCACTCAGGAATCCAGACCTCTCAGGAAGCTGACAGGGCTGTCTTCGGTTCAGCACAAACTCTTTTGGCTACATAATGGCCTTGGCTTGTCCCGTTAAATGTGTCACTGTGTTTGCTACTGAATTATTAAAGGGTTTGATTTATGGGGTGCTCCACCATAAATCCCCCATAACGTTAGGAGTGTTATGTAACAGTGGGTACGCCTACTATTTTTCTAAAATCTGGAAAGTTCTGAAATGTGTGCCTTCGAGGATTTGGGGTAGGGATTATGAACTTCCACTGTGGGCGATGGGAAGCCAGGGAAGGTTTGAGCAAGGGAGGGTAGGGGCCGGCCTGGGCAGAAAGCCCCGGGGCTGTTGGGAAGGGGCAGTGGTGAGGGGAGGCTGTGGGTGGAGACTTGGGAGGAGGCCGGTGAGGAGGAGGCCTGAACTGGGCAAGGGGCTGCAGGGGTGCAGAGTGGGGGATGCATTGGTGGCTGGAGGGACAGGAGAGTGTGGGATATTGTTCAGTATCTCTGGCTGGAGTGGCAGGGGGACGGGAGACCATGGCCAAGTGGGGTGGGGGGGGCAGGTTCAGGAGGCCTAGGCTAAGACCGTCTGGGATGCACGTGGGGGGACCCAGGACAATGTCCAGGAGGCACTGGGAAGAGGCAGGGGTGGGTGGAGGAGGGACGGGATCTGGCTGGGTATGCTGAGCCAGGCCTCATGCCTCCCCAGGCTGGGCTGCGAGGGCCCCCCATGCTCCCCAATGCCTCGCTCCCCCGAGGAATGTCGACGTCTCCGGACCTGCAGTGAGTGCCTGGCCCGCCATCCCCGGACCCTGCAGCCTGGAGATGGAGAGGTGAATGGTTGGGGGGGCGGGGCTCAGGAACTTCAGCTGGGATTGGGTGAGAAGAGCCGAGGCAGGAGGGGTGCCAGGGACCCTGAGGACCCCGCCGAGCCCATGTTCGCCCACCAGGCGTCCGCCCCCCGCTGTAAGTGGTGTACCAACTGCCCTGAGGGCGCCTGCATCGGGCGGAACGGGTCCTGCACCTCGGAGAACGACTGTCGCATCAACCAGCGAGAGGTGTTCTGGGCCGGGAACTGCTCCGAGGCGGTGTGCGGGGCGGCCGACTGCGAGCAGTGCACCCGAGAGGGCAAGTGCATGTGGACCAGGCAGTTCAAGAGGACAGGTGAGGCTGGCTCGCTCCCCACGAGGACAGCCTGGGGGCCTGGATTCCGGGCGCCCAGGGAAGGGTGGAGCCAGGGAGGGGCCGGCGGCCTGGACCACGCTCTGATTCCTGTGCCCGCGACCCCAGGGGAGACCCGCCGCATCCTCTCGGTGCAGCCCACCTACGACTGGACGTGCTTCAGCCACTCTCTGCTGAACGTGTCCCCAATGCCAGTGGAATCGTCGCCCCCGCTCCCCTGCCCCACCCCCTGTCACCTCCTGCCCAACTGCACGTCCTGCCTGGACTCCAAGGGCGCGGACGGGGGCTGGCAGCACTGTGTCTGGAGCAGTAGCCTCCAACAGGTACCATCGGGCAGGGTGGGGGGGGCCCTCCCTGCCGTGCCCCTGTTCCTCTGTCCTACTTCCTCCTCCGTTTCCCTGGCTCCGGTCCCTCCATGGTGCTTCCTCTCCTCCTCTCCCACCAGCAGCTCCTCCTTCCCTCCTGGCTTCGCGGGTCTCTGTGTCGTGTCTGCTAGGACCCTGCCATGCCGCCACCTTCCAGACCCCACAGCCAGGTTCACGGTCCCCCTATCCTTCCCGTGACTGCTAATGCCATCTTGCCTCTCCCCCCCAAACCTCTGCGCTTGCCTTCCCCTTCTCTGCTTTTGGAACTTCTGGTTGTAAGAAACAGAGACCCCCACCCTTGATTTTATTATGTGGAATTGCGGTAGGAAGTTCTGCGACTCCCTACGTCCTGGGCCGCGGGGTCTCTCATCTCAGCCATTCTCTGCGCATCTCCATTGGCTGCTTTCTCTCCCCTTGACCATCCGGGTACATGGCCTTTGGTCTGTGTGACTTTCTGGTTCCAGAGACGGCAGTCATCTCTGTGTTCCTCGGTTAGCTCACGTTCTCAAGGGCAGACTTCGACTCAGCTCACGGGTTAGACGTCCAGCCTTGGCCCAGCGAGATGTGGCCAGGGAGGGGTAGGAGCACATGGTTCTAACCCGGCAGTTCAGACCCACCACTCATTCAGGCTGTGAGCTGGAGAGAGACTCTCTGTGGGTGTAGTCTGGGCAGGTAATGTAGGTGCCAGTCAGTGACAGTCCGACCCTTGACTGTCCAGCTCCTGTTTCCCCTTAGAGTCCATTCCCAAGATGCCTCTGGCTAGCATCATTTGGCCACCCCCAGTGGCAGACGCAAGGCCTTCGACCCCCAACCCCACCCCAGCGGGAGACAAGAAAATTCACCTCCTGCCGTCCGTTCACTCCTGACACACAGGCCACCCAGAGTTGGAGCCAGGTCCCACAAAGTCAGGAAAGTCCCACAGGCCTGCCCCCATTTCTGAGGCCAGTCACGACTTCAGACCACTCACGCTGCTGACCAACCAGCTGTAAATCAGGGGTCCTACCACCTGCTCTGCGGGTTTGGTCATTTGCTAGAATGGCTCGTGGAACTCAGAGAAACAACTGCTCACGAGTATCAGTTTACTCTGGAGGCTACAACTCGGGCAGAGCCAGGTGAGAGAGACAGGGCAGGGTAAGGGGTGAACGTGCAGAGCCCCCGCGCCCCCTCTGGGCACACCATGCTTGCCACAGGGGAGCTTTCTGAATCTCCTTGTCCATGAGTTTTTATAGACCCCAGCTCCACCCCCATCCCAGTCGGTGGGGGGGGCTGCAAGCACCAGGCCTCTCACCACTTGGTCTTTCTGGTGACACCCTCCCTACATCCCCTCTTTAGCATAAACTCAGGTATGAAATCAGCTTCTTATGAATAACAAAAGGCATTCCAGCACTCAGGAAAGACCAGGACACCTGTAGGATATATTTTTGGGTTATGCCACACCATCCCATAGGCAGGTGGTAGAAATTAAATGGGCGAGTGTCTTTGGAGCTTGGGGCCATGCCTGCTACTGGGTGAAAACTCAGTCATCCCCCAGGTTCTGCCCAGTGGGACGATTCCCAGCCTCCACTCTGTGGGTGACATCCAGAGAGTCCCCATGGCTGGGTGGGCGGGGTGGGCCACTGTTCCCTGTGGGGGTTCTCGACGTGACCCTGCAGTGTGGGTCTCTAACATGCTGAGGCCTCATCCCCAGGCCGGGCATCCTTGTGGTGATACAGGTTCTCCCCAGATAGCATCGAGGGTCCCGTCATCCGTCTCTGTGGGCACTCCCGCGCCTGGAAGGCAGTGCCAGGGAGCCTGCGGGCAGGCTGCTCGCCCAGCCCCTCTGTGCTGCTCTGTGGGGCGGGAGACTCCAGTGCCCAGTCGGTGCCGCACACGGGTGGGAGGGCACTTGTGCCAGGGCTCCGGATCTCCGAGCCGTCTCCTAGCTTTGAAGTGTTGGCTCGGGCTTCTAACAGCCCCCACCGCACAGATCGGACAGAACAGATGTGCAGACCGGCCCCGTTATGAGTTGGCTCCAGGGCCGCTGTTATTTTAACCCCCAGGCATCGTTCTTTTGAATGACTTTGGCTTCAGAGCCTGGGATGGCCAACAGAGTGCTCCCCTCCCTGACTTCTCTTCACCAAGTTCTTTATGGAGCCCCTTCCCCGTGCCAGGCACTCACTAGGTTGTAGGCCCATGTCAAGACGAGCTGGAATCCTGCTCTTGGGACTTACGTTCCTACATCTCGTCCAAGGGCGCAGGGGATGCAGTTATGGTGTCGGACAGCATCGCATACGGCCACAGGGAGGTCACAGCAAAAAACGCTGTGCGGACTGGGGACTCGGTCTCCCCGCCTCCCACCCTCCAGATCGCCCCACCATCTGTCAAGGGGTGCACTAAATTTAGATCTGGAAGCCTAGCTCCAGCAGTTCGGCAAGGCTCAGCTCGCTGCTGGCCATAAGCGTCCGTGGGCTCAGAGCTCCGGCCACAGCAACGAGGGTGTCTATTTCAGGATTGCGTGGTTGCCGATTGCCGTCAGACAGCTTGGACTAATCCCTGTCTTCTTACACTTAAGGCCCAAAGAACAAATAAAATACTCTGATACCCTGTGGAAAGTTCCCAAGAGTCTGACCCTGATGGCGCACCTTGTCTGGGTCCCAGGACGTGCTGAGTGATGGCGTGTGAGCTCCTGAGCAGCCCCTGACCACAGACTCTGCTTCCCAGCCTAGTACGGGAGGACCCTGTTGCCCCAGCAGCCAGCTCCACAGTGACTTGCAGCTCCGCCCCTGTCACTAGTTTCTGTCTCTAGATTGTTGCCTTCCTTTGGTTGTGAGAAACAGCCGTGGGCGCTAAGCCAGGTGGGGAGACCGACGCCGCTGGTCACACCAGCATAGTGGTACCTCTTGGAGCCCAGGGTGGAAAGCGCAGCCAGGTCTTACAAGGGCCTGGAGACAGAGCCTAGAAAGCTGCCCTCCCCTGCACACCTCCCCGCCATCGGCTGGGGGTGTGTGGTCCTTATGCTTCCTTCTTCCTTCTGTATCTGCTCTTTTCCTGCCAGTCTGTTCTCTTATTTGCTGTGGTTTGCTTATCCAAACAGCCCCCCAGCCCTCACTTCCAGAATCTTCCAGTTTCAAGGATGCCCCTAGCCTGACTCCCATTGTGGACTCCCAGTTACAAATCCTTGACAGGGAGAATGCGATTAACCCCTGCTGGGGTCCATTTCGGTGTCCATCGGCTGTGGCCAGAGAGGGGCGCGAACTTTGAGGAGGGGGTGCGGTCCCAGAAGACACCCAGGATGTGTTTGATCCTCTTTTTCTGCCTCTTTCTTGCCCCTCCCCCAACCTCATTCCTCATTTCCCCTCCCCTGTACAGTGCCTGAGCCCCTCCTACCTGCCCCTGCGATGTATGGCCGGAGGCTGTGGGCGCCTGCTCCGCGGACCCGAGAGCTGCTCCCTGGGCTGTGCGCAGGCGACCCAGTGTGCCCTGTGCCTGCGGCGCCCCCACTGCGGCTGGTGTGCCTGGGGGGGCCAGGATGGGGGCGGCCGCTGCCTGGAGGGTGGGCTCAGCGGTCCCCGTGACGGTGAGCTGGGCTGGAGGGTGGTGAGAGGGGTTGCCCCTGCGCTGGAGTCTGGCACAGAGAACCTGGGGGGCGCTGGGGGCTGTCTTGGAGGTGGGGGTCAGGGGAAGGTGGAGCAAAGGCCTGGGTGGCTGGGGGGGCTACGCAGAGGCCCCCAGGTGAAGCTCTGTGTCCCTGTGCCAGGGCTGACGTGCGGGCGGCCTGGGGCCTCCTGGGCCTTCCTGTCCTGCCCCCCTGAGGACGAGTGTGCAAACGGGCACCACGACTGCAACGAGACGCAGAACTGCCATGACCGGCCACACGGTTACGAGTGCAGCTGCAAGGCGGGCTACACCATGGACAAGTGAGGGCGCGGGGGCCCAGGGGACTGTGGGGCGGGAGGGCCTGCGGGAGCAAGAACAGGCCAGTGCAGGTGTGAGGCGTGCGATTCATGCAGGAAGGGGTGAAGGTGGGGGCCGGTGCGTGGAGGGGCAGGGTTGGTGAGTTTAACAGGACTCGCCCGGGAAGGAGGAGGATGGCAGGCTAGCCCCTGAAGGAGGTGGAGGCTAGACCCCCGAGGGGGAGCGTGGTGCAGACCAGGGATGAGCCACCAGTTGGGGGCATTCTAGTGGGTGGTGGGCTGGCCGAGCCCTGAGGGCCCCTGCCTGGGCCTGACCCTCCACCCCTGCCCCTGCAGCGTGACCGGACTGTGCCGCCCCGTGTGCGCCCAGGGCTGCGTGAACGGCTCGTGTGTGGAGCCCGACCACTGCCGCTGCCACTTCGGCTTCGTGGGCCGCAACTGCTCCACCGAGTGTCGCTGCAACCGGCACAGCGAGTGCGCAGGCGTGGGGGCCCGCGACCACTGCCTGCTGTGTCGCAACCACACCAAGGTGGGCCCCTGGGGACGGACCCTGCCTGGCCTTCAGCCCGCACCCCCAGGTCTTGAGCCTCACCCTGAGCCCTGAGGAGCCAGGCCCAGGGAGGACGTGGGGAGACTTCGGGGACACTGTCTGAATTCGCGTCAGAGAGAGGCCACCCCGCAACAGCGGCCAGAGTCAGTGCTGGACGAGGGAGGCTGGGCCGGCGGAGGAGGACTTCGGGTGGTGTAGGGAAGGGCTTCCCGAGCCCCACACTTGGACTGGACGGGTGTGAACGCCACCCCCACCCCTCACGCCCGCGTCACTAGAGGTGTGCAAGCGAACGCAGAGGGCTGAATTGCTTCTAGGCTGGGACGGCCTGACCCAAGAGCCCGAGCCCCTGCCGCCTCCCGTGGTGCTCCCGGTGGGCCCCTTGTCCACTCCCCAGCTTCCCCCCCTCCCCGTGATTCGCCACCTGCTCTGACCACCCTGTCCCCGGTTTCCAGGGTAGCCACTGTGAGCAGTGCCTCCCCCTGTTCGTGGGTTCAGCTGTGGGGGGCGGCACCTGCCGGCCCTGCCACGCCTTCTGTCGTGGCAATAGCCACATCTGCGTCTCCAGGAAAGAGCTCGAAATGGCCAGGAAGGAGCCGGAAAAGTACTCGCTGGATCCGGAGGAGGTAGGAGAGGCCATAGTCCAGGACTCCTGGGGCTCGGGGAGGAGGGGGATGGCCCACGCCTCCTTGCGATCGCCCCGTCTTTCCTTGGCCAGATTGACAACTGGGTGACCGAGGGGCCTAGTGAAGACGAGGCTGTGTGTGTGAACTGTCAAAATAACAGCTACGGGGACAAATGCGAGAGCTGCCTGCACGGCTACTTCCTCCTGGATGGGAAGTGCACCAAGTGAGAAGGAGGGCTCCCCCCACAACCCTTGCCCCCCCCACAAGGAATAGCTCTGTGGGCCACCCCCCCCCACCAAGTTCTTTGCCCTCAGGCAGGAGCAGACAGCATCCCCCGGGGCTGAGGCTGTGTTGGGGACCATGAGCCAGACTCAGGTGGGAGACCCCCTCCCTCAGAGGCCGGTGCTGACAGGCAGGCCGCAGAGCATCTGCCGTGGAGACTGGGGGGCAGAGAGAGAGCTGCCGAGGGGTGAGGCCTTGGGGCGGCCTCCCACCCCAGCCCTTCCTTCCAAATGCTCCATAGACTCGAGTCATTCCGACCTGGCTTCCAATCCTGACCTTCCCCTTGCCTCTGACTGGCTCCATGGCCTTGAGCACATGGCTTGACCCCCTGTGAGCCTCAGTTTCCTCTTCTGGCCTGGAGCTCAGATTCAAGCTCACCACAGCATCCAGCCTGGACCCCTATTGGCCCAGGGAGCGCTGTGACCCCCATCTTCTTCCCCTTCCTCAGATGCCAGTGTAATGGCCATGCAGATACATGTAACGAGCAGGACGGGACGGGCTGCCCGTGTCAGAACAATACGGAGACAGGCACGTGCCAGGGCAGCTCCCCCAGCGACCGTCGGGACTGCTACAAGTACCAGGTACGGCTGGAGAAGCGAGTTCTAGGCCAAGGGCTCCACACCCTGCCAGGTCCACTTATTCATCCAGCACATACTGAGCACCTAGTGTGTGCCCGGCTGCACGGAAGGCCCCGGAACGCAGTAGGGATCCAAACGGGCAGGGCGGTCTGTCCTCGGGAAAGTTACATTCCTGTGCAGGGGTCCAGCAACAAGTGAACGAGTCAGTCAGAGTGCGGGGTATGTTAGTGACGAGCGATAAGGAGAAAGGAGGGCCGGTGTTGCGGCGTGGGACTGGTAGCTACGACGACCAAGGAGGGCCTAGGTGAGGAGGTGACACTTGAGAAAAGACCTCATGGAAGTCGGGATCCCAGACAAGCAGCCATAGGGGTTGTGGGTGAGTAGAGAGTGATCCAGGCAAGAGCATCAGCCAGTGCAAAGGCCCTGAGGTGGGACGTACCTCATGCAGTCCAGAAACAGCAAGGCTGGCAGGTGAGGCCGGCCCATGCTGTGCTGTGCCTGTGGCTTCGGCAGTCCATGCGCGAGCCCTGTTTCCTGCCTGGGTACAGAGGACGGATCTCAAGTTCAGTGAGGTTAAGTCACCAGTCTGAGGCCACACAGGTAGTGAGGAGTAGAGGCAGGTTCAACAGAGCCCTTCATCACTGTGCCAGAGAGTTCCAGAGGCCTTCACATCAGAATGCTGTGGTCACTGGGGCTGACGGCAGGGACAGCGGCGCGGGAGCATAGGGTCTTAGTGGCCTCCATACTGCGTCAGGGGGGCCCGGGGGAAGGGGCAGTCCCAAGGAAGCTGCTGGGGTCTGAGGGAGCTTGGGGCACTGGCTGCTCACCAGTCAGTACAGAAGGTCAATATCAGGACCTGGAGGGTGGCCGGGCGCTGCGCTCAGCCCTGATCACCACCCCAACCCCCTGCTTGCCCGCAGTGCGCCAAGTGCCGGGAGTCATTCCACGGGAGCCCGCTGGGCGGCCAGCAATGCTATCGCCTCATCTCCGTGGAGCAGGAGTGCTGCCTCGACCCCACGTCCCAGACCAACTGCTTCCACGAACCCAAGCGCCGGGCTCTGGGCCCTGGCCGCACCGTCCTTTTTGGCGTGCAGCCCAAGTTTACCAATGTGGACATTCGCCTGACGCTGGATGTGACCTTCGGTGCCGTGGATCTCTATGTCTCCACCTCCTACGACACCTTCGTGGTCCGCGTGGCCCCTGACACAGGCGTCCACACCGTGCACATCCAGCCACCTCCACCCCCACCGCCTCCCCCACCCCCTGCTGACGGCGGACCCCGGGGGGCTGGGGACCCAGGGGGACCGGGGGCCGGGAGTGGGCCAGGCGCCCCAGCTGAGCCACGGGTGCGGGAAGTGTGGCCACGGGGCCTGATCACCTACGTGACCGTGACGGAGCCATCGGCAGTGCTCGTGGTTCGTGGCGTGCGGGACCGGCTGGTCATCACCTACCCGCACGAGCACCACGCTCTCAAGTCCAGTCGCTTCTATCTGCTCCTGCTGGGCGTGGGGGACCCGAGTGGGCCTGGTGCCAACGGTTCGGCCGACTCGCAGGGTCTGCTCTTCTTCCGGCAGGACCAGGCCCACATTGACCTGTTTGTCTTCTTCTCAGTCTTCTTCTCCTGCTTCTTTCTCTTCCTGTCTCTCTGTGTGCTCCTCTGGAAGGCCAAACAGGCCCTGGACCAGCGGCAGGAACAGCGCCGGCATCTGCAAGAGATGACCAAGATGGCCAGCCGCCCTTTTGCCAAGGTCACCGTCTGCTTCCCGCCCGACCCTGCTGCCCCGGCCCCTGCCTGGAAGCCGGCCGGGCTCCCGCCCCCCACCTTCCGCCGTTCCGAACCCTTCTTGGCACCTCTGCTGCTGACCGGGGCCGGTGGGCCCTGGGGACCCGTGGGAGGAGGCTGCTGCCCACCGGCCATCCCCGCCACGACCACCGGCCTGCGAGCCGGGCCCATCACCCTCGAGCCCACCGAGGATGGCATGGCTGGTGTGGCCACGCTGCTGCTCCAGTTGCCTGGGGGCCCCCACGCACCCAACGGTGCCTGCCTGGGCTCAGCCCTCGTCACGCTGCGACACAGGCTACACGAATACTGTGGGGGCGGCGGGGGCGCCGGGGGCAGTGGGCACGGAGCTGGCGCAGGCCGGAAGGGACTGTTGAGCCAGGACAATCTCACCAGCATGTCCCTCTGACCCACGGTGGGGTTCTCAGCCACGGCAGCTGAGTGCCCTGATGACGCCGCCCTGGACTTGGGGCTCCTCTGCCCAGGGGCCCCCGGACACTGTGTCCTCAGAGACCTCCGGCTCCCTTTTCCTGGGGCTCCCCAGACAGGGCACTCGACGTTCTGCATTCAACAATTATTTATTGATAACTCTATGCCGTTGAAGACACTGGGCGGAGCAGAAACCGAGACAGACCAGTTCCCTGATCTCGTGGGGCTTCGATTGCAGTGGAGGGAGACAATCAGTGTGTGTCAGCGCTTGCACGCACGCACACACACACGCAGAGGAGAGGTGCCAGGAGGGCTCACAGGATGTGGCCGTGAGGGACCGGGGGGCAGCGTCAGTTGGATTCGGAGAAGCTGGGCCTGAAGACAGAGAACTGGCCGAGGGGAGAACCCTGGGAAGCGGGTCGCAGGCGGCAGGAGCTGCAAGGACCAGGCCCAGAGGTGGGAACCAGCATGCTTTATTGGAGGGGTCAGAGAGGTGGCCGGTGTGACCCAGACCGAGTGCGAAGAGGAGGTGAGGTTGGGGACAGGCAGGGGTGGCGTCACCCAGGGCCGGGCAGGCCCCACATAGGGTTTTGAGTTTTATTTTCAGGGCAACGGGAAGCCGTGGGACAGGTGTATGAGGGAGAATGGCAGGGTCTGACGAACCTGTTCAAGGGGTCCCTCAGCTGCGGTGTGGAGAATGGGTCGGAGGGGACAAGAGATGACCGTGGGCTGGACTAGGGTGGTGGCGGGGACGGGGTGGGTCAGGGACAGGTGCAGGATGTGTGTGGATGTTGGGGTGACGGAGAGGGGAATCCAGGACGCCCTCAACTTTGTGGCCCGAACTACAGGCGGATGGTGGGGTCGTCTGTTACAATGGGGCAGCCTGGGGCTTGTGGGGAGGCTCAGAAGTCCGGCCTTGGACTCTAAGATGGCCTTGAGGCATCTCTTCAGTCAGGTCCAGCCAGAGAGACAGATGCTCTGCGTGTTTCAGCGGAAGGGACCGAGTGCTGGGGATTGGCTGTTCTGGTCTGCCGATCAGAGGTGGGATGGTGAGGCAGCCCAGGGGCCAGTTGTCACCTCAGGGCTGGAGGGACAAAGCTCAGATGGTGTCACTGACCCTAGGACCGGGGTCACCGGCTCAGCAGGAGTCCCAGGGGACAAAGCTGGAGATGCTGCCCAGGGTGTAGGGCGTGTGTGTGGCGGGGGCAAGACCAGGGTTGGAGATGGACACAGTGGGATCTCCACTGCGCAGCTCTCTTCCCAGACAGTGCTGCCTTGAAGACGTGGGGGCTCTCCCTAGGGGCTGCTCCCCAGCCACCACCACGGACTCCTGAGCTCCTGTCCCCCTTGAGGACTGCCCCCATCCTAATCCTAGCCATCTTGAACTTGGGTCTCCTTTTTGCAAGACTCCCTCCCCCATCTGTGTGTGGACCTTGAGGAGCTGGGGTCCGCCTCTTCTCTGCTGGGGTCCTCAGCCTAAGAGGCTGAAAGGGGGGGAGCGGTTGAAGCAGCAAATAAAGAGTGTGGAGAAGGCCGGTGTCTGAGCGCCGTCTGCATGCAGGAGAGGGGGCGGCTTGTTTGAACAGCACCCGAGTGTGGTTAAGTCCCATCAGTGCACTTACCTTGGTGGCCCCTCAGAGCCGCATGGCTGGGCCTGGCTCCACCCTGCCCCTCGTAGGCAAGGGTGGGATGGTGCTGCCCAGGAAGCTCTTGGTCGTCCCTAGAAAGGACGGACGTGGGGGAGGTGAGGGCACGGAGGCCCCTGGCCCTTCCTCAGATCCCTGTCGCAGGGAGACCCATTTGTCTCAGGAGGGAAAACAGACTCTCGGTCCCGGGATTGGGTTTTATGCTGGCCTCTGACAGAAGAGTGGAGGCAGCAGAGAGACCAAGACGCCCCAACATGATGAGTTTCCTCGAATCCAAGAAGGCTCACACGGCCCACGTGGGGGAGCACGGCAGGAGATTTCATCCACCAGGCCCCCAGGGCAAGCAAGAGCTGGGGGGGCGGATGTGCCCTCAGTGGGCCCTGCGCAGCGAGGGAGTCTGGCAGAGAGGAAAACAGCCGAGGGCACATGCTGGTGGCTTCGTCTGACGGCTAGCCAAGGACGCGGCGGTAGGGTGCGCGCACTTAGGGGCTGTTTGGGTCTCCAGTGCGGTCCACGAAAATCACAGTATTTTCAGATTCATGGGCCACGTAATTTTCGGGGATGACTCCGCCCACACAGGAGTTTTGCCTTTATGAGCCATTGGTAGTGCCTAACCTCCACGTGGCTGAGAACATGTACTTGCTGGGTACCCGTGCCCGACGGTTCGCTTGGCCACGTTCCAGCCCAACAACCATGCGAGGGAGGGAACTGTGGAATCCCGTTTTGCAGGTGAGCAGACAAGGTCATAGACATCATTTAACTGTTGAATGACAGCTGCCACGTGCCTCTTAGATCCCCATGCCCGACCACCAGGCCCTCTCGCTCCCTGGGGAGGGAAAGCCCCAGGCATAAGGGACTAAGGAGGAGGCAAGGTCACAGAGAAAGCGTAAGGGACATCCTGCAGGCTCTTAGCCCCCCCCCCCCCCCCCCCCCCCCCCCCCCCCCCGGCACAGAGCGGGCGCTAGGGGCGGGTGTTAAAATGGCCAATTTCTGCTGGGGAGAAGGCACAGTTTCCCAACCGGAAAGCTCACCAGAAACAGGGCGTGCTGCCTTGGGGAGTCCCAGGCCAGTGGAGCGGTCAACCTGCACTGCCAGGAAGGAGCTAAGGTGGTTCTTCAAGACTTGTCTGCATGCTGATTGGACCCTTGACAAGGTCTCTTCCCCGCCACCAACCTGCGAGAGTGTGCCTTCCCCGGCAGAGCCTTTGCGCTGTGACCGGACCCTCTCCCGGGGACGCAGAGCCGCTCTCTCCAGCTCCTGCCCATGGCGTGCGGGTGCCCCGTACAAATGCCCCGTAGCACGCGCTCCCCCTCCCTCCATGTTAGCCCCTGAGCTGCCACCTCACCCTGCTCTCCCTGTACCTGGAATGCAAAAGGCTCAGGGATCGTGAGAGAAAGCCTGGCGTGGGAGGCTGAAGGTCTGGATTCGGGCGTCTGTGTATGGCCATCAATGCCCTCAGGACTTCAGGAAAAGGTGGGGGGTGGGATTTCACCAAGGGCCTGCAGCACTCCAGGTAGTGAGAGGGTTCTGAGCGCAGGAGGGATGTGACCTAACTCAGGTGTTCCCAGGGCTTCTCTGTGGGAGGAAACTAAAGATCTGGAGACAGGGCAGGGAGCCCAGTGAGGAGCCACTGCATTAGTCTAGGCTGAAGAAGAGGGTGACTGGAACAAGGTGTGGGTAGCAGAGTAGGGAGAAGTGAGGTTCTGGATATATTCTGAAAGTAGGACCAACAATGTGTGACAGATTGAGATATTGGATAACAAAGTGACTGAGCAGCTGGAAAGATGGGGTTTGCTATTTTCTTTTTTTTTTCCTTTAAGATTTTATTTATTTCAGAGAGAGAAAGAGTGAGAGAGATCGCAGAGGGAGAGAGAGAAGCAGGCTCCCCGCTGAGCGGAGAGCCCGATGCAGGACTTGATCCCAGGACCCTGTGATCACGACCTGAGCCTAAGACAGGCACCTAACTGACTGAGCCACCCAGGCGCCCCAAGGTTTGCTATTTCCTGAGAAGGGGAGCCTGGGAGGAGCAGGTAGGGAATCTGGAGTTAGGTTTTATTTTATTTATTTATTTTTGAGAGAGAGAGAGAGAGTACTCGCAGGGTGGGGGAGCGAGAGGGAGAGAGAGAATCTTAAGCAGGATTCATGCCCAGCATGGAGCCCAATGGGGGGCTTGATCTCGCGACCCTAAGATCATGACCTGAGCCCAAATCAAGAGTCGGACGCTTAACCAACTGAGCCACCCAGGTGCCCCTGGAGTTAGGTTTTTAAAATTTGAGATGTCTATTAGATATTCCAAGTGAAGATGTCACTTGATGGTTGGATACACAGATGGAGAGAGAGAGAGAGAATAACAGCAAATAATACAAATAACAGAACAGTATAATATTATTATGCATAATAATATTAACAAGTTTATTAAGCTCGCTCTTTGGTCTTTCCATCTGTTCCGTCTCTTGCTCACACCGTAGCCATGTGACATATTGGGGATTATCCTCAGAGGAGGAAACAGGCTCAGAGAGGCTTATTAATTCACTAAGATAACACGCCTAGTAAGTGGCAATCGGATCCGAGGTCTGCCCAGTTTTGAGACCAGGTTTTCTAATCTGCTAGTTGCTTTTGGAATAAAGAGAACTGGGTGATCCTTAAGGATTAGTTTCAGCTCCAGAGAGCCTTAAAGCTGGCAGTTCTCTGCTTTGGAGACAAAGGACTGCCCCCCCACCTGTTAGGATTGTGTGTAGGCCAAGAGTCCATAGGAATTGACTTAGTAGGGGTGGGGGAGGGGCTTTTTCTGGTTTTGCCTAGTTTCAGGATACCCGCAGAACTTCAGCTGGGCATCTTAAGGGGTTAGTGGTTTCACTTTGTTACTAAGGACCCCCTGGTTTAGCGAGGTAAGAGACTTGCCAGTGTCCGACACAGCAGGCTGGGGTCAAAGCTCTGAGTCTGACCTCGTTCCACACCTAGGCATCTTCCCTGTGTCCCCACACCCCTCACCGAGCCTCCCCCTCCACCCAGATTCCTTCCCTGGGACAAAAAGAATGTAGGCGGAGTTGGTTTTCAGGATTTTATTGTGGGTGTATTTCTGGTAGCGGGATAGGGCGGAGGGGCAGGCTCTCCCATGAGGAGGCAGAGGGGGCAGAGGAGGCGCGGGCAGGGGGGCGTGACAGGTGGAAAAGAAGGAGACGTGGGGAACTTCTTTACTCTCGGATCTTCAATTCCCGCGCCATCTGACAGAGGGCGCAGGGCAAACAAAAGGTGAGGGCCGCCCAGTCGTGCCCGACCGATCCCTTGAGGGTGGAAGAGAGAGAGAGGTTAGGAGCCCCGCCTCGGGTCGCAGGAGGCCCGTCCCCACCCCTGCCCCGACGCCCGCCCGCACCTGGATGTGATAGCGCTCCCGCATGCCGGTGCGCAGGGAGTGCAGGCCTCCGGGCAGGTAGGGCGCGCAGCAGCACTCCCCGAAGTCGTCGGAGATGCGGCAGGCGAGGCACAGGGGGGCGAAAGTGCCGCACAAACCTGGGGGCGGGCGCGGGGCAGTCAGAGGGGGGCCCACCCGGCGCCCCGGGCCGGCTCCGCCTCCGCGTCGGGGAGAGGCGAGGCCGATCGTCCGCGGCGCCCAGGCGAGGGCCCGGGAGGGAATGAAGGGTCCCAGCGGGGCTGGTTTAGAGGCTGGGAGATAGGGTTTGGAGGGGGGGCTGGGGCCACAACGCGGAAAGTTGAGGGTGCAAGGGGGAGGTTGAGGGTCGCAGGGGAAGTTGGAAGAGGTGAGGCCAGGATCCTAGGGAGTGTTGGAGGTCGGAGGAAGGGGTGAAGGTTAGAGTGTGGGAACTGACAGTCTAAGGTAAGGAGGGGGCGTGGGGTTCGCGGGGCCGCGCCCCGCCCCGGGGGGGGAGCCGCCAGCACTCACAGACGGGCATGTCGTTGCAGCAGTCCGTGAGTCCCGTGTGCCAGTCGCTGAGCTGGGTCTGGTAGCAGCTGCTGGCGCACTGGGGCTGACTGGTCACCGGGTAGGACATGGCTGCGAAGGGGGTGGGCCAGGGTCAGCGCGCAGCCTGACAGCCCTCCCAGACCCCACAACCTGCCGCCCCTTCCTCTGCCGGGCAGTCTGGGCGGGGCCACCAGGCCGCCCACGGAGGGGACACCACGGCACCCCCTATTCCTTTCCGCCACGTTTGGGCACTGACACCCCAGTCTGTCCCCATCGCCACTGCCTCCTGCACATCCGGTTGAGCCGTGGGTAGGGAACCCCTGCAAGTCTGGGGAAGGGTGGGTGCCACATCCGGGCGGGGCTGAGACGTGCCGCCGCCTCCTCCACGTCTGGGCCTGGGGTGCTGGGTTCCCGCATTTCCAGGGGCCTCTGGGGTGCAATCAGGCGCCATCTGTCTTCGAAGCCAGGGCGCCCGGGGGAGGGAAGCGGCCAGGTTCCAGGGACTGGAAGGGTTGCTGGTCCATCCAGTGATCCCACCTTTGCCTTTCACGTTGTCGTGCATCTCAAACTGCATCTTTGACGAAGTGGCAGAGTTGGGGACGGCAGAGGTGGCGGCGGCGGTGACAGTGGCTGAGTCTGTCCAAGGGATGCTAGATACTGGGGGAGGGGCGGGCAAGGAGAGGGGGCACTGGGGGCTGGGTTCTCAGGGGGAAGGGTGCTGGGGAGAAAGAGGCCAAGTCAGCCTGCCAGCTTGGAGAAACAGGGGGTAGGGATGTATGGGGTGGGGGCGAGAAACTCGCCCATCTCTCTACCGCTGCCCGACAGACCCCAAAGGACCTTCCTCATACCAGAGGTAGAGCTGGAGACAGACCAGGGGACAGAGGCAGGCAGAGTCAGAGACAAGGGGAGGAAGACATCAGGCCAGGTGCCCATAGAGATGCCACCAGTAACACTCCCACCTGCCCAGCGCTTTGACTTCTCTGCCAGCCCATTTCGCAGATGGAACACGAAGGTTCAGAGAGGTAGCCCAGGCCAAGGGGGTTAGTAGAGGTGGTGCTAGGCCCCAGGACTTCCAAATTCAACCCAGCGCCACTCAGGTTGAGAAGGTGGACACGGAGGGCATTGAGAAAGACAGAACTGTCCACCGAGACAGTCAGAGATACGCAAGGAGACAGAGATGTCAGTGGAGCGGGGTGGGGAGAGCACAGAGCAGAGGGCGGTGGGCAGATGTTCCTACCTGCAGGACAGCGATGGCGAAGATGCAGACAGGTGTGGGTGAGCCGGGTACTGAGTTCTGTCTCTGGCCAGGAGCTGCTTATATTGGGGCGGGCCACACAGCCCTGGGCGGGGCTCTGACAGAGGTGCCCAGGGAGCCAAGCCGGTCCAGCTGACCCTCTTCCCCCCACAGGAACTTCCCCTCCCTCGTTCTCCATTCCCCATCCCCCCCTTTCCCTTCCAGCTCTAGTGGGACTGAGGAAATCAGGGAGGGGGCCAGAGATGCGGAGCTGGGAGGGGAGACAAAGGGGAGCAGGCAGAGAGAGACAGAGGGCTGGGGGAGAAAAGGCAGAGGGGAGGCGCAAGGGGCACAGTTGGGCTACAGTGCAAAGACCCAAAGAGAGGGAGGACAGAGAGACAGGGAGGGAATGGGGGACACAGAGACAGAAGGAGAGAGACCCAGACAGGAGAAAGAGAAGGGGATTCAGAGAGATGGACAGAGACAAAGACAGAAAGAGATGGAGAGAATGATGGCACTGTCTTCCCATTCGGGACCACTAGGCACATGGGGGGCAGTGTGTTTTGGGGGTGACTCATGCTGAAACCAAAGTAAATATACACAACTCACTCCACCTTCAAACTGGGAAGGGAGGAGGCTGGGAACCGGGAAGCTGTGGCTCTGGAGGGAGGTGGATGTGGCCCTGGACTGGGGGGGGGGTGGTATCTAACAGGGCAGATTGGGGGGCGGGGGCTGAACTCCTGGGTCTGAGGGAGGAGGGGCTGGGACTTCATCTGGGCCCCTAACAGAGGAGGGAGAGGGGCTCAGATTCTGGGTCTGAGGGAGGAGGCTGTAGACTCTTGGGTTAGGCTGGGCTGCAGCCCTGAGCCTGCAGGCAGGGGTCCTGGGATTTTTAACTGTGGGGCTCCTGAGGGGTGCAAGAGCGAGGGGCCTGGGGGCCTGAGTCACCTAAGTCTGCCCCCAGCAGGCCTGGCGGGGTTGGAAGTGACTCAGTGAGGGAAGCAGCATTAGAGCCGGGTGGGGTTTCCAGCATGGGTGTCACCCCAAAAATGTAGGAGGCGCTGGAAAATTGGGGTGTCACCTGCAAAGAAGGTGGTGGTGTCACCCCACGGGGAATGGGTATGGAGTGACGGCAGGTGGATCACCCTGCCCACCTGGGATCCCAGCTTTTCCCTCACCTCCTGATCCAACACATACCAGGACCCAAGCTTTGGTCTCCCAGCACCACCCAGATGGCTCACTGTCCTTGTCCCCAGACTGATGGGCGGTGCTTAGTGTTTTGCTGGTGCCTGTCCGTCTCTTGGTCCAGGAGGCTGAATGTCTGGGGAACATCTCTCCACTTCTGGTCTCGTGTCCCTGTGCCCCCATCTCTCCGTCTTTGCCTCGCCAGCTCTGTATCTCTTTCCTGACTTTGCCAGTCTGTTTCCAAGTTGCTCTGCTTCTCTGTCTCCCCATCTCTCAGTCTCTGTTCCCCCAAGCTGTGTGTCTCCTGCTCTCGTCCCGGGGTCTCTGCCTCCCATCCCCACGTCTCTATCTCCAGGCCTCTCTGCGGAGGCAGCCCCAGGGCCCCATCCCCCAGCTGGCTGGACCATGGACTGCAGGTGACTCAAGGTCAGTCATCTCCCGAGGACCCCAGGGCTCCCAGGATGACAACCCAAGTTGTCCTCAGGTTTCCTCTCCCCACTCTGACACAGCCTGGGGGCTGCAATTAGACAGCAGCTCATGTAGATGAGGAAATCGGGTGGGGAAGCTGTGAGGTGGCCCGCTTAGGGGTGAGGAGGAGGACAGGAGCAGGAAGAACAGGGGCCTGGGGGCTGACCAGTGGCCGTGGAGGTCTCCAGGCACCTGGCATCCATCCCCTCAATAGGGTTGTCGGATAAAATATAGGATGCCCAGTTAAATGTGAATTTTAGGTAAACAACACTTTTTTTTTTAGCGTAAGTATATTCCATGCAATATTTGGGATATACTTATACAAAAAAGGTATTTGTTGTTCATCTGAAATTCACCTTTAACTGGGTGTCCTGTATTTTTATCTAACTCTGGAATCCTGCCTTTAAAGACAGAGGAGAGGAATCCAAGTCCCTGGCCCCTCTTTTTCCAGAACCCAGGATCCCAGGCCTCCAGCTCTTACTCCTCGGGACCTGAGAGTCCCGGTCCCGATCCCTGTCCTCCTCTCCCTTAGAATCCATGATTGGAGCACCCAACTCCTATTCCCTCCGAACCCAGGAGTTCAGGCTCCCAGCCCCTTTCTCTCCAGAATCCAAGCGTCCAGGTCAGGTCTGGGTCCAGTTGCCCAATGCGGGTTTCATAAGGCGGGTGGTGCCATCCACGGCCCTTGTGGAACCGGTCAGGCAGAGCGGACAAGTGAGGTTGCCCCTCTTCCCATCCTGAGCCTGCTGCTTCCTCGAGGGCCAGCCCAGTGGGGCTGGGAGCAGAACAGGAGCTCAGTGGAGTTCTGGGTGGGACACCGCATCTGGGTTTGGGTGTGTCATGTGTCTGCGTGTGGTGTGTGCGTCTCTCTCTGGGTGCTGTGTGTCTCTGGGGGGTTGTCCCGATGTCTCTGTGTGTTCTGGGGGGTGACGTGGGGAGGTCTTTCTATTTGTGTGTCTCTTGCTTTTCTGAGAGTCTACCCACTGTGCATCTGTTCAGGTGTGGCCAGTCATCATGGTCCTATACCTCTGACTGGATGCAGGCAGGAGTGATTTACCGAATAGTAGCCTCGTGTGATGGGTTCCAGAGCCAGAAAACCTGGGTTCACAGTCTCACAGCCTCTTGCTGGCTGTGAACACTTCGGCCAATCACTAAGCAGGCCTGGACCTCAGTGTGTCCATTTGCAAAATGAGTGGTGGCAAATAGGGTGGTTGAGAGGATTCGACGAGTTAGTTCAGGCCAAGGGCTTAGAATTGCAGCTGGCACTCGGAAACGTTTTGTCTTTCTTTCTTTTTTAAAGATTTTATTTATTTATTAGAGAGAGAGAGCACAAGCAGGGGGAGTGGGAGAAGGAGAAGCAGGCTTCCCGCTGAGCAGGGAGCCCGATGCAGGACTCAATCCCAGGACCCTGGGATCATGACCTGAGCTGAAGACAGATGCTTCACTGATTGAGCCACCCAGACGCCCCACGTTTTGTGTTTCTGCTGGTGATGAGGGCGAGACGCTGTTCTAGTTGCTGGAGATACAGTCAAGAACGAAACCAAGTCTGCTCGTGGTCCTGGCTGGGATTGAACGAGTGGCCTGCCCGTGGCTGGGCGTATAATTGCACGCCTGGGGTGTCTGATTTGCATGTGGAATGGGCTGTTTCTGTGCGTGTTGTCAGTAAGGGTGATTGTGTGATTGTGTGCTTATGTTTATGTTTGTGTTTGTAGGTGACTGCGCGTGGTGCACGTGACTCTCTGATTGTGTGGGTGCCAATGAAGACCCCACTCAGCAGGTATTGAGGGCACGTGTTCGATGTGATCTTGCATTTCTGGCTCCGAGATGCCAGGAGTGTGTCTGTATTTGGGGTCTTGAGAACCCCTCTCTCAGCTCCTCCTTTTCATGTCCCACAGGTGACTCTGGGAGGGTGATTCCTCCCAAAATGAACCTCCGTTTCTTCCTCCTCTTCTTCTTTTTTTAAGATTTATTTATTTATTTGAGGGGGGAATGGGCAGAGGGAGAGGGAGAGAATCTCAAGTCGACTCCCAGCCGAGCAAGGAGCCCGTCACAGGGCTTAATCCCAGGACCCCAAGATCATGACCCGAGATGAAGTCAAGAGTCAGTTGCTCAGCTGACTGAGCCACCCGGGTGCCCCAAAGCCTCAGTTTCTTCTTATTGGGGATGGGGGGCCCTGTGGCCTCGGAAGAAACACCTGTGTGAAAGGGAAGGTGGGAGGAGATGGGTGAGGCCAGGGAGAGGCTGAGGAATATGATGGGGCACAGAGAGATGGCAGGATGGGGACCGAGGAAGAGCTGCGTAGAGAGGTTTGTCCGTCCATCTGATATGCATTTGCTGAGCTCCTGCGATGTGCCAGGACCTCTGGTGGGCATTGGTTCAAGGTGTGGGGGAAAGCAGAGAGATCCAGAGAGATGCCGCAGGGTGGCCCACTCGTCTCCACGGTGGGCCGTAGTGACGGTTCTGAGTGATGGAGACGCAGCGGTGGAGAGGGACAGAGAGGACCCTGCCCCTCCCCAGTCCTTCCTGAGGCCCAATCTGTCCAGATGAAAGAACAGAGGCCGTGGGGGAAAGGCCCCTCCTAGGCTGGAGGCACCCCCATGAATCATTTTCTTTCTTTCTTTTTTTTAAGATTTTATTTATTTATTTGACAGAGAGAGAGAGACAGCCAGCGAGAAAGGGAACACAAGCAGGGGGAGTGGGAGAGGGAGAAGCAGGCTCCCAGCGGAAGAGCCTGATGTGGGGCTCGATCCCAGAATGCTGGGATCACGCCCTGAGCCAAAGGCAGAAGCTTAACAACTGTGCCACCCAGGCGCCCCCCATGAATCATTTTCTTATCACCTCCTAATAGGATAATGACACACTTGCCCCCTCCTAATCACTATTTTTGACCCCAACCAGGTCCAACGCCCACAGTGAGAAGAGTTGGACAAGTCTGATATTTTGAAATCAGGAGAGGAGATACTTGAAAGTCCCAGTCCAGGGTCCTTCTAACCCCAGGACCCAGGATTTGCAGGCCCCAGCCCCCCGTCCCACCCCAGGAGTCCTTGATTGCAGCCCCTCTCCTTTGTTTGCTCTCTACCTTTTCTAACCTCCCTGGGCCTGTCTTTATCTTTTTGTCTGTTTATCTTCCTCTGTGTTTTGTGTCTCTACTCTCTCTTTACATCTGCGTCTTGATTCTTCCTCACCGGGCATCAATTTTCTCACTGGTAAAATGGGGATTATAATAATCTGATCTCTTAGAACTGTAATGAGGAAGACATGCAATAATTATGTGAAATGCTTTGCATAGAACTGGGGCCACAGTCCACACCATACAAGAGAGCTCTATTATAATTATTGTTTTTAATATTTTAATCTCTCTTGGTATCAATGTTTTTCTCTTTGTCTCCATGTGAGTTTCAAGTCTCCTCCCGCTCTGGGTTCCCCTGGAAGACAGCACCCTGGCTTCCCTTTTCAGGGAGGTGGAGAGGGCACATAGAGGCCAGAGCTTCCCCCAAGCCTCCTCCTCTTCATCTCTATTCTAAGCCCCACCTTGCAGGACACAGAACTCTTGCCTGGGGACAAGGCCTGGCTCCAATCCCATAAATAGCCACATAAAATCTTAAACCTCAAATCCGTCATCCCTGGGCAGGCCAGTGACTCTTAGGAGTCCCCGTCCCTACACCCCGACCTTTCAGGTTCCCAACTCCCTCCCCGCCCTTCAAGATTCAACCATTCAGATGCTTCTCAGACCCTGAAATCTAGGTTCCTCTGTCCCTCCTCCCTCAGATCCCCAGTCCCGCCTCCCTCAGGACCAAGGAGTCCGGACTTCCTAAGTCCCCATCTTCCCTTAGGACGCAAGGATGAGGCCAGCGAGCAGCGCGAGCGGCCCGACACCACTTTAGGGGCGCTTCTGCAGTACACCGCGCACTCAGCTACCACCCCTCTGCGTCTTTCCAGAGGCGGGCCTGACCTGGGAGCTCGCCTCCGGAAGCTGGCTGTGATAAGCTATCCCTGACGTCAGTCACTATCTTCCAGCCAATAGACGCTCCGCCTCCTATCGCCCTGGGCCACTCGGGGCACGTTCCCTGGTAGGCGGAGCCCACGGCCTAAATCGGACAGCGATAGGCTCTGGGAGACGCCAGTCTCCCCTAGTCTCCGCCAGTCAGCCAATAGGCCGGGCACCTGCGGGGTGGGAATCCCACAGCGCACCGCAGAGGCTGGAGCGGCTCCGGAGGGAAACAGGTTCTGCGAGTCCGGTCCGGTAAGCGCTTTCCAGCACGCCCAGTACTGGGATTCTGGACACAGTTCGGAGGGGAAACGGCGAGGCTTGGTGGGGTTGAAGGCGGGGGCGGCCGCTTAGCCCGGGCGACCGCGCATTTTGCTTTGTGGGAGAAAAGGAGTCACAGACATTCATCTCTCCATTCCATTCCTCTCACCCTCAACCTGATGCTCGTCTGCTCTCACCCGGCCTGCACACCCGTCCGGCCTGCACACCCGTCCGTTCAGCCTCTCCTGCCCTCATTCTGTCTTCCCACTCACTGGCTTTCCCATTTCCTTCTGTTGCCACTCGCTCGCTCGCTTGCTCATCACACACTCAGCCACCTATAACTTAAACGTTTCCTGAGGCTCTCAGTGTGCCAGGCCTCGTGCTGGGCGACGGTGGTGACCAAGATGAGTCAGGCCTAGGTCCTGCCCTCGAGGATCCCGGGTCAGATGGGAGGACAGACACGTTCATGGCAGGGGTGTGCCGAGGTGGGGGAGTCCCGGAGAGTCTTTTTGGCTTTGCTGGATCAGGAAAGGGTTTCCAGAGGAGGGGACATTGGCGCCGGATTCTGGAGGGGCAGGAGGTGCCAAGCAAAGGAGAAGAGCCTGTGGGAGGGTGTTTCAGCACAAGCAAAGAAAGGGAGGCATGTGGGACTGTTACTGTGTGTAGGTGCCCAAGAAGGAGGCCAGGCAGGTCCTTGCGGTGGGGTAGCTGTAAGGCTGGAAGAAGATGAAGAAGTGGGCAAAGCCAGCCTTGGCAGCTGGGACTTTGTCCTGGGGTGGGGTGGTAGTGGGGAGCCATGGAAGGGTTTAGAGCAGGGGAAGACCAGGTCAGAGCTGGAGCTGGAACTGGAGAAACGAGACTGGATGCCAGTAGCTGGAAGATGACTTGGGCAGACACCCAGGCAGGAGGAGATGAAGCGTGGATTAGGTCGGAGGCTGAGGGGATAAGGCAGAGAGAGGTTCAGCAGGCAGAAACAATAGAATATGGGGGTTGATGGGCTATGGAATAAAGGGCTGTCCAGGACAAGACCCAGAGTTCTGGCCTGGGCTACAGGGGTACAGGAGCCATCCCTGAGATGGGGACAGGAAATAGGAGCAGGTTGGTGGGTGGATGACTGTTTTGGGAGAGATGAACAAGGGGTCCTATGAGCTCAACAGGGGGAACAGGACCTTCAGGGAGAGTTCTGGGCTATGGCACCCTCCCCCATCACAGCCCTGGCTCAGAAGTCACTTAGTGGGTGAATGAGGGCCTCTGAGGTGAGGGTCCCCCTGTCCCCATCCCCTCAGGAAACTTTTCGTGTGCTTCTGCATCTTCAGTCTCTCCCGCTCTCCTTTCCTTCCCTGGCAGTATTAAAACGTGTTCTATCATTTCTAAACAACCCGCCCGCCCCCATCAAGCTCCCTTGAATGATTTCTCATCCCGTTTACAGCTGAAGACTTGTACCCACTGGCTAAATGCCTTACCTTCCACTCCCTCCTCAGCCCTCCATGTCTGGCTGCCCATATCCCATGGTCCTGCAGTGGCTCTGGACAAGGTCACCAAGGACCCACCTGCTCCCTGCTGAGGCGTGAGGATAACATTTCCATCCTCATCTGACCCCGACCACTCCTTCCCACCCGAAATCCCCTTTGCTTTATATCCTTTTGTTTCCTGGTTAGCTTCTTCCCTTTCTGGCTGCTCCTTAGAACCCTCCAGAACTGATTCCCCTTTTACGGTCCACCCCTTTCCTGGGGGTGGTGGCCCTCAGGGCTCTCTCTGTCCTGGCCCTCTGCTCATCCCACCTGCCCACTCTTCCTGGAAAGATTCTAGTCCCTCAGCTCCAGCCAGAAGTGAGTACCCAGCCTGCTCTCCTGCCCCCTGCTGCCTCCTGAATGTCTCCCTGGATTGCCTCACAAAGACCTTTTGATCTCTCCATGTGCAAAACAGCTCTCAGTATCCTGCCACCCACCTTGTACACACCAGAGCCTCTTCCCGGTAAAGACACAGCCTCACTGTCCACCTGCTCCCGTGCTAGCCCCAGTGCCATCTTCGTCCCCATCCGCTCTACCCTCAATAAGTACTGTTCAACCTCAGTTATGGTCTGTGTTCCTACTTTTTTTTTTTTTAAAGATTTTATTTATTTATGTGACAGAGAGACAGCCAGCGAGAGAGGGAACACAACAGGGGAGAGAGAGAGGAAGAAGCAGGCTCCCAGCCGAGGAGCCCGATGTGGGACTCGATCCCGGAACGCCAGGATCACGCCCTGAGCTGAAGGCAGACGCTTAACGACTGCGCTACCCAGGCGCCCCTGTGTTCCTACTTCTTACCCTCATGGCCTCTGCCCCAGCTCAGGCCTTGTCTTCCCTTTCCCCAGCCTCCTCTGCCTCCAGGATTCCAGTCTTGCCCCTTTCAGTCCATTCTTCAATGTCTCAGCAGGCCCTTTCAGTGCTTTAGCTAATCCTGTCCCTCCCCTGCTTAAAGCCCTTCTGTGGCTCCCACTGCCCTCCAGCTACAGTCCAGATTACACTGCAGGCTCTTCAGGATCTGCTCTTGCTGACCGCTCCAGGCCCCTCAGGCCACTTCCCGCTTTGCATCTGACCTTCTGGCCAGGGAGAGGCTTTGATGACTGCCCAGTGGCTCTCACAACTTGGCATGTTTCTTTTGCCTAGCAAATTTAACGCTTATCCTTTAAGGGCAAGCTCAAAACACCTCCTCTGTGAAGCCCTCCTTGATTACCACAGATGGAACCTGGGAGCACTGTGACAGCCTGTGTCTGGGTCTCTCTGCCCACTCTCCTCAAGTCCTTTGAGGGCAGGCCCTGGATAGAAATCATCTCTTCTCCAAATCCAGGGCCTACAAAAGGCAAGACCTCAGAGTCTTTGTTGAGGGACTGAGTGACTGTCACAGCTGGCAGAGCTTGCGCTTCCAGTATCTGGGGTGACCAGTTTTGTTTCTGGTTTCCTGTTATTTCTGCTGCAGTTTTCAAGGGAGTTTGGGTTTTCTTTTCTGGGTGGGGGCTGGGGCTGAGTCTGCGAAGGGGAGTAGCTGAGAACCCAGAGCCCTCTGGCACGCCACCTGGACTAAGTCTGAAGGGGGAGGTGGTCCATGTTAGTAGGGGCGTCCAATCCGTCTGCACCCGAGAATCCGGGCCGGCAGTCCCCTTCTTCCTCAGGACCCAGAAGTTGGGCTCTCAGCTGTCTACTGCCAAGCTTCTCCGATCCCAGCAGCAGAGTCTGATACTGCCCCCTGGTGGGCGACACCCAACCCTAGTTGCAACAGGCCAAACTAATTAAATACTTTTATTTACAAAGGAACAAAAACAAACCGACTTGCAAGGTAGGGCCAGACCCCCCACCCTGCGGCGGTCCCAGCAGCAGTAGAAGGCAATGACGGAGTGCAGCTCCAGCTGTCTACGGAGACTGGTTGGTGTGTGCCCCCCACCCCTCAGGCCAGGGTCTCGGCTTTGGGCCCCCGCCCCGCCCCCCTGGCCGTCCTCCCACCTTAAGGCACAGCCTGCCCCTCCCGCCCGGCCCGAGGGAGGGGCCGGAGGGGGCCGGGAGCCCCTCGCGGGGGTCCCCGCCGCCTAACCCGGGGCGCATTCACCACGGAGGCCGGCTCAGATGGGAACAAGAGGCCTTTAGTGTCGCCCCCCGCAGCCCCATCTTCCCGCGCGGCCCGGCTCGGGCCGGGGTTCAGACCCGGGGCGCGGCGGGCGGGGCGGGCAGCGCGAGGATGAGACGGATGCACTCGACGCACTGCGCCGTGGCCTGCCGCGTCTCCCGGCACAGCGCCGCCAGGCTCAGGAAGCCGTGCGGCAGGTCCTCCACCACGCGCAGCGACACGGGCTTGCCCAGGCCGCGCAGCCGCCGCGCGAACATGACCGAGTCGTCCAGCATGGGGTCCAGCGCGCACGCCTGCGGGGCGGGACGGCGGGGGCGGGGCACGGGGCAGGGGCACAGGAGAGGGGGCGGGGAGTGGGAGAATGAGCCTCGGCCCAGCATCTCCGCCCCCCCTTCCCCTCTACCCGACTGCCCCCAGAGGAAATGGCAGCCCTGGTTTCCCTACAGCCCTCCCCTTGCCGGGCATTCCTTCCTGGTGGCACGCCTCTCCCTTCGGGCGGGCAGCCGGGCTACCTTACCGGCCCCCGCCCCGCTCTCTCGCGCCCGGGCGCTCTTCCCCAGGTGCACCTGCGCCCGCCCGCCCCTGCTCCCGGCCTGGCGCTCTGTGCCAGTCTGGCGCTCACCACAATGTGCACGGGCGGCAGGCTCTGTAGCATGCTGTCAGATGCCAGCAGCGGCGACATGAAGGGGTTCTTGACGATGGGCGAGGAGCAGAGGGGCATCCGGGTGGTGCCCTGGCTGGAGCGCCTGGGGTGGAAACCCTCAGGGAAGGCGGCCCGGGCGCCACAGCCTCGGTCCTTGGTGCTCAGCTCATCCCGGGCCTTAGCCTCGGGGGCGTCCTCTGGGCCAACTAAGAAGTTGACTTCGGAGGGCGTGGAGGGGCCAAGTGTCTCCGCAGACAGTGACAGCTCCGGGGTGTCTGACGTGTCAGAGCTGCCCTTTAGGCTCAGGTCACGTAGTGTCAGGCTCTTGAGGGAGTCCGTGCCCAGCGGGCCCTCAGGCTGGGCCAGGGCTGCCTCAGACACGCTGCGCCGCATTGGCTCTGCAAGAGGAGCAGGGTCAGGTGGCAGCCGGGGCCACAGATCAGCCTGGCTCTGTGGGCCGGTGAGTGAGTGGCTGGCAGGAAAGGTCATGGGGAGGGCAGTGGCAGCCAGGGCCACAGATCAGCCTGGCTCTGTGGGCCGGTGAGTGAGTGGCTGGCAGGAAAGGTCATGGGGAGGGCAGTGGCAGCCAGGGCCACAGATCAGCCTGGCTCTGTGGGCTGGTGAGTGAGTGGCTGGCAGGAAAGGTCAGGGGCAGGGCAGTGGCCCCTGCAGGAGGAGCTGCGTGCTAGGGCTGTGGAGGCTGAGTGTTCCCCCAGACTCCGTCCTTGGGGATGGGTGGGGAGCCCCAGGTGCCCCAGGCTCCAAAGGGGAGGTGGAAGGAGTCATGTGGTGGTGGAGGTGGGGTGTGTGTGGTCACCGGGAGGGTAAAATGCAAGTCAGTTTACCTCTGGGAGCCTCAGTTTCCTCCTCTGTACAAAGAGGGGATAAAAATAGTCCTTACCTCACAGGAGGTGGTGAGGACTCGGTGGGATGAGGTACTGCTCCCCCCTGGGAGGCCACACGCTATCCTCATGTTTTATTACTAGGCCTGGCGCCTTGTTCCAGCTGCCTCCCTGACCCCAGCACGAGGCCCAGCCAACCTGTGAGGGCCACTCAACACGGGGTGTGAGCAGTGGAGTAGTGAGCGGGCCCACGTGGCTTGAAAGGAGGCCGTGTTCACAGGGAGCTAGAGTCTTGGGAGCCTATTCAATTCCCAGGGATCCCGTACCTGCAGCCACATAGATCTGCTCCCCCCATTTCCTTCCTGTTTTTTAGTTTTATCCCTTCCCTTTGAGTGACCGGGCAAGCACGTGCCCTGCCGATGCCGAAGATGTGCTTTGGCCCGTGTGGACTGCCCACCTTGGCCTCTGCTCCATGAATCAGATCAGATTTGTGCTGCTTACCACTAGGGCCAGGACCCTGCCTTTTCCCGATATTTTTCTTTTTTAACTCGTCTTTATAAATCCACAAAGGCAACATGCAAGACCATGTGAGAAAAACTGCATAAGTGCTGCGTGACCCTGAGGGTCACCGGAACGGAACCAGTGACGGGAGTCAAAGGGCGCAGCCTGTCAGGGGTGCCATCATCTGCTAGGAGCACCTACTGGGTGCCGGGTCTGTGCTGGGTGCTTGGCACAAACAGTTGCATGAAGTCCTTACGACAACCTCATGAGGCAGGTCCTGTGACCGTACTCATTTCGTGTGGGAGCAAAGCAAGGCTCACGGAGTACCTGGCCCCCATCACCCCGTAGGTTGCTAGACTGGCCTGTGTGCCTCTAGGGGCTGCACTTGTCACCTCTAACCTTTAGGGAAAGTCCCACTGTCCAATGGTCCAGGTTCAAATCCCCTTTAATTGTTTTTGTGTTTATTTGCATCCATTTGAATATCCTAAAATTTAAAAAGTTAAAGCAAGACACATTCAGTTGGAATAATTTTCTGAATAGGAATACTATCTACTTTTGACCATGCACTATTATTCAGAAAATACTGTTGGGTGTGCTGGAGACAGGAAATGAGTTGGCTGTACTTTAAAATCATTAAAATGTTAAAAAAAAAAATGGTGGGAAAAAAGAGATCCCTGGATGTGAGTGACTTTTGGCTATGAGAGGATCCTGCCTCCTGCCCGAGGCAGTCTGCTGATCTCCCCACCCTCAGGCTCCTAGGCCAGCCCCTGGAGTGGGGTATTATCCCCACGTGTCTGTTAAAAGTCTGAGAAGAATCTAGGAGGGCTGGACTCCCTGCTGAGGGCCCAAGGGATTTGAATGGCATTCTCAGGATCGAGTTATTTCCTGGGGTTCCTTTCTGGCCTGGGCTGTTTGGAAGGCTAACTTATAGTTCCTGGCAGTTCTGAGATGACCTGGTGGACCAGAAGTCCTGGAAATTCTAGGATGTGGAGTGTCATGGAAAATCAAGGCTGTGTGGTAGTCCCCAGGAATAAATAGGGGTTAGAGCCAGAAGGTGATCTCTGCTTTCCTGAGCACCCTTGCCTCTCCCCAGGACTTTCGGTGGACCTGGCTGTCCCTGCTGTCTACCCCAAATGGGCGTGGGGGGGGGCTGCACTCACCTGCCGTGGGCACTGAGTTCGCGTGGGACTTGTGCCCACTCAGGTCCAGGAAGGAGTGGAGCCACGAGGAGGCGCCCACGCGGAGGTCTCGGAAGAGCAGGGCCGTGTCCCGCCGCACCAGCCCCATCATGCCCAGCGCCTTCTGGTCCGAGTCGGAGTGGTCCTCTGTCTCTCCACCTGTGGAGTATGGGTGGAGGGCTGAGGCCCAGTCTCAATGCCTGGAACTTCAGGCCTCTGTGTCCCCGGGGACCCAAGAATATCTGATGGCTTCAGTGGGGACCAGCAGCCTCAGACTTCCCTTCCTGAGCCCCGGGAGACGGGGCGCTAGCCCCCGTCCCTGCAGGACTCCAGTGTCCAAGGCCTCCCCAGGGCCCCAGCTCTGTGTGGTGGCCTTACCAGCGTAGGCGCTGACACACTTGGTGAGCACGCTGAGGGGCAGCAGGGGGTCCATGAGGCTCAGAAGGCGGGAGGGAGAGGCGGTAGATTGTAGCATCGTGGCCGGGTAAGCTGCCATGATGCCATCCGGCACCCGCACCCCGTAGGCTGCTGCCCGGAGGGACACGGTGAAGCAGAGGTTCCCACCTGCGCTGTCCCCTGCGAGGCATATCCGTTCCCCTGTTGAACCTGGGTTGGAGGGGGCTTGGTCAGCCTGGCAGGGAGGAACTCCAGCTCTGAGCCAGGAGCACTGGACTCTCAGAGGTGGGGTATGGGGACCCCAACCCCAAGGTCTAGCCAAGTGCAATTTTAGAGATTGGTAAACTGAGGCAGGGGCTTGGGGGGGGGACAGTGATCAGGGGATCAGGCAGACTGAGGATGTGGAGGTCAGGAGGCTCTGGGAAGCTTGAGAGGCTAGAGGTCAGAAGCAAGGGGGACAGATGGTGGGAAAGGGGAGACCAGGGCCCATTTCGGGAGGGAGGGGCAGCTGAAGCCTGGAGATGGAAGGGCAGGGTTCAGCTGACCATACAAAAGAGCCACATCCCTGTGCCCCGGGGCACACCCCCACCTTGCCCTGTGCCTCTGAAGATGTCAGAAGCAGGAGGTCAGAGGAGCTGGAAAAATGGGCTGGAGCGTGGGCCAAGAGGCTGGCAGTGCAGGACGGGGGGGTGGAGAAATAGGAGGAGGAAAGAAGAGGTCAGAGGGGATGGAGATGTGGGGGGATGGGGTATCAGGGCTAGAGGAGGGGAGCAGGAAGCAGAAGGAGAAAGTGGTTGAGACAGAAGGCCTAGGGAGCAGTGGGGCAGGAGGGGGTGAACAGGTGGCAGAGAGCTAGGTGGTAGGAGATGGGAGGGGAGGCAGGGGAAGGGCCTGAGCAGATAAATGGCTCTCTCCCCGAGCAGTGCAGTATGGGGCGGGGGCAGGAGCAGGGAGTGGGTGACAGTGAGGGGCGGGGGCTCACCGAGGAGGGCACAGTGCTTGACAGCCCAGCAGTAAGCATAGAAGCACTCCTCCAGCGCACGGGGGAAGGGGGCCTCGGGGGCCAGGGAGTAGTCGATGGAGAGAATGGGGACGCCCAGCTCCTGGGCCCAGCTCTTGAGGTAGGGCTCATGGGATCTGGAGGTCTGGGCCACGAAGCCACCGCCATGGATGTGCACCACCAGGGACTGTGAGCGGGGTGCCTGCTGGGGGCGTGGCCGCAGGTCCAGGCTCCGGGGCCCCTCGGACTTCACCAGGCTGCTGAGCTCCTCACTGTCCTGGGGGGTGAGGGAGGAGGATGTGGGTGAGGCTGGGGCGGCCTGCCTGGGCCTCACCCCACCAAAGGGATGTGCTCAGAGAGACAGGATGGGGAGGGGGGCAGATGTAAGCAGTGACGGGTGGGAAGGGGGCTGTCATGCTCTTTGGCTCTGTATCTCCTACCTGTCCTTCACGTAGGTCATAGGAGATGAGCCTGACGAGGACCGGCCCGGGGCCCGAGTGGGCCAGGGGGGGTGAGATGGTGACCGTGAGCTTGGGGTCAGTAGTCAGCGGCATCTCAAAGGCCTCTGGTGGCAGACTGAGCAGGCGGCTTATCCTCACGGTAGCTGATGTCATGTTTGCTAGAGACTGGTGGGAGGGAACAGGAGGGGTGCTGGGGAGGAGCTGCTTGCAGCCCCTCATGCCTCCTCTCCCATCCCCACCCTCATCCTGTCTTTTCCATCACGTGCTGTCCCTGGGCCTGGAGCCCCGCTGAGGCCTGCTGTGACCTGGGATGGGTCTCTGGGCCCCAGTGTGCCCATCTTGTAACACTGGTGGGGCCTTCATGAGGCCCCCTGCTCACCGATAGCACCTCAATCTCAGTGATATTCCAGAAGGCTTTCCAGAAATGCACATCTAGGTTCTGTATGATCCGCTCAAACTCAGCCCCACGCAACTCTGGGTCGATGGCGAAGCGGCCGCTGGTGAAGAGGGAGCTGGCGGTCACACCTGGGGGTTGGGAGGGGTGTCAGGGAGCCCAGCGGGAGTGGGGACAGAGGGTGAAAGGAGGAGGGACAGGAAGGGAGGCGAGGCTGCAGGCAGGGTCTGGCCAGGACTCACCAAGGCCTGTTTCATTGCGCTTGTAGTGCTCCCCGAAGGACACGAGCCCGATGGAGATGGTCTGCAGGAATGGCCGGATGGCGGGCGTGAACTGTGGAGAGACGCCGCTGGGTCACCCGCTGCCCAGGAGGGACTGGAGGCAGGCAGGAGTGAGGGGCAGAGACGTGGTCTGGGGGGAGACGTGGTCATTCAGCAAACATTTAGTGGGCTCCTACTGTGTGCCAGGCACTGCTCTAGGCGACAGGAAGTAAATAAAGGCGTATGTTCAATGTTAAGGAATGCCTCAAGACCAGTGCTTTGAAAAAACCGGTAGGTCGAGGGGACACAGACTGAGGACTCAGGGTCAGGCTACTCAGATGGGTACCCGGGAGGGCGCTGGAGGAGGGATCTGGAGGAAGCGAGGGAAGGCTGCTCCCTGCAGAGGACATGGCAGGCGCAAAGGCTCTGAGGCAGCCTGTGCTTGGTGGGGATAACATGTATGGCTGGAGCAGAGTGAACAGGGCAATGGGGGCAGCAGCCAAGGTCAGAGAAGCAGAGGGGGCTCATGGAGGGCCTGAGGAATTTGGATGTATTCCAGATGAGGGTGGAGCCATAGAAGGCTGGGCGTAAGGTGATGCAGGGGTTTCCTGAAAGTCATCGAGGACAGAGATGAGGGACCAGCTCCTGGGTGGCAGGAAGACAGACAGGAGATGGTCAGAGACAGACAGGGCCAGCGATCTCGCAGCAGAAAGACAGCCAAATGGGAGGAGGAGGGAGGAGCCAGGCAGCTAAGAAAAGACAATGGGGAGACAAGATCGAGAAAAAAAACGATAGGAAGCCGGGCAAGGGGCCAGCAGTGTTCTTTTGTTCATTCAAGAAATAACAGGCCTGCATCCTACTGTGTGCTAGGCACTAGGCTTGGGGGTGGGGGGCGCTGACCTAGGGCCATACTCGGGCGGCTTCTGCGCTGTGGGGGCTGACATTTTATAGGGCCTAGCTGTCCTGTAGCACAGCAGCTGGGCCTCAGAGAATAGCTGTCAGGCATGACCTTGCCCCTGGCCAGGGGCCCAGTGGGCCGGAGAGCACAGTGGTGCCTGGCCATTTTGCCTGGAATGCTGGCTTGGGTGGCCCCAGGATCACTCTCCCGTGACTCCAAGGTTGTGGCTGGGACACGGGGAGGAGCCAGCTGGCTCAGCTGGGCTGATCAGTATTTGTGGGGGGTCAGCTTAGGTGAAGGAAGTTCCCAGGAACACCCAGGCTGGGTTGGTGAGGACAGGCTGCTCTGTGGGAAAGCGGGGAAGGAAGGCTGAGAGACTGCCAAGCCCACCTGCGGTGGGGGTGGCGCGGCCCCAGAGAGAATCTGAGGGGCTGCAGAGTCACGCAGCTCCAGATACTCCTGTGGGGGGCTCCCTGATATGGCTGGGACCTGGGGGACCCAGCACTGACCTCACGCAGGAGCACTTTGGGCCTCTGCTCTGAGCCCCAAGGACCCCCCCCCCCCCCCAATTCTGAGTCTTCAGACCATTTTTGCTCGGAGTCCAAAGGCTCCCAGGCTGCCTTCCTCTCAGTGCTAAGGTAAGCGGTACCCCTCTGGGGGTGGCTGGGGTGGGGCCACCACCAGGTCTTCCTCATGGTCACCAACTCGGGATGTGCTCCTTGGCCTTCCTCATAGCCTGAAAATCCCGAGTCGAGAACTCCTTAGGTGAGCTGGAAAGCCCAGGCCGACCGGGGTCCTGACGAGAGCCCCTTGAGCCCCTGTAAAATGGAGCTAGCCCCCTCCCTCCTGCCCACACCTCCAGTGGGGCTGACTAAATGGGGTGTGCTCTTATAAAGAGGCCTTTAAGAACAATACTAACTGCCCTCCTGAGGGGTCTCAAATGATTTCGGGGGCCAGACAGGTCACTGCAAAGAGTGGACGAATCTCTGAGTATAGGATAATAGACAGCCGTGGGGATCCTGGCGCAAAGAGCTGCACACCTTAACGGTTCCTTATTGCACGGTGGAATGGACTCCGGGGACCCAAGTTTGAGACCCCGCCCCGTGCAGCCATCTGGGCCCTGGACGGCTTCCCCTTTCTGAATCTGCCGTCTCCGGAGTCCGGTGATACTGTGGTAATCCTACCATGCTGTCGGCACCTTCACTGTGGGTCCAGAGGAGCGGGGCAGGGGGCTCACCTGGAAGCCCAGACAGCGGCCGTAGAAGCAGCCCTTATGCAGAGTGACGTACTCGCGCAGGAACTCAGCGATGAGCCCCTCGTCACCCTCGAAGAAGAGTCCCCCGGGCCGGTTGGTGGCCAGCAGGCGCTGGGCATAGTAGGCTAGGGCACGGAGCTGGGTGAGGGCGGCCAGGTAGGCCTCGAGTTCCGCCAGGTTGTGGCTGGTGCGGAAGAAGATGCTCCGGCGGTTGGAGGCCACGTAGCGGGATTTGTGCAGCAGGTGCGCCAGGCAGCAGCGGGCCGTATGCACCAGGCTGCGGTACCCGTTGGCCGGTGTCTCGGCGTCCAGGTCGAAGAGGTGTGCCACGCTCAGCAGGCGGCCCAGGGCCGGCTCCAGCCCCAGCGCCTGCTCCCGAATCCCCGCAAAGACGCCCGACAGCCGTCGTGCTGTCTCCCCGGGGCCCTGGCTCGAGAAGAAGGCCATGTTGTCTTCCGCCAGGGTCACCAGCGACTGTGTCATCGTGCGCAGGTCCATGCTGTGTGTGAGCCGCGAGGCTGCGGGCGAGCGGGGAGCCCCTGTTAGGCAGGGTGGGACCCAAGGGTGGAGTCTAGGGCCCCATCCCCTTCCTTTTTCAGACCCAGGAGTCCAGGCCCCAGACCCCTGTTCTCCCTGCTGTCTCCTACGTGGGATTCTTCTTGGTTTCCTAGCTCCACGCCTCTCTTACAACCCCGGAGTCTATCCACTCCTCTGGTTCCTTCTGGGGACCTAAGAATTCAGGTAGCCGTCTCCACTTGCTCTCTTGGGGCCCAAGACTCTGAGGTTCTCTGAGAGGTGTGGAGCCCAGCTAGGTCCCCCCTCTCTCAGGACCCAGGAATTCAGGCCCCCATCCCACCTCCTTCTCAGACCCAAGGGCATCACCCATAGGCCCTTCCTCTCCACCAGCATTTGGGAGAGCTCAGCCCTCAGCCCACCCATTCCCGTCTACCTGGTGGTGTCCCAGGACCCTGGTCGCAAGCCCAATGCTCTTCCTGAATCCAATTAATAATACTAGCCTTACTTAAAACTGAGGAGTCAATCCTACCCCCTCCTGGTCCCTTGAATCTAGCTATGGAACCCCCTCTAAGCTCCAGCTGCCTCCCTGTTCCTCTGTGGGATCCCCACAAGTCAGTCCCACTGCTCCCCAGCTGGGTGTCCTGGCCTTCGGGCCTCTCCACTTGGCTTAGATTGAATGGGCCAGCCCCACTCCCCTGCCTGGAACAGCTGTCCTCTTCTCTTCCATTAGCCTTGAGCTCGCTCTATGCCAGACCTGCGCTAAGAACTTTCTGTGTGTTTCCTCATTTAGTGCTTGCTCACCCCAAGAACCAGACTGTCTCCATTCACGTTTCGACTGTTATCGGTAGCATCCCCATTTTATAGGAGAACTGAGAGGCTCACAGGTGTTCAGTAAGGAGCTGAAGCTTGCATTGGAAGTGGCAGCACAGAATTCGAACCCAGATCTCTGGGTCCAGAGCCATCACTTAAACGCTGGTCTCCCTCCCAGGGCTCTGGAAGCTGGGCCTCTAGCTGTGGCCCTCCAAAACTTGCCCTGGACTAATCCTGACTCCCCACACTTCAGGGTCCCTGGTGATCTTCCCTCCGGGATCCTGTACTGTCACCCAGGCCCTGGACAAGCTACTGTTGCCCCCCTTGGTGGTCTCGAGACGGTGCCCTCTGCTCCAGAGACTCTTCCCTCCTGAAGCCCACTCAGGATTTTGCCTGGCTTCTGCCTCATCCCCTCCCTTCCAGGACCTGGAGTTTTAAAGCGCGGCCATTCCTGTCTCTCAGCAGACAGTGCACTCACCCCTCCCAGACCTCTTCTGAGCTCCCCCAGGCTGAGCTGCAGGCTGGACTAGGACTGAGTGTGGCCAGTGCCAGCAACGGCCTGGGGCGATAAATCCACTGGGAGGGGCAGAGCCTGCCCAGGGTGTGGCCAACCGCTCCACCTCCCACCCAGAAAGGACAGGGAAACCATGTGCTGTAAACACAGCAGGGAGCCCAACTTCCCACCCCTCTGCTGGTTCCCAGGCCCGGCTCAAATGGGAGTCCTTGTTCCAGGCTCCTCTGCCTTAGAACCCAGAGTCCGGGCCCCAGCCCCTTCTTCCTTTGGATTCAGGAGTCCAGACACTCAACCCCCTCAATAATTAGAAACTGAGGTATCTAGTGTGCCAACCCTCTTCTCTCTTAGGAGCCAGGAGTCTTAGCCTCAGTGCTGAACAAACTGTCTGTTCTCATCCAGCCCGACCACCCTCCCTCTCCCCAGGGTGGATTTCAGGGAGCAAAGGCCCAGTGATCTCAGCTCCTGTCCCCCAGGCTGGCCCTGGCACAGCCGGCCCCAGCTGTTGGCGGAGGCGGGGAGAGAGAGGGTAGCCAGCCCTGCCTGTCCCTCCTGAGAGGACAAAAGCCGATTAAGGGTGGTGCCGAGCTCAGCTAGGGGTTCTGAGCCCCACGTCCTACTGTGTGGTGTTCCCATACTGGGCACCCTCCACTTACCCTTCACAGGCCATCCTGCTGTGACTATCCACCCCAGCTCACAGATGGGAAACTGAAGCTCCAAGAAACACTTTACCTCTGTTATTCCATGTGCTCCTTACCTCACCAGCTCTTTCTCACCCTTCAGGCCTCGGCTTGTCACCTCCACAAAGAGGCCCTCCTTAACTACTCCTCCCCGCCTAAGACACACACCCCCATCATTACTTGCTGCCATCATACTTGTGTTTCTTCCTAGAATTTTCCACACTTGCAATTAGATGCCTTCATTTACATGTTTGTTGTTTGTCTACCCCCAGGGACGGAACCAGACTTCACGGAGCCGTGAAGCTGGCATGTGTACAGGCAGAACTCTTTAGGAAAAAGGATATAAAATCACAAATACAAACGTAGGCACAGGGCTTTGGGAGGCGTCTGCACAAACGAGAGGCCCTGAAGTCATTTGCTTGGCTGTAGGTGAATCCTCTGTCTCTCCTTTTTTTTCTTTTTAAGATTTATTTATTTATTTGAGAGAGAGTGAGAGAGCATGAGTGGAAGGGGTAGAGGGAGAGAATCTCCATCAGACTCCCTGCTGAGTGGGGAGCTGGGATGGGGGCTTGATATTATGACCCTGAGATCATGACCTGAGCCGAAACCAAGAGTCAGATACTTAAAAGACTGCACCACCCAGGCACCCCCATTTCTCCTCTTTGATTTTATGCCCCCTAAGGCAGGGGGTGGCCCTAAGACTCACCATGGGGTCTGGCACGTAGTAGGTGCTCAGCAAAAATTTGAAGACAGAAAGTGTGAAGAGTCAGAGTGGGGTCAGAAGCAGGTGGATGGGAGCTTGGGAAGGGACCACCCTCCCCAGGGCAGAGAAACAGATGAACAGAGAGAGGCGTCTGGAGACAGCATTAAACTTCATGGCCAGGTGAGCCTGGATGGGCCTGGATGAGCAGCGGTCAGGAAGAGGCTGAATCCCAGGCCTTCATGATTCCAGGGCCCTGCCCTTTGCCCTGTTCTAGGCAGCTCCCTGGGGGCTGAGATGGGTGGAGCTGGGAGAAAGGGATATTGAGGTTGCCAGAAACTTGCCAAGAATCTCAGGCAGAGGGCACGGGGGCAGAGGCAGGCGCCCAAGGCCCGTGGGCCACAACTGGGGTAGAGGTGGGACGGAGGGGTCCTGCTGCCTGGCACCAGCCCTTTGCCCTAAAGAGCCACAGGACAGCTGGAGTCAGCCTGGATTCTGGCCTCTGGGGACTGAGCAGGGGTGAGAAGGGAAGGAGGCTCAGGGAGGAAGGGCCAGGTCTGAGGCCTGGGAGGGGCTAGGGCTTTTGAAGGGGAGAGGCCTGCAGGGCAGATGCTGGGGGGGGGGGGAGCAGCGAGTGTAGCCCGCTCTGTGAGTGTGTCTGCTGCCCTAGTGACCCTGCGTGCCAGGCACTGTTCTGTACACGGAGTAACTCATTTCATCCTCTCCAGAGCCCAAGGGGTGGGGACTGTCATCGCCCCTTTTGGTGGCAGAGAAAAGTGAGTTGCAGAGGAGGACAGGCCTGACCACGGTCACAGGGCCGGCAAGGATGGCTCAGCTAGTCTCTGCAGTGTTTTTGCAGTGTGTGTGTGTGTGTGCGCGCATGCCTCCTTCTCCCTGTCAGGTCTCAGCTGGCCGCTTTCTGGGTGGTCAGGTCTGAGTGTCTTGGCGACTCATGCACAACGTACGTATATACGTGGGTACATGTCATGCCTCGTGTTTGCCTGGCCTGTTTGTTGGGGGGGGGTGACATTTTTCCCCCAATCTGTGCGTTTGTATGTTGCTCCGTATGTCTGAAGGCATGTGTGTATGTATGTGTCACAGCCCCTGTGAGTGTATCTGTGTCTGTGTTCTTCTTGGCCTATGAGATTGCACGGGCGTGTGTTTGTGTATGTATGGACGTATACACCCATTGTGTGCATCTGGGTGTGTGTGTGTGGCCACTTCCCACTCCCACCCAATGCATCACAAAGTTCTGTCCACTCTGGCCCTGCAGAAACCTCTGGAATCTGGTCCTTCTCCCATCTCCACTGACCACTCATCTAGATGATTGTAACAAGTCTTTATGTGTCTCTGATTTTGCCTCCTTCAATCTCTTTTTCACATAGCAACCAGAGGATTTTTCTAGAACTTCAGTCTGGTCACACACTCCTAAACCTGCAACACCTCCACCCTTGCTCTCTGGATGAAGCCCCAAATCCTGGACATGGCCTCTCAAACCAGGTGCTATCTGGGCCCCCTGCCCACCCAGACCCCTCCCTCTTCCCTCCCTTGCCCAGCTCCCTCTGTGCTGTAATGAGCCACTTCCTTGGGCCTCAAGGTCTCTGCCCGCACTGTCCCCTTTGCCTCCCTGCCCCCCCCCCCCCGGCCCTGCAGTCAACATTTGCTCATCCTTGGGTCCAATGTCACCTTCCTGAGAAGCCTCCCTCTTAACATTTTCTCAGGACTTTTCCTCTTGAATTTGCCCCAGTTTACATTTATATCTGATTTGTGGGATTATTTGATTGATGTCTGTGTCCCCAGCTCAAACCCAGCTTCACCACTGAGAGTCCAGGCCTGACACACGTAAATGTTCAGTGAATGCCCGCTGAATGAATCTGTGTGACTGGAGCTTTCTGGGTCCATAATCAACGTGGGGGCACACAGCAGTTTTGAGTTCACACACCCCTGCCCTCAGGAGGCTGGGATGGCCATCTCTCTGCCCTCACTGGCCAGGTAAGGAAGCCCAGGGGGCCTTGCTCCCTCAGAGCCTCAGCGTCGTCATCTCGGAAGTGGGGTGATCGTAATGATGCTAGAGTCATGGGCTCCTGGCAAGATCAAACTGATGGCTAGGACTGCTCCAGCCAGCCTGGACGTCCTCAGGGCAGGGCCAGGGTCTGATTCACCCTGCTGGGGCGTGGTACCAGGGCAGAGCCTCAGGAAATGACTGGTGGATCTCAGAGCTTAGTGGAATGAGCCTTTGTGAGTAGGTGGGCCCTCGGGTTTGTGGGTAGGACTGGCTCAGCCCTGTGCAAGACACCCCACCCAAGAGGATTCTGACTCCTCACGACACCCCTAAGGGCAGCATGATTATTATTATCCCCGTGTTACAGTTTATACATTCCTTTACTTACTAATTCAATAAATATCTGAGTGCCTCTGTGCCTGACATATCAGGCTATGAAAATGTGGGGTAAACAAGGCAGACACGGTCCCCTTTTAGGGAACTCACTACTTAATGCGGAGTAACCGTAATCATAACCTCCACCCCTCAGGCAGACTTGCTGTGTGCCAGTGTCCAATGTGCTACACTCATTCAAACCTCACAACAGCCCTACGAGTCAGGGAGTCCTATCATTGTGCCCATTTTACAGCTCAGAAAGTTCAGACAGGAAAAGAAGAAGACTGTTGCCCAGTGTACCACAGTTTATGATCCCAGGAACCAGGCCACCAACGCCCACGTTCTTAACTTTGGTCTGTACTGCCTCTGGGCACACTGTCTTGCTTGTGAGGCTGTGCCTGGTAGTGTGACAGTGAAGGCCCTCGGGTCCCAGCCCGAGCTCCCAGCCTGTCTGAGTCTGCACGTGTGCATGCTTAGCCAATTCCAGTTCTGTCTTTGGCTAATGATGTTGCCTAAGGCAGAGAGAACAATGGGCTTGGGGTCTCTAGGGCCTGGGGGCTGCGTCAGTTTCTTTCCTTCACAGGAGCTTCCCATAGGTCCTCACTTGGCTTCACAAATACTCATCACCTAGCAAGAATTTACTGTGTGTCCCCCCTGGGGCTTGCAGCATCTCTGCTGGTCTCTCAGTCTTCCTCCAGCTTGTTGAAATCTGTAAATAATGTGACACCTTAGGAACCCAGTTGACAGCCCTCTCTTCTTTGCACCAGGGAGGATGTGGTGGTCTGAAGCCTACCCAGGGCCAGGGCCCCCTAGTCCTAAAAAGAGTGGGGGTCAGGAAGTTAGGCCCCAGTAGTGCTGGGCTGAAGCAGGTGGGCTGACAAGGAACGGAGAATGGACTATTTTGAGTCATACTGGCCCTGGGGCATTTTCCACTACGAGGAACCCCTTCCTCCTACCTTTTCCTGACAGTGAATGCCCTCTAAACTTCCTCTTTGAGCAACAGTTTCTAAACCTCTCTATTATCCTCTCATGAGTGCTGGGGCCCTGAAGACCGGCGCTTGAACCATTTCCCTGGTAGGAACCACTGAGGCCAGGAATTGCCCCACGGTCACCCAGCGAGTTGCCGGAGCCGGACCGGGAACCCTAGTATCAGAGACTCGCATTCAGGACACTTCCCAAGTCGCTACTGGGGCGTCCAGTAGTCTCTATGCTGAGGGTAATATTCCACTCTCACGTCGCCCATTCTCACAATGGATCACCCCCGCACCCCCTCGCAGGGCGGCAATGGGCCAGCCCACGGGCTCCCCCACTTCTCGCGGCAGTGGGTCCCTCCACTCAGTTCCCAGTTCCGCGAAGAATGTCCAAGGTTCCTTCCGTTTTGCTGCCGGCCCCCGCGCGCTCACCTTTGGTTTTGCTTTTTCGCCACCGCCGGCGGCTACGACTCTTGGACCCTTCTTTGGCCCTCTTCGAGGCCAGGGCCCCATCGGCCCTGGCGGCCCCGCTTCCCCAGCCAGACTCCATCAATTCTCCGCGGTCCCCACGCAGGGGCCGATTCCAGCCGCCGGGCCCCGCGGGGAGAGCCAATCCTCGCCGCACACCGCCACCGGGCCCCCATACCACCCAATCCTCGGCTTGCGCCTCTCTGGGTCCCGCCCTCTGAGCAATCCGAGCCTCACTCCACTGCCGGGTCCCGCCCCCAAACCTAGGGGCCTGAAGCCTGGCTCCGCCCCCTCGCAAGCTTTAAAGGGCCCGTGACCAACGAAAATGCAGCCCTGGAGGCGGCCAAAAGTGTCCTGCGGACAGGACTAGTGGGGAGTCCCGCGGGGGTCACCCCAGAAGGGAAGCCTCGATCTTCTCACGTGCAGGCTCTCAGCCTCGCTTTCCCACTCACCTTCCCAAGTAGGGATCCCCTAGAACGCGCCCCGGCCCTCCTGCTGGAAGGGGAAAGCGGGGCGCCTCTGAGACTCCGCCTGGGGTGGGCGGGGTGGGCCAGGTCCTCCGGCAATTCAAAGCCGGGGCGGGGCGACAGCACTGGAGGCGTGGCCGTTGGAGAAGGAAGCCCCGCCTTCTTCCTGACTTATATGTCCTATTGCTCTCTTTCTCGGGGTTCTTTTCTCTGCCTTCTCTCTCTCCCAGAGAATGGAAGGGCGGGGGAAGGAGAATGCTCGGCGCCTGCGCACTAGCCCGAAGCCGCGGATCGGCCAGCAGAGACCGAAGGTAGAGGACCTGGCGCGTGCCCGGGAAAAGGCGCGAAACGGAAGCAGCTCGAGGCTCGCGCATGCGCACACGGTCAACTGCCCAGGGGGCGCTGGAGGAGAAGCTACCGCGTTGGTGTGTGGAGCGCGTTCCTTGAGACTGGGTTCTGGAGCCTAGAGAAACAGCTCTTCATCCTCAGCGCCAGAAAACGCAGACCTCAAACCCTCCCTTTCCATCCCGCCCCTCGTCCCTTCCCTCCTAAAGCACAGGAGCAGCCCTGGCTCTGAGAGAAACCATTACTGTCTTCTCAGCCATGACAGAGATGGCCCAGCCCTTCCGGGAGGGACAGGCCTCTGAGCCGAGGCCACCGTTGCCGGCCCTTCGGACGACCAGGCGGTACGGGAGCCTTCAGCTTCTTGATTAGGGCTGCCTTGCCTCCCCTCAGGCTGCTTCAACAAGTAGCCCCTCATTCCATGGATGGGACTTTGCGTGCCCCCTTCTGCCTGAGCGCCGTGGAGCTGGAGCCTGCCTCCCAGGGGCACCATTGCCTGCGTCAGCGGAGTCCCGGGCCCGGCCCCCTCTGACACTGCTCCCCGCAACTCTCCCTTCGTCCAGCCTCCACCTTGCCCGAGACCTCGGCAGACCCCGCAGCCCCTCTCCCACGCCCCACGCCACCCTTCCTGAGAACTCAACCCCAAGGCCACCGAGCCTGGCTGGACTGGGGGCCGCCTGGCAGAGGAGCAAGTGCCTCCCTGTCCGCCCGGGGCGACCTGGAGAGCTCAGGGATCCCTGAGGTCCGATTTTCCACCTAGTGGGGATGGAAACGCCACGAGGGTAAGGGTCTACGTGTAGCACCAGGTGGCTGGTGCCTAAAGCAGAGGGCGCCCCAGGGCTGTGAGTTTGGGGACCGATGGGTGAATACTGGTGGGGGGGGAGGGAAGTGGGGGTGGCAGCTACTTTATTTCCTGGCCCCTAGCCCAGAGCCCTGCCCCACTTCTGTCTGATTTCCCCCAAATCCTCTGTGGGGAGGCAGTTGGTGCCGGGAAGAAGGCACAGCCTGGCTCTGCGACTCCCGATATCTGCCCTGCCTCCTGCAAGGCCTTTACATCTCCCCGCCTCAGCTTCCTCATCTATCAAATGGGGCTGTTGATCTTTGTCTGGAAGGACTGGTGAGGGATCCCCAGAGGCAACCTGACATACTGGCAGTCCTTAGTTCCTCTTGACTGAATGAATGACCGCCTCTGGGAGGTTCAGTTCCTTGGCCTCAAACTCACCTGTGTCCCTGTAGTGTCTGTGATTCTGGCTGCCAGTTTTCTTCCCGTGTGCTGATGTCCCACCATACCCTGATGCCAATTCATGTTTCCCCTTGAAGGCCAGCTTCATTCCCTGGGCCACTGTTCCACTCCTCTTGGCTGATGAACTGCTCTTCAGTGGAGACCCCACATCTGGTTCTGAGTCAGAATCTGTGACCCAATCATAAAACGTCCTCCACTCTGAGGCTGGTCGCTGTGCGGATATTTGGTGGAGTTTTGATAGAAATCCCCACTCGGTCAAAGATCTCAATTGGGATTTGGCTCCTCGGGCTGGAGCTCTTTGCTGGGCTATAGGGTCTGACTGTCTCAGTCTCTCTTGGAATATAGATTCAGTCTGGACAGGTGATCCATTTTTGGGTCCAGGTCTAGGCTGGGATGGAGGTGTTGATCCAGCTTCCTGTTGAGCTGGAGGTTGCTGTGCCGGGCCAGGTTCTGGTTGGGCAACATGTGCCTCTCTCATTTCTGGCTCCTGTTGAGTTTCAGATTCTTTTCCTGGCCCAGGTCCCTGCTGTGAGGCAGCTTCCTCTTGAGAGGAGGGCTCCCGGTGCATGGGGGGTGATTGCTGTGGTGCAGGCTCCTGTGGGGCAAGAAGTTTCTGCTGCAAAGCTGAATTTTGTTGGGTGCTGATTTCCTGCTGGGATTCAGCTCCCTGTTGGGCAAGGGTCTCCTGCTGAGTGAGGGGTCTTTGCTGTGGAGCGGCCTCATGTGGAGTGCTGGGTGGCTGATGAGTCTTAGATGCTGGCTGGGCTGTGGCTGTCACTTTTGGCCCAGGCTCTGGCTGGGTGATAGGTGTCTGGGGTGGCTTAAGTTCCAAGTCAGGCCGAGATACTGACTTAGAACCTGGCTCCACTGTTGTTACTTCCCTCTCGGGAGGTGTTGCTCTCCCAGGTTTCATCCTTCTGGGCCCCCAAGGCCTCCTTTGTCACAAATCCCTCATTGATTCCTCATGATTGCACCTCCCTTTGGATTCTACTCCTTCATCCTGGCATCCTGGTCTTCCTTTTTAAGACAGTTGGCAAGTGGCACTGCTGACCTCCACTCCTGTGCCAAGTGATGCACTCTGGGCCTCCTGCTGTGGGAGGTGGGATTAGGAACAGGAGGAGGTTGTGTGCCCAGCACTCTCCTACCAGAGGGGAGGGGCTTGCCCTCTTGTGTCATAAATAGGACCCCACCCCACTTACCACTCAGTTCAAGTGTTTTTTCTCTTAAGGCAAGCATCCTAATTTAGTTCTTTGTTTCATCTGGGATGACAGAAGCCAGATTCTGGATGAGTGTTCCTTTTTTTTTTTCCTCCCTCCCTTTCTGACTTTTCAGGAAAGGGTCAGAGGGGAGGCAGTCTATATACTGTTGTAATAATCTTTATTCTTTATTCATTCTTTCAAATGACTGTCAGTTTAATATCCTTCCATTATTGCTTTGATCATTTTATTTCCATGTTAAAAAAATGACATCTTCCCATTTTTACAGCTTGAAGCCTTTTTCAATGGCATTTGGGATCTTCCACACCATCTCTCTAGCCTCGAACTGTGGTTGTGAATATATGTTTTCTGTACTAGATTGGAAACTCACAGAGTACAATGACCACTAATGATAACGATGATGATGTTAGGAAGAATCATAAATACTAAAATCATTCTATGTGTTGGGAGACTGTGCCAGGGTTTTTTGTTTTTTTAATCTACGTTATCTTTAGTAAGACCATGTTGGATTTGTTGCTATACCTGCTTTCTTTGCCCCACTTATCTCTTACCTCAAAAAGGTTTGTTAAATGGGTAGAAGAATAAAAAATTGGGCAGTGGAGAGGAAGAGTGAGGCTGGTGGTGGGGAGAAGTGTGTGTAGAATCTGGGTAGAGTTTGCAGTAAGCAGGCTAAGGTGGGGATGGAATGAGTTGCCAGACCCCATTTGAAAGAAATGATTTTGACTTACTTCTTTTAAAAATATTTATTGACTTCTGTTTGCTACTTGCCTGGTTATATTTAAGGTTATTTGGGACCAGTTAAGAAACCCGGGTTTCCAGGTTTCTTTCAGGTAACTAAGCTTAAGCCCGGGAAGGGGGGGCGCCCAGGAAAAGACTGACAAGAGAAGAGGGAGCAATAATCTTGGGGAAAATGCTTTGTGAGAACACTGGAGTGGGGAACAGGGAGGGGGAGCCGGAAGTGGGAGAAAAGCATCCTGTAGGTGAGCTCACTAACATCTTGACTGAGAATGTTGCATTGGGAGAGCGAGCCCTCAGAGCTCCTATAAAGGCAGAGCAAAGCTTGCTAGCTGACATTGTTTGAGAAATTCCCGGCAGGCTCTGGAGTGCTTGTTTGGCTTCCTGTGGTGCCTTTGGTGCCCTAGGGTGAAAATAAAGATTAACGTTAAAAACGTTTAAAAAAAAAGTTTTAAAAATTTAATTTTTATGAAAGCTTTAAAATGATATAAAAGTAAGACTCGTCCAATGGAAAAAATTAAAAAAAATTAAAAGTTAAAATTAAAAAAATATATTCTTCACTCCTCATTCCTCAGAGCTGGATGCTTAACCAACCGAGCCACCCAGGTGCCCCCCAAAATAAAATATTTAAAAATAAATAAATTTTTGATAGGTACTACCAAATTGTATTTTCTACCAGCAGTAATAACGATCTTGATTTATCTCATTCTTCATAATATCATAATTTCAATCAGTTTAATTTGCCAGTTTACTTTTTATATGACATATAAAAACTTCTCAAGGGAGGAACCAGATTCTATTTGACATCTTCAGAGATCAATGACCAGGTCCCCTGTAGTTCCATCTCCCTCCACTTTGATAAGCAATGGGCTTCTAAAATCTAAGAATTTTGTCGAAACTTTCTAGAATTAGGAAAAGTGTATCCGCCTCCCTTCCTCTTCTTATTTCCTCAAGTTGACACTGAGTAGAAAGGACTGAGAGGTGTGCTTATCTTGGTCTTCATTTCACTTCACTTATCTGTTCTCAACCCCTGCTCCATCCCTAGTTGACTCCACAGAGTGACTCTGGTTTAAGATAGGTCATTCTTTTGAAACTTACTGGTTTTCTTCACACTGGCCTTGAACTGATCACAGGGACACTGCTTCTTTGGCATCTCAGGCACCGTCATGAGTTTTCTTTTAGGGGCTCTCAGGAACCAGTCTGAAATAACAGGGTTGGTGCTTAGAGGGGAAGGTTAATATCTTTGAGAATAGGGAGTAGGGCAGGGTTTTACTTGCCATCTTTTTCAGACTGCAGTGGAGGTGGGAAGAGGGCTCAACACAGAACCGTAGGGATACCCAGTTATATGAGTACCAGGATTTCTGAGTTGTTTTGCCTGACCTGTATTGGCAAGCATTTGGTGGCAGGTTTGGAGGGGGCATCAGGATATCATTAAGGAGACCAAAAAATGAAGAGAAGATCTAGGCGTCTGCCTTTGACTGCCTTAACTTGGCCCAGCATTTTGCCTCTCTGATTTCAGTCTTATTTATGGCTAAACGAAGGTCAAAAACAAGATCCAGGAAGTTTTTGGAAGGCAGCCCTCGGTTCTTGGGGAACAGTAGGGGAGAAGGGGCAGCCAGAGATTGAGCCAGCTCCCCCTGGATCTTGGCAGGGTCCTGCTTTTGCTAGAGACTCAGGAAGAAGACAAGCATTGGTGCCACATGTGGTGGGCTGGTGGAGAAGGCAGTGGGTGAAGTCAGCTCAGAAAACATCTGTACTGATGTGTGGAGGGCGGGGGTGGGGCTTAGGGGAGAGAGTTGGATCGTGATGGTGCAGTGCTATTGTTGATACTAACCTTTGCACTCACATTCTTGGCCACCTTCATGGAGCCACCTCTTAGAAGCCTGGCGATGGTCCCGTTGGCCTCTGGCGACCCCTGGTGGAAGGAAACACGGCCCGGCCAGACACCGGAAAGGGACAGGTCCAACAGAAATGGTCCCCCAGCATTGTGCTACCTGCATCAGTGGATTTTCCTTCCTCTTTTTTTTTTTTTCCAAAGATTTTATGTATTCATTTGAGAGAGAGAAAGAAAGAAAGAGCACAAACAGTGGGAGTCCCAGAGGGAGAGGGAGAGGGAGAAGCAGGATCCCCACTGAGTAGGGATGTCAGCTGGATCCCAGGACCCTGAGAACTGACCTGAGCTGAAGGCAGACGCTTAAGTGACTGAGCCACCCAGATGCCCCTCCTTCGTTTTTTTTTTTTTTTTAAGATTTTATTTATTTATTCGACAGAGAGAGAGAGACAGCCAGTGAGAGAGAGAACACAAGCAGGGGGAGTAGGAGAGGAAGAAGCAGGCTCCCAGGGGAGGAGCCTCATGTGGGGCTCGATCCCAGAACACCGGGATCACGCCCTGAGCCAAAGGCAGATGCTTAAAGACTGAGCCACCCAGGTGCCCCTTCTCCTTCCTTTTTTATTCAGGGATCTAGGGTACTTCAAGAGAGTATTTTAAATGGATAAGGAATTGAGGTTTAAAATCTGGCTTAGAGAAGAGCTTAGGTGGAGGTAGGTGGGAAAAGAATGGGTTTTGGGGCGAAGACAGGACAGAAGATGGGCATTAATCAAGACCTGACAGGGGCACCTGGGTGGCTCAGTTGGTTGAGCATCTGACCCTTGGTTTTGGCTCAGGTCATGATCTCAGGGTCATGATCTCAGGGTCGTGGGATTAAGCCCTGCATCGAGCCCTGTGTCCAGCTCTGTGCTCCAAGTGGAGTTGGCTTGGGTTTCTCTCTCTCCCTCTGCCCCTCCCACCCTTCTCCTGCTCTCTCTCTCTTTCTCTCTCAAATAAATAAATAAATCTTTAGGAAAAAAAGAAAAGACCTGACAATATGCCCTAGCCCCAGCACACATTAAAATTCTCATGACTTAAAGAATGAGAACCAGGAGCAGATTATTCCATAATCTAGTCAGGATCTTCACTTGACCTTCAAGTTCTGTGTATTTGAATCCATAATCCTAGTTCAACTATAAAAGGATGGTATTTACCTTTGTGCCTCTGGAACAAATCCACTCCTCTTTTGGCTTCTACTCAAGTCTGTCTTATCACCTGATGCTGTCTTATTCCCATTTTGTGATACCTAAAATATTTCTATGACAATCAAGAATGATGGTTGATAGACTTGAGATTCCGGGACTAGAAGTGGGCCCAGATGATGCTCCTTTTGTATAGTAGTTTCTGATATTTCCTGTAAGAATTATTAGGCCTTCACATGGTTCCCTGTTGTATTTAAAGGCATCTCTCTTAATGCTCAGTTATATGTATAGTTTGTTGTTGTGGACTTTGTAGTTTCTAATATTTCCTGTAAGAATTAATTATGCCTTCACGTGGTTCCCCATTGTATTTAAAGGCATCTCTCTTAATGCTCAGTTATATGTATAGTTTGCTGTTTGTTGTTGTGGACTAAATTGTGTCCCCCCAAATTCATGATGAAGCCCTAACCCCCAGAATGACTGTATTTGAAGATAGGGCCTTTAAAGAGATGACTGAGTTAAAATGAAGTCAAGTTAAGATGAAGTCATTATGGTGGGTCCTGATTCAGTCCCACTGGAGCCCTTATGAGAAGAAGAGATCTGGGGGTGCCTCGGTGGCTCAGCTATTGAGCATCTGCCTTCAGCTAGGGTCATGATCCCAGGGTCCTGGGATCGAGCCCTGCATCAGGCTCCCTGCTCAGCGGGAAGCCTGCTTCTCCCTCTCACACTCTCCTTGCTTGTGTTCCCTCTCTCGCTCTCTCTGCCAAATAAATAAATTAAATATTAAAAAAAAGAAGAGATTTGGGCAAAGAGATACCAGAGATGTGAGAAAATAAATTTCTGTTGTTTCAGCCCCCCATTCTGTGCTATTTTGTTAGGGCTTCCCTAGGAAACTAAAAATCTTTCTCCCACTGAGCTCAGTAGTCATTCAGCTACAAACGGCTGACACATGGTAGACACTTGGTAAATGTTTGTTCAATAAGCAAATGAACAAGTTGTCTGGAGAGGGCCCTTAGAGATCCTGTGGTTCAATCCCAGGCTCTTTCCCAGACTTGTGCCCTTTCTGCCACACAGATGGAAGGTGTTGCATCATTTCCCCAAGTGCTAGTTACAAATGTTCTCATGTGCTGTTTTGAGTGCTATTACAATAATTTAAACAGGCACACATAGCCCCTGCCATCTAAACTTTTCTAATAATTTACTCTCACCTGACCTCTACTTGTAGTTCCAGAGGAAAGCCACAGAATGCTATAGCCAGAGGGAATCTTGGTTGTTATTTAGTTGAATCTCTTTATTTAGTAGAAGTTTTTTCATTCTAAATGTAATATAGCTATATTAGAGGAAATTTGAAAAGTACGAAAAAAGGAATCTTTACTCTTACCATCTGGTGGTATTTTGGTATGTTTCCTGCATATGATTTTCTTTATACAGTGATAACCATAGTACATGAACAAGTTTCTTTTTGTTCACTTTATAAGCATGTTGCTATGTCATCTTCATAATGGACATTTTTATTAACTTTTTTTTTGAGAAAGAGAGAGAGTGTGAGTAGATAGGGGCAGAGAGAGAGAGAGAGAGAGAGAGAATCTCAAGCAGGCTCCATGCCCAGGCAGAGTCCTACTCAGGGCTGGATCCCACGACCCTGAGATCATGACCTGAGCTGAAATCAAGAGTCGGACACTCAACAAACTGAGCCGCCCAGGCACCCCCCTTTAAAAAAAGAATTTATTTATTTATTTGTTTGAGAGAGAGAGAGAGTGCATGAGTTGGGGGAAGGGGCAGAGGGCGAGGGAGAAGCAGACTCCCCACTGAGCAGAGAGCCCAGTGACAACTCAGGGCTTGATCCCAGGACCCCAAGATCATGACCTGAGCCCAAGGCAGACACTTAACTGAGCCAGCCAGGTGCCCCCATAACAGACATTTTTAATGACTACATAATGTTCCCAATAAGCATATGAGCTCCAAATTATTTAACTGTTCACTCATTGCTGAATATTTAGATTGTTTTACTTTTGGATATTGATAATTTTCTTTATGTTTGTAACTGTTTTCCAAATGTTAGGTTATTGTCTTGGGCAAGATTTCCCAAAGTGGAATTGCTGGGTCAAAAGTTAAGAACAGTTTTATGTTTCTTGATATTATTACTAAATTGCTTGTAAAAGGGTTGTACTAATTAACTAAATCACTGTCCCTTTTTTTTCAGATGAGGAAACTGAGGCCCAGAGAGAGCAAATTAGGTGCCCAAGTTCACTAAGGTAATGGTGACCCATCTCAAGCTAAAACCCAGGTCCAAGTGTCTTAGTCTGTTGTTCTTTCTGCAGCCTTTACAACCCTAATTCCATGGTGTAACTTAAAATGAAGCTGCACATTCCTATAATAGTATGTTTCCCAAACCTCAGATATTTCTGGACCACCTTTATGATGCCTTCTGTAGCTTTTTCTTTAAACAGATTTAATTTACAAAACAGCCTCATCCTCTGCAATATTATCTGTGAGATTAGGGGTTTGATACATGTTTAGATTTTTTTCTAACATGCATTAACACAAACATAAAACTATTAAAGTAAAAGCTAATTTATGTCCTACTGAAAATCAATTTTGGAAGATATTGATATAGTGGAATAAGCATGAACTTTACATCCAGGCAGACCTGGCATCAACTACCTGCTCTGTCACTTAACGATATAGTCTCGGCTTTGATCTTTGGTACTCTGGTTTATAAAACGAGATTAGTAGTATCCACCTTGGAGAATTAGGAATAAATGGGCTGCTGGAGGTGCCCAATGGCCAGTGTCCAAGTAGTAATAACCAATAATGATGGTTATTATTGTGGATATTATTGCAGACTTCTGTCACTCAGTCCCAAAGAGGGTGTCTATTGCTGGAATGTTAGGTTTGTTGCTTTCTGCTGACCTGTATGTGTAAAGAGGTTACTCCCACTTGTTAGGACTTGTGGTAGATCTATCATTTTGACCTCCCTGTTCCACTACATATTGACTTTATGATTTCGGGCAAGTTGTCTAACCTCTGTATTTCATTTACCTAATTTGTAAAATGGGGCTAATAATAGTCCGCTAGTGTGTGTGTGCATGCATCTGTTTCCTAGCTTTGTCCACTAGAGGGCCTAGAAGCACCAGCCCCTAGTAGCCATGGGCAATACCTTAGCGCCCACGGTTTGTGAATACCGTTCTCCAGTGAAAGGAACCGGAGCTCCTTGGAGAAACGGCTGATTCCAAGGCCAGGGAAGTACAAGATGCGCCTTTCTGAAGTATCAGAAAGTCCAGAACTGCTAAAAAATGATATGTTAAAAAGACAGAGAAGCCTACTTGCAGGACCTCTCAATAGTCAGTTTTGAGACAATATGAACAACATAATAAATAATGATAGTAATGGATTATAATCCATAAATGTCCATGAGTCTTTACTCATAGAAATAAATAATTCAATAAATAAATGGGAGAGAAGAAGCTTTTTCTTATAGTAGAATCCCAATTAATAAATGTAGAAGGAATGATGGAAATAGAAAATCACCATTTGGCTAATACCGTAGTAACATTTGTTGAAGGTGGGAATCATCAGTGGATTTTAAAAATTAGTGGGCAAAAGTCTGATGAGAAGAAACAGGCTCTTTGCATGGTCTTACAGTATCTCTCCACAAGATACTTATTAATTACAGTGGGAAAAAGAGTAGCTTTCTAGTAGAGAAACCTGACAGGCACCACCTTAAGCAAGTGTTCAAAATGAACATCATCAGTAGTTGAGAATGATCAGTATCATGGGCCGTCTGATGTGATGCATGGAGAAGGCACACGTGACTTCTGTGGTATTCTTGCCAAAAATGCATAATCTGAATTTATTCATGAAGAAACATCAGACAAACCAAAACTGAGGGGCTTTCTACAAATAACTGACCAGTACTCTTCAAAACTGTCAAAATCATGAAAGAAATGGAGGATGAGAAACTACTCTAGCCTGGGGAAAACCAAGGAGACATGACAGCTTTACTCAGTGTAGCATCCTGGATTGGATTCTGGACCAAAAAGGGACATTAATGGGGTGATTAGCAAATCTGAATATTACTACATTTATTAGTAGTATTATGTCAATGTTAATTTCCTGGTTTTGATAATCATGTTATGGTTATGTAAGATGTATTTGAAAAAAATTGGATGAAGGATATATGGGACCTCTGATTATTTTTATAGCATTTCTTAAGTCTGAAAAATGAAAAGTGAATTAAAAAATACATTATATATCTGTGAGGACATAATGAGGTAATATGTGTTAGAAATTGCCTGCCACATAGGATTGCTTAACGCATTTCAGCTACTATTGCAGATAACTTTATAGTTAATGATATTATAAGTAATAATCTATTATTATAAGTGATTTGTTTCCTAACATTTTCATATATTCTTATCTGTTCTCCCTCTCTGTGAAAAACACACTGTGCATGTATGTGGTTATTTTAAGAGATAAAGTAAGATCAGATTTTATTTTGAGAATTGGGGGGGGATGGGAAGGTGAGGGATGTTGTTTCCTCTAGCCAGAGGGGTGCTGCAAACCTGTGTTTGGCCGGGAGACTGGGATGGAGCCGGAAGCGGCTGTAATAGCGACCTGGCGGCAGAGCGAGCTTTCCCCAGTTCATAGCCACTGTGCCTTAGGAGCTGCTTGAGATATTTTCCTCAGGCCATTTATTGAATCCTTGCTAGGTACACATTATAGATCATTTAATATTCACAACAATTATGTGTTCTAAATGGTATTTTACTCATTTTAAGATGGTAAGACGGGCTCCAAAAAGTGAAACAGCTTGCCTAATTTGCAAAGTAAGGGTGGAACAAGGATTTGGATCTAGGTTCGCTGGGCTCCAAGGCCGAGTCTACAGGTCTAGGTAAGTCTAAACGTGTAGCCAGGTTTGAGAACTATTGCTATAGAGCAGGGGTTCTCAGCTGGGAGTGGTTTCCCCCTCCAGGGTACATCTGGCAACATCTGGAGTTAACTTTGTCTGTCTTAACTGGGGCCAGGGGTGGAGAAGCTGCTATTGGCATCTAGTTGGTGGAGGCCACACAGATGCTGGTGAACATCTTACAATACACAGAACAGCACCCTACAGCAAAGAATTGCCCAGCCCCAAATGTTAATAGAGCTGCTATCAGACCCAGGTGTAGAGTCTTTTAAGGGCAACGTTTTGAACTTAGAAACCTGAGCATTTATTCTTTCACTTAGCAAATATTTACTGAATACTATACTGGATAGTGTGAGGGATATGGAAGCAATATACCAGATTGTGCCACCAAGGAGGTTACAGTCTAGAAGGGCAGGGGTGGAGGTAGGAAAGGCACACCAATACCTTCAGTATAAGACAGACTATGACAAGTGCAAAGAAAGAGTCAGGTTTGGACTAAGCATATTCACAGGACGGAGGGCTCATATCTGGTCGAGAGAGGAATCAGGGAGGCTGTGAGGAGGCGTTGGTTTCTGAGCTGAGTGTATGAGTGAATGTAAGCTAGTGGGAAAGCACAAGACCCGTTCAGGGAACAGCCAACAGTCTAGTTTAGGTGGAGCACAGAGCATTTGTTAGTTATATGGGTGGATTGAAAGACAGGCTGTGGTTAGAGCTTTGAATCAAGGGTGAGGACTCTAGTCTTGGTGTCTGTGACAATGATGGAAAAGCCTTCCCCTCCAGATTGGCAGTCTAGGTCCTAGCACTATGGGGCCCAGCACCTCCCAGAGATCTCTTTCTACAAGGGAAGGGAAGTTTAAGATTGGGGTGGAGTAAGGTGAACTTCTGATTTTAAGGATCGAGTTGATGTTAAATATGTAACAAAGCTATTTTACCTCAAAGTAGTCCTTGGGGAGTTGGTTCTCTCGAGTAGAGAGATACATGAGGTGAGCTCTCTCTGCATGGTTGTTCTGCTGATGGCAAAGCCATCACTGAGATGTAGTGAAAGCTGGAGCTGATTTGGAGCCTCTAACCTAAGGCCTGCTTCCCAACAGGTGAGTTTAGTATGGCTAAAGCTTCCAGTATGGATACTATCTGGTGATACGCTTTTTCTAGTTTATTACTTTACCATTAAATAGCATTAACGATTATTGGTGGCATTCTGGTGCACTATGAAGAACATAAGCAAGGACATCTTATCCCCCGTGAATGTACAGTTGCCTTCAACACCTTTACACCACCGTCACCAAGACTGGATCTTCTGGAAAGGGATTAGGGGCAGAAAGTAAGGGAGCAGATTTTTATTAAAACATTTTTTTGAAGATCTTATTTATTTATTTGACAGAGAGAGAGCACAAGCAGGGGGAACAGCAGGCAGGGAGAGAGGGAGAAGTGGACTCCCCTCTGAGCAGGGACCCCGATGTGGGATTCGATCCCACGACCCTGAGATCAAGACCTGAGCCAAAGGCAGACAAGCAACCGACAGCCACCCAGGTGTCCCAAGGGAGCAGGTTTTTATTGAGCCAGTATATATCTATATTTTGCTGGCTACAGTTTCAGACATTTTGATACCCACTATCTCATTCCGCTCTCACAACACTCTTTGGATGTAAGTATAGTCTTCCCCTTTTTGTAAATGAGGAACCAGGCATTGACAGAAGCTAAATTGTCCCAAATCTCTGTAGCTGGAAGGGGCTACATTTCAATGCATGGTTGTTTTTTTTTGGGGGGGGTCATATTTTCTTCTCTGTTTTGCCACATTTTCTCCCCCCTGTTTCCCCTTTATAGAAAATTAATCTTATTACCTGGATTTGGGCTGCTAGAGACCACAGGCATCAGCATTAGTGGCAGCAACAGAAGGAGAAAAGAGATTAGAATTTTCATTGCGACTGTTGGTGCTGCTGTGAGTCACTTGAAGAGATTCTGGAGGGTTCCCAGTTGGAGGCTCCGGATGTCTTCCTTGGGATGGCGGTCTGGGCTTTAATCCCTGGCCAGTGTTCCCATTAGAGGGCCAGAACAGCTAAGTGACGCTGACCTTGTTAGGTAACAGGTTTACAGGAATCTGGGAGGAAAAACTGGCCAAACAAAAGAAATGAAGCATTCTTAAGAACACAAGAAGCTGACTGACAGCTTGGCAGCAATACTGGTTCCCTCCCCTCCTCCTCCCCCACTCCCTACCCCCCAGGGTGCTATGATTTCTTCCCCAAATCTTTTGCTCTTTGAATTTCCTTATACCTTTTGGTGATGCTTTCTAGCTTATTATCGGGCAGGAAAGCAAGTACTAAGGGTCGGCAGAAGAGAGGATGACATGGTCTGTTTCCCCTCTGTCCTCCGGGCCCCTGGAGCAACAGGAGTGTTGATTGAGAAGTTGCCCCGTCCTCACTGTGTTTACAATTTCCTCCCAATTCTGGGGCCACATAAGTAAAGTGGGAAGCAGAGAGGACTGAAGAGGAGAGACTATTTCTCTCTTGGTCAGAACATTGCCCCTGAAGCAGTGCGTCAAACTGGGCCTCCTTGTTTTTCATCAGGAAGGTGGCTGTGGCTTAGTTGCTCCAGACTAAAGGAGAAAGAACTGGGTTGGTGGAAGACCCCCAGGACTTCAAGTCCAAGAAGTTTTGAGAAACAGGAACCACAGGAGGGAAGGAGCCCTTAAAGGGTGTTTGCCTGCGCTGTTGGGGTTGTTGGCTCCAGACCTTGTTTGGAAATAGCCCAAGGCAAAGGAAGAAGGTAATACTACTTGGAGTAACGATTAAGGGTTACAGAACATCAGTACTTACTAAACTTGACTCATTTCAGAGACTTTGGGAAATATACTCAAAGAAAAAGGAGAGACGGGCTTGAATGCTGACTGATAATTTGCGGGGGCTGAGGGAAAGGTTAACAAGGAAGTCCTCCCTGGCAGCGTCCAGGCAGGAGTGAGAACAGGTGGCGTGATTGTTTGACCTAAGAGGAGGGGAGAGGCAAGGCATGAGTCAAAAAACCCCTTTTGATTTCCGTATGATCATTCTTACCCTCTCAATTTTCAAATTATTGCTGCTTATCGACATGTTGGAGAGTGGATTATAGACTTTGTACTACAAAGTTTATAAAGCACCTTCAAGAGGCAGGCACAACAGGGATTGGCCTCCAGTTGAAGGCTTGGGCTTGGTCCTAGCTTGGTCTGATATAAACCACGGATGTGGTTTCTCTGGAAAATTCTAACAATGGTCTCTGTCCTCAGGAGGCTCAAATCTAACCAGCGAGATGACATATATTCATAAAAACCTAGAGATGGAACTGGAACCAAACTCCAGAAGTGGCAGGAGTTCACTGTGGGCTCAGAGTCACTCAGGGGACCCTGGGTTAGGTGGAGCTTGGATGGGGTCTTGCTGGTAGGGTAGGATTTGTGTTGGTGGAGGGCATAGAGGAGGGGAGTGCAGAAAGGAGCATAGAGCTAATTGGATGGGGATCTTTGAGGGGAGTGGGGGGTGTTATTATTCGTTTTCGTGTTCCTGAACTTATGTAGGGCCTGGCACTTTGGGAGTACTCTATCAATGTTTGTTGAGTTAAGCGATATTCTCGTAACACTTTAACTAGGCCTGGTATGTTAGGAAGCATGTGAAAAGTGGAGTCCATTATCAGAAAGAAACTTTCACTGATGAATGGTCACGTATCATCAAGGGACCTGGTGGGAGTGCTTTCCTTTGCCCACTGAGTTATCTGTCAGTCCGCTCGCAGGCTGTTGTGGTGGTCAGCGAGCCACTTAGCCTTCCTCCTGGTCCCCTCAGTCCTGGCTCCCTGTCAGTTCCCTATGTCTGGTTTTCTCCTCCAAGGACTTGGGGTGGGGGGGTTGCGTCCTGGGTACTGCGGAAGGGGGCTTTGGGTCCTGGGTACTGTGGAAGGGGGCTTTGGGTCCTTCAGGCCCATCGATATAAAACAACCCCAAGATAAACAGACTTTTTTCTTGTTAATATTGACAACCACTTAGAGCCCATCTTGAGAACATTATTTGTTTCAACATAGCCTCTCTGCCTTACTAAGCTCCCCCTTCAGGAAGGTGGTAAGGGAAAAGTGGGGAGAAAATACCATTCTGCTCCTTTTTGGTTTCCTGACTCCACAGTGTACTTAGTAGACATTCAGAAATGTTTGTTGATTGATTCCATGATTCATGCTGCCCTAATAATCATTTAGTCATACATATATTCAGTAGATCATGTGCCTGGTTTGCTAGGTGGTAGCTACCAAGAAGAAGGTGTGAAGCTGTCTCTGAGGGGCTCTCACTAAATATAGAGACCCACTAGGGGCTCACCTAACTGCTCCATTTCACAGAATGGAAATTAAAGCACAGGGAAGTTATATGATTTGGGTAACATTATATAGTTCTGTTAGCCTCAAAGCCACAGGACTAACACTCAAGTTTCCTGATCTGCTAGAATTTCTGTTCGTGTGGCAGCTGTGGTGAGCTTTAACAGGAGAGAGTGGACCTTCAGAATGAGCCCACAAATGCCTTGAATTAACCAGAATGAAATGGCTGGCCCAACTATGACCATCTGGGACATTTGCATTATTACTGTTTTTTTTTTTCCACTTTGAGCTTGAAATGAGCAAAACTGAGCCCAGAAAACAAGAGTGGAAGATTTTCACAGGGGCTTGTTGGGGTGGCCCTCAAAAGTCTGTGTCTACCTCTATCGAGGTGTTTCCCACTGAACTGTGATGGTCTGGCTTTGAATTAGGTTCCGTCCATAGCCCAGAGCTCAGTGAGGGCAGAGCCCGGGTCTGGTTCATCTTTGTGTCTCCAGTGCATAGTACATAGTCTAATAAATATTTCTTAAAAAATAAAACTGAATATGGGGCTCCTGGGTGGCTCAGTCAGTTGAGCGTCCAACTCTTGATTTTGGCTCAGGTCATGATCTCAGGGTCATGAGATCTAGCCCTTAGTTGGGCTCTGTGCTCAGCAGGTATCTTTTTGAGAGTCTCTCCCTCTGCCCCTCTCCCCTCTTTCTCAAAATAAATCTTTTTTTTTTTTTGAAGATTTTATTCATTTGAGAGAGAGAGAGCACAAGCTGGGGGAGCAGCAGAGGGAGAGGGAGAAACAGACTCCCTGCTGAGCTGGGAGCCCAACATGGGGCTCCATCCCAGGACCCTGGGATCATGACCTGAGCGGAAGGCAGACGCTTAGCTATCTGAGCCGCCCAGGCGCTCCTCAAAATAAATCTTCTCAAAAAACTGTAAAGTATACACCAACAGAGGTGTGGGGTGACTGAGCCGCTGCACAAGTAAGAAGAACCAGTGTCGTCACATCAGCTGATGTGGCTTTCTAATACGGGTCTAGCACCCAGAATGGGGAAGCATGTGGTCCTGTGGCTCTGCTGCTCTGGTTAGAACACTCCTAGAATACTGAGTTTCCGCTATGCTGGACACACTTCGCTGGCCCACTGGAAAGGGACAGAAGAGTGTAGGGACTTCAGGATTGTCATTTGGGAGAGGTCTGTTTTGTGAAAAGGTGTTAGGTGTGTTTCAGGGCTGACAGACAGTAGGACTCGGACTGGTGAGTGTGCAGCAGACACATTCAGCTCAGGATGAGAAAGAGCTGTCACAGCAAAGTAAATTTCCTTGGAAAATTACAAGTTTACTGACGGAGTTCAGGCAGAGGCTGGATGTCTGAAAATGTGTCACAGTAATTTTTTGTTGTTTTTGAAGGTTACAAGGGCAGAGCTTGGCTTGGAACCCAGCTTCCCCACTAATACATTTTATTACGTATTATAAAAGCTACCCTTTGAAATGTGACATTACTGTATGGTGCAGGCTGATGTCTGTCTGACAGCTGCTTCCGGTCATTGTGGGTGGTTGTGATTCTCTTAGTTAATCTTTGACTTGGACTTCACCCCCTCTGCCAACCCCCACCCCCTTCACTGGTGAGAACAGTGAGTTTTAGTGCATTTACTGGTAACGGCCACAAGATGGCAGCGCTGCACCACTGGTATTTCCTGAGACCCCCCTACTCAGGCCTGGACAAGTATGTAGGTGTGTGTTGGGGGGGGGGCGGCGGTGTTAGAATGAGGGAAAAATGAATGAAAAAATGAATTAGACACAAATGAAGTGAATAGGTAATTTTTTTCCCCTGTCAAGTGACAGAGTTGAGGTGAGTCTAAAACCACTGCATTTTTAGAACTGGAACGCAGTTTTTTTTTTTTTTTTTTCAAATAAAGATTTTATTTATTTGAGAGTGAGCATCTGCGCACATGAGTGGGGGGAGGGGCAAAAGGAGAGGTAGGAGCAGACTCCCTGCTGAGCGTGCGTCTCCAGACGGGGCTGGATCCCCGGACCCTGAGATCATGACCTGAGCCGAAGTGAGATGCTTAACCCACTGAGCCCCCCAGGAGCCCCTGGAACATACTTTAGAGAAGGGTCTCAAGCCTTAATGTGTTTACAGACCCCCTTGTTTAAATACAGGAATGATTCCTCTGGTGGGGCCTGAGATGCTGCATTTCTTTCTTTTTATTTATTTATTTATTTATTTATTTATTTATTTATTTATTTATTTATTAGACAGAGATAGAGACAGCCAGCGAGAGAGGAAACACAAGCAGGGGGAGTGGGAGAGGAAGAAGCAGGCTCATAGCGGAGGAGCCTGACGGGGCTCGATCCCACAACGCCGGGATCACGCCCTGAGCGAAGGCAGACGCTTAACCGCTGTGCCACCCAGGCGCCCCGAGATGCTGCATTTCTAATAAGCTTCTGGACGATGCCGGTTGCTGCTGGTTGGTGGGCCACACTTTGTGTAGCAAAGCTTTTAAAGGTCATTTAGGGATGAGGTCTCACTTCTCCTGATTTATGGGTGAAGAGAAACTGAAGTCCAGAGAGAGTATGTAACTAGCCTAACAAAGTCATGACTTTAGCGTGTAACTTTTTGCATTTAAACCCAAGCTTCTGACTCTTAGTCCATTTCTCACTCCACTCTATTGTGTGGCCCCCTTTACTGTTGTTAGTGGCATCTTTTTGGTATAGGAACCCAGAACCCTGATTTTCGCCACTGTCCCCTTTGGTCTTTGCTCAAGGCATTGCTTTGGTTACTCTCTTACTCAAAATCTTGGGTGGCTCTTGTGTAACTACAAGATCAAGTTCAAATGTCTCTGTCTAGTTTTCATGCTGTACCACATGTGAATAGCATATGTATGGCACTTTGGCAAGCTTACCTAGGTTCCCTGTTTCTTTATCTTATTTTCCCACCATACTTCTCCCTGCTCCTTCCTGTTCCCTAAACATACCAGGTTCAGTCTTCTCTCAGTGGCAGTGCTATTTGCATGGGCTTTGGAGTTAGACACACCTGCTTGTTAATCCCAGATCCATACTGACCTTGGCAAGTTATTTAATCTTTCTGAGGATTGGCATCCTGTGAAATAACCCCAAGCGATGGTTGGGAGGATTAAATAAAACAACGCGCAAACCCCCCTCATTCCTGAAATCCCCCTCCAAATTAGCATCTCCAGTGGTGCCTGACACCTGGTTCCCTGTGCTTATGTTTCTCATTGTTTCTGTTTCTCTAAGACTTAACCTTTCCCAGGCATTCCTGACCTAGTTGACCCCACCCTTCTATAAATTATTTCACCTAAGTATTAGCATCGAATTATGTGCCATCCTCTCAGTGAGACCCGATAGAGAGGCTTGAGGGATGCTTGGATTTGTAATAGTTGAGGGACAATTGAGTTACATCTTTTCGTAGTGCTCCCTGAGTGTCACAACTACCTTCTGTCACTTACTGCCTTGCAGCAGCTCCTCTGCACAAGCGGCACCAGATCCTGGTAGGTTGTGAATACTTCAGGGATAGTTCTCATCAGGGTCCTTTCTGCCTCTGGATTTGGGTTAAACTGGTGTTCCTCTGTGCATGTTATCGATGGCCCCTCCAAGGGAGGGGAATGAAATCTCTTTATGGAAACCTCAAGATAATAGCAGTAAGGAAGTTGAGCACAGTATAATTGCTTCAACAACCTGGTGACAGGAGATTGTGTACACTTTCCTATTTCATGAAATTTACAACAGCGTCCTTACTCACTTACTTCAGAAGAGATTAAGGACAAAGACCAAGTGGGGAGGGCAAGGTTGTTTAAGGGAGTTTGTGTAGCTCCGACTTAGATTCTGTGAATGGTCCATTCAACTGTACCTGGTAGTGCTCGTCTTTGTGTGTGTTCATGTATTTATATCACATGATTTATAACTTCTTCCCTCAGTGGCGATTAGGAGCTCACATCAGGCTCATGACAGTAAAATTATACGATGTGTGCCTTCTCTGCAGCAAAGGCTTCCTGAAGTCTGGAGAGAAACTAGACCAGCAGAGCTGGACACTTTACTTAGCATCCTGCCTTCTTTTTTTATTGGACAGCAATCTGCTCACCCATCACTTTCTCAATCAGGGGATTTTTGGTCTTTCCTTTCCCCTACCATGGGTCCATGCCAAAGTCCAAACATATTTATCTCATGCCTGGAACTGAGTGTTATTTTAAAAAGAGAGGCCTGAGGAATGGCTTCCTTAGTGATTTCCAGGATTCTAATCTTCATTGTCTAAGCTGGTGGTTTCCAGCCCTGGATGCTGGTTAGAATCACCTGCAGGGCATTTAAAACCTACCAATGCCTGTGCCTTATCCCCAGAGAGTCTGACTTGATTGGTCTTTGGTGTGGCCTTGGTATTGTAGTTTTTATTTTTATTTTTTAAAGATTTTATTTATTTATTTGAGAGAGAAAAAGAGAGAGACAGAGAGAGCACAAGCAGAGGGAGTGGCAGGCAGAGGGAGAGCGAGAAGCAGGCTGTCCACTGAGCAGGGAGCCCAACGTGGGGCTTGATCCCAGGACCCTGAGATCATCATCTGAGCCAAAGGCAGATGCGTGACCAACTGAGCCACCCATGTTCCCCAAGCATTGTAGTTTTTAAAAACTTCCAAATAACATAGTCGTTTTACAGAGAAACCTTAAGGAAGTGCTTGAAGTTAACATCACCAGTAATGGGAGCTATCAGTATCACGGGCCTGGTATGATGGACTTAGAAGGCACAGCGTCATGTCTGTGGTATTCTTGCCAAAAGTTTAATCATGAGGATATATTAGATAAGCCCAAACTGAGGGTCACTTCACAGAGTAATTGGCCAATACTCTTAAAAATGTTAAGTTAATGAAGGTAAAAGAAATTCTTAGAAACTGGTCCAGATTAGAGGAGACTAAGGAGATAAAACCGCCAAATACAATGTTTGATCCTAGATTGGTTCCTAGTCCAAAAAAAGGACCTTAGACGAAAGGTTGATGGAATTTGAACAAGATCTATAGATTAGTTCATTGTATTATCAATGATAATTTATTGATTTTGATCGTTGCACTGTGCTTATCTACAACATTAATATTTGGGGAAGTTGCGTGAAGGGTATATGGGAACTTGGACTATTTTTAGAACATTTTTGAAGGCCTGAAAGTAGGTCAAAATGAAAAGTTAAAAAAACAAAGAAAAAAACCTTCCAGGAATTAATGAATTGCCAGAGTTGAGAACCACTTCGCTAGGTCATCTTGCTTAATACCGTCAGAGTTATCTTCCTGACAATTCTATTTTGTCACGTTTCTGACTTTCTTTAAGTTTGCCAGTTACTCCTATCATCTGGAGGGTAAGTTTGGATTCCTTAGGCTGCCATTCAGAGCCCCCATAGCATGTCCCGCTCTGCTGCCTTGCTCAGCCTCCAGTTTACTTTCTTTCTTTTCTTTTTCTTTTTAAGATTTATTTATCCATTTGAGAGAGAGAGAGAGAGAGAGAGAGGGAGGGAGGGAGAGAGAGAGGGAGAGCATGCCCGTCAGGGAGTGGCAGAGGGAGAGAGAAACCCAAACTGACACCACACTGAGCTCGGAGCCCCGAAACGGGGCTTGATCTCATGATCCTCGAAACGGGGCTTGATCTCATGATCCTGAGATCATGACCTGAGCTGAAACCAAGAGTCGGACACTTAACTGACTGTGCCTCCAGGTGCCCAACAGTTTACTTTCTTGTGTCCGAATTTATTCTAATTCTTTCCCTTATTCCTATAATGCGCTTGCCTTCCTGCTCAGCCCCTGAATTATTGTTCACCCCCAAAGCCCATCTCAGACCCTGTCTCTTCACTGAAGCCCTTTGTTGGAAACAGTCATTTTTCCTTTCTTTGAATTCTAGTAGGTAGGATGGTGTGGAGTGAAAACATGAGCTTTAGATTAAGAAATATGTGAGTCTGAGTCCTGGTTCCATTTTTAACCAGTTCTTGTAGAGGAGACAAGTGACTTGAAGTTTCGGTTTCTCATTTGCAAAATAGGGATAATAGCATTTACTTCAAAGGGCAATTCTGAGCATTAGATGAAGTCTAAACATAAAGGTCCCCAGCACCTAGGAGGTTGCTTCCTCCCTTGGTTTGTAGCTCAGCCGTCTTCAAAGGGATTGTGGGTGCAAAGGCTCTGCCGGTCTTTAAAAACATATTCGCCTCTGCTCAACACTGAGATGATAGACACTCCTGAGCTGAACCGAGTGCTTGGGGCTTTAAGAAATTCAACTGAGATGATTTTTTCCTGGAACCCAACTCAGTGAATAAGTGACCTATGGATAGAGGAATGTAACCCAACAGAGGGAGAAGGGAGGGACAATGGGTTTCTAAATGGGAGAGCACAGTGATGCCTCCCACACCCTCCTCTTTGCTCTCAGTCAGACAGCATTGAGGAAGTACAACTCCTTACTAAACTTCTTAAGGCATGAGTCCTGCCAAGCAGCCGTTACTAATCCATTCCGTGCCCAAGTGCTATGTATGGTCAGGTCCCCTGTGCAGTGAACGCTTTCCTCCCTTTTCTGCCCTCTCCACCCGCACAGCTCAGTGCTGGGTGCTCTGGTTTGGCTGCAGGCCCAGATCTCTAGTATTGCTCTGAGAAGACAAGCCTAGGAGGGGCAGACTGAGAAGGAAGTCAGATGCCAACAGGCATGGAAAGAGACAGGTGGGGCTGCCATTGTACAAAGGCCACAAGCTCTGGGTGTGTTTTATGACTGTTTCTGCATTTGGAATCTCCTCCCCTTTATGACCATTCCAAGAACTCTGCCAACCTCCTGCTAGCTCATTACATCTTCTCTCCCTAGTGCACCTCTTTTGTGGCCAGAGAATGGCTGTGCAAATAGTTGACAATTCAGTAAGAATGACTTTTCATGGGGACCAGGAACCTCACCCCATTTCTTCCCAAAAGAGACTGAGGTTCATAAAAGCAAACTTTTATGAGGGATGTGCAATTGTGAGTGTGGTGTGAGGGAACAGGTGCATCAGGGAAAGGCAAGACAGGAAACAGAATGCTGACCATCAAATCCTGCAAATCGGGTCAGGGAGCAAAAATCATTATGAAAGGTAGATTTCATTCAGGAGACCTCCGAAATCTTAAGATAGTCACCTCCCAGATTTAATTATTAATATTTATTCGGGTAAATTACTTAACTTCTCTGTCTCAGTTTTTTTAATCTGTTAAAACAGGAATGATAACATTCGTGGGATTTTTTGGTGAAGACCGTAGCTACATAACAGTCCATAAGTTGGTGCCGGACCCATAGTGAGTGCTGGGTGGGTGTGAGCTCTTAAAATTATGGCAAGAGCCAGAGATGCCGCCCTGGTCACCTGGGTGGGGATGCACTTTTTAGCCAGGGTTCTGGCAGGCCAGCTGGAGATGAAAATGATAGGGGAGGTTAATTTCCAGGAGTAGAAGGATTGGGTCACAGTAACTCATGACCAACATTTTGGAAAGTGTCATAATCCAATGGCGGGATCCCCAGAGGGTGTGTGGCTTCTGTCACAATTATTTTCCCTGGGGGCCCATAATGTGTCCTAGAGCTCAGTGGTGTTGCTGGAAGCTGAGCCCAGAAGTGGGCTTTAGGGGACGTCTTTGCAAACAACATTCATCCTGCTGAGAGAATTCTCTGCTATGGCTGGGTACCGCTCCTGTCTCTGCACTATTGTTATTTAGGAGTAAAGAGAAGGACTGCAGAAGGATGAAATAAAGAAATGAATGTATAGATTCACAGGGCAGAATTGGAACTGGCACGTGTAAGTTACGTGGAATTCTATGGAAGTTTTATGTGAACATAAAAGGACTTCAAAAAACCTAGACTTTCCATATAAATACAGTGGCTGCCTTGAGTAGCTATCAAGATACCTAAAAGCACTGGCTCAGAGTCACAAGCGGTGTGGGTAGTGTGGCCTTCTTTGCTAAATAATGAGAAAGACAAAGGAGGAAACGGTAACAGGGGAGAGAAAGGAGAGAAAAGGGGGCGGCAAAGAAAAGGGCGGAAGGGATGGTTAGTGAGGGCTGTTTGCACTCCAGGCACCAGTTTACCTTACTCTGTCCCTGTCTTTTCCTAATGCAGTGAGCGCCATCCTTGTGCTACAGATGAGAGTAAAAGAGGCACAGGGAGGTGAAGTGACTGGTCCAGTGTCATCCAGCCAGTTAGTGACAGAGCTACTGTGTTTCACCTCAAAGCTTGTGCTCTTGCCTGTGTGTCAGAAGAAAAGTGAAAGAGAAGGAAGGCAAAGCAAATTTCTGTTGTAGAGTTTAGAAAAGGTGCCTGTGGTACACAGAGGGATGCCCTCCCCCAAAGGTCCAATCCTAACCCCTGGAACCTGTAACTGTTACTGAATTCGGCAGAAGGGACTTTGCAGATGTGCTGAAGTTGAGGATCTTGAGAGGGTAAGAGTATACTGGATTATCCAGGTGGGTCCACTGCATCGCAGCGTCCTTGTACGAGAGAGAGGGAAGCAGGAGAGCCAGGATTGGAGCACCGCAGCGATGATGAGCAAGAGCCCACCAGCCATCGCTGGCTTTGAAGGCAGAGGGCCTGGGAGCCCCCAGCAGTGGGGTCAGTTGGAGAAGCAGATCTGCCTCCTGAACCTCCAGAAGGAATACCAGCCTGCCAACACCTGGATTTTATCCCACTGAAACCCATTTTGGACTTCTGACCCCCAGAAGTGTAAGAACTGGAAAAAGAAAGTATTTGGTCTTTGCATTCTGGAAGGTTACAGCCTGCCACCTGGAAAAAGACTGGAAGAAATATGTCTGAATGTTAAACAATGATTAAGTTTAGATTAGGCGGAAAATGAGTATGGGTGATAGTTATTTTCTTTTTTATACTTTACCTTAATTTTCAAAAGTAAAAACATTAACTATCATTACTCCAGGATGTTATAAATAGCCCCTCCTGGGCTTGGGGCCACACCAGAGCACCCAGCACTGAGCTGTGTGGGTGGAGAGGGCGAAAAGGGAGGAAAGCGTTCACTGCACAGGGAACCGACTCACCTCTGTACATAGCACGTGGGCACGGAATGGATTAGTGAGGGCTGCTTGGTTTGTAGGGTGTATTCTGATTGCCGGCTCTTCTCTGTTAACTTTCTCCAAAGCCCGTGCTTGCCTTCCTTCCTTCCCACCTCTACCCTCATCAGTCCATAGCCTCCATTTTCCAGAAGACTTATAGGCAGGTAATATGTGACCCCCAGACAAAGAATATCCATCTGGCCGAAACCCTAAAAAATCAATGTGCTGTGGGAGCACAGAGAGGGAAGCGTTCATCTGCCTGTGGGAGCCCCTTCAAGGTGTCTGAGAGAGCATGTCATTTGAGTTTGCTGAGGTAAGGGCAGGAGAAGGAAGGGTGTGAGAGGCGGAGGAACAGCTGGTGCAAGGGCAGGAAGGGAGAATAGTAGATCGCTCCCTCCCCCGCCCCCAAGCCTAGAAGCAGTAGACTCTGTCCTGAGGGTAAGCATGAGACTTTGTCCTTCAGTCTAAATGGCCCATCACCTCAGTGGATCAAACCCAAAGGAACAAATCTCTAGGCATCAAGGAGTAAGGTCAGAGACCTGTTACGGGCGAACCAAGACACTTGGGCAACTCAGAATAGTATCAAGTAGCTTTGGACGTGGTATCTGGGGAGAATGTGCTCATGAAACATTTATTCTTTAGGGGCATCTGGGTGGTTCAGTTGGTTGAGCAACTGACACCTGATTTCAACTCAAGTAGTGATCTCAGGGTCGTGGGATCAAGCCCCAAGTCAGGCTCAGCACTCAGCTTGGAGTCTGGTTATCCCTCTCCCTCTGCTCCTCCCCCAGCTCATTTTCTCTCAAATACATACATACATACATACATACATAGAAATATTTGTTGTTTAAGGCTCAGGTTTTTCTGCTCTTTCCCTCCTGTTTCTTGCAGTACTGGGGTGGGCAGGGTCCCCCTGTCCTGTATACATGCCTAGTATTTTGCAGGAAGGGCATGTGTTTTCCTTTGTTGATGTGTAGCTAGCTCTGAGTTTTTTTGTTTTGTTTTTTGTGTTTTTTTTTTCTTTCACCAGCAATTAAGGAAATGATAGAGTGGCTCCTTTTTCCACTAACAGTCTCATAATGGAGTCATCGAAATCTCATCTTGATTCCTCCACACTCCAGGGAGCCACGCCTCTTCCTGGTCCTCCTAGACCCTGGGGGACTAAGAGGCCCTGCAGAGCTCTATATGAGGGAAAACAAACACACAACAGAAAACAAAACCCAGGAGTGAGTAAGAACTGTTGCAGTTGCCTCTGTTTTCTTTTAAGGTATGTGTTCCTTTCTTCCTTCCCCCCTCCACTCTGATATTTGAGGGCCAAGTCCCCATCTCCGGGCACGAAACTGGTTTTCTTGCTGCTGTTATGGTTTGGTTCCACCCACCCAGACAATGGGCCTTTTTTTCCCCCTAGAGTCAAAGGCTCTAGTGTTTGGCCCTTGGAGTTCCAGTCTGAACTGGTGCCAAAGCTCCAGCCTTCCTGTTCTGTTCCTCCCAGGTCATCTGGGAATCTGCAGGCTTGTGGGGTACAGTAGGGAGTCCTGAGTTATGTCCAGAAAAAAGGGAAGATTATGGGAATCCCACACGGTTGTGCTTGGGAGAGTCTTCTAGGCCTCTTAGCTGAAGAAGCAGAATTGTGGGACTGGGGACCTGGGCCCTGGTGCTAGTGATTAAAGGTCTACGAGGAGCTTTGGCTATTAGAGCACAGGCCCCGCGGCTTGAACACCCTGGCCATGCCTTCCTTCTCTCTTCCTCCTTAAAGTCCATATCATCCCTTCAGGGCCCAAGGATCCACCATCAGATAAAATAAATTTGGCTGATGTCTGGGTGACAGGCGACATGTTCCCTGGGTGGCTGGCCTCTTCGGTTAGAGTGGAGTGGTGGATATTTTTGGCCTGGTCTTATTTTGGGTCTCTCTTTTGCAGTAGGAGGGGAAGGGCCCTCCCAAATTGTGCAAGTCTTGACAACCAGCCTAAGAAGTTTGGAGTCCTGTGAGTGGGGAACTACCAGAGGCTTTCAGTGGGAAGTGACCTGGTCAGATTGTATTTCGGGACACGTGCTCTGGCAGCTGGTTTGTTGCAGCTGCGGGGAGTCTGCCTGGGAGTCTGAGATCTGAGCTGGGAGTGCAGGGGCAGGAGATCCATTTGATGAACTGGCAGGCCCTGGTGAGTGACCAGAGCGGGTGATGGCAGGTGGGGAAAGCTGAAGATGACTCAGAGCGGAGTCTAGTTTGGGCTCTTGCGTGGGTCGGGTGCCATTAGCCCTGAGATAAGGATGAGGGATAGGCTGGCTTGGGACTGAGACGCTAACCACAGTTTTGGGTATGTTTGGATGAGATGCTTGTGGACTGTCCAGGTGGAAATATTATGGGCAGAGGGGAGAAGCTCTAGGAGGAGGCCAGGCGGGGGCCAGGAAGGGTGGAGGCAGCGACCGAGAAGAAGCTTGCCCAGAGCTTGTCCCTCAGCTCTGCGTGGTCCCCTCAGCACAAGGCCATAGGTACGAAGGCCTGAGCACTATTCTCCATCAACCTTGTCTGTTGATCAGAGGGATTTTTCAGGGTTTCGGCCAGATAGATATTCTCCATCTGGGGGTCACATATTAACTGCCTTTAAGCCTTTGGGAAAATGGGGGGTGTGGGTCGATGAGGGGAGAGGTAGAAAGGAGGGAAGGCAAGGAAGGGCTTTGGAGAAAGTTAATAGAGAAGAGTAGGCAATCAGAACACACCCTACAAAACACTTGACATTCTTCATAAAACATAAACGCACAATGTAAATTTAAACTTTCGTTGAGAGCCCAGCGTCCAGCGTCCTGGGGCAGAAGAGAGTGGTGAGATTAGCAGGGCACAGGGAAGAGGTAATTTAGGATTAAGCTAATAGTGAAGTGGCTAGCTCTAGAAACCCTATAGCTTAAAAGTTACTCGACCTGTCAACTTCTTGGGAGTAATTAGTTTTATATGTACGTATTGCAATATAAAATAGTACTAGCCAACAAATGTGGTATGCTTACTAATTATAGTACAACTGACAACTAGTAGAACAGCTAGTACCCAGCAAGTACCGTGTGCTTACTACCTGCCTGGCAGAGTGTGAAACACAGTAAATAACTAGATCACCTCATGTGCTCCCCATAATAACACATGTGGTGGGTACTTTTATGAGCCCTATTTTACAGATGCAGGGGCTCAAGTGCAGTCATCTGCCCAGCGCCCTGCAGCTCGTGTGCGAGAGCCAGAGTGAGGCCAGGTCTGGGGACTTCACCACCTGTGCTCTTAGCCACTTGGTGCCAGGCGGGGCAGTGAGAAAGTAGGACTTCTTTGAGATTCTGAGATGGTCCTCGAGCATCTGTATCAGAATTATCAGGGATGTTTGTTAAAAATTGAGATCGACGGGTCTCACCCTGCACCAACGGAGAGCAGAATTTCTCAAACACTGATAGTTGAGACTACTGAGTGGGGGCTGGAGGTCTGGGTTCTGGAAGGCAGTGGAATCTTGGCTTCTTTAGTCACCCGCTGTTTGGGTCTCGTCCCTCTGTGAATCGACAATGCGGTCTATGCTTGCTTTCTTCCTCTGGGCTGTTGGAGGGGCACATTCCATCTCGAGAATGGATGAAATCACGCTGACATTTATGATAGGGAGGCATTTGGAGGCAGCGTCCTTTATTCACATTTTCCTTTCACCCTTCATTTGCTTCTCCCCCTCATGGTGGGTTTCACTTCTCTGCCTGTCCCCCGGGGTGACTTGCCACCTGGGTGGAACAGAGGCTCGGGGAGGGCAGGGGAACAAGGGAGGGGCTCGGGGCTCTGTGGGGGCTGTGGCACTGCACGTAGAGCTCTCCATGCAGCTTAGCTGCTCCACCCTGTGACAGTGGGGACAGTGGGGACAGTGGAGCCACAGCCCGGGATGCCAGGCAGAGGCCCTGTCACCCATGAGAGTGGGCTGTTCTGAAATGGGGGGTTAATCTCCCTAAGGCTCCAAGTCAGGCAATGCAGATAAGCAGGAGAAAATGCCAATCCTCTTCTCATCCCCTAGTGAGTTTGGAGGGCTGATCCAATTATACCCCTACCTTGAGTGAGGACAAGGGAGTTTTATAGAGTTCACTTTGGGGGATATTCCCACACCAGCCTCCTCCAGGAGATCCAGAAGGAGTGGGAGAGCCCTGGGCTGGAAGTGAGGTGAGCTGGTGCTTAGTAGTGTGTGAGCTAAGTGTTGAGAAAATCACTCATCTACGCTAGACTTGGTTTTCTTATCTGAAGTTGAATTTGGTTGGGATAATCTTTTATGTTCCTTCTTGCCCTCAAGTTCTGATTTTGTGATTAATAGCAGGAAGGCAGGGGCAGCTGTGGCAGAGCCCTGAATGCTGCTTCTGTCTCACATGCCTGCCTTTCCCCAAAAGAGCAGGTTGGAAATTCTGTTTGTGTCTCTTCTTGCACAGCGCCGTGTTTATTTCAGTGGCCTGAAGATGTCCACGGTGGGTGTGGTGAGGAAAGTCTTTGGAGCCAGGAGCTCCCCTTGGCCCTGGGGAAGGAGGGCCTAGTTGGGGGTTCCCTGCCATTGCACAGAATTCTCATGGTTTGGTTTGATTTGACTTTCCTTCCTGTTCTTCCATCTCCTCCATAACCTTCCCCGGACATCACATTCAGTTTCAGAGTGGGCTATGATTATTTGGATAACTTTCCTGGCTCTTTCCTGCCTGTGGTTCCCTGAAGCAAATAGCAGGAAATTCTTTTCATAGCCGTCAGTGTCTCCACTCCATGTTGTCCTCTTTCCCCACAGAACCGGACAGAACACACAGGCCACGGGGATGCATGTGCATGCTCTAGTTCCCAGCATTCATCTGTGCTGGAGTGTGATGGGCTTATATTCCTAACGTTGTCTGGGGGCTCACGGTACACTTATATGAGTCATGTGGTGTCCTGATGGCTTGTGTGTGGCTACCATTTAGTTTAGAGTGAGTGCTGGGAATGTGCATGCCTGTGTTACAAGGGCCTGGGTGTGTGCCTGTGGATCAGACTGTGGGGTCAAGGTGGTTGATGCTCAGAGGAAGTGATTCAGGAACTGGTTTGCTCTTTCTGTTTCTGTTTTTTTTGCAACATACTGGTAACGTGTTGTCAGAGGGCTGATTAAAAAAATGTTAGAAATTTCCTTAATCTGGTCTGAATTTTATTCTTGTTTTATTCTTGGGTGTGTAATCTGTGAGGTTGTGGAGAGGTGGAGAATGAAACACCGGCCCTTCCTGAGCAATTGAGGTTGGTTCTCAGAAATGAGATGTTGATTATTTAGCTATTGCCACCCTTGGATTTGTGAGTAGGATCCAGAGGATTGGAGAGCTTTGGTGACAGAGGTATTATGTTGTTCTGGGACGATTGGAGACAAGTTGACAAGCAGGAAACAGATCAAGTTTATGGCTTGTTTCTAACCAATCTTTAGGCATTCCAACCTTTAAGAATAATTTAATTTCACTGATACTGTCACCTACTACCAACTGTCAGGAGCTAAATTTTCAAGGATAAATGAAATTCACTCCCTGTCCTGAGTTGTTAATAATTGGTCTTTTCTTGGACAAGGCTTTCTGGGCCCAATTCCCTCAGTTCCCAACTGTCTCACCAGGAAGTCTTTGAGAGCTCTCAGAACTGGACAGGAGTGGTCGATGCTGGAACGGCAGATGCAGGAGAGAGGGGCAGGAGTCCAGCTCCCTGTACTGTCTTGACTCTCCTTCTCAGGAGCACAGTGACCACGGAAGATAGGAAACTGGGCTCCTTCGGAAATGTTATGGTAGATAACATGGTGGGGATGGCACCTCCGATTGTCCCTTACCTTGTCTCTCAGCTCCTCACGACTTAAGAGCATGCCCTCAAGCTTTCCCAGAGATGAACAATGAGTGTCTGTTCCATGGGGCCCTGGAAGCAAGATTGGTTAGCTACTCAGCAATGAGGGACACCTAGGTGGCCCAGTTGGTTAAGCTTCCCACTCTTGGTTTCGGCTCAGGTCATGATCTCAGGGTCATGAGATTGAACCCCATTTTGGGCTCCACGTTCAGCCCGGAGACTGCTTGAGACTTTCTCTCTCCCTCTCCCTCTGCCCCACCCAGCCTTTCTCTCTTTCTCTCTCTCAAATAAATAAATCAATAAATAAAATCTTAAAAAAAAAAAGAGGAAGAAGAAGAACATCAGGAGTGAGAAGGGAGGGCAGTGTGAGGCCCTGCAGAATTATCTTTAAGGAACTACAATTACTTCACTCCATTCAGACCAGGAGGTTGGCGGTAGCTCAGGGTGGGGTAGAGAGAATGATGCACAAAAATGCTCAGACTGCCTGGTGCCAAAACTTCTTCTGAGGCTCTCACACTAAGCTCATATCCCTTCTACCCTTGGGAGGCACCAAGTGAACTCGGGTAGTACTTCCCCTCTCTATGGAAAAACCATTTTGCTAAGGCTTCATGATGTCCTTTTGTGACTTCTTTTCCTCTTCAATACTGCCTTTGGTCACTTGCATAAAATTACTGGAGGTTGGGTGAGTGAAATTTTTCCAGACCCTACATTCTTGGGGTCGGTTCTGGGCCCTGCACATTTCTGTTTCTCCAGGTTGACCCTGGGAGCTTAGCACCAGCCCAGGTCCTTTCGTAGCTCTTTCACTAGCCTGGTTGCTCCCTATGAGAGCGGCGTCAAGTGCTGGGATTTCTGAGATGTCTGTGTGCCTTTGGAGTCAGGGAGACCAGACCTGGATTTAAGTTCACACGTTGTTCTTCATTAACTGCGTGACCTTGGCAAGTGACTTAAGCTCTCTTAATACCCAGTTGCTACACTCCTGTCAAATGGAGGTGATGCCTACACAGTAGTTATTATAGTAGTAAAATGCATTGAACACCTTACACTAATTCAGTTAATCCTCATACGTCTCTAGGAATTCAGTGCCAGTGAAGTTGCCATTTTTCAGATGAAGAAATCGAGGCACAGAGAAGTAAATAGCAGGATCAAGTTCATGCAATGTGTAAGTGATGGAGCTGCAATTCTGAACTTGGGCAGTTTGACCCTGGAGCCTGTGTCCTTAACCAGTGTACTAGACTTGTATTCACAGCATGTTAACAAGAAGTCATTGAGATGAACACTTAAAGCACTGGGTATAGTGCTTGGCCCATAGTAGGCACTCAGTAAATGGTACCTGTTACCACCAGAGTGGAGAAGCCTGCTGCCGTGTGGGCAGGTGGCAGATGTGGCCCTGGGTCCGGGTGAGGCAGGAGGGACAGGAGTCCTCCTGCTAACCTGGGGCGTATAGGGTGTCAGGGCTTCTACCGATCTGTCTCTTTCAGACAGGGCTTGTTGGCAAAAGTCTTGTCCCTTTAATCCCAAAGTTGCCTGACAGGCCCCGAAAGGAAAACACAAGAGCTGAAACTGGGTGGCCATAGGGAGGGGCTCCCTCCCAGCCAGCCAGGCCTCAAGAACCACTTCTCTGACTCTGGTTCCGAGGAGCTTGACTTCTTGCTTCCTGACGTCTTATGCGTTTAATCAAGGCTTCCAATAAGCCACCTCTGGAACAGAGTGGGGCTACTGTCTAAGTTGGCACAGGGTGAAGGGTTAGTGCCAGGAAGCCAGGGAGACCCAGATGTGGGCTTCAGAGAAGGGGGGTATCACGGTGGCTTTGCTGCCTGGTGCTGTGTACCTTGGCTCTCTGCCTGGCCCCGGGAACGGTTTGGTCAGCAGTGAGTGGTTCCGGCACGCCTGCCCCACTCGAGGTGCCAGCTGGGCTTAGAAGCCACAAGGCTTTGGATTCCCTTCATGGGTGTGCCACTTTTTAGTTGGGTGGCCTTGGCCTTTTATTCATGTTCTCTGACCCTCAGTTTTCTCATTTATGAGAAAATTGTGAGGATCAAGTGAAAAGCATATATAAAGCACCAGAACAGCAACTCACATACTGTAGGTGCTCAGTAACTGTCCTCAGTCATGGTGCAGTTGGCGGATGGGGGGAATATAAAATGCAATTCTTTGCCTTTTTTTTTTTTAAAGATTTTATTTATTTATTTGTCAGAGAGAGAGACAGCACAGACAGGGGGAGCAGCAGACAGAGGGAGAAGCAGGCTTCCCACTGAGCAGGGAGCCCGATGCAGGACTCGATCCCAGGACCCCAGGATCATGACCTGAGCTGGAGGCAGACGCTTAACCAACTGAGCCACCCAGGCATCCCCAATTCTTTGCCTTTAAAGAGGTTATAGTCTGGGTGGGGTCAGAGGTAATGAGACAGGTAAACATATAAGTCACAACCTCATAGGGACAGCATATAATGTAACAGGGCCTCAGGTGTAACAGACATGAAGCTTTTGGAGTTCAGAGGTAGGAGAGCTGCCCTGTAGACTAGGCTGCTCAGAGAACGCTTCCTGAACAAGTGAACTGTACAAATGTGCACAGGGGTTAGGAGGAAGGCAGAGGGGCATTCCAGGAAAATATCCGAGAGGAGACCAAGCAGCATAAGTTCAGGGGAAGGAGAGGAAACAAATTGAATACCCCTAAAGGATAGAATCATCCTTGACAAAGGTCAGGAGAAGGCAGATAAATATTCCAAACAGGATTATTTCTTAAAAGATTTATTTATTTATTTTAGAGAGAGAGAGAGAGAGAGGGAACTCAAATGGGGAGGGCAGAGGTAGAGAAGCAGGCTCCGTGCTGAGCGCAGAGCACAATGTAGGCTGAGATGGTGACCTGAGCTGAGACCAAGAGTCAGACAATCAACTGAGCCATCCAGGTGCCCCCCCCAAGAAAAGTTTTTTAAAAAAGAGAAAGGTGAGTTTCAGGCAGAATTTCAGGAGAAATTTCAGGGTCTCAAAATTAGAGGTAGAGCAAGGGAGGCGGCTGCCAGTGAGCTCATGCCAGGCTAAAGTTCGGGAGAGGAGCCTAGAGGGCAGAAAGAGAACGAAGCCTCCCCCCCCCTCCACCACCATCTGGACCTGCCGGTTTACACACAGCGCAAGCCAAGTTTTCCTGAAAGGGAGTGAAAACTAAGGCCAAATCTTTGGCGAGCCAGTTAGGGGCCTGAGGAAGTAGATCTGTTGTCCAAGGAAGTTCAGACCTCGGTGTGTGGTGTCCAGTAAGAATTCCCTGGTTAGGCTCTGGCTGTCCTTGGCTGAAAATGTCTGTCTTTGAAAAAAAAATTCTTTTGTATTTTTTCTTTTCTTGTTTCTGTTGTTAGTTCCTGCTGAAAAATTAGTCAGTCTTGGCTGAACTAAGTAGATAATGTTTGTTCTTACCTAGCCAGTGTAACTAGGGTGGTTATAAGAATAGCTCTGTTAAACAATGTGGTGGTGGCTATGGCCTTCCCGTTGCCCTTTTGGTAACTTTAATAGCATGATTGCATTGTCATTATACCCTATTCTTTATCTGACTGAGTATACATTTAACTTCTCTCACTCCTCTGAAAGCAACTTAAAGCTGTATCTATCTATGTTTGACTTTTTAAGTACCTGCCCAAAACTACTGACAGGGGGCCCTGGGTGGCTCAGTTGGTTAAGCGTCTGCCCTAGGCTCAGGTCATGATCCCAGGGTCCTGGGATTGAACCCCACGTGGAGCCCCACGCTGGGCTCCCTGCTCAGGAGAGAGTCTGCTTCTCCCTTTCTCTCTCCCTCTGCCTCTCCCCCTGCTCGTGATTGCTTGCACACACTCTCTCTCTCAAGTAAATAAATATAATCTTTTTTTTAAAAGAAAAAATCACCAACATTATATTCATTAAATTGAAGGTTCTTCCATGTGCCTCACACACAGATTCCAGTAAATGCTTGATATTTTTATCCACCCATTCATTCAATCTCTTAATAAGTATTTAGTCTCCTGAATGCCTCCTAGATACTAAGCATTATATTAGGCATATAATGGGAATGAAAACGAAAGGTTTTAGTGATCCTTAAGGAGCTCATGGTCTCGTAAGAGAGTCAGATAAACAGGCAGTTACAGAGCAGAATGACAAGTGTTGTGACCGAGGGACAGATGGGGTATTACAGGAGCACAGAGGAGGGTCTCATAATTCATCTGAGATTAGGTGGAGTTGTTGAGACCAGTCAGACAAGGCTTTTTTTCCTTTTTCTTTTTTCAAGAGCAAAATTCTAAAGGAGGAATAAAAATTGAGGAAGGAGCCTTCAAGGCAGAGGGAATAGCATGAGCAAAGTCAGTGGTGTGAGGGGTCCTATATTCAGGGAACTGCAAGTGATTGAGTATGTTGTAACAGAGAGTACAGAGGGACGGTGGTTAGAAATAAGCAGGGAACATTAGGAAGAGCGTGACATGCTGGGTAAAGAAGTTTGGGTTTTATCCTCAGGGTGATGGACAGCTACACCTAGATTTTAGGCAGAGCATTGACATGATCAGATTTGTGTTTGGAGATCACTTTGACTATCAAAGTGGAAAAAAAATGGAATCAGTGTGTTGGAGGAAGATGAGCTACAACCCAGGGCAATCCCGCGAGGGAGCCCCGGGAACAGGATAGGTGAGTTAGGTGATTGCTGCATCCTGCTTCTCTAGGATGCTCCTTTCCATCTTGAGGGACCACGTCTCTAGTACCTGCCATAGCGCCTTGGTCAACAGGAGGCGGTTCAGAAATGCTTCTTAGATATCTCACTCCTCTTTGTATCACCCAAGCCTAACTCGATGCCTGACACTTGGCGGCACTTGGTGGGCATTCGTTGGCTCCACCGCTGTGACTGGTGCTAGCAGCTACCGGGCACTGATTTGAAGGTAGGGTGGGTACCCTCTCTCCTGTAGTCACAAACCAGGTGAAATTGCTTTCCAGGTTAGGACTGACCTTGAAGATATCTTTTGCATGGCCTTTCTCAAGATGTCTCCAAAGACATTCTCCATCTTGTGATGAGTCTTTGTTCCAAAGTGAACAGTGGGTTCCTTTAGGGCAGGAAACATTATTTTTATTCATTTTTATATTCCCAGGACTTATCACAATGCATGATACATAGTGGGTGATGGTAGATATTTGTTTTATGAATTTGAAATTCATTGTTTTGGACTTGAAATATGTTTTATGAAATATGTTGTAAATATTGATTAGGTGCTGATTCCCCCTCAAAAGCCATTTATTTATTTATTTAGCCTTTTATATCATATTTTAATGTACATATACTAAAATTTACATTTTTGTATAAGGATCATTAGAGGACCAGAAGCGACAAGACGGAACGCAAACAGCCTCCCCTTGCATGTGGGTTGTATGACAGACTATTCCAGGTCATTGACAAAAACTGCAATATGCAGAATAATAAGGCCAGTCCCCTCTTGTGCCACCAAAGAGCAGCACACAAGGTAAATATGAAACACAGAAGCATAATAATCGTTGCAATCAATCTTGTTGTTTCAATCATTTTCTTCAGTTGCTTCATGGGTCCCATTAAAAAGCACGCTCTGGCTAATGTAGCATTATTAGGATACAGAAGGAAGTGCTGCACATGAAGCAGATGACCAACCACTTCAACCTGCTGTTGACACTAAGGGACAGAGGCATCCAGGACCCGTGAAGTGGGTTGTTCTGGCTGCTCAGGACCCGCCACAGCTTCTCCATGGCCCTACTCCCCCACCACACTGGTGGCCCCTGCTTGCTGGCCCCCTCAAAAGCCTTTTAAACCTGTAGCCTAATAGGTAACTAGGCATACCGAGGACTGGAGGAGAGGAACTCAAAGAGATGGGAGAAGTTAGCAGAATGGGAAGTTATTTCTCAGAAATACTGAAAAGCTGAATTGAAACAATTCAGAACTGCTGTAGGCCAAGAGTTGTAGGTTCTTAGAAAGTCCTGTTGGGGAGATTGGGAAGCTCTGGGTTCCCTTTACCACTTACCATTATATAGATTGCTTTTGTTTCTCCTCATATACTTTATTTTAACTTTTAAAAGATTTTCTTTATTTATTTGAGAAAGAGAGCACGTACGAGAGAGCACAAACAGGGGAGAGGGAGAAGCAGACTTCCTGCTGAGCAGGGAGCCCAACACAAGACTCTATCCCAGGACCCCAGGATCATGATCTGACTTGAAGGCAGATGCTTAACAAACTGAGTTGCCTAGGCTTCCTGTTCCTCATATATTTTAAACTACAGTTAAACTAGATGACTCAGCATGTTTTCCTGATTCTTTGCCTTTCTCTTCTTCATTAGGAATGCCCTGCTCCTTTATGCCATTACCGTTATCCTTTAATTCCCTACTGAAATGCTGCACTCTTTCCCTGAAACCCTGTGGAAGAAATAGTCTTGCCCTACCCTGAACATCTCAGCGTTTAGACCCCCTCATGGTACTTAATGCTATTACTAGAATTATAAATGGGTTATCATTCTCATTCCCACTAGAAGGAAGGGATCTAATTTAGCTATGTGTATCTCATAGCACAGGGCCTTGTAAATGTTGAATGAACCATGTGACAGAACTGTATTACTGGCTTAGTGTGATGGTTAATTTTACATGTCAACTTGACTAGGCCATGGGGTGCCCAGATATTTGGTCAAACATTATTTCTGGGTGTTTTTGTATGAGATTAACATTTATATTGGTAGACTGAGTAAAGCAAATTGCCCTCCCTAATGTGGGTAGACCTCATCCAGTCAGTTGATGGCCTGAATAGAACGAAAAGGTTGACCCTCCTCTGAGTAAGAAAGAATTCTTCCTGGTTGTCTGGAACATCAGCTTCTTTCTGCCTTCAGACTTGAACTGAAACATTGGCTCTTCCTGGGTCTGGAGCCTGCTGGTCTTTGGACTAGAACTATACCATTGGCTCCCCTGGTCTCTAGCTTGCTGACTTACCCTAAAGATCTTGGGACTTGTCAACCTCTTTCATCAAGTGAGCTAATTCCTGATAAATCTCTTTCTTTATATCTATCTATTTATCTATCTAATCTCTGTATCTAGATATATATCCATCCTATTGGTTCTGTTTTTCTGGAGAACCTTGACCAATACACTTAGGTCCTGGATTTTATTTTATTTTTTATCGAATTTAATTAATTTATTTTTAAAGCTTTTATTTTTTATTAGAGAACACAGAGGGAGAATGAGAGGGAGAAACAGACTCCCCATGAGTGGAGAGCCCGACACAGGGCTTGATCTCAAGACCCCGAGATCATGACCTGAGCCAAAGGCAGGTGCCCAGATAACTGAGCCACCCAGGCGCCCCTAGGTCCTGGATTTTAGAAATATTCTAGAGAAAGAAAAAGAGTTTGATCTACCTTACCTGGAATTGGATTAACATGAGGCCACTTTTAAAACGATGCTTACCTTTGGGGCGCCTGGGTGGCTCAGTCGTTAAGTGTCTGCCTTCAGCTCAGGGCGTGATCCCGGGGTCCTTGGATCAAGCCCCACATCGGGTTCCTCCGCTGGGAGCCTGCTTCTTCCTCTCCCACTCCCCCTGCCTGTGTTCCCTCTCTTGCTGGCTGTCTCTCTTTCCGTCAAATAAATAAATAAAATCTTAAAAAAAACCCCAAAAAACAACGATGCCTACCTTTGATACCTGTTCAACTCCTGAATGCTTCTCATGTGAACTCTTCTCCCTTTTCCAAGATTTCAGCCACGTAGGACTTGGATGCTTCCATCAGCGCTCCACTATAGTATCTGACTGAGGCGCACCCTGTTTCTCACGTAAGGCCTAAATTTTCTTTGCTTTTGAGTCCTCTTCCCAATCCCCCCCATCAGAGCCCCAGCTCAGTGTGGTAGGTCCAAGGTAGGTGGTGGGGGAAAGCAGCCTGACCATTCAAGTAATTCATGTATAGCTGAGAGCTCTCTAATCTTCTCAGGATCGTTTGCTAAATAAATTGGGTGGAATATAAAGTAATTTAATAAAGTGGGGTGAAATTTTTAGGCAGAGTGGGGATGATATCTTTGAGTAACTGCCCAGTGGACAGGCAGGACAGCCTTCTGACCGTCAGCCCGAGGTTGAGGACTTCCTATGCACTTGCTGCTTTGGCAGATTCTTCCCTTTTCCATTTCTGAAACCACAGCTTCTCTAAGAACAGTAGCAAGTAAGCACTCCCACAGAAATAGGGGTGGAGACTCTGCTGCCCACACAAGAAGGGAAGGAGAGGAAAGGGAAACTGTTTGCATGTCTCCACTGGATCTTTATAAGTTAGCAAATACTTAGGGTTTTGAAAGGCTCATTTTAGAAGAATATAGACTGTTTTAAAGATGATGGAGAAAATCATAAAAAATATTATTATTTATTATAAAATAAAGACTTGAGGAGAACACATGTCAGTGGAGGCATGAGAGGCACCCTGTTTGCAAACATGTTGGTTAGTCACATCTGCACTGAGGCTGCTCTGTCTTAAAATACTTAGCACCTCGCCTGTTGTAAGATTTTTTTCTCCAGGTTTCCTATAAGAAGGAAGGGGAACATTTAGGGGAAAGATCATGATCATAATATAAAACTATAAACTCCCTGCATCTGCTTCCATGTTTAAATATATTTAGGTCTTTCTCATTTAAAAAAAAATCCCTCCGGGCGCCTGGGTGGCACAGTCAGTTGGGTATCTGACTCTGTGTCTCAGCTCAGGTCGCGACCTCAGGATCATGGGATTGAACTCTGAACTTTGCCTGAGATTCTCTCTCCCTCTCTCTGCCCCTCCCCACTGTACTCTCTCTCTCTCAAATAAATAAATCTTTAAAAAAAAATCTCTTTTTTGAACCCTATTCCTCTTGCTGACTTCCACTCTAGCACCGTTTCCTTTGTATAGACAAACTTCTTAAAAGTGTTGTTTTTAACCGGTATCTCCCATTTGCTTATCTCCCATCCACTCCTCAGTATCACAGAGTTGATTTTCTTCCTACGTTGTGCAACCAAAACTGCTCTGACCAAGGTCTCCAAAGGTGAAGTTATTCTCAAATAAGATAAACTCTTCTTACCTTCGTTTTATGTGATGTCATAGAGCCCTTGCCCTTGCTGGCCACTGCTTCACTCAGACTGCTGCCATGGCCCCCACTCTGGTGGCTCCCCACCAGTCTAGCCATTCCTTTTCAGTTCTCTTTGCCACCTCCTCTGATCTGTTCGTCCCCTAAATGCCATTGGTCTCTAGAGTCCTGTCATGTCCTGTGCCCTCCTATCTTCCTCTGCGTACTCACCAGACTCTCTGTGACTTCAGTCATAATCCATCTCTCTTGAGTTGTGTATCTTTGCTGTCTGTTGTGTATCTGCTTTTGAATATGCAGCATGTCCCGAACTGTCTTACTTCCAAACCTGGTTCTTTAAAAATAATAATAGTTATCATTATATTAATATATGTGGGCTGGTAGCCCACAGTGATCTGTGCCAGTAACCTGCCACCACCCTACCTCTTCCCTTTGTCATTCCCCCATCTGGTCAGTTATCAGTCTTGACAGTGCCACCTCCTACATATCTCTAACCTGTCCCCTCCTTTCCTACCTAACTCACACTGCTAACTCAGGCCCCCATCATTTGCTACGCCGGATCCCTGCAACATCTCTCTGATTCCCTTCCTTGCCTCCAGCCTAATTAATTCTGGGTCCCCTCCCAGTCCCCCTGCCCACAATGCAGCTGGAGTGGCCTTATCACTGTTGCCCTCAGGCTGCACTTTGACCTCTTCAGCATGGCTTCCAAGTTTTTTGTCCTGTTACAAATTTAAAAGACCTCAGTTTTCTTCAGCTTCCTCTGTCCCAGTCCCGCCCTCCATCCCAATTCTTACATGTTATGCTCCAGCTACACCAAACTACTTTAATTCCTGAAATTCCCTGCTTTCTATGAGTCTGGGCCTTTGTACTTATTCTGTCTGCCTACACCACTCCTGTCATGCCTCTTTATTTTCCTATCAGCCTGAGTTATCTTTCAGGCTTTGGTTCGTACCTTACTTCTGTAATCTACTACACTAACACACCAACCTGCGATTATGCTCCTGAGGTGCCCAGCACTTACCCATTTTGTAGCACTTACTATGGTCTCTTGAGACCCTCTGATGAATGTACTGTGAGCATCTTGTAGGCAGGGATGAGGTGTTAAATTGCTGAGGCATAGAACAGTACCTTTCATATAATAGATGCTCAATAAATATTTGTGGTATCAACGAATGATTTCCATAGTTACTTAGGACACCTTTCTTCTTAAATCATTTGAACAAGCTGGTAGGGAGAGAGCACAAATGAGGTCCAAGGCCTTGATATCAGTTTTTGTTGTTTTGTTTTGTTTTAATTAAAGCAAAAGTTCATATTTTTGCAGTGTTACAGCCTGACTGTGGGTCTTAATGGGCTAATGGGGTAGTAGAGCTGTACCTAAACTCCAGCCGGCTGACACCATCCTTTTTGAGACCTTTAGATTTCTTTTTAAGTAACAGCTTGAGATAGAGTTCATATGGCATACAATTCATTCATTTAAAGTATATAATTCAGGGGGCGCCTGGGTGGCACGGCGGTTGGGCATCTGCCTTCGGCTCAGGGCGTGATCCCGGCGTTATGGGATCGAGCCCCACATCAGGCTCCTCCGCTATGAGCCTGCTTCTTCCTCTCCCACTCCCCCTGCTTGTGTTCCCTCTCTCACTGGCTGTCTCTCTCTCTGTCAAATAAATAAATAAAAATCTTAAAAAAAAATAAAGTGTATAATTCAGTGGTTTTTAGTAATTCACAGAATGGCATAACAACTGTCACTGCAATTTTAGAACATTTTCGTCATGCCGACAAGAAATCCCATATCCATTAGCAGTCGCTCCTCATCCCCATCTCCTCTCTCCATCCCCTGGAAGCCACTAATCTTTTTGTCTCTATGAATTTTCCTATTGAGGATATTTCATATAAATAAAATCATACAATCTGTGGTATTTGTGACTGGCTTCTTTCACTAAGCATGATGTTTTTAAGATTCATCCATGTTATATCAGATATCAGTATTTTATTTTTATTTCTTTTTATCGCCAAATGATATTCCATTACACACCCCATTTTGTTTCTCCATCTATCAGTTGATGGATATTTGGGTTGTTTTCACTTTTTGGCCAGCACAAATGCTGCTTATGAACATTTGTATACAAGCTCTTGTGTTGACATAGTTCTTATTTCTCTTGGGTATATATCTGGGAGTGGAATTGCTGGGTCATATGGAGGACTTCAGATTTTTTTTTTTTAAGTAGGCTCCATGCCCAGCTTGGAGCTTGGATTCATGACCCTGAGATCAAGAGTCCAATGCTCTGCTGATTGGGCCAGCCCGGCGGCCCAGGACTTAAGGTTCTAAAGAACAAAGGTTGTAGGGGCGCCTAGATGGCTCAGTTGGTTGGGCGACCAGCTCTTGGTTTCGGCTCAGGTCATGGTCCTGGGGTGCTGGGATTCTGGGGCTGAGACTTGCGTTGGCTCCTTCCTCAGAGCAGAGTGTGCTGGAGGATTGTCTCTCCCTCTGCCCTTCCCCCCACCTGGGCTCATGCACATGCTCTTTCTCTCTTAAATAAATAAATCTTTTTTTTTTTTTTTGGAAAGATTTTATTTATTTGACAGAGAAAGAGACAGCCAGCGAGAGAGGGAACACAAGCAGGGGGAGTAGGAGAGGAAGAAGCAGGCTCCCAGCAGAGGAGCCCGATGTGGGGCTCAATCCCAGGACTCCGGGATCACGCCCTGAGCCGAAGGCAGACGCTTAGCGACTGAGCCACCCAGGCGCCCCAATAAATAAATCTTTAAATAAAAAGAACAGGTTGCTTTACAGAATAAGCTCACAAACACATGAAGCACTAATAAATTGCTCTTTAATTTATTGATTTACTGGCAGGCAAGTTTTACAGCTGACTGGGAAGAATTGACATTATTCAAATTTCTCTAATGTAAAGTAGCCAGCAAATGTGCAAAGTCCAGTTCTCCTGTGCAGGAGAATAAAGCCCTTCTTGGGTTTAAACGGAAGTGGGAGAAGTTAGTGTCTGGTTCTGCCCATTTCCACTCCCAGTCCGCCGTACCCCTGGACCACACAGCGCTGGCTGATGGAGTCATGCAGGAAAGCTTCAACTGGGGGAGCTGGCCTCGTAACTGATTTTAGCCATAATTAAATCACTGCTCCCCTCTCTGTATTTACAATAGGAATGTATTATCCTTTTATATTACACCTCTCTTTGGCTCTTCTCTTTTCATCTCCAACATCTCTGCCACCACATACACTCCTGTCTTCCCTGCTCTTTCCTCTCTCCTCAGCCTCCTGCTTGATAACCTCCTGGTAGTATCACATTGTTCCTTGGTCCTGTTAAGGTAAGACAATAAAGTTAATGAGACTCAAACTGGGTTTTTAGGATTCCTTTTACAAGTATATCATATCCAGATAAATATGGGCACCTTAAAAGTAGTTGTCCTGTAAAAAAAAAAAAAAAGTAGTTGTCCTGGGTGGCTATACATTTATTCCAAGAGTTCTGTTGTTACTCAAAACATTTTGGTATTTCATGTAGTGTCTCTCAAAACCAGTTTGAACCCTACAAGAAGACCAGTTTCACTTCCTTAATAATCACACCTAGTATTGCAGGGGACCTCCCACTTTGCTTGTATTTATTTGTCTTCCTATTCCCAGTTCCCCTTTTCCTTTCTAGCTCTAGTCCCCAGACAAGAGGAGTTCTGGGTTCAGATGGGGCGAGGCTCATTGACACAGAGAGGCAGTGAAGGGAGACTGGCGTGCTTCACAAGACTTTGACCTTTAAACAAAGCATGCTTAAGCTGCTCTTTTTTTTTTTTTTTAAGATTTATTTATTTGTCTGAGAGAGAGAGAGATAGCAGGGGGAGGGGCAGAGGGAGAGGGAGAGAGAAAATCTCAAGCATACTCCCCACTGAGCACGGAGCCCGATGTGGGGCTCAATCTTAGGACCTTGAGATCATGACCTGAGCCGAAATCTGAGGTTTAACTGACTGAACCACCCTGGTGCCCCTAAGTAGGTCTTTTTAATGTGACTTTCTCCAGTGTCCCATTTCTGCTTTGTGATCCCCCTCAGCCTTTTTTACAGGAAAAAAACCCATAAAATACTGGGGCTGGGAATATGACCTTGAATTGTTCTCCTCTCAGAGGAAGCCTGGGGAGAATGAGTAGAGAGGTACGTCAGAGGGCTCCATTTCCTTCAGGTCCTGGGTAGTTAATGTTCTACCAGCAATTCCCACTCTTGGGGAGACGCTGCTCAGGGTAGAGGGCACTTTGTACAGGGTTGTGTTTCAAGGAAGACGTGCATCTGACCTTCTTCCTTCTCCATCTTTAAAATCTGTAGCTGTGATCTTGTATCTTCTTAGTTCTTAGGCTCTGGGTCTTCATATTCTCTTCCTTTTTGAGTCTCTGCTCTGGGAGAAAATGAAGATGTTTATTAGAGGTGGGGGGGAACCCTGAAATTTGCAAAACAAAAATTAACATGTAGCTGCCCATCATGCTTCCCTCTTCTCCCCAGCAGTTTCTGAACCTCTCCAAACCCCAGTGAGATGTTAGCTGATTGTACAAATGTATCTACAGGATTTCCTTAACGATGGAACTATGTTTGAAGGCTTTATGTTCTGGTTACTGTCTTACCTGCTTTTCTCTTTTCCAGAGGGTTCTATTTCTCATGAATAGGTATGAGATCAATGGTCGAGAAATTCAGCCTCCTTTTACCCTTTATTAATTACAGAATAAGTGATGCAGAGGCTGTTTAGATAATATAGCTGTGGGGAGAGAGAAAAAGGAAGCATTGGAACACCTGCCAGGGAAGAGACCAGAGAGTACCATTAGTGAATGAACATCTCTGGAGCAGAGTAAGGGAGGAGGTGGAAACAAAGAAGGGAGCCCAAGGAAGCCAAAGAATTGTAGGAATTGAGGGTATAATCCATAGGGGAATTAAAGGGGCTAGGCAAAGGCTTTCGGCAGTCCCTTCCCTAGTACCTAAAAGAGTTGCTTGATTAGTGGCTGTTATGGACATGACCTTAGGGTAGGTTCTGGTGATATAAAGATAAACAAGATATAGTCCCTACTTTACAAGTGTATAGTCTAACAAAAAGAAGATAAGTAACAAGTACAAATTAGATGAGATTTTAGGGGTGCCTGGGTGGTTCGGTCTGTTAAGCGTCTGCCTTTGGCTCAGGTCCTGATCCCAGGGTCCTTGCTCAGTAGGGAGTCTGCTTGTCCCTCTCCCTCCGTCCCTCCCCCTGTTTGTTCTCACTCTCTCTCTCTCTCTCTCTTTCAAATAAATAAATAAATAAAATCTTTAAATTGAAGTATAATTGACATACACTATTAGTTTCAGGTATACAACGTAATGATTTGACAATTATATAATTATGAAATGTGCAGTTAAGTGTAGTTACCATCTATCACGATACAAAGTTATTACAATGTTATTGACTGTATTCCCTATGCTGTGTTTTTCATCCCTATGACTTAATTTGTTTTATAACTTGAAGTTTATACTTCTTTTTTTTTTATAAGAGAGAGAGTGCGCACTTTTCTTTCCATGCCGACGGTGCTCTCACAAACATGGTGAACATTCCTAAACCCGCTGGCCTTTCTGCAAGAAGTGTGGCAAGCCCCTACCCCACAAAGTAACACAGTACGAAAAAGGCAAAGATTCTCTTTATGCCCCGGGAAAGCAGCGTTATGACAGGAAGCAGAGTGGCTATGGTGGGCAGTCTAAGGCAATTTTTCGGAAAAAGGCTAAAACTACAAAGATTGTGTTGAGGCTTGAATGGGTTGAGCCCAATTGCCGATCTAAGAGAATACTGGCTATTAAGAGATGCAAGCATTTTGAACTGGGAGGAGGTAAGAAGAGAAAGGCCCAAGTGATCCAGTTCTAAGCTTCATATTTTTTTATATTATGAAGTAATATATTGAGTTATGTTAAAAAAAGAGAGAGAGAGAGCGTGCGTACACTTGGGAACAGCATTAGGGGAGGAGTAGGGGGTGGGGGGAGGGGCAGAGGGAGAGGAGAGAGAATCTTAAGCAGGTTCCATGGTCAGTGTGGAGCCTGTTGCTGGCTGATCTCAGGACTGGGAGATCATGACCAGGAGATTATGACCTGAGCCGAAACCAGAAGTTGGCCGCTTAACTGACTGAGCCACGCAGGCACCCCAGGAAGTCTGTACTTGCTAATCTCTTTCACCTCTTTCACCCATCTCCCCTCACACCCCTCCCCTCTGGCAATCGCCAGCTTGTTCTCTGTGTTTATTAATCAATTGCTGTTTTGTTTATTTAGATTCACATATAAGTGAAATCATATGGTATTTGTGTTTTTTTGTCTGACTTATTTCACTTATCATAATACCCTCTAAGTCCATCCATGCTGGCAAGATTACATTCTTTTTTATGGCTGAGTAATATCCCGTTTTATATATATATATTATATATTATATATTATATATTATATATTTTATTTATTTAATGATATATATTATATATATTTTATATATATTATGTATATATTTTATATATTATATATTTATATATAATATATATATTTTATATATATATAATGTATATAATATTTTTTATCCATTCGTTTATCAGTGAACACTTGGATTGCTTCCATATCTTGTCTATTATAAATAATGCTGCAAATAAACATAGGAGTGCATGTATCTTTTTGGGTTTTTGTTTGTTTGTTTTTTAAAGATTTTATTTATTTATTTGACACAGAGAGAGACATTCGGCGAGAAAGGGAATACAAGCAGGGGGAGTGGGAGAGGAAGAAGCAGGCTCATAGCGGAAGAGCCCGATGTGGGGCTCGATCCCAGAACTCTGAGATCACGCCCTGAACCGAAGGCAGACGCTTAATGACTGTGCCACCCTGGCGCCCCTGCATGTATCTTTTTGAATTAATGTTTTGTTTTCCTCAGGTAAATACCTAGAAGTGGAATTGCTGGGTCATATGGCATCTGTTTTTAATTTTTTGAGCAACCTCCATACTGTTTTCCAAAGTGGCTGCATCAATCTACATTCCCACCAACAGCTCACAAGGGTTCCCTTTTTTCCACATCCTTGCCAACACTTGTTATCTCTTGTCTTTTTGATACTAGCCATTCTGACTGGTAGGAGGTGATGTCTCATTGTGGTTTTGATTTGCATTTTTCTGGTGGTTAGTGATGCTGAACATCTTTTCCTGTGACTCTTGGCCGTCTATATGTCGTCTTTGGAAAATGCCTATTCAGGTCCTCTGCCCATTTTTTTTTCAAAGTTTATTTTTAATTTTCTTTTATTAAGTAAACTCTGCATCCTACGTGGGCTCGAACTCTTGACCCTGAGCTCAGGAGTCACATGCTCCACTGACTGAGCCGGACAGGCACCCCTCCTCTGCCCGTTTTTTAATTGGGTTATTTGTTTTTTTTGGTGTTGAGTTGTATGAGTTATATATTTTGGGTATTACCCTCTTATCAGCTATATCATTTGCAAATATCTTCTCCCATTCAGTACGTTGCTTTTTCATTTTGTTGATGGTTTCCTTTGCTGTGTAAAAAGTTTGATGTAGTCCCAATAGTTTATTTTTGCTTTTGTTTCCCTTGCCTCAGAAGACAGATCCAGAAGAATATTGCTGGGGCCGATATCCAAGAGATTACTGTCTATGTTTTCTTTTAGGAGTTTTACGGCTTTAGGTCTTAAATTTAGGTCTTTAATTCATTTTGAGTCTATTTTTGTGTATGGTTTAAGAAAGTGGTCCAGTTTCATTCTTTTGCATTTAGTTGTCTAGTTTTCCCAGCAACATTTATTGAAGAGACTATCTTTTCCCCATTGTATATTTTTGCCTCCTTTGTATGTAATTGACCATTCAAGCTTGGGTTTATTTCTGGGTTCTCTATTATGTCCCATTGATCTATGTATCTATTTTTGTGCATGTACCATATTGTTTTGATTCCTGTATCTTTATAGTATTGTTTGAAATCTGGTATTATGATAATTTCAGCTTTGTTCTTCTTTCTCGAGATTGCTTTGGCCATGTGGGGTATTTTGTGGTTCCATACACATTTTAGGATTACTTATTCTAGCTCTGTGAAAATACTATCGGTATTTTGGTAGGGATTGCATTGAATCTGTAGATTGCTTTGTGTAGTCTGGACATTTTAACAATATTAATTCTTCCACTTCATGAGCATGGTATTTCTTTCCATCTATTCCATTTATCTTCAGTTTCTTGCCTCAATGTCTACAGTTTTCAGAGCACAGATCCTTCACCTCCTTGGTTAAATTTATTCCTGGTATTTTATTCCTTTTGATGCAATTGTAAATGGGATTATTTTCTTAATTTCTCTTTCTGGTACTCTGTTATTCTGTAGAAATGCAACAGATTTCTGTATATTAATTTTATATCCTGCAGCTAAAATTTATTGTTTGCCCACTGTCTTCTAAGCATTTTACACATGTATTAATTCGTTGACTTCTGACAATAGCCCTGTGAAGTATGTATTGTTGTAATCCCTGTTTTATAGGTAAAGAATCCAAGGCACAGAAACATTACAAGTAGCTTGCCTGGAATCTCAGAGTAGGTCCTCAGGAGCAGGACCTCCAGTGCAGGTAGTCCGGCTCCAGAATGTGCGCTCCTCAATAACACGGTCTCTGGTAAGTCATCCAAAGCGGCCGCGGGAACTCTGCTGCTTTGTATCTGCATGCCTGTGTACCACTGGCTTCTGCCTGTAATACTTTTCCTTAAAGACTCTGGTCAAGGGAGGATGCTCCATCTTCTTGGACTTCTTTTGCCTGTCCTGGGGGCAGTCACTGTCCTTGGAGCTTGACTGCACTTTGTCAGATTTTGTTAAACTACATAGTAGTGTGTATTTTGTGGAATATCTGACTCCTTGTGTTATAGGCTTCTGGAGAGCAGTGACTTTTTTTTCCTGGAAAATTTCAAACAGTTGCAAAAGTAAAGCTAATAATAAAATGAATCTGCACGCACTCATCATGCAGCTTCGGCAATTATTTTGTGGCCGGTATTACTTCATTTATACTCCTCTCCTCAAATCTGGATTATTTTGAAGCGAATTTCAGACATCAGATAATTTCATTAAGATTACAATTGTATTACTAAAATATAAGACACCTTTATAAAAACATAACCACAATACCATTATTGCACTAAAAATTAATACTTCCTCAATGTCATAAAATATTCACTGTTCTAATTTCTGCAATTATAATTTTCCCCCTCCCTTCCCTTCTCTTTCCTTCTAGCCTTTTTTGTTCCTTTATTTCTTCCTTTGCTACATCCCCTTAAAAAAAAAAAAGCAGAGTAGTTTGAATAAAAATCCAAGTAAGGGCTTTATTTTTTAGTCTTCATGTTCTCATCAGCACCTGGCTTAGTGCTTGACATATAGAAATCCTCAGTAAATGTTTAGTAAGTGAATGACTCATCAGAAATCTATAAAATGTCCTAGTTGAATGAGTGTAGCCTTACTGTCAGATAATATCTGGTTGGTTTCTTGGGATGGCTTTTGGTTTCTGGTACTTTAGTGAGGGATTAACTTAGATGCTGGCTACTATCAGCTATTACTAAAGGTTTGAGGACAGTGAGTGTGTCTGTGACTCAAACATTTACATGCTAGAAGGAAATGCACCAGGCTCTCTTGTCTCTGCTTTTTGTCCTTGGTCTCTATTCCACTTTGAGTCTGAACTGACCTCATGTTTGGCTTTTTTGTTATTTCTTCAAAACAGGGGCGACCCTGAAGGAGCTCCTTCAGAGTATGAACAGAGTTCACATTGCGGTGATAGGTTTTGTACCTGACAGATTGAATTGGCTGGTCCTTCACTTACTTTATTTTTAAGAATCGAGATAAAATTGAAATACGTTGACATGCATATAGATCTGGGGCGCCTGGGTGGCTTAGTCGGTTAAGCATCTGCTGCCGTCTGCTCAGGCCATGATCCTGGAGTCTTGGGATCAAACCCTGAGTTGGGCTCCCTGCTCAGCTAGTGTTTGTGATCTCTCTCTCTCTCAAATAAATAAATAAAATCTTTAAAAAAAAAAGAAATGCAGGGGCGCCTGGGTGGCACAGTGGTTGAGTGTCTGCCTTCGGCTTAGGGCGTGATCCTGGCGTTATGGGATCGAGCCCCACATCAGGCTCCTCCGCTATGAGCCTGCTTCTTCCTCTCCCACTCCCCCTGCTTATGTTCCCTCTCTCACTGGCTGTCTCTATTTCTGTCAAATAAATAAAATCTTAAAAAAAAAAAAGAAATGCATACAGATCTTAAGTATACCATTTGATTTTTGGTAAATGTAATCCATGTAATCACCACCTGAATTGAGCTGTTAAATGTGACCCAGAAAGCTCCCTTCTGCACCTTTGCAGTTAATTCCACCCCCTATGGTGAATCCTTTTTTTTTTTTTTTAAGATTTTATTTATTTATTCGAAAGAGAGAGAGAGCGGGAACACAAGCAGGGGGAGTGGCGGAGGGAGAAGCAGGTTTCCCACTGAACAGGGAGCCCTATGTGGGGCTCGATCCCACCACCCCAGGATCATGACCTGAGACGAAGGCAGATGCTTAATGACTGAGCCACCCAGGCGCCCCCTCCATGGTGAATCCTAACGTCATTAATTATTATTGCCTATTCTTGAGCTTCATTTAAATGATATCATATAATATGTGCTCCTTCATGGCTAGCTTCTTCTGCATTACATAATGTTTTGGAGATTCATGCATCTCATTTTAGCAGTAGTTTCTGCCCTTTTTATTGCTGACTAGAATTCCCTTATATAGATATACCACAGTCTGCTTATCCATTCACATACTGATGGATATTTGTGGTTTCCATTTTTTGGCGATTATGAATAATGCTGTTAGAAACGTCCGTGTATAACTCTTTGTGTGGATATCTATTTTCATTTGTCTTGAGTAGATATCCAGAAGTGGGATTGCTGGGCTATGTAAGTCTATTTAACTTCATAAGAAAATGCCAGACTCTTTTCCAGAGTGGTTGTATCATTTTATATTTCCACCAGCAATATGAAGAATACCAGCTGTTTCCCATCCTCAAACAGGTGGTATCAGCAGTCTCTTAAAGTTTAGCTACTTGCCAATAATTTTATTTTGAATACTTCTCTGTGCCTTGCAGAATATTCATTTTATGCCCATCACGTGGAATATTCTCCCAACTCCTCAGTTTTTCAATTTTACCCATGTTTTAGGTCAGTGTTTCCTGACATGGAATATATGTGAGAATCAGCTGGGAGTCTTTCCAAATAGCCCAGGTCTCACTGCAGACATGGTGCCAGCAGCTTTCTCAGGGATTGTTCATGGACTCAGTATGTATGTTGGAAAAGCTCCCCAATAATTCCGATTTATATTCATAACTAAAAACCACTGCTTTGAGGCTCAAGTCCTACCTGTGATAACAGAGGTTCTTCATCTTGCCTACACATTAACAGGATCTGGGGAGTTTCAGCACTCACCAGTGCCAGAGTTCCAGCTGGCACCAATGAAGTTGGAATCTGCGGGTGGGGCCTGAGTGTCAACTGTTTTTTAAAATTTCCCCATCATTCTAAGGTGCAGCTGCATTTCCCATTGAATTTCTTTCTGTCTTCTCTTGTGGCATTTATACCTATTGTTTCTATATTATAATACTTCTTCTTGTCTTATCTCCTATCTTAGGCATTATGTTCCTAGCCTTTCTCATTTCTGTGTCTTTCATGGAGTCTGACACCCACACCTGTAGCGCAGTAGGTGCTCAATAAGCATTTCACGAACACATAAATTGGTCATCAGAAAAAGATTGCAGTCACAGGTAGGTTGTATCCTGAGTCTCAGGGTCCCTGTCCTCCCTGGGATCGGAGTTGTGATGACCAGTGGGGGTGACTCCTCTGTGAGATAACAGAACCTTGCCCTGTTTGGTATTTGTTCTCAGGCATATCATTGGGACAAAGAATTATATGTGTATGTGAGGTAGAGGAGCAGGGTCAGGTAAGGAGACAGATCTAATTAGAATGGAGGAGTTATACTAGAGCTGTGGTAAAGAAAGTAAGAAATATTAGTAAAGAGGAAGGAACTTGAGCTTACCTGATAGGCCGGGGTAGGCCCCTTACAGACCCTTGAGCAGGAGAGTGAACCAGTTTTTAGGGAGGTAGTGAGGCAAGAGTGAGCAAGAAAGATTTTGGTAGAGAGACCAGAGATAAGGAGTCAGGCTGTCCTTCAGCAGGGTTGTTGAGACCTTGGGTCCTTTAGGGTCACGAGTATCGACAGAACAATGTACTGAAAGGTCTTCAAGAACCATCAGGTTTTGCGATGTATCGAATATGGGAAACCAAAGAGCAATGGAGAAGAACCAGTAGTAGTGTGGAAAGTGGGGAATAAGAGGAGTGAGTTGCCCAGTGGGCCTGCGGGGGTGGGGATGGGGGCGCAGTTTAAATGAGGAGGAATTTCAGGTGTTTGGATGTGTCAGGAGTTCTGGGAAGTGGTAGGCGCTAGAGGGACAGATGCAGGAGCCATCTGCAGAGAGGTCACTGAAGCTGTGGAAGAAGGCGTGTGGAACTATCCAGTCCAGGTCTCCTATTAAATGTGGTGTGGGGCGTGATGCGCAGGTCAGGGGGCAGAAGGAGGAGAATGTCCAAGAAGGAAAAGCTGTCCATGGTCTTAGACGTTGTAAAAGCGAACAACGTGAGGACCGTGAAAATACCTTTGAATTGGGCCAAGGACAGATACTGACTTTCTGCTACCTCTAGCGGTCTTTGGCGCGGAGTCACCACCACAGAGGGGCCAGGAGAAGCCAGGTGACAAGGACAGGGGCACGGTAAACGTGCTTCTATGGCTTGGAGGTGAAGGAGATGAGAGGATAAGCAAATACTTAGTGGGATGAATAGATGAAGGGTATTCAGGTTAGAAGAGATCTGACCGCCTAAGGGGGCAGAAAAAAAACTGGGGACAAGGAAGAGATAGAAGGTGCTAGAGAGTGGTCTGTGTGACTGGACCTGTGGAGGCCCCGAGCCTGAGCTCTACTGCTGCATCTGATTCACCGGAGCCACCCGTGCTGGAAGCATCCTTGTCCCTAATAAAGAGGCCCGGAATCTTTTACTCATGAAATCATCTCTCTCAGAAGAAAATAGGCAGTTTCTTCCAAGCAGGCTGAAGCTATGGCCTGTCGTTTCTAGATATACTCACTTTGTCAGCAGGCATGCAAATGACTTAAGCTAATTTTCTGATCACTGGATCAAGTATCTGTAGACTTAGGCTTACTCTGACTCCCAGTTCAGCAGGCTCTCTTTCTTCTGCCTGTAAAGAAAATATCATCTAAAGTAGTATCAACCATGAGGCAGGATGTTCATGTTGACTTTATAATTTTTATTATAAATATAGAGCAGATTTTACAAATAGTTCAGATGTGGCCATAGCCAGACAAAATTAAATAACACAGAATAGCATGGATGAGGGAAATATATACAGATTGTGTTAGAAAACCCTTGAAAGAGGTACCTGAGTACAGAGAATTCCCAACTTGCCTCTTTAGGGGCCTCTTAGACACAGCATGTCATCACATACTCAATATCGAATAAAACCCCTTTCTCAACAGTCCCAAAGAGACTGTGTAGAAGAAGACTGGGTGGGAAGTATGTTGCCTGTCCTTCTCCTGTCCTTCCTTTCTATCCTGCACACTGGGACTCATAGACGCCCATGGGAGAAAACATTTCAGAGGCTATTCCAGAAGCCTCCGACCCACTTATCACCCTCCCCTGTCCTAACACCCCTCACAGCCTTGGTTCCCCAGGAGCATCAGCACCAGGCAGCTCTCTGGGGGGTAAGCAATGCCAACAGGGGCTGAGTGTGTTCCCTTCAGGGCACCCCCACTTCTCAAGGACCAGTCGCACCTCAGCAGAGGGCAGGTCTCCTGAGAAAGCGAGTGGGGCAGACACCATGCACGGCAGAGACATGGAAAGCAATGGTAGTTGAAGACTGGCCTGAGATGCCGGGAAACTGAGTTAGACCCATTTCTAGTCACGAAAGAGGTAAACTGCTGCTGCTGCTTTTCTTTTTTGGAGCCCCGGACATAAACACCTTGAGGAACTCCTGGCCAAGGGGACTTGAAGGGTTTTGGTGGCTTCTTTCACTGAAAGCAGTCAGATTGGCTTACATAGCTAAGTAGAAATAGCCCCTTTCACATAAACAAGCCGTTGCAAAAACTAAAATGGCAGAATGGCTCAGGGAAAAAACCCAATACACTGAACTGTGCATTCTTAAACAATTATTTAAATAATCTCTGAAGGGTAGCTCTCTGACTCCCTTCCCAAATTCCCAGCTGATTATCTCTACTAAGAGCTGACTGCTTCCTGAAGCTATAAGCCCTCCTTCTGTGAGCCTTTCCTTGAATAATAAAATTATGAAACATACACATATTTTTTTTCATTTTCCACTAGGAATCACCTGTAGACCTCGGCGAATAATTTTCCTAATTGCTTCTAGCGGGTTCTCTGAAAACAGGCTTGCCAAATGGCTTAGGGGGCTTTCTTGTTAAGCAGCAAGGTGTTTAGGCCCTGGTAGACACCTCGGAGAGTAGATAAAGGTGTAGAATTTCCCAGTTCAGCGTCTCTATTCAGCATATTTGTTTTCCTGTGCAGTGTGGGGTTCACACCGGCCTTTGGAGAGATAGAAGCTTTTACTTTTACTTCTTCTCTCTTTTCTGGCACATGCATCTTAATGGATTAGGAGAGGACTCTCAGGGTTATGGCAAATTCAAGTTAGACTCCAATAGGACAGGACTGGGGCAGGAAGGAATGACTGTGCTCTGAATGGTAAGTTTAAAACAAGGAAAGGAGGAGGGGCAGAGGTTGTGGCAACTTCCCAAGGTCTGCTTTGCCAAATTGCAATGACAAGGAAGGTTGGATTTCCCAAGAATCCCAGATGTACCTTTTCATCTATTGACACTGAAGGGAGAGGCTGTGACCAGGCAGCCTGGAGGTGCCTCCTTAGGGAGTGAGGTGGGGAAAGAGGCTTCTCTCCCTTTTCCTGAGGATGAAGGGATCTGCTAGTGATGGGGATGAGAAGCTTGGAAAGAGCACAGTGAGGAGGACAGGTGGCGTTACTTCCTTTGTACTTCCGTATACACCGTTTCTGTGGCTGCTGGGGATGGGGGTGCTGAAGTTGATTTCTTTGGTTCCTGGGTATTGAAGGTCAGGGAAGAATATGCCACTTCTTCAATCTGAAAGGCATGAGCGGTCTGGTCAGTTAAATCAGAGGCATAGATCAGGCCCTCACCTTGTGTGCTGTGATTCAGCACCATGTGCTATCACCACTTTGAAACTTTTAGCTTTGAAGAAGGGTTTTTATTAGCCATGATTACTCTGCTTGCTAACATCCTGTTGAGTGATCATTAGAAGAGATAGATTATAGTATCTATTCATACTGGAATGCAACTGAGAACGGACAGTCTACAAATGCATAGAAGGACATGCGTGAATCTCACAAAACAATTTTGGATGAAAGAAGCTAGACACACGCAAGGATGTACTGTGTATTCCATTATGTAAGAGCATGAACAGACAAAAGCGATCTAGTGCACTGGAAGTCAGGATAGTGGTTACTCTTTGGAAGGAAGTAACTGGAGGGTTTTTTCGGGGGTGGGGATGACATATTTTATTTCTTGACCTGGGTGCCTTTCGTGTTCAACTTGTGAAAATTTATACATTGTTAAAATATATTTATGATTTAAGCACCTTTTCCTATATTTCTACTGAAAGGTTGAGAAAAATTTGGTTAAATTATTGTAAAGTAAAGGAACCAAGACCTCAGAACCATTGGAATGGATATCATCCTTTGTTGGTAAGAGCAGGGTCAGTGAAGGTAAAGGAAGGAGAACCATCGGGTGTCTTATGCTGGGCGTTGTGCTGGGTGCTTTCCATTTGTCCTCTCGTTTGATTCCTTCAACTTCTCTTTGAAGTAGGCAGCATGCCCATTTTACAGATGGCAAAGCCACAGTTCAGAGAGCTTGAGTTACTTGTCCAAGGTCACAGAGCTATTGAAAGTCACAGCCAGGATTTAAACACAGGATGGCGTTAATTCCAAAGTTCACATTCTTGTAATGAGGTAGACTCCAGGGAGTCATTAACCAGTAATCCTTTGTTCATTGCTTCATTGAGGAATTTTGACCCAAACTTGATCTCACATTTGTATCTTCAAGAATAACCCATTCTACACAGAGATATTTCCACGAGAAAATCAGCCATTGAAACTGGCTGTGCTTACCTTGTTAGACAAATTGTCAGCGTGGTCCTGACCTGGGGAAACAAAAGAAGAGTTCCCAATCCATGAAAATGCAAAGCTCATTTATGGCCTTAGAATGGGGGTTGCAGGGTGAGAGCGGGGGTGGGGAGGTGGGTCCTAAGCTGTTGTGATTTCTAGCTGAATGAGGTGGCAGTTGGTGGGAGGGTGGGGTAAGGAAGTGGCCTATGAACACTGGAGGAATTCACTTTTCTGAGTCTGTGGTTCAGACCCAGGGCAGGGGCAAGAGTAGAGCCACAGGAGGCCTCAGTCCACTTCTGACAATTTCTTCCAGTTCACAAGGTCTTGATTTTCTCCCAGATGTATTTCTCAGCAACAGGCTTCAGTGGAAGGAGGGACATTGAGGCCCACAGTACCCAGAGCACCACAAGACAGGGAGAGTCTCACCAAAGGAGAATGCCCACATCCATCATAGAGGCAGGAGCGGGGAGGAGTACGGGCAAGGAAATGACTCCTGGAAACAGGTCCATCTTGCTTAGGCCTGCCTGGCCCAGGCAGAGTGAATGTTTCTCCCAGGGATGTGTCCCAGGGGAATCTTTTGTGGCTAGAAGGGTGTGATGACCTATGCCAACCTAAGGTTGGGAAATGGAGCTCCCCTTCCAAAAATGCAGAAGGTAGGAAGCAGTTTGGGAATCCAGGATTCCCTGCTAGGGCAGGGCACATGGTGGAACACACCAGGTCTCGCTGGGTGAGTGGCTTTACTTACTGTGGTTGGAGGCTGAGGGTTTGTGCTCTGTGACATCACGCAGGTCACTTGCCCTAAATAAATATCAGAGACTGTGACTGCCATTCCCAAGCATAGGATCTTTGCTCCTTGAATTAGGAAGGACATCATCAGCAGATAATTCTTTGGGGCTCCTCAGTGTTCATTTATACCATGGTTGGTACTGCCTTTCCCCTTATGGCCTCCTCCTTCAGTCTACCCACGATCTCCTCTAGAATTTATTCTTTTCCTGTTTGCTGGATGTCCACATGGGGGTCCATTGTTTATCAATTGCATCTGAGCCTTCTTGTACCCTGACACCTTTCCCCTTCTGTAGGTAGATGCTGGCTTTTGTCTCACTTTATTATTGTCTAAGAGGCCTTTGGTTGTTTTTGCCTTTTCTTAGGTTCTCTTCCTGTCCTATCCCCTCATCCTACGACTGTCAAAAGAGCACATGAGTCACTTTCTCCTGCTCCTTTCATTTCCTCATTTGTTTCCTTCTGGAACCTTGTTTTCCCTGACCGGGAGACAGAAACATAAGGGGATCTGCCCCCTCTAAACCAGATGGGGATGGGAATAACTGTGTCCAAGAGAGTGGGGTCCAGGAAGCATGAAGAAGAGATCCACAGGAGTTAGTGCCGAGAAGCAAGTACTTAGAAGGAGGAGCAGATCCAGGTGCAGAGACAGGGGCAAAGTCTCCTTCCCTCTCTCAAGCACGGCAGTTAGCCTTGGAGAAGCGGAACAAGAAGAAAGGTCATCATACCCGCCACTCTTTCTGGTAAACAGAAAGTACACAAGGGCTGCTATCACAGCAACCCCAGCCAGGACTCCAATCACGATGCCGGCAATAGCCCCAGGTGGGAGGCCAGAACTTGGTTGTGTTGAATCACCTGTCATGGAAAGAAGAGAGAAGAAAGAATGAAGGTGACATTATTTTACAGTGGGGGGTCCCCTGGGGGACAACTCTCAACACGTAGTAGTCTCTACTTGTTTCTTCAAGGAATACATTTTCTGTGGGAAGTTTGGTGTGAGGTGATTAGCTGATTTCGTCCTTCAACTTTTTTCTCTCACTGGATTTTTAGGCTGGTGATCAGACTTGCCTCAATTCCATCCTGGCCTTTCTGCACTCTGATATTTTTGAAGGCTTTGGAAATGTAAGAAAGGCTGATTGCTATTTTTCTATAACTTCCCACCTTTTCATTGTTTCATGTTTTTCTGTGTGCCAGCTGTGGCAGCCACAAATATGCCTCTCAGGTCTCTTGTGGTGAGGACAAGTGATGGAAGGCCTGGAGAGCGCATTCTGAATTCACCATCTCCTTTGGACAGAGACCACACTTCCCACAGACTCCCAGCAGGGATATGAAATAAGCCCAATTCTGTGAGAAACCGTTTTCCTCTGAAGGGTGACTTAAGCTCAAGGACCCCTCCTCCCCTCCCCATCAGCCTTGCAGACAGACACCCTTGTAGAACTGCACTTCGATCTAAAACTTCCTTCTGTCACATCTGCACGAAGGTCTGAGGAACCTCCCAGGCTCCTCCCATTCCTGTCTTACTTTCCCCCACAGGCATTTTTCCCAATAAATAAATAAATAAATGTTTTTCCCAATAAATATAAATAACTAAGTAATCCCACTTTGGCTGCATCTCAGGGGATAAAAACTAATATACTAGGCTTGAAACTTTGCATTCAACTCCTTTTTTTTTCCTTTCCCATGTTCAGTCAGTAACTATGTCCCAATGGCTTTTTACGTAATGCCTTCCACAGCCATATATAATACCGTTTGCATCTGTTTCTTCTTTTTTATTTCTGTTGCCCTTACCAGCCAACTCAAGCCTGATGTATTAATGTTAGCTACTGTTATGGTGTACTTAGTATGTATCAGGCTCTGTGGTAAATACATATATCTCATTTGATCCATATAATAACCCTTTCAGATAGACATTATTTCCATTTTACAGATGAAAACACTGCGGCTTAGGGTAGTGAACAATTTACCCAAAGTCATATGGCCAGTGAAAGTGGATCTGGGATTTGACTCTAGGACTACCTGACTTCATAGAAGCTAATGATAATAGTAGTAGTAATAGCAGCTAACACTTCTGGAACATTTTTTCTGTGTGTAGCATTTTGCTAAGGGTTTAATTGATTTTTACATTAAATCTTTAAAACAATACTATGAAGCAGGTACTTATTACAATTTTCTTTTCTTTTTTTAAAGATTTTATTTATTTGAGAGACAGAGTGAGAGAGAGAGAGAGAGAGAGAGAGAGAGAGAGATCACAAGTAGGCGGGAAGGGTAGAGGGAGACGCAAACTCACTGCTGAGCAGGGAACCCAATGCGAGACTCCATCCCAGGACCCTGGGATCATGACCTGAGATGAAGGCAGACGCTTAACCAACTGAGCCACCCAGGTGCCCTCTTATTACAATTTCCAGTTGTGGAATATGAGGCTCAGAGAAGTTAATCTTGTGCAAGAAATCTGTAATTGTAAACACTTACATTAGAAAAGAAGATCTCAAATCAATAACCTAACTTTGTAAGAAACTGGAAAAAGAAAATAAACTAAACCCAAAGCTAGTAGAAGGAAGGGAATAATAAGGATTAGAGTGGGGATAGATAAAATAGTGGGTAGAAAAACAATAGAGAAAATCTATGAAACCAAAAATTGATTCTTAAAAAATGATGAATAAAATTGACAAACCTTAACTTAAAAAAAAGATTAAAATTACTAAAATGAGAATTGAAAGTGGGGGAAGTCACTATCAATTTTATAGAAATAATAAATATTACAAAATAATAAATATTATAAAAGTACTATGAATAATTGTATGCAAACAAATTGGATAACCTGGATGAAATGGACAAAATTCCTAGAAACACAAAAGTGACCAAGATGGAATCATGAAGAAATAGAAAATATTGGGGCGCCTGAGTGGCACAGTGGTTAAGCGTCTGCCTTCGGCTCAGGGCGTGATCCCGGTGTTATGGGATCGAGCCCCACATCAGGCTCCTCCGCTATGAGCCTGCTTCTTCCTCTCCCACTCTCCCTGCTTGTGTTCCCTCTCTCGCTGGCTGTCTCTATCTCTGTCGAATAAATAAATAAAATCTTTTAAAAATATATGAAAAAACCTGTAACAAGTAAGGAGACTGAATCAGTTAGAGCATTCAACAAAATTCAACATCCTTTCATGATAAAAACCCTCAAAATAGTAACAGAAGGACACTGCCTCAATATGATAACGGCCATAGATGAAAAACCCACAGCCAGCATCTTACTTGATGTTGAAAGACTCGAAGTTTTTCCTTTAAGATCAGGAACAAGACAGGAATGCCTGTTCTTGTCACTTTTATCCAAACTAGCATTGGCAGTCCAAGCCAGAGCAATAATTAGTCAAGAAAAAGAAATAAAAGGCAACCAAATTGGAAAGAAGAAGTATAAAATGATCTTTCTTCACAGATGACATGAACTTCCACATAGAAAACACTAAGATTCCACAAAATCTATTATAACTAATAAACAAACTCAGCAAAGTTGCAAGATACTAAGTCAACACACAAAAATCAGTTGTATTTCTATATACTAACAATGAGTAATCCAAAAAGGAAATTAAGAAAATTCTATTTAATACAGCATCAAAAAGAATAAAATACTTAGGAACTAATTTAACCAAGGAGGCGAATGACTTATACACTGAAAACTACAAAGCATTGCTGAAAGAAATTAAAGACATAAATATATGGGAAGACATTCCATGTTCAGGGATTGGAAGACTTAATATGACAGTACTACCCAAAGTGATCTGCAGATTCAGTGCAATCCTGATCAAAATCCCAATGACATTTTTTTTTTGCAGAAATAGGGAAATCTAGCCTAAAATTCATATGGAATTTCATGGGACCCCAAATATCCAAAACAATCTTAAGAAAGAACAAAGTTGGAGGACTCACATTTCCTGATATCAAAATTTACTTCAAAGCTACAGTAATCAAAACAGTGTGGTACTAGCATAAAGACAAACAGATAGACCAATAAAATAGAATAGAGATCCCAGAAATAAAACCTTAGAGCATACACAGTGACACCATTTTTGACAGGGGTGCCAAGACCTTTCAAAGGAGAAAAGACAGTCTTTTCAACAAATGGGTGTTGGGAAAACTGGACATCCGTGCAAAAGAATTGAACGCTTATTTAACACTGTATATGAAAAATTAACTCAAAGTGGATCAGAGACCTAAATGTAAGAGTTAGAACTATAAAACCTCTTAGAAGAAAACACAGGGTGAAACTTCATGACTTTGGATTTGGCAACGATTTTTTGGATATGAACCTAAAAGCACAGGCAACAAAAGAAAAAACTAGATAAATTGGGCTTCAATTAAAATTTAAAACTTCTGTGCATCACAGGATGCTATCAACAAAATGAAAAGATACCTCACAGAATGGGGGAAAATATTTACAAATCACATATCCCATAAGGAGTTAATATCCATGGTAGAGAACTGCAACTCAGCAACAAAAAACCTAATCAAAAAATGGGCAGAGGACTTGAACAGACATTTCTCCAATGAAGACATCCAGATGGCCAACAGACACATGAAAAGATGCTCAACATCACAACATCATTCATGATCAGGGAAATGCAGATAAAAACCACAATGAGATAGCACCCCATGCCCATTAGGATGGCTATTATTCAAAACAAAACAAAACAGAAAACAAGTGTTGGCAAGGATGTGGAGAAGTTGGAACTTCCTTGCATTTGCTGGTGGGATGGTGAATGGTACAGTCACTGTGGAAACGGTACGGCAGTGCATCAAAAAGTTGAACAAAGAATTAGCATTTGATGCAGCAATTCACTTCTGGGTCTGTGCCCCAATGAACTGAAAGCAGGGATTTCAGTAGATGCTTGTACACCCACGTTCATAGCAGCATTATTTATAACAGCCAAAAGGTAGAAAAAACCCAAAAGTTCGTAGACAGATAAGTGATAAACAAGATGTGATACACATGAGGGAATATTATTCAGCCTTAAAAAAGGAATGAAATTCTGACACAGTACAACATGGATGAACTCTGAAGACGTTATGCTAAGTGAAAAAATCCAAACACACACAAAAATAAATATTGTTATGATTCTACTTAGAATAGTCACATTCATAGAGACAGCAAGTAGGACGGTGGTTACTGGGGTTAAGATCGGGAGTAGGAAGTTATGGTTTAATGGATGGTGGTGATTGTTGCACAATACGAATGTACTAATGCCACCCAACTATATACTTAAAACGGTTAAAATTGTAAACCTTATGTGTATTTTGCCACACAAAAAAAATGATAAAAGAGGAAAAAAGGAATCTTGGTAAAAAGGTAAAAGGTAAAAAGGAATCACACAGTAAATATCAGACCTAGGATAAGAAACTGAGTATATTTGATTCAGAGACTTAGCTCTTAACCCCTCTGCCGTTCTGTTTACTGAAATGGTCTCTTGATTCTATTCTGCTCTTCTGTCCCCTGTGACTTCTATCCATTTTGCACATCACTGGTAGAGTAATCTTCCCAGGAAGCTGTAACACGGGGCAAGATGTCAGTTACCTTCCACAGCTATCCTGACAGGGTCACTTTTGCTGGAACCGCCCGGGTTGGAGACCTCACACTGGTAATTCCTGGCATCCTCCCTCCTGACAGGGTCTATGGTGAGGGTGCTATTGTCCTGGGACAGCTTCATCCTCTCCTTGAACTTTAGACTCTTGCCATTGAGGAACCACCCAATAGAGACCCCAGTCTTATCTGTGGAGCAGGTCAGGACCACAGAGTCCTTATCTCCTGTGACTGTGGTGTTGCTGGCATGGAGAGAGGGCTGGGCCACTGGCTTTGTGAGGAAACACAGGAGGCGACAGAATGAGAATGGGCCTGGGGCCCGGAGCTACGCTCCTTCCTTTGAGATCTCGGCCACTCCGAGGGCCCCAGCGAACTCTGTAAAGGTGCCCCAGAGGATGGCCCTGCTGTCTGCAGAAGGTTGAGTGTCTTTGTTCAGGTGACGATCTGTAAGGAGAGGGCTGTACCTCTATCTCTGACCCTCAGTCACTTGTCTGCTCTGCCTGGACATCTCTGTAATATCAGCACCAAGAACCTCTTCTAAGCCCACATGTCCAGCATCCTCATCGTTAGGTGGAATTTTTTACCCAGTGGCTTTTGTATGACCTTTCCAAGAGCTTTCTGAAAAGATCAGGCCCCCTCTCTAGTATGGTAGCTTTACACAGAAAGGGAAAGCATTTCCCTTTTGTTAAATAATTCATTAGAAAATGAGAATGGCCCAGCCAGTCTTTGTGAGCTTAAGTTCCAATCTAAAGGGTTTCTCAATCTGAATAAGACTGTGGATTGAATATTACAGGGAGGAAATCTTTAGAGTAGTGGTCACAGTTTTAACGGAAGGCTGGTACTCTTAGCTGTAGGCATAAATATATACTTTTGGCACTGCTCCTTCTGTCCCATGAAAGGACTTCATGGAGGGAATCTACCATTATTCACTGTTCTCCTTTGGTGTATGAAACATGCTGGTGTCATGCAGGGTTATAGAACTAGTAAACTTCAGAGCCCGACAGTCAGAGGGTCTGCTTCAGGGCTTGCTCTTGCCCTTTCCCGGCGGCCTCATGTGAGGGAGACTCTGGCACAACTGGTGGCACAATTTGGCCGGATTGAAGACAGTCTTCTCCTGTACCTTCTCCATATGCTCCTGTCCCACCACAGATGACATCAGAGCAGTCAGTCATAGGGCAAGCCAGGAGCAAAAGGATCTTCCTTCTCCCTCTGTAAGCCCCTTCCACCACATGGGGCTTTCTGGGGCTGAGAGAACTCTATTCCCACATTCCAGGCTGGACCCAAGGTCTGCCATGAGAAATCAGAGAGCTAGGGGAGGAAGGGCCTACAGACATGTAATGGGAGAGTTCAGGGACAGATTTGAGATTTTCTTGTGACATAAGCAAATGGGAAATAACTCTTTTCTGAAAGCCAGACAGACCTTCACCACAGCATCAGTGCAGACGCTCTAGGGATCCACTTACCAGAGACTGTGATAGTCTGGACTGTGGTCTTATTGAGGCGAGTGCCAGAGTTAGAGGCGATGCAGGTATAGGCTCCACTATCATTCACCGTGAGGCTGGGGATAAAGAGCTCCTGTGTGGATGGCTGGGGTCTCCCATTGATAAGCCAAGAGTACCGTGCGGGTGGGTTAGAGGCTGCGTGGCAGGAGAGCCTGAGGCTGGCCCCTGGACGGTAGTGAGAGTCTGAGGGGGAAATGGTGGGGGCGTCCGGGCCATCTGGAGCAAACAGAATAAAGCCACAGGTGATGTAATCCGAGGGAAGGGGAAGCTTCTGGTCTGTATTAGGCCACAGTGTCCCTCTGAGCTGGGTCCCAACCTTGTTTGAGAAAGTCCCAACCAGAAGCCCTTGTGTTCACTGAGCCTGGGTCTGAGACATTCGCCGGTTTCCCCTCACAGGCTGGTGACCCTCTCAGGGAGGAGCAGCCTGTCCCCTCCTAGTCTTGGCTTAGGCTGGGTCTGCCCACGTTTCCCTGGGACAAGAAGCCATGGTCACCCTGGGGGTCCAGCTGAGAGTCATGGACTCGGACCCCAGAAGGATGGATGTGGCCTGGCCTCTGGCAGTGTGGATTTGGGCTGGCAGCGCGGGCCAGGTAGGAAGGGAAGTTACTCACAGAGAACATTCAGGGTGAATGGGTCACTACCATCGGCACTCACTGGGTTCCGAGTCTCACACTCATAGGGTCCTGTGTCATTTCTTGTAACACGGTGTATAGTGAGAGTCCTGTTGTCCAGGGACAGCTCCAGCCTGGCGCTGGCCGGGAGGCTCTTACTGTTTACTGACCACAGGTAGCTTGTGCTCTGAGTCTGAGGTTCACACGTTAATACTACAGAATCCACATTCTCCACGGGGTCGGAGTTGTTGCTTGTGATGTTGGGTTTGGGTAACTCCGCTGTGCAGACAACAGAAAGAACATTGCCCTGGATGGTACCTGTGATTCCTTCACAAGCATCTTGAATCAGAGTTGACATCTCTCAGCTCTCAGTCAACCCGGGTCCTTCAAAGCATAAGGCAGGTCTGTGTATCTCAAGACAAATGCATGAGGATCTGAGCCTCAGAGAACACAGGTCACCTGCTCTCTGTCCGAGAGCAAGCACAGGCTTTCTTTGGTCAAAGAAGCATCAGGGTTTGGTTGTGGAAGACACAGGGCAGGGAGTCAGAGACCACCCTGGAACTCTCCTCGTTCTTCCCTGACCAACTGATCTTCTGACCAACCCAGAGGCCTCACCTGGAAAGTGCAGGTGCTGAGGCCCTTTCTATGGCACAGACCTACGCCAGTCAACCTACAGGTGTTGAGGCCTTGCTTTCCGGGGTTGTCGTGAAGATGGGTAATGATGGGCCTTCCCAGAGCTCATAAGCCTGGAGAACACTGGGCAGCATGGCCTAGAATGGGGTATTTGAGCAGAAGTAATACCTGGGGACACCAGGGACAAGCCTGGAGGTCAGTCCACACTCAGGCTACAGGGCCACGAAGTAGGGCAGTTCTTCCCAGGTGTTCCATGGTGACTGACCTGAGACAGTGGTGGAGAAGAGTTAAGACTAGAAATGATCCGGAAAAGAGTAAGGGTGACAGGCAGGGCCTGGCTGGCTTTGGCAGAGAACTCTGTGCTCTGCTCTTGGTCTTTAAAGTCTCTTTTCCCACTGCAGAGGCCAGTGAGGACCATGCTGGTCTTTCCTGAAATACAAGTGGGTGTTTTCAAATGCAGAAGGGGGGACTGGTGGGAGGTGGGGGTATCTGGCCCTCATGGACCATTTGTAAACACAGTTATGAGATAGAAATTTGAGAAATGAAATGGTTTTCATATGTGAAAATCAGTATTAGTACCTGAAAAATCTAAGACTAGTTTCTGGAGCAATATCTCCCTAAAGAGCACTATATGTTGTAGACCAAGTTCTGCAGTCCAACCAGGATCACATGATGAGCAAAGGGTTTGAAATCAGTGACTTCCTGGGTAGAGAAAGACATGTGAGTCCTGCTAAAAAACAGAATTGACTGAGGGAAAGTCTGAGGTGCCTCTGTTATATAAAGGGAGGAATGATACCAAATTAGTAGAAATGGTATGCATTATGTTAGTAAATTTAGGAAAGAAAGTTCCTGCCACCAATTTCTAAAGACAGTCAGGCAAAATGGGAAGAAACCCAGTGCTTATATGTGGCTTTCTTTTGACCTCAGGAAACACAAGTTGGATCCAATTTACCCAAATTGGGCAGCATCTAAGTGAAAGGACAGGGACTGGTGGATCTCACCGTGTGAGAGGGTCCCAGCCTATGGTAAAGGTGTCCTCAGGAGCACCCGTGTGTGGGTGTGAAATAGGCAGTGAACCAGTCAGATGGTTCAGGGTCTGGCAGTCCCATCGTTGGGAGGGTCTGGGGGACCACTGGGAAGAACGAGGGCCTCACTAGGACGAGGATGTGAGTCAGGAGTAAAAGGCATGAAATGAGCCCATGAGCTTTTGGGGACGGCAGACCTGCCCCTTCTGCCTTTGACTCTCTGGTGGAGTCAGGTAGTGAGTAGATCAAGGGGTTGCATGTCCCTGTCATGCGGTGTGTTTCATTTAGAGGGAAAGAGCCCTGGATGAGGGCACAGCAAAAGCTCGTTCTCCTGGTGACCCGGGGAAACTGGCTCCTGATAGAGCCCAGCAGAGGCTGCTGCTCTGATTTCTGTGTCCTTTACTGTTGCCTGGGAGGGTGGGCCTGGCCACAGGTGTTAGCGGAAGAATCCAGGGAAGGCTTAAGAGTAAAGGAGGCTGTGCAGAGCAGGGGTAGTCCCAGCTGGAAAAGAGGAGGAGGAGGAAGATAAGGGACATGGAAGGAGCAGAGAGCCAGAAATGTCCCAGGCTGTGAGCAGTTGGGGTTACAACTGACCGCAAAGACTCCAGGCACTAAGAGCCCACAGCTGACCCAGGGGCAGGACCCTCCCATGGCTGACCAACACCACAGTCGTCAGGAGACTCTTCTCTGGGAGTGGCCTGAGGGGCTGGTGGTCAGAGGGATAGATGATGGGTCTCAGCCCCTAGAGGGACAGGGAAGAGGTGTGGCTAGAACTTCCTAGAATTCTGCATCCAGCGACCAGTCTCTGAAGAGATTGGGAATCATTTATTCCTTCCTTCCCTCCTTCATGAAAGAGCAATTGAGTTGTTGGGCCCTGTGGCGGTTAGGGGTATACCGTCGGGAGGAGAGGGAGAGTCCTTTCCCTTCCACTGCAGCAGGATGACATCAACACACCAGGAAACAATAAGCGATTCCAAGTCCAACGCAGAGAGCTGTGGATTGGCCACCTGAGGGAAGGCCTGGGCATTCCCCGCACTGACTCTGATCACTGATGAAGGTAATTTAGTTCTTGAGTAAAAACATTAATTCTCCATTTGCTCTCACTTCCCAGGCCAGAAAATCTGCCTTGAGCTGTGGATCCCTAGGAAGAAAGGTCTGATCCAACAGCCGGTCTCAGGGTCCATAGACGCCTGAAAAGGCTGCCTGGGTGGAGGAGGAGACAGGGCTGTGGCTGCAGACAGACCTTGTAGGACTGTGATCTGCCTGCGTGATTCTGATTCAGTGTCTGCATCGCCCTGTGCCTCTGTTTCCCCTCAATAAAATCAAGTAAATGGTCTCAGGCTTGCCGTGTTGTCTGTAATTAACCTTAAATCTTTCACAATTACCTAAGGCTTGGTATAGAGACGCTGCCCAGATAGACATCTGTTACTTGCCTCCATGAGGGATGGCTCCCTGGGCCTGATCCCTGGTGCAGGAGTTGCTGCCAGGAGCGTCTTCTCTCCTCTGTTCCTCCCTGGGGGCACTGACCTTTCTCTGGGGTCTCCTATCCCCCAGGGCCGTCAGACAATGGCCCAGGGACCTTGCCTATCTCTGCTTTCCACCCCAACTCCCAGGTGAAGGACCAGGCTCTGCCTCTCCACAGATGCGGCCCTTCATCCTGCGTCCTGGCTGGTGACCAGCTCAGGAACCTTGGAACTCAGGCAGCCAGGAAATCGTTGCTCCCAGTCAGCCCTGCCAGGAAGCCAAAACCCAAGCCTGGTAGGGACTCCCCAGGGTCACTGGAGGCAGGAGCCCTGAGACAGGGGTCTGGGCAGGGGCCTTCTGCACTGAGCTTCTCTGCGAGGATCCCAGGGGGCCCCTCAGGCCTGGCCCTGACTGAACCCGCAGGATCTTCCTCAGAGTCATGGTCACAGGGAGGAGCCCAAGGGGCTGGACTGAATCTGTCTCCCTCTGCTGAGTTAGTCCTGTCAGATTGGTCCTTCTCTTTGCAGCGAATGTGCGGGGGCTGGAATCCAGGAAGGGAATTCCAATCTTAGGAAGTTTGTCTCCAGTGTGTGTGTCCCGCACTAAATGCTCAAACCCCTACACAGGACATAATGCCGAGGGGGATGGAGGCCCCGTCCAGGCCTGTGAGTCCCGTGTGTGACGTAGAATTCACCCCACACAACACCAGAGGTGAGAGAGGGCTTACTCACGGAATACGCGGATTTGTCCTGTTCCTTGTTCCACTTGAGCATTTTTCCTCACGATTTGTAGGGTGTAGTATCCTGTGTCGTTCAGGGTGACTCTCTGGAACAGCAGGGACCCATTGGGGTATATTGTCTCTCTGCCGCTGTGTGCAGGCCCTGGGGTAGTTACTTGTGTGTCTACTACATATGATATAATTTGATGGCTGGTATTTACAGTTTCCCCTCTGAACCAGTTACAGCCTAGAAGATCCCCAGGCAGATTGTGGACTCGCAGAAGAACGTCCTTCCCTTCGGCAGCATCGGGCGGCACCGATTCCACAGTGACTTGGGCAGTGGTGGGTGGGTTCCAGAAGGTTAAGAGTGAGACTAGGAGGAAAGAGAGGAGACGGATCAGTATTTGGACCGATGTGTCTGGAGGGAAAGCTGGGGCCCTGGACACGCAGCAGGTGTTAATCCCCCAGCCTCGGGTAGTGTGTGTGAGTGTGTCTCCTGCAAGGTCAGCGGCATGACCACACTACTTCAGCGCCTCTGAACTTACTTCCTCAGTTTCGAACACTCTTCCTCACATGTCCGTCGCTTACTCCTCCCTGCCCTCGGATATCTGCTCCCACTCAGGGGGTCCTGGGGAGACACCTGCCCTGACCGCCTCCTCTAAAGACCCTCTGTCTTCACTGCTCTGTTCCCTTCCTGGTGCTTGTCAGTACCTGACATCACATTCTAGATGTCTCTGCATGTCTGTCTTCCTCCCCATAGATGTGAGCTCGGGGAGGGCAGAGACTCATCTGATCTGTGCTGTACCCCAGTGGTGGGGCAGGCTGCAGACACCCGGGGCTGAATGAATGTGTCCCCAGTATCCTCTGCGTCTGGCGTTTGTCTGTCAGGATCTAAGGTTGGTGGGAAGGGGCAGCGATTAAGGTTCTTGGTTGTTGTTATCATCAGTTTCCCGAATTCAGTTCTCGGTGATGAGTAACTTATGAAACAGCCCTTGGCTCACCACTTCCAGATCGTGAGATTTTCCTGTTGCTGAGCCGGCTCCCCAGTCCTGCCCTGCTCTCCTGTCCCCTCTCAGAGCCCTGTCCTCCTGGGAGACCCCAGCCCACCTCTGTCTCCCATCCTCCCGCCCCCTCCCAGGGATCATCCCTCTCACCTGCCAGCAGGAGCTCCTGCCAGGGGACATGTCCTCCTCGGGGAGGGGCCGAGGGGGGCTCCATGGTGCCTGCTGCCCACTGTTTCCCTCCCTCTGTGAGAAGAGCTTCTGCTCCAGAAACACTCAGGAGCAGTGCGGTCCGGTTGTGTCAGCTCTGCTTGCCTTCCTCCCTCTGTGCTGAGTGGCCTCTGGGGGCGGGAGTGTCACGTGGGCCAGGGGGCGGGGTCTCTGCCAGGTCCCCTCCCCCTCTTCGCCACCTGTTCCTCCTGAATCCTTTGTCCCCTTCTTCCCCTTTTATTTCTGTCTACATTGAGGTTCCCTGGGAACTGCTGAGGCCTCTCCCTCTTCAGCTGTGATTTCCCACCGTATGCGAGAGCGCGCACACACCCTTGTTTGGACAAGCACAAGCCTGTGGTGATGGGGTCCGGTGACCCGCACAGCTCGGGGGCACAGTGCAGGGTCAGCGCCCCCACAGCCTCTCTCCTCCCCATATGGCTTTCCCTTCAGAGCAGGAGCCTGGGGGCTGCCTCAGGAACTCTCATCACAGGGATGTCACCCCCACTGTGCACTGGAGTCACCTGTGGAACTTTATCAAGACTGCGAACGCCCAGCTGACACCTAGAAATGCTGCTTCAGCAGATGCCCAGCCAGGCGGAGACCCCATGATGTGGGGGTGGTGCCGCCTCTCCCTCTCCTGTGCCCACGGAGGGTCTACGGATCCTGTGAAAATGCAGATTCTGACTCAGCAGGTGTGGTGTGGACCCCAGAGTCGGCCTCTAACAAGCTCCCAGGTGATGCTGGCCATCCCGGCCCGGGGAGCACACTGTGAATAGCCAGACTGAGGGGGACCCGGTTCCCTTAGAGGATGGCCCTTCTCCCTACTCCCAGTTGGCCTCTGCTGTGTCCTGGCCTTGAGTCTGTGGGCACCACACACAGTGCCCCAGGGTCCCCAAATCCAGGGGATTATTTCCATTTGTAACAGAGAAGCCCAGCTGGGTACCAGTCTCCCCAGTGTTCTCACAGGCTCTGGGGAGGTTGGATTGACTTCTGGCAGCAAGGTCCCAGAGATGACTCTGGGGGTGAGAAAGGGGCAGGCCGGGTGATGACTGGTGAGGGACCCACAGTCCATCCCTGTGTGTCCCCAGCCGGCTCTCTGCTTCCAGGGACAGAGACCCAGGACCAGGTGTCTCAGGAGGTCAGTTCCCAGATGGGAAGGGGGTTTCCTGCGTGTCGGGAAGAGAAGAGATGGTGGGAGGTCGGATGGCTGGGACTCCCAGGAAGGTTTTGAGGAGACCTTCCATCTCTGTGTCTGTTGGCTGAACTGTGGCCCAGAGACTGTCCATGTGCTCCTGAGTGTCCTGGGCAGCCCGTGTCCTCTGCCTGGGGGACTTTCTTGTGGTCACCCTGCCTCCCCCATGAGTGGTGCCAGGTAGGGAATGGGGATCTGGACAGGGACCCCAACAGATCAGTGTTCTCCTAGGGCCCTAGAAGGAGAGGGCAGGACAGAACAGGCACATGGGAGGGACCCAGAAGGGTCTGCTGGAGAGAGGGATAGAAACCCGTCTCCCCCTCCACCTCCTTGGCTAAAGCCAGCTTCAGGGTTTCATATCCTGTGTGTTTTCTGCATGTCCCTATGTCGCCCCCTGGAGGCAATGCTGAGGGGCTGCCCAGGGATGCTGGCCAGGCTCCAAAGGATGTGAGGGTCTCTGAGTCCTGGGCAGAGGTGAGGGACTGGTCAGCCCGGGCCCTGGTCCTTGTGGGTCCTAGACTGCCTGACTCCATCCCAGGGCAGCATGAGCCCAGGGAGAGAACAGACACTGTCCAGAAGATTCCTGATCCTGTGTCAGGAGAATTGTCCACCCAGAGGGATGTGCTCTCTCAACAGGACCTCTCTGTCCTCGAGATTTCAAGGAATGACCCAGTAGGGGTCTCTTGAGACTGGGGAAAAGGTGCCGGCCTGGGGGGTTCGGCACCATAATGCCCTGTCTCCCCATCACAGCAGGGGAGGACAGGCGATTACATCCAAGTCATCTATGTCTCTGTCTCTCCTCTGCTCTAGGTCTCCCCACAGGAACCAGGAGCTGGAACAGCTCCACCCGGAGACTCAGCTGAGGGATCTCAGGGCTGCCTCTGTTAAAGGGGAGAAGACCCTCAGCCCCATGGAAACACAGGCAGATCTGGGTTCTCCTGTCCCGCCTGACCTCACTGAGGTCAGGCTAGGGCTCTGAACTCCCCCAGTAGTAACTGCACCTGGGCTGGTGATCCAGAATTTGTGCCAGGTCAGATCTCTAAGAGAAGAGGAAGGACACAGGCTGCCCACCCAGGCCCTCTGGGGACAGAAGACAGTCACAAGACAGAGATGGGAGGGGGTGTCTGTGTTCCGGGAATGAATGGGGGTCTGGCCTCTAACTGTAGGAGGCCCCTGTCCTCCCTCCTGAATCTAGGAGGGGGAAAGGCCCGACAGCCTTACAGGGACAGCCTCCGGCACATGCTGGCCTCCTCCCAAGTTGATGCCAGGGTCTGCAGGGAAGAGGCTCTGACCCCAGGTGACAGGGGGGTGACATGCTTCCATTGTGTGGTTGCCCTCATCCATTTAACGAGTATTTACTGGGCATCTGTGATGTGTCAGGCCCTGGGCTGAGTCCTGGGAATCCACGGAGAACAGGACAGATGTGGGCCCTGGACTCGTGGGGTTTACCCTGTAACAGGGCCACAGGCACTCAGGAAATCCTGGCACTGAGGAGTCATTATAATCGAGAGCAGGGCCAGGAAGGAAAGTGTCTGGTGGTCTGGAGCATATCTGGGGGTCTTAGCTGATTGGTAGTCACATGTGGCACTCCTGAGAAAGTGACCTTTTGGCTGAGACTGGAAGCATGAGTGGACCTTTGCCCCTCGAAAGACAGAGGGTGTGGAGGGACGAGCTGCCCACAGAGGGACCAGTCTCATCAGGCAGACGCCTGCCTGGCCGGAGGGGCTGATGGGGTCCAGTGTGGGGAGCCTGGAGAGCCAGGAGGACTGTGACTGAGTGAGGCTGGGGAGGGTCAGACCCTGCTGGGCTGTGGGCGCGCTGAGGAAGCCTCTAGGCTGCGGAGCCGCTCTGCCGCCCTCTGGTGGACAAGGAGGGAGGTGTAGAAGGCCGAGTCAGGGTGCCAAGCTGCTCTGCATGTTTATTCAACATCAGTCTGTAGACATTTTACACGGATCACATATGTTAATACTCCATTCTCCATCATATTGCGGCTGTGTGAGTCCCAGCCTCTTCCCTCAGTGAAATGTCACCAAGCTCAGATTTCCAGGAATGTATATCAATGTGTGTTGTCTCCAGTAAGTTACACTGAGTGTACCCCTGGGTGGCAGTGGTGTGTGTGGCTAGAATGCTGGGTGGTAGGTCTGTGGGGAAAAGAAGGGAGCTGGGTGTGTCAGCAGGGAAAGGTCTGTGTCAGGGGGGCAGAGGGAGGAAGATGGACAAGTCAACTTTCCTTCTCACTCCCAGGACCTGACGTCATCACAGGGTCCTTGACCCTGGGAACACACAGCACCACACTCCTCTCTGTGTCCCTGGGGCCAGGTGAGGAGGGAGCTGCTTCCCTCCTGTTCATCAGGACCTGGGCCTCCTGGGCCTCACAATGCTGAGATGGCCTCGAACTCTCAGTCTCACCCAGCGCCTAGGAGGACCCCCACGCTGAGGCCTGTGTTCCTCCTCTCCCCTCCCCACCCCTGGGGTTTCTGTCCTGCACCTTCTCTCTGGGCTTCTGTGGCTAACCTCGGCCAGGCGCCCCGCCTGCTTCTGCTCCAGGCAGCTGCTCCTGTGTCGCTGGCCCCTCACAACCTCTGGGCCCACTGACTGTCATTTGTGAGGGAAGAGAGGTGAAGCTGAGATCGGCGTTCTCCCAGGTGCTGCACTTTCTGGACGCCCTGGAGTGATGTGCCGATGGAATCATTACTGTATCTCTTGGTTGAAATATTCCTCCCTGTGGAACTAACACTTCTAGGTCAGCAGCGAATAATGTCACAGGGAAACAGACATTTTGCTAGTGGATCACGAGAGGTATAGTGAGTGGTGTCACTCCCGTTTCCCCTCCTTGATTCCTAGACGTGAGAATGCCAGCTGTGGGAGGAACAGCACAGGCTGGACACAGACTCAGAGCATGTAGAACCTCCTGGAGTTGCTCCCCCCACCCTAGCTGGTGCTGTCACCGAGTGTCCGAAAGGCCAGTCCCACTCTTCTCTCAGCTGCTTCGGGATTGTACGATGAGTGAGCACACACATTGCTGCATTCATTTGCTCAGAAGAGAGTCCCTTGATCAGAAGCAGGCTGTGTGGAACACTGTGACAGTCGATAAGGCATTCTACGAATCCGTGGATGGTCGTTTCATCAGGAGCTTGGTGTGTAGGGAAGGCAAATCTGTACCCAGAGTGAGTGCCCATCCAGTGAGAACAAAACAGTGCTCCCTCCATGGTGGAAATGGTCCAGTGTCATCAACCTGCCAGCAGGCAGCTGTCTTGTCACCCTGGGGAATGGGGCCATACGAGGGGCCCAGCGTTGGTCCTTGAGCTGGCAGATGGAGCACTCAGATGTGGCCATAGCTAGGTTGGCCTTGGTGAGCGGAAGTTCATATCGCTGAGCACATGCATAACCCCCCCCACCATGGCCACTTTGTTATGAACCCCCCGGGCAATGACAGATTGGCTAGGGAAAGAGGCTGACTGATTGATAGCCACAGAACAGGCCACCCATCCACTTAAGTATTAAAATCCTCCCAGGGGCGCCTGGGTGGCGCAGTCATTAAGCGTCTGCCTTCGGCTCAGGGCGTGATCCCAGGGTCCTGGGATGAAGCCCCGCATCGGGCTCCCTGCTCCGCTGGGAGCCTGCTTCTTCCTCTCCCGCTTCCCCTGCTTGTGTTCCCTCTCTTGCTGTCTCTCTCTCTCTGTCAAATAAATAAATAAATAAAATCTTTAAAAAATAAAATAAAGTCCTCCCATGCTGACCTGCATGGTGAGAGTTCAGAAAGGTCACCGATTTTCCAACCATGTTCCTTCCAAGTCCCAGACCATCGAGCCAGATCATCGGCCACAGCCCATGAGTCGGTATACAACCGCACATCAGGCCATTTTGCCTTCCAAGGACAATGAACAACAGGGCGCACTGCTCTGCCTGAAGCTCTGCCCAGCGAGAGAATTTTCCTTCACCCCTGCCCATTAGGACTGTTCCAGAAAGGGGCTGTCATGCTGCAGCTGTCCACTTTCAAGTGGTGTCTGCCTGGCATGCAGAACCATCTTAAACTAGGCCTGAGGTTTCTCTTCCTCCATCAACTGATCGTAGATGACTCACCGTGAGGCCACAGGTGGGGCTGGGAGAGAGAAGGCAGTGTCACAGGAGCGGGGAGCATGGGCATTTGGGCCACTTCTTTTCATACCCCGTGTGACTTCAGGGCCTGGCCAAGCTTGATCATCTCATTTCCCACCTCCATTTGATGAGGGAGTGGTGCTGTGTGTGCTTGGCTTTATGGCCTCCTGTGTCAGATGGCACCCAGTCCACGATGGAATTAGTGTCAGTGCAGAACTTTTGTCCAGTAACCTCCAAAGGGCTTGGGTATATTTCCTTCGCCCCAGTGCTTAGGCCGCTCGGGTCACGTGGTAACGGGGTGGCCCGTGGTTAAGCATTTAGTCTCTACTGAGGTCCGGTGGCAAACCAAAAGCTGTTTCTCAAGAGGAGAGCAGTTAGCAAGAGGATAGCAGGATTTTGCTTCCCATTCCTAAGGGCCCGCACTGTCATTCACCTCTGTGGGCCTACCAAGGGCTCCAGACACTAAATGCGGAACACGTTGCCTCGAAATCCAAAGAAGCTCACTCGGTGTTGCGGTTTGCTTTTGGGTGGTACGAAGGGCGGGAGGCAGCAAGTGATCCTTCACTTTAGAAGAGGTAGATCGATGTGGCTCTCACCTCTGGGCCCCTAGAAATGTCACTGAGGTAGAAGGCCCCTGAATTTTTGTTCAGTTTATTTCCCGTGTTCTGGCACGGAAATGTCTTACCCGGAAGTCCAAAGTCGGGGCTACTTCTTGCTCACTGGGTCCAATCAGCATAATGTCATCAGTGCAACGGGCCAGAGTGGTATCTTGTGAGAGGGAAAGGCAATCAAGATCCCTGTGAACTAAATTATGATGCAGGGCTGGGGAGTGGATGCACTCCTGGGATAGGACAGGGCAGGTGCACCGCTGGCCTTGCAGGCTGGAAGCAAGCTGACTCCAGTGGGTCTTTACTAACAGGTATGGAGGAAGAAGTGTTTGCCAGGTGGATAGCTTCATACAGGCACCATGAGAGGTGGTAATTTGCTCAAGCAAGGAAACCGCATCTGGTACAACACGTACAGGCTGCAATTTCAGTCACCACCTGGTTAAGCTTGGGATAATCCATCATCATTCTCCAAGACCCCTGTGTCCTTCAAGTCCTTGATGCTGCACTAATCCCTGCAGTCCCTCCAGGAATGTGGTATTGCTTTCTGCTTACCATCTTCTATCTTCCTAAGTAGAGGCAGTTCTAGTGCCTTCCACTTGGCCTTTCCCACCATAATTGTCCTCACTCCTCAGGGTGGGGAACAAATGCGGGGTTCTGCTAGCTATTGAGTGTGACTATTCCAATTATGCCAAACATGGGAAATAACCACAGGATTAGTTCAGGGATACTGCCCCCCCCCCCCCCGCCCCGCCCTGCTCAGGCCTACTGTGAGATGGACCTGAGCTCAGACTCCATTGACTGCCTGAGCTCCATGCGCTCCTCCTCTGATTGGTGGGCCACTGTGACATTTGGGTCCTCAGTTTAGAGCCCGTGTCTAGTGGAGCCCCAAAGAGCTATTTGCTTTTCCTCAGTGACCATCAACTTGGTTAAAAGGCCACGGGCCCCTCTGAGGAAGGCTGGAGAATGGTTAATAGTGTAAATTTTTAGCAGCATACTGGGGTCTTTCCTCAAGGGGACCTGGCCCCTCCTTTATTCAAGGGGTTCTGGCTCTTTAACTGGCTCAAGTCTGGGAATTGACTGGGGCCATAATACTCAGCTTTTATGATTCAACGTAGAGTTTTGTTCACTTGACCTAGAACTCTTCTGCTTATACAGACCAAGTAAGAATTTAGTAGCTTCCCATCTATCTCATTTCTAGGAACACCACGATCAACTAGCCAATGTCATTGTCATTGGTCGCTGTGAATTGGACTATTCTGATGGCTGCTTTGAGTCTGCTGTCCATTATGGTGACCATGGCCCAACTCTCTTTTGGTGATTAAGCGTGGCCTCTTGGCCCTGCTGCCTCAGGATCTAATTACCCGCATTGCATTTAGGTTTCCCATTCAGTGGCAGCAGCTCTCACTGTAATTTCTGACCTACAGAGAAGAGACATCACAGAGCTCTTCAGGTGTGCCGGGGCTCCCTTATAAACTCATACCTCACAGTCATGAAAGAGAAATGTGTGTGTACTCTGGACTCTCCCAGGGTGGACAAGCCGGTCTTAAATGATAAGTCCTCGCCACATTCCAATCTCCCTTAGCCTTCGGATCCCTTCCTCTGTCTCTGAGTCTCAGAGCTATTCTCTGATGCAGAGAACTCATGGGTCTGTCAGGATAAACAGATACAGATGCAAAACTGAGCAGTGACCTGGTGAGCTGAGTGGGGGAAGATTTGGAGACATTTTTCTCAGAGAGGTGTCCCAGTCCATGGAACCCCAGGGAAGGGAGAGAATATTCCACACAGAGTCTCAGAGTCTCCTGAGGTGGCTGAGGGGTGTGAGCCAGGTAAGGAAATAACCATGGACATGCACTCTCTGGTCAGGCCTGACAGGGTCAGTCTGGAGGGTCTCCTCTCTTGGGGTGTCTGTGTTCTGTGCTTTGGTGGGAGTGTGAAATACTTCATGATGAGGCTTTTGATTTGAAGGGAACTCAGGCCCAAGTGACTGAAAAACCAATGCAAGGAGGTAGGGGATGGAGGATGTGGGTGTCCTTGGAGCCTTATTCCCAGAAGCTCCCTGGGCTCACATGACAGAATTAAGGGAAGTTCTGGATATCTGGGGTTGCCTTGGTCGAAGGCCTATTGAAAAGTCATCCTCTTTAGCTGAGGGCAAGAGAATGTCATAGAATGGGGGATGAGGGATAAGGATGGGAAGGGAGACTCATCTGCAGATTAGGGGAGGCCCTCTGTCTCCCCCCAAGCAGAGGAGGGGCCTTATCTGAAGGGCTCCATCACCCCACTGGTTTCTGGAAGCAGAAGATATCCAAGGCTTCTGGGTCAGAGTCAGCTCACCCTGGGCCCCAGTTATGATGCCCATGATGGCTCCAGCAGGGAGAAAGGTGCTGAGGTTCCTGAAGTGGGTTCATCTGCAGGGAAGAATGAGGAGAATGAAGTCTATGGTGTTTGCACTAATAGGAGACTCCCCCCCTACTTCATTCAAGCAGGATGCATGTCTCCCCAGCATAGCTCTCCCTGGGAGGTGCAACTGGGACATAATGTCACTTCTCCTGGGCACGGGATCTTCTTTCCAGCAAAAGCATGTCTATCATTTTATCTAGGGAAGGTGGTCATTCTCCTCCCAAAACCTTGACTCCATCCATGCTCAGGGTACTTGAGGACATTTGTGGGTCAAGTGAGTCCAGCAGTTCGTGTGAGAGAGAGAGAGAGAGAGAGAGAGAGAGAGAGAGAGAGAGAGACAGACAGGTACCTTCATGTGTCCTGATGTTGCCCTGTGGTGGACATAAGGGGATTTGTACCCTCTGTCAGGCTTAGCACCAGGCACCTGACCAGGGTTCAAATCAGTGCCCTGGATGTTGACCCCTGAGCAGAGATGGGCTCTCACCTCTTGCCTGCAGGGACAGCCAGTGTAGGACTCCAGCCACCCCGGGTCTATCCTGTGGCATAGTAGAACTCTGGTAGGACAGTCCCCTAGCCCCACGCTTTAAAATCGTTAAAATGGTGAATTTTAGGTTATGTGAATTTTATCTCAAAACAAACAAAAACTTAGGAAAGAAACCTGCATATTACCTTGTATAAAGCTGGCACCAGCACACGACAGCGAGTGTGTGTGAATGTCTGTTTCTTCATATGCTCGGCATGCCCATAGTGATTATGTGAGAGTAGAAGCGGGTGTCCCCCTATTTATCCATCTTTCTTCCCTTATTCATTCTCTGAACACTGATTGCCATTTTCCTGTGACGGGCCATTGAGAAATACAACAAGGCTCGTCCTGTCTCTGTCTTGGGAACTCAAGGATCCGTAGGACACATGATGTGAGCATAGGTAGCTACCCCCAAATGTGTTAGCACAGCACAAAGGAGCAGCGTCAGAGGTGGAAATTCAGAGGGAGTTTATTGTGTCCACCTGTAGAGGTGGGGATGACCTTGTGGCAAGATGGCCAATGAGGTTGACTGTAAGGAAAGAACAGATTCATAAAGAAAGGGGGAGGGGACACCCCAGGCAGGGACTGTGTGGGCAAATACAGAGAGGCAGGAGCATTCTTGGTGGACCAAGAATGGTAAGGGGCCAGTATGTGTGCAGATGGGATGACATGGGGGAAAGTGAGACAAAATGGAAGCTTATCTGAAGAGTTGGTGTTTTTTCTGGGTCTTTCCAAAAGAGCCTGAGCTGAAGAGGACAGAAAGGCTCAGCACACTGGGAGAGGGGGCTGAGAGAAGATATACCCGCGATGTGTCTGCTTCCTTGCTCGAATCAGTAGGCCCCATTTTCTGTCTTCCTGCGTCCCAACCTGCACTTGCAAAGGGAAAAAGGCTGGGAGCTGTCCGTGGTCCCTTCGTCCCTGGGGCAGTGTGAGGCCAGCCAAGCCCTGTTCTTTTTTTTTCCCCCAAGCACTGTTCTGTCTCGGGGCTCTTGTGAATCTCATTCTTTCCTCTTGATATTGTCCCCACCACAATTCCTCTCTCCCAGGAGAATAGGGATGGGGAAGGGGCAAAGGGGATAATTTAGACATAATATTTTCCCATGTGCCCAAAAAAGAACAGAGTTTGAGGGGAATTTCTGCTAACAGAAAATCCCCACAAGCAGAAAAACAACAAACGAAAGGAAGAGCCCTCTTTATTCAGATCCTTGCCAGGTGATCCACAGTGGGTCACAGACCTGTTAAAGATTTAGAAGTTTTTTCTCGACGGGGGATGGCACTGCCTCCCACTCAGAACATTTGAGAATGTGTGTTGGGGACAGTATGTTAGTTCCATCAGTGACTTGACAGGCCTTCTGGAAATTAGGGAATGGGGACAAGAGGTAATAAATATGCCAGTATCTCCTCAAGAGAAGTGAATCAATTGACTTTCTTTTTCTTATCTTTTTTTTAAAGATTTTATCTATTTATTTGAGAGAGAGAGAGAGCACAAGTGGGGAGAGGGGCAGAGGGAGAGGGAGAAGCAGACTCCCCACTGAGCAAGGAGCCCAACTCTGGCTGATCCCAGGACCCTGAGATCATGACCTAAGCCGAAGGCAGACGATTAACCAACTAAGTCACCCAGGGGCCCCTCTTTTCTTTCTTTCTTTTTCTTTTCTTTCTTTCTTTTTCTTTTTTCTTTTTCTCTTTTTCTTTTTTTTTTTTTTTTTGCATTAAGAAATGTGTGTTTAGAGAGGAAAAAATAAAACAAGACGAAATCAGAGAGGGAGACAAACCATAAGAGATTCTTAATCATAGGAAACAAACTGAGAGTTGCTGGAGGGGAGGGAGGTGGGGGGATGGGGTAACTGGGTGATGGACATTAAGGAGGGCATGTGATTTAATGAGCACTAGGTGTTATATAAGACTTATGGGGGGCACCTGGGGGGCGCAGTCGTTAAGCGTCTGCCTTCGGCTCAGGGCGTGATCCCAGCGATCTGGGATTGAGCCCCACATCAGGCTCCTCCGCTATGAGCCTGCTTCTTCCTCTCCCACTCCCCCTGCTTGTGTTCCCTCTCTCGCTCGCTGTCTCGGTCAAATAAATAAAATCTTAAAAAAAAAAAAGACTTATGGATCGCTGACCTTGACCCCGAAACCAATAATACATTATATGTTAATTAACTGAATTTAAATTTAAAAATATTTTTAAAAATAAAAAAATAAGATATGTGTTTTTATTTTAATTTTTAAAATTTTAATTCCAGTTAGTTAATATACAGAATAATATTAGTTTCAGGTGTATAATACAGTGAGTCAACACTTCCATCACCCGGTGCTCATCACAAGTGCACTCCTTAATCCCCATCACCTATTTCACCCATCCCCCCTCATCTCCCTTCGGGTAACCAGCAGTGTGGTCTCTATAGCTAAGAGTCTGTTTCTTCATTTCTCTCGCTCTCTCTTTTCCTTTCCTCACTTGTTTTGTTTCTTAAATTCCACATATAAGTGAAATCATATGGTATTTGTTTTTTTCTGACTTATTTTGCTTAGCATTATACCCTTTGGCTCCATCCATGTTAGTACAAATGGCAAGATTTCATTCTTTTTTATGGCTGAATAACATTCCATTATATGTGTGTGTGTGTGTGTGTGTGTGTGTGTGTGTGTGTGTATATATATATATATATATATATATATATATATATATATATATATATATACCACGTCTTTTATCTGTTCATCTATTGATGGACCCTCGGCTTGCTTCCATATCTTGACTATTGTAAACAATGCTGCTATAAACATAGGGGTGCATGTATCTCTTTGAATTAGTGCTTTCATATTCTTTGGGTAAATACCCAGTAGTGGAATTACTGAACATGTGGTATTTCTATTTTTAATTCGTTGAGGAGCTTCTATACTGTCTTCCACAGCGGCTACAACAGTGCATGAGGGTCCCTTTTTCTCCACATCCCCGCCAACACTTGTTGTTTCTTGTGTTTTTGACTTTAGCCATTCTGACAGGTGAGGCTGAGGCCATTCCTCACAGGTGAGGTGATATCTCACTGTGGTTTTTAACTGTGTTTTCTTGATGATGAGTGATATTGAACATTTTTTCATGTATCTGTTGGCCATCTGTATGCCTTCTTTGGAGAAATGTGTTCGTGTGTTTTTGCTCCTCTTCTAGCAGGAACACTCCACAAAAGGCACTCACACTCCTCCTTGAGTTCATGTTGACCTTTTCCACTTGAAACAAATCCAAGTTTTTTTCTGCCAGAACCCCAGCCCTCAAATACTCTTTAGATTTGCCCAGCGTGAAGCTCCTTGAACAGACATCTGGGTCCCCGGGGAGGAATTTCACATTGGAGGATTGTGAGGGGATGTACTGGTGACCCAGAAGCAGCCCCAGGGCCCAGCATGGGAAGGGGATGGTTCCACACATAGTGGGCAGCTTAGGCCGGACGTGCGGGAACACGATGCCCCCACTCTCTGTGTTGGCACTGCGGGGAATGACTGTAAGTCCATGACCCCGAAGGACTGGATCATTCTTCTAAGTGTCCCTGCCCTCCCTGTAGTAGAATTATACACCCATACCCTTTGTCTGCAACCTTGCAGTTCTTCACACTGGGAGAGGAGCGTGTCCCCCCCCAATTTCCTCATTCATCTCGAGCTTGCTCTATGCTTGCTGAGGCTAATGGACTGCAGGAGGAGAGATTTGGGCCAGTTCGGAGACAGACCATAGAGGGCCCGGCACGTTGTCCTCACTGTCTCCACATCGGCTACAGGAAGATTGTCTGCTGGTGGCCCCCTTTCCTCTGGTGCGTTTAGGGAACCTGCTACACGTCACAGGCCATCTGCATTCTGAGGCTGGAGCTGTGGGTCTGGTTCTCTGGTCCAGGGGAGCTGCCCTCACTCAGGCCCAGCTGTCTTCAGGATGCTCTGACCCCAGCAGGGCTTCTGCTCACCAGCCCTGCCTGTGGCTCTGCCCCCGGGTATGGCCCAGGGAGAGCATCTGGAACTGGGCTAAAGCCCAGGGGCTTGGAGTTCAGGTGGTGAACCCAGACAGCCTTGCCCCACTCCTGACAAAATTGATGTTTTTAGGGTTCCTCCACTAACCTGGTGCTTGCTGCAGGTTATAGCGGCCTTCATCAGGCCAAGGAGCTCCCCTCTTGGAATAGTTTGCCACTGGTTTCCCTATTGCCCCAATCTGAATGCGTGTGGAACCTGATCAAAGGCCACTTTGCTTCTCTTCTCGCCGTTAGCAATGATTTTCGAGTTAATGTGCTCATGTGGTAAAAGGTGGTGGTTGATTTTGAATGCTAAATTGACCTTGCATTTTGGGCAAGAAATTCAGCGTGGTTATTCCTGATTCATTTTGGTAGCCTTTCATTTGGGGATTTTTTTATTTCTGGTCATGAGAAAGGCCTACACCTTTACTTCCTCATTCTTTCCTGGTCTGGTTTCGTCATGAAGATTATACTGCCCCATAAAATGAATTTGTGAGTGTTCCTTGTTTGTCCCGTTCTCTGGAAGAATTGTTGAAGGTTGGAAAAAGCTGGTCTTTGATAGTTTTGTGGGTGTTGCTTTTTTGTGTGACCCGAAGAGATTTTTTACTTCTTTTTTTTGTTAAGTAACATGAACATCGCAATAAATTTCTGCATAGGTGTGTGCCTATGAAACCATTGCCCAGCTCAAAGTAGAGAAAGTTCCCCACACCAGGAAATGCTCTCATGTCCCTTCCTGCCATTAGGATCCCCACCACCACCTCCATTCTGACCTCTCCCACCAGAGACTGGTTTTGTCTCTTTGGGAACTTTACACAAGTAGAATCAATTTGTCCCCTTCTGCATGTGGCTGCTCTCCGTCAAGTTGGTGTTGTGGGATTTATCCATGTTGTTGTGTAGCCCCAATTCACTCCTTTTTCATGTTGCTTAATATTCTTAATATTCTTTTGTTTGAATACACCACGATATTTGCCCATCGGATTGTTGGGCATTTGGGTTGCTCTACTCTTTGGCTCTTCTGAATAATACTGATATGAATATTCTTATGCATGTGTGTTGTGGTGTGTCTAACTCATTTCCTTGGGGGCAGATACGATGGTATTTGCTGGAACATCTTCTAAAATACATAGAAATTTTGGATTCTCCTGCTAAATAGTTGAACAAATCTTTAGCCCCACCAGCAGTGTTGACCCGTTCTGATGTTCCAACTCTTGGTATTGTCAGTCCTTTTAATTTCAGCTGTTCTCGTGTGGCTGGCATAATAGTTCATAATGGTTCTACCGTGTGCTTCCTGAATAAACAATAAAGCAAATGCAGCTTTTCATATGCTTGTTGGCTGTTTTCACATGTTCTACTGTTCAGTGTCTCTTAGAGTTATTAGCCGTCTTAAAAAATTGGATTGTCAGTCTTTTTCTTATTGCTTTCGGAGGATTTTGTAATGCACTTTGTAGATGGCTTCTTCATCACACACATACACACACACACACACACACACACACACACGTAACTTGTACATGTATGAAAGAGAGAGGGAAAGAGAACTGGGTGTCTTTTGAAGACCAGAAATTCTTTTTTTTTTTTTTTAAGATTTTATTTATTTATGTGACAGAGAGACAGGCAGCGAGAGAGGGAACACAGCAGGGGGAGTGGGAGAGGAAGAAGCAGGCTCCCAGCCGAGGAGCCCGATGTGGGACTCAAATCCGGAACGCCGGGATCACGCCCTGAGCCGAAGGCAGACGCTTAACGACTGCGCTACCCAGGAGCCCCTGAAGACCAGAAAATCTGATTTTAATAAATTTTAATCAGTTTCTAAACGATTATATGCTGTGAGTTAGGGTTCCTATTTTTTTTCTTCCATAAAGATATTCATTTTTTTAAACATTTTATTTATTTATTTCTCAGAGAGAGAAAGAGGAGTGAGAGAGCACAAGCAGGGGGAGTGGCAGGCAGAGGGAGAAGCAGGCTCCCCACTGAGCAAGGAGCCCGACGTGGGGGCTCAATCCCAGGACCCTGGAATCACGACCTGAGACGAAAGCAGATGCTTAACCAACTGAGCCACCCAGGCGCCCCCCCTTCATATGCATTTTAAAGCCATCTGTGTTTTCTGTGAGTGTGCATGCACATAATGTGTGTGTGCACAAGTGTGTATGTGTGTGTGTAAAAATATTTTAAGTATTAACTAAATGTCCTTTAATAGTTATAGTACAGGTCAGATTTCCTATTTCTTCGTGAGTTAGTTTATGTTATTTCTAATTTTTAGAATGTTGTCAATTTTGCCTAAATTGTGAGTTCATGGCCATGAAGAGTTTTTAGACTCTCCATCTCTGCTGGAGCTTTAGCGGGGCCACTATTTCCCACGGCTAATGTAGCTTATTTGTGCTTCCTCTGTTGTTTTGCTGATGACTTTTTCCAGAGGTGTTAAAAATCTATAAGCCTTTTGAAGAAAGGAGTTTTGAGGTGTGTGGATCTTCTTGATTCTGTATTTGTCTTGTAGTTTATTACTCTTTCCTCTTAAGTTTATGGCTATTTTCCTCCTTCCCTTTGTTGTTCCCCAGCTTCTTTAGCAGGAAGATGAACTCATTTGTAATCAACCTTTTCCAGTATCAGCATTTATGGTAATGAATTCCCTTGGGAACACCACTTTAGCTATATCCCATAAGTTTTGCTAGAAGTCTATTTTTAACCAAATATTTAAAACATCCAGGCAGAGCCGTGTGTCTCCCATGCACAGAGGAACAACCCCCTGGGCCCAGCCTCTATCCAGGGTGCGCTGCCCCTGCAGGGTCTGAGCCCCCAGGGTCTCCAGGGCAACTAGGAGAGGACCCTTGGCAGATGAACATGTGGCAGTAGCCATGGCAACCCAGGGTCAGCACCCCCTGTAAAATATGGGGGAGCCAGAGCCCCAGTCCCCCTTTCCCAGTCCTGGAGATAAGAAATGTTTTCTGATGTGTCTCTCAGACACATGTCCAAGGGACTTGGCTCCTCCAAATTTACACCCTAAGGGGTCCAGCCATGCCAGGGATGGAGAAGGACATAGAGAGTGACCTGAGCAGGGCAGGCTGGGCAAAGGTGCCTCCTCTTGGACAGTGTCCCCAGGATGTGCCTTTGGGAGAGAGAACCTGCAGGGCCCAGATGGACCCCATGTAGCCCCTTTCCCCCCAACCTCCCTCTCCCCTTTCTTTGATCCTGTGTACTCCCTGGACTCAGGTCTTATCCTCAGGCTTCTCTGGAGACACTGAGGTGACAACGTTGTGGAGAGAAGAGATGGAGCTTATTCCACTTATAATAGCATCAAAAAGAATAAAATGCTTAAAAATAAACTTAACCAAGGAGGTGAAAGATGTATACACTGAAAGCTACCAGATGTTTGGAAAGAAATTAAAGAAGACACAAATAAGTAGAAAGACATCCATGTTCATGGATTGAAAAGCTTAATATTAAGATGTCAATGTTACCCCAAAATATATACATGTTTGATATAATCCCTATGAAAAATGCCAGTGACTTTTTTAAATAGGAAAATCCATCTTAAAATTCATATGGAATCCCAAATAGTGAAGACAGTCTTTAAAAGAACAAAATTGGAGGTCTCATGCTCCCTGATTTCAAAACTTAGACAGGGCTAAAGGAATCAAAATAGTATGGTGCTGGCATAAAGACAGACATACAGACACCATGGAATACAACAGAAAGCCCAGATGAGAAGCCCCAATTATCTGATGAAATGATTTTAGACAAGAGTGCCAAGACCATTTAATGGAGAAAGGACTGTCTTTTCAACAAATGGTGTTGGAAAACCGGATATCCAGGTGCAAAAGAGTGAGTGAAGTTGGACCCCCTGAAGGCGGTGCCTTACACCACCTACAGAAATTAACTCAGAGTGGATCAAATCCTCAAGGTAAGACCTAGAACTATAAGACTCTTGAAAGAAAATATAGGGAGAAGGCTTCATGACATTGGATTTGGCAGTGATTTCTTGAATAGAACACTAAGAACACAGGCAAAAAAAGAAAAAATAGATAAACCGGACTTGCATCAACATAAAAAAAAAAAAGCGCCCATTTATCAAAGGACACAGTTAACAGAGTGGAAGGCAACCTATGGACTTAAAAGGGCAGGCAGTTAGTGATGAGCTGCAGATAAGGATGGTGTAAACAGTGGTTTCATGGTTTCCCCACCTTCCGGGGCCAAGAACAGCAGGTGCAGAGCATGTGCTCTCCTGTCCAGTGCACATCCTACAATAACCTGTAGCCTCGTTATAATATATTTGCATTGCCGTTTGGATACCCTTCTCCCAACCCCCCAGTGTGGGGAAGGCAGCCATGACAGTTCCTGCAGGAACGTTGCAGAGCCAAAAACTCCTCCTCCCAGCTGGTAGGGGGAGGCTCTTAGATGACGGGAAACAACCCTAGCTATAACCCATAACCTATACAAACATCAAGAGACACCCCTAAGCCTGGGGCAGTTGCCATTTCTGGGCCTGCCCACCCTCCCGTCTTGAGAGTGTCCTGTCCTGATAAACTGCTTTGTGCCTGCTTCCTTCCTTCTGACCATCTTTATTGGAGCGTGGGGTCCTCCCGTAAACCTTTTGTGGGGACTCCAAGAACCGAGACCTCCATTCACACAGCACTAACCTCCCACCAGTAACAGGATGAGAGAAAGTAACTGCAAATCATGTATCAGACAAGGGGTTCATGACCAGAATATACGAAGAGCTCCTACAACTCAGCAACAACAAAACCAAATTTAAATCTGATTTTAAAATGGGCAAAGCCCTTGAGTAGACATTTCCCCAGAGAAGATATACAGATGGCCAATAACCACATAAAAAGCAGCTCAACATCACCAATCATCGGGGGAGATGCAAATAAAAACTACAGTGAGATAGTCCCTCACACCAATCAGAATGGCTGGTATCAAAGAAGCCCAGAAAACAACACCTGCTGGGAAGGATGTGGAGAAATTGGAGCCTTGTGCATTTTTTTGACAGGGCAGTAAAATGGTGTAGCCACTATGGAAAATGGTATTGTGATTTTCCAAATATTGTACATAAAAATGCCATATGGTCTGGTAATTTCACTTCTGGGTATATACCCCAAAGAAATGAAAGCAGGAACTGAAAGAAGTATTTGTACACCCATCTTCATAGCAGATAGCCAAAATGTGGAAACAACTGAAATGCCATCAACAAATTCACAGATAAGCACAATAGAATATCATTCAGGCTTCTGACCACCCTGGGCAGCCTCTGCCCTCTACCTGGGGGCTTCTCCTGTGGTTACTTGCTTTTGCCCATGCGTGGTACCAGGCAGGGAGTGGGGAGATGTACAGGGACCCTTGAGAGAGCAGAGTCCTTAAAGGCCTCAGGAAGAAGCACACAGGACAGAACAGGAACATGATAGGGACCCATAAGTGTCTGTTGGAACAGAGGTTAGAAGTCAGGCTCCTTTTCTACCTTCTTAGCCAAAGCCAACTTCATGTGTTAATTTCATGTGTTGTCTGCCTGTCCCAATGTCACCCCCTGGAGGTGATGTCAGGGGCTGCACCAGGGATGCTGACCAGGCTCCAAAGGAAGTGAGGGGCCCTTGAGCCCTGGACAGAGATGGGCTGGCCTCCAGGCTGAGGGGCTGGTCAGCCCTGATCCCGGTCTCTGTGGGTGTCAGGCTTCTTGACTCCATCCCAGTGCAGGGGAAGCCCCAGGAGAGGATAGTTATTGTCCAGAAGATTCCTGATCCAACATCAGGAGAACTGTCTACCCAGGGGGTAGACTCTGTCTACCTCTGGTGGTGCTCTCTGTTCCCAGAGTTCCAAAGGAAGGGCCAATGAAGGGTCTCTTGAGGCTTTTGGGAGAGGACACGTCAGAATGCCCTGTTCCCCCATCACAGCACTGAGGCCTGTTGCATTCAAGTCATAGGTGTCCCTCCTTCTGCTCTAGGCCTCCCTATCGGGCCCAGGAGCTGGAGCAGCTCCAGCTGGAGACTCAATCAGGGAGTCTGGCCTCCATGGGACCCTCGGCTCCTCTGAGATGGAAGCAAATTCAGATCCTGGGTTCTCCTGTGCCATCCTGGACTGGAAGTTCCTCTTGTTCCCCAGGACTCCTTGGGTGGTAAGATGTCTTCAGGGCACCATAGCCAGGTATCCGCACAGACCAGAGACCCTAATGGGGAGTCACCTTCTAACTTCCTTTAAGGTCAGAGTGGGGCTCTGACCTCCCCTGATGATATCTCCACCAGGCATCAAGATCCAGAGTTTGTGCCAGGTCAGATCTCTGAGAGAAGAGGAAGGACACAGTCTGCCCACCCAGGATCCCCAGGGAGAGAAGTGGCTCACAAGGTAGAGATGGAGTCGGGGATGTCTGTTTCCGTGGATAAAAGAATATTTGATGCTCACAGTTAGGAGACCTCTGTCCTCCCTCCTGAATCGAGGAGGGGTAAAGACCGTCCCTGGGACAGCCTCAGGCACTTGCTGGCCTCCTCCCATGCTGGTGCCAGTACCCTGTGTGTCTACAGAGAACAGACTCTGACCGCCAGTGTGACACGTGGGTGACATGCTTCTGTGGTGTGGTTTTCCTTATCAATTTCACATGTGTTTATTGAGCTTCTCTTGCTGGGTGCGGAAGGGACACCCAGATATCTGACCTGGCTGCCGTCTCACCCTCCAAGACATTGTTGCTGGAGCAGTGTCTGTTCAGAGTATCCACTGGGCACGAGGAGAGGACCGCCCCATTTCTCATCAGGGACTTAGCTGCGAATGGCCTGCACGCCGGCTCCACCGGCTGCTCTCTTGGCTGGTACCTTGAAACACCTTGTCTTCTGTCTTCCCATTGCCTCAGCACAACCTCCCCAGCACAGAGGTCAGGGCCCCCCTGGTGCCTCCAGCCGACCAAACCCTGTGCCTCACGTAACCTTCTTCTTGTGGGAGAGAAGGGCCTGGTTATAGGATCGGGGCAGCCTCCTGGGAGAACGCCTCCATGCAGAGGTGACCCCCACATGCTGGGACTCTTGAGTACCATCTGACTGTATCTTGGTCACGGGGTCTGGGCAGAACCAGTTCGGGCTATGCTCCAGAGCTCCAACATGCTCCCTGTGAGAGCTGAGTGCAGGTTGGTGCTTTCCAGAAGAGATTCGGTTTCCAGAACTTCTCAATCTGTGTCAGTGGATGCGGCCTGTGGCCAAGAGCTTGAGGTTCTGGTGATGGCCTGGATTGAACCACAAGGCAGCGCCCGGGGGCCCCACACCTGCCAGTCAGAGGCCCGCCCACTCACAGGGACAGCCTGAGCCCCGCACCCCCACAGAGTCCAGAGGTGACTGGGTGATTGGTGAGGACACTGAAAAGACCACTCTTCTAAATGACAGAGCATCAGAGGCTCCTGTGATTCAGAGACGGGCCCAGGGTTGGAGGGCACGGTGCTGTCAGCCCACAGGCTGACAACTGGCCAGACCAACACGGGCCAGTCCCTGACTAAAGTCCATTTTGCGGGGTGTAGATTCATACTTAAGGAATGATGCTGAAGCATATGATTCTGAAGATAAAGAGACACTCCTGTGATATAATGTACCTTTTTTTTTTTTTTTTGAGAGAGAGAGAGTGTGTGCCTGGGAGGTGAGGGGAAGGGGGAGGAGCAGAGGGAGAGGGAGAGAGAGAATCTTAAGCAAGCTCCATGCCCAGTGTGGAGCCCACTGGGGGCTCAATATCACCCCCAGTGAGATCTTGGCCTGAGTGGAAATCAAGAGTCTGCCCCTTAACTGCCAGAGGCACCCAGGTGCCCCTAATGTTCTTCTTGTAATTCCTTCAAAATGCTAGTATGATTTTTCAGTCATTGCTAAGATGCCTCTCAAATGGTGAGAACATCAGCGAACACTGTCTAATGACATTGCATACAGATTCGTGCTCATGTATGTTTTTGCATCCCCGTGTCTACAGTTTTCCCTCAGCCGACTTGGGTGTCCTTCTGCTTTGTGGTTATACTCTTTGCAAAACCAGCCTTCCAGCTGGTGACTCACAGGCAGCCATAAATTAATCTTCCTTAAATATGCCTCCTTTGGGGGCGCCTGGGTAGCGCAGTCGTTAAAGCGTCTGCCTTCGGCTCAGGGCGTGATCCCGGCGTTCCAGGATCGAGTCCCACATCGGGCTCCTCCGCTGGGAGCCTGCTTCTTCCTCTCTCACTTCCCTGCTGTGTTCCCTCTCTCGCTGGCTGTCTCTCTGTCACATAAATAAATAAAATCTTAAAAAAAAAAAAAATGCCTCCTTTGGAACCTGACCGTGCCCTTTGTCCAGGCTCAGCCCTATGGTCTCCTCTCTAGGGCCCTCTTTGCGCTTCCAACAGCAGGAATGATCCACTAGAGGGCACTCACGCTCCTCCCTGAACCTTTGTCCACCTTTCCCATCTCCTGAGACAAATCCAAGTGTTTTCACTGCCACAACACCCAACGCTCAAATACTCTTTAGATTTGCTCAGAGTGAAGTTCCGGGGACAGAAATCAGGGTCCCCAGAGAAGAACCTCACATTGGAGGATGTGGCAGAACGGACTGAGGATCTGGAACCAACCCCAGGCCCAAGGCATTGGAGAAGGGATGGTGCCAGGGACAGTGGGCAATGTAGGCTAGACATTCAGGGCCCAGATGCCGCAGCCCCATGTGCGCACCCTGGGGAAAATGACTGTGAGCCTGTGTCCCTAAAGGCCCTGTCACTTAGGATCTGTGCACGTGGGCCTTGAAGGGGCTTCTGTGGAACATTCCAGACTAGGCCTCCTGGATATTTCAAGAACCTTCTCCTGGAAGAATTAGGAGAGGTGTGTCATTCACCATGGCACAGGATCTCTTCGGGCCTGAGGGAGCAGGGGGTGTCCAGGCTTCACCCCCAACTCCAGATCAGGCCCCAAGATATTGGGAGAGTTGAGGTCTTGCCTGGCCTGGCTCTGCAGGACACCATTGCTGGGCTCTCTGCGGGGAGCTCGGCCTCCCCACCCCCTGACTGTAGTGCAGGAATGAGACCCCAAAGTCCCTTCAGACTTGGACAGTGAGGGAGCATAGGTGAGTTCGGGCAGGTGGGTGGAGGAGAGACCATCATTTCTGGAGGTAGGAGTGCTTAGGTGATGGGCACACACGTGGGACACAGCCCGTGTGCTGCTGCCGCTGAATCTCTGAGAGGTTTTCCTCTGGAGAATCCAGCCTTTTCCCTGCAAGCATTTGCTCACTTCCCACCTCAGTGCTGCCAGCTGAGGTGCCTCAGTCCTGTTCAACAAGCCAGTCCTACATCAGCTCTTTGTCCCCATCACATCAGGGCAGCTCGGTGTGCCCACCTGCCTCAACTTCCCGGGTCCTCAGAGCAGTCATTGCACCTCTGTCCCCACCAGTCTGGAGGCCGTGGGACCAGGCTCTCTGTCCCAATTATCAATCATCTGCCAGGAGGGGACAGCCGCTGCACAAAGGAGAGGATGCAGGGACAATCGTTAGCCACTCTGTGAGTCCACCTGTGGGAGAGGAACCAGGAAAATGACAGAACTTCCTGCTCAGTTCAACTTGGGTAGTGTTACCCTGGGAAGTCCATAGGGGAATGCATGGGTATTTTTTAACTTTCTAGTCACAGGCTTTAGCGTTTGGAATGATAAATTTCCCTTGGATGTCACCGTCAACCTCGATTCCACCCATTTGGGGCACAGACTGCAAATTCCATACCCTAGTACAGGTTTGGTATTGGGGCCAAGACGCTGGCAGCCCAGCCCAGGGGACCCTCTGTGAACAGCCACTGCAGAGAGATGTGCTCTGTTCCTCCCTGGACGTCAGCACCCACCTCCACGGTGCCCATCCTCCTCCCCGCAGGCCCCCACCCCTCAGAGACACCTGCCTCAGGGACATCGTGTGGGTCATTCCCACACTGCTGCTGTCTGTCTGGGGCTGTCCAGGATCCTGTAGGTTCCCTGAGGTGTAGGGGTGTGTGTGTGTGTGTGTGTGTGTGTGTGTGTGTGTGTGTGTGAAATAAGCCCAAGATTTTGCACAAATACAAAATCTGAGGTTGAGGGAATTTGAGATTTCATTCAATAAATACTTATTTTACATTCAAGGCTTCACGGTTAGGACTCCATATCAAATAAGCGAGGGTTCGTGTTTATTGAATCCCTCTTCTTAATCCTCCTGCCTGCCCAGTGCTAGAGTGACCCATCCACACCCTCCGCCCACCCCTTACAGCTCCTCCCACTAGAAGGAAGGTGTTTATCTCACACTTGGCCATAAGAACATACACACCAGGAATCTCTTTCTCTTTTTTTACGATTTTATTTATTTATTTGACACAGAGAGAGCACAAGCAGGGGGAGCGGCAGGCAGAGCAGGCAGAGACAGAAGCCGACTTCCTGCTGAGCAGGGAGCCCAATGTGGGGCTCGAACCAAAGGCAGACACTTAACTGACTGAGCCCCCCAGGTGCCCTGGAATGTTATTCAGCTGTTAAAAAGAAGGAAATTTGGGGGCACCTGGGTGGCTCAGTTGGTTACGTGCCCAACTCTTGATTTCAGCTCGGGTTATAATCTCGGGGTCTTGAAATGGAGCCCCGCATCAGGCTCCATGCTCGGCTCAGAGTCTGCTTGAGATTCTCTTTCTCTCTCTCCCTGTGCCCCTCACCCTGCTCACGCACTCTCTCTAAATAAATAAATAAATAAATAAATAAATAAATAAATAAATAAAATCTTTTTTTTTAAAGAAGGAAATCTTGCCATTTGTGACACCGTGGCTAGACCTTCATAGCACTATGCTAAATGAAATAAGTCAGAGAAAGACAAATACCATATGCTCTCACTTATATGCGGATCACAAAAACAAAATTAAAAAAACCAAGTTCACAGATACAGAGAATAGACTGGTGGTTGCCAGAAGCAGAATGGGATGGGAGGCGTAATGGGTGAAGGTGTTCAAAACGCACAAACGTCCGGTATTAATATAAATAAGTCCTGGGGATGTAATGCACAGCATGGGGACTATAGTTAACGCTGTGCTGCACATTTGAAAGTTGCTTAGACAGTAGATCTTAAGAGTTCTCATCACAAGAAAAATAAATTTTGTAACGTGTTGTGGGAACAGATGTTAACTAGCCTTGCTGTGGTGATCACTTCACAGTATATACAAACACCGAATAGTTATGTTGTACCGGAAACTAATATAACATTGCGGGTCGATTATATCAGGATTTAAATAATGAAACCAAAGTTCTCAAGTAATTGTGTAATCAGTTATGTAGAGAAGTTCCTGGAATCCTAGAGACAAAAAGATTACTTGTGGCTCTGAGCTCCCCTCAAAATATAGCAGAAAAGGATCATAGTTGAAGCTACCATTCTCCATCCTCCCACACTGGGGACTTCAGACAAGTGCGTGTCGCAGACTGTTGCTTCGGTGCAGCTAGATCAACAGCTCACAGGCGTGTTACACGGCAGTTGGCACCGAGTCCGTAAAGCTGTTGGAACGCACTGGGCAGACGATCCCAGCAGGGCTAGCGTGGTGTCTAAAGAGCTAGATGGGGGCGCCCGGGTGGCTCAGTTGTTAGGCGTCTGCCTTCGGCTCAGGGCGTGATCCCGGCGTTATGGGATCGAGCCCCACATCAGGCTCCTCCGCTATGAGCCTGCTTCTTCCTCTCCCACCTCCCCTGCTGTGTTCCCTCTTCCGCTGGCTGTCTCTCTCTCTCCATCTCTGTCAAATAAATAAATAAAATCTTTAAAAAAATAAAGAGCTAGACAGAAGGAAGTCTTCAGGGAAAAAATGATCCAGAGGTTGGAGTCTTCATGACCCCACCACACAATTATAAGAAAGGGGACCTACCCCCAGGAATGAAAGGACGGGGAGACCCACCCTCTCTACTCACACCCACTTCTCCTCAAACCTGGAGCAGCCAGTGCACCTCAAGCCTGGGGGCCCATCAGGTAGGGCTTTGGGGGCCACGTGAGGGACTCCAGGTCTTATTTGAAGTGCAGTCAGACATGTCTAAAGGGACTGTTTATTGTTTGATTTGTTTTCCAGAAGTGACACGATCTGTTTACATGATGTTATCCTAGTGGTTTCACTCGGCTTGCCAGGTGGAGAAGGCTCCGGAGAGGAGACAGTGGAAGCTGAGTGTGGTTGGGAGAAGAGTGACCCCCAGGGATGCCCACACCCTGCTCCCCAGAGCCTGTGAATACGGGGCTGGACAGGGCAACGGGGAATTAAGGTTGTTAACAGGCTGGCCTTTAAATGGGGGACTATCTTGGGCGAGCCGATGGCTCCATCTGTGTCAGGCTTCTGAGCTACAAAACTCTAGGGTTAACAAACCGTGTTGTGTGAAGCCACTGAGGTTGTGGTAACTTGGTACAGCCGCAGTAGGGACCGAACGCCCTGCAAGACTGGTTAGACCAGGTCCACGTAGGAAAGCACGGTTTGGACTCGTGGTCATAGTGGAGAAGAAAGAGAGAAATAGGAGAAAGGGCAGGGCAGGTGGGGGACCTGGAGAGGGTGGGTGACAGATTGCACCTGGGGCGGGGGGGACCAAAGATTCAATAGTGACTCATGATTCTTGCTGCAGCAACCACATGGCGGGAAAGAGCTTTAATAGAAGGAGATGTGTGCAGGCCGAGCCTGTGTGAGGACCGAAGTGAACGCTGGAGTTCTGTGTGCAGTTCAGGTGCGGAGAGGGGATGCTGGGACGGGTTCGGCTTGGTCCCAGCTTATGCGGGAGGCCAGAGAGGAGAGGTGGGGGCCGTCCATCCAGCGGGACAGGATCCTCACAGTGTCTACCGGGGCCTGGAGGTCCTCACACTCGTGGGGGTGGATGCGGGTGGGCGGTGGGACAGCTGACAGCGCACGGGCTGGAGCGAGGGCCCGCCTGGAGCAGCGCCTTCGTGTCCCGCAGCCCGCGGTGCTGTTCGCAGGCGGCCCTGCTGGTGGCGGGGCAATGCCAGCGCCTAAGGAGCATCGTCATGTGTCTCTCGTGACCAGCAAACCAGAAAACTCGTGGGGCTCACATTTCTAACACAACAGACCTCCAGGGCACCTACCGGACACTGTGAGTCCACGTGTGCAACGTGCTTTCAGATACATGGAATTCGGTAGAGGTTTCTGGGACCCCACTGGCTTGCGTCATACCCAGAGAGTCTGGAAGAGTCATCTGGACAAAAGGGTCACGTTGGCAGTGGGCCGTCAGCTGCTGCTTTCCGACGATGACGCTCAGCTTGTCGCTTCTGCAACAAAGTTTAAAGGTTCGGATTTTCCTGTCAACTAATTCATTTAAACACTGTAAGAGCGTACGAATTGTCCCGTTTCCCCCGTCACAGGTGACTATGAGGAATATCCACTATATGGCTTCACCCAGAACTCTCATTTTTTATCAAAATTATCGTTACTCCTGTAGTTTCTTACAGCCCCTGCTATCCTTGAAAGTATCCCCACTGACGGGTTCCCGATAGTCCAGCAATCAGAACTCCCAGGACAAAGTTCACAGGCCACGGAGTGCTGGAAAGGCAGCCATCGAGCCCCACGTGTCCCCCCACACACTTGAAAAGTACATCCAGCGGGGCAGCTGGGGGCTCAGTCAGTTAAGCGTCTGACTCTTGATTTCGGCTCAGGCCATGATCTCAGGGTTGTGAGATGGAGCCCCTCATCAGGCTTCGTGCTGGGTTTGGAGCCTGCTTCAGATTCTCTCTCTCTCCCCCGTCCCTTCCTGCCCCATTGCACTCACCCTCTCTCTTTCTAAAAAAAAAAAAAAGAATGCAAGTGTATTTCAATATCAGAATGTAACTCTCCATGGCAACAGACTAAAGGAGAAAAATACTTATCTGACTAGATTTAGTAAAATTACTTGATAAAATTCAACCCTAATTCTAAAAAAAAAAAAAAAAAAGTCCTTTGACTCTGGGAGGAAACTGGGAAAGGAACACACTCATATCCTCCTACAGCTGCCTAAAGAGTAAAGTAATTCATATACGACACTGACGTAGCGCCTGGCACCCATTAGGCACTAAATATGTGTGCAACTCCCCAAGCATTTCTCTCTCACGCATCCATCTTTGCTCCCTGATTTATGCTTGATTTCCTCAGTTGAGCTTCCAGATCATTCGGTTGATTTTTTGGCAGTTATTCAGCAATTAAACTCAATTTTTTGTTTATTTGTTTTTTAATTTCTGGGAAGTCTTTCTTTTTTCTGCCTGCACCGTTCCCATGGGAGTTCATCAGCCATCTCCCTGAATCCCTGACGGTCAGAAGGATGTTGAAAAATTTCCATCTGAACTTGCACACACAGTTTCCAGCAGTCACGGATTCCATTCATACATCCGGCGATTGCTCCCTGACCTCCCTCCGCTGGCTCTCCCCAGATGTGTGTGCAGTAGCCACCAGTTTTCTCCTTCGTTGCCCTATTTTTCTCTTTCCTTATGGATTTTTCTCAAATGCGTTATATTTTTTTGGTTGTAAAGTACATATTTACTAGGACTTGGTCGATTATCATGGGTGTATGCTAAAGGTTTGCTCTGTATTTGTATGAGTCCACACTGGAGCTTCTTCTTAAGTTGACAGCAAAAACCTTAAAACTTTTTCTTGTTTTCATATTGCGTATTGGAGATATTCAAAATAATTGCTTATAACATCTGTGGTGGGTACGGAGAGCAACAATTAACAACAACAACAACAACAACACTTCACTATGTGTCTTCACTCAGCTTAAGGAAGAGAACCAGCACCCCCGAGCCCTGTGTTCCCGGCCAGCCCCACTCCGGGCCCACCCCTCCCCCAGCTGCATTACGCAAAATATTCCCCTACCCTTTTAGTTCTTCTTTTTTTAACAACACATGGCTACTCATGCATTTCTTTCTTTTTGACTCAGTCTGGTCCATTTCTGTAGGTAATCACTGAACAAATTATGCAGATTTCGCAATCAGAAGGCTCACGATCTCCTTCAAGCCGTTGTCCTTTTCCCCTTTTCCACTCCTAACGTTGCTTCTTGTGCCTTGTCTCATTTTTTCCGATCACATGGTCAGAAATTTATTTTGAAAGAGCCACCTCTAGACTTTTGTGATTCTTGCTCGCCTCTTATGTTCTTTCTCCTTTGAATTTGTTCCTTTTCTTACTTCTACAAGTAGATAATTAGCTCATAAACAACCATTCTTTCATTCTTTTCTGTGTTAAGCATCTTAGCATTTTAAATTTGCCCATGAGCCGGCCTCGGTTGCATCCTGTGTGTTCTATAGAAAGTTTTGGTTTTTTTTTAATTAGTCTCTGTGGCCAGTGAACTCACGACTCTGAGATCAAGACCTGAGCTGGGATCAAGAGTTGCTTAACCAACTGGGCCACGCAGGCGCCCCTAGCGAAAGTATTTTTTCTGTTAATTATACATATTTTGAAATTGCCATTATCATTTTTTGTTCAAGCACAAGTGTTTCAAGAGATGGTTTCCATTGCAGATGGTGATTTTCTGGTTACCCTTGTACTCAGCTTTCTGACTTCATAGCACAGTGTTCACAGAGCATTCCATCTATGAGTACTTACTGAAATTTGCTCTTTGGTCTAGTATGTGGCAAATATTCAAAGTTGCCATGTGTGCTTGAAAAAATGTATTGCAACATTTTATATAGAGAGAGGCCAAACTGCTTGCAGTACCCCAATATTCTATATCCTTCCTGATTAGCTTTGCTCTCTAGTTACTGAGAGACACAGGCTCAAATCTTCTACCAAGAGAGTAATGAGTAGCCATATGAACCAACAAATTGGGTTACTATTTTGGAACCGAGATCCATCAGTAGGAGAGATTTTTAAACATTAAACATGAAACATTCTAATATTACCCCTACTCCTACAGAAAAGAGAAAGAGAGAACACATCCCCAGCTCTTACTGTGGGGCTAGAAAAACCTTGACCCCAAACCAGAAAAAATACAGAAAGGAAAAGAACAGGCCAAAGTCAGCATATAAAACATCCTATAGGAATAGGAGACACAATGCAGCAATGAATGAGAAAGGTAATGTGCATGAGATGTGGGCTTTATTAAAGGAATATAGTTAGTGTAACAGTAGAAAATCAATGTAATCCACAGCATTAATGATTTAAAGGAGGAAAGCCATGTGATTTTTTTCGAAAGATGCATTCAAAAAAAAAAAAAAACTCTACCTAAAATTCAGCCTCAGGATCAAATTGGTCCCAGTGACTACATTCCTCCCGTACACAATCCCCGGGTCTAGAGGAAAGGGAGCCCCACCAGAGCGTGGGAGAACTGCAAGGTTCCTGTCAACACAAACAGAGCTACTCTTTTACAGAAGATCGGAGCACCAAGAGCCAAATGGTCAACGTGGGCCTCTCGGTCACCCAGCTGGTAAAGAGACCGCAAGGTCACAAGACATGCCTTGTGTTGTGAGAATAATCCTGTATCGCTTCAATGTCAATAGCTCTAGGACACGTGCAACAAGCTCACTGGCCAGGACCCCTCCCTGCGTGTGAGAACGTGATGACGGAGAATGACTCATTGCCGGCAGTTTATAACAGGCTGGCAGGAAGCAGACAAGTGCACACTCGCCATGTCCGATAACGAGTCAGTCACGTTCCCTATCAAACATTGGGTCATGGAGTTCATGGTGGAAGCTGTAGCTACCTTTATCCTGGATAAGGTAAGAATATATATCCCAAGTGTGTTCATAACATTTCTAGAGAACCAATGGAAGGTCATGGATTGGTTTAAAAAGATGTGCCAATTTCTGCTGAAGAGAACACTTATTTATGTCATTGACAAAGTTATTTCTGTTATACACAGTATGATTAATGGAAAATTCTTGATAAATATGCCATATTGTTTTGGACACAAGATGTTTTCTAAACCAAATGATTTAACCACTCGTCTACCTGTGTAACCTGGACTTCCTGCGAGAATTCTTGTCATCGGAAAACTTATTTCTGTTTACACAATATGATTGATGGAAAAAAATTTGTTTTTACTGAAAATTCTTGATAAATATACCATATTATTTTGGACACAAGATATTTTCTAAACCGAATGATTTAATTACTCTAATACGTGTGTAATCTGGGCTTTCCGTGGGAATTCTCCAGATGATAATCTGAAGAACGAATTACTTCACTAGCTTATCTAGGGCCAGTGGAGGCCGGGTGTGTGCTCAGCTCTCTCTCCGAGACACCACCTGACATATTGTACCAAACTCACAAAGAAGCCTGGCTCACAGCTGTGAACGGGAATTTTAAAATTGAATCACTCATGCGACGCAGCGCTAACATGGAGCTCAAACCACTGCTGAATTGGTCCTAGGCACCATCACATCTGGATATAACATGAAATTCTAGCCTGTGCTGACCACAAACGGTTACATTCTGCCACAGTTCTCGGAAGGAAGTTTATCTGGCCGAGCTCCACCGAGCTACTGCCTCGGTGACCTCTCTCTATAGAATAAAGCTAGTTTTTCATAAAATAACTATCGTAATTCTTTCAGAATTTATATAAATCTACGGGTGTTACCTTCATCAACACTTTCTCCTCCCGCTCAGAGCACATTTCAGATTCCTCCTGAATCTCTGCCTCCCAGATTTCAATAAAGGTTCGGTTTGCTTTGCGGCCTCAGTTTTTTCCTGTTTCACACAACTGAGCAAATAAACTTCGTATCCACAAATGGAGTGTCTGCCGTCTTATTGCCCTATTCTAGCCTGACTTCTTTCCCCTGTGTGGCTCGGGGCAGAACCTGAAGAAGGGGTAGGGGAAAACCACCGGATGTGGCAAAGAGAGCACCATGGGGTGCGGCGCGGCCGGGCGAGGAGGGAGGGGTCTGCAGCCTGGGTGAGATTTGCTGATTGGTCAGGAGCACTTCCTGCACATGATGCCGCAGCTCGGCTCCGTGCCGAGCTGATAAAAGGCTGGCTCTCTAGGCTTGCGAGCCCTTTATGCGACCAAAGCCGGTAAGTGCACACACCCTTGTCCTACAACAACTCAGTTATGTTCATTATCAAACATCGGGTCATCAAATTAGTGGTGGAAGTTGTAGCCGCCTGGGTCCTGCATGAGAGAAGGGTTTATGTTCCTGAATTGTTCGTGACATTACCGGAGAACCAATGGAAGTTCACGGATTGTTTAAAAAAGATGTGCCAGTTTATGTGGAAGAAGACCCTTATTTATGTCCTGAGCAATCTTGCTTCCATTATACGCAAACGGATTGTCAGAGAAGTCTTCGTAAATATGCCATATTACTTTTGACGCAAGAAGATGTTTTCTTTTTTTTTTTTTAAGATTTTATTTATTTATTTGACAGAGATAGAGACAGCCACCCAGAGAGGGAACACAAGCAGGGGGAGTGGGAGAGGAAGAAGCAGGCTCATAGCGGAGGAGCCTGATGTGGGGCTCGAGCCCATAACGCCGGGATCACGCCCTGAGCCGAAGGCAGACGCTTAACCGCTGTGCCACCCAGGCGCCCCAAGAAGATGTTTTCTAAACCCACAGCTGTGGTTGTGGGTTAGGTACTCTTACACCTAAGCGACCTGGATTCTTTGGGGGGAGACTTAGCACCAGGAGGAGAGCAAATTCCTTTACTAGCTTATCTACTGCCAGTGGAGTCTTGTGTGTGTGCTCAGCTCTCACTGAGGCTGGCCCATTGTACCAAACTCACAAAGAAGACTGGCTCACAACTGTGAAGGGAAGCACTGAAACTGAACCACTAATGTTAAGCAGTCCTAACATGGAGTTCAGAGACCCTTGTAGCAATGGGTCCTATGTGATGAGGTTGTGGGATATAGGTGAGGTTCAGTGGGGTGGAGTCCAGAGCCGATGACAAAGAAAGAATTCTTGAGGCACCTTTGGTGCAAAATGGTGGTTTATTAAAGCACGGGGACAGGACCCGTGGGCGGAAAGAGCTGCTGCCCCGGGTTGTGAGGGGCGGCTGGTTATATACCATGGGGTTGGGGGAGGTAAGGAAAAAAGGGAGGTTGAGAAAGTCCTTTCATAGGTTAAAGAAGACTTCCAGGATACTGGAGGCCTTGCTGTTGTCAAGTTAAGGTTGTTGACCCCTCTAGCAGGTGTTAATAGTAAGATAGTTGGGGGATCCCGGGAGAATGTTACTTTCCTCCTATCACATGTCTTTGTCGATGGGCTTCAGGTTTCAAAGAAATTCCATTTTATTTACATTTCCTTCTGCTTCAGCCTCCCTCGATTTTATGGAGGGGTGGTAACATTAGGGCTTCAGGAAACTGAATTATGGGTCTTGCAGGGCTGTGATCTCTGTCAGTTAACCATTTGTTTTTTCCTTTCCTTAGTTTTAGGGCAGCCGGGAGTGCCGAGGAATGTTGCATACATGGGGTGGGGGGTTGCAGGGTGTCAGCTTCTGCTTTGTCTTCAGCCATCCTTCTGTTCCCTCATCATTTCCACCCCTGAACAATTTTGACCCTCAAATCTTTAAGGTTGTTGAAGGTGGAAGGTCTCATCTTCTGTAACGTCTTCCTGCTGGATAGGGGCATAGAGATGTCCCTACCTATGGGTCAGTATTGTTCAGTTGGGAATGTATAACGGAGTTATGAAAGGGGAGGCAGCTGAATCATGAGGATAACATAGATGAACCTCCTTGAGTAGAAGGGATTATCTGTTAGCTGGAAGTTACGGTACTGAAGGAGTCTTGGCACTAGCAAGAGAGACACCGGAAATGAAAAAACAATGTTAATATTATAATGAGAAAGACAGGTCTGAATAAAAGATCTTTGATAGTTGACCTTTGATAATTTTCCTCCAGTCCAGGAGTTTAAAACAATCACTAAAGGAAAGAGATCATTTAAAGCACCAATTTGAGTTTTGATTTGTCAGGTAGAAACCCAGAAGTATCTTGGCGGTAATCTGGACTGTATACACAGCACTGCTTTTATGCTAGCACAAGTTTCACCTTGTGTAATTTAATGCCATTCTGTTTTGTAAAACTGCTTCATGTATTTGTATTACTTCAGAATTTAATAGATAAATGTTCTTCTGAGTGTCATTTAGGGCTTTGACCATGTACCAAAGAGTTTCTATGTGCTAAACAACATTCTCCAGTCTCAAGGAGGTAACAAAGATAGATGCTAGGTGGTCATACCAATGTAACACAGAGCATGTCCACCATGATTTTAAATTTGGAAGGTTGGCTGAGTTGGTAATGATTTTAATAATGTATCCATGCATCCAGGCAAAACCCAGAGTACAGTGGGCTGTCCAGCCTGGGGGAAGCCATGGCCACAGATTAGAGCTGCATAGCCATCGGGTCCCAGCCAGGAGCCAGTCATATAATACTGGGCCTCCTTGAACTGCACTCAGGCTTTCAAGGGCTACTTGGTATTGGGGGGCCATACATGCACTGTTTTCAGGCCCCTATTTGACTGGGGAGTTCTGGCTTAATAATAATCCCCTTTTCTTCCAAATTGCACCGGGAGCATGGAGGACCAGGAAAATATATTTGAAGTCAGTATAAATATTTTTAAGGCTTTTGCCAATTGCAAAGCACAAGTGGGCGCTATTAATTCTGTTTTGGGGGCAGACATGTTTGCTGACAGGGCTTTGCCCTCAACAGTCTTGAATTAGACTTGACTATAGCATACCCAGTTTTTCTTACCCCTCTTTTCCATGAAACTATTACCATTGGTGAACCAGTTGTCCTCTGTATTTTCAGTAGGGACATCTTAAATCTGGTCAACTAGAATAGACAAGATCAATAACCCCTGAACAGTTATGCTCTATAGAAGTACAGTGGTCATGTCCAGGCTTAAGGGTAGCTGGGTTTAAAGTCTGACAGGTTTCAAGTATTATTTCAGGCGCACCTGAATAAGCATAGCCTGGTATTTAATAAGTCGGCTTCCCATTATCCATTGGTGGCTTTTGGTCTTGGACCTGACGTGAAGTCACTACAGTAAGGGACTGTCCCATAGTGAGCTTTGAGGCTCCTTTTTAGCAGGAGGGCTGCTGTGTGCTCGGCTAAAGCCTCTCCTTGTAATTGTCCATCCATAGAGGTGGCTTCCAGGATAAATATAACTATGCGGATGAAACATTAAGAAGCCCTCTTTGTTTGAGGTCTAGCCTTCGTGTCTTAATTAGCAAGGAATCACTGGCGAGTGGGGGAAGACTTGTCAAGAGATAAGGGCATCCCCAAGTCATCATCCACTCCAATCACAAGGAAAGTGAGGTCATCCATTATCTCCACAAGCCTACGGAGTGCGGTATGCTCTGGCTCTCAGGGAGCGATTTCATCATCTCAGCCACATAGAATTGGTCAAGGTGATATTTATACAATTGTTGGGGAATCTATCCCATTTCCTGGTTGTTCAAATAAATATATGCCCATGGGGTCCTGTTATTAGCCCCATAGAATAAAAAGCATGAAGATTCTCTATACACGAGCTATTGTATAAAAATAGAAAAAAGCTATTTCTCTGAAGTTCACCTCAAGTTGTCTAGCTTAAGCAAACATTTAAGGACAATCAGATCTAGAATTTAACATCCACAAAGGTGGGTTATTTAAACATAATTTTTCTCTCTAAAATAACCCTCATTTCCAGAGGTAGCCAAATCAGGACTAATTTATTTGAAAAACAAGCCCAGTTTTAACAAACTTGGCCTAATTATTTACATAAATTCAGCAAGAATAGTGACTGATCGCATAGATCTTTTAGAATCTGCTTGGCTGGAACTTTTACAAGGAATCTCCAGGTTGAACTTTTAGTAGCCTCTCCAGGCCAGAAGCCAAGCCAAGTACTTGCCATCAGATGTGCCTGCGATACCTGTAGATTTGGGCAGATTCCTCTCCAGGAGGTCCCCAAGGTATCCTGAGGTTCCTGCACCTGCCAGGAAGTGACATTCTTTACTCACCTGGTGAGGCTGCTGGGAACTCTGTAAGCAAGGTATCAGGCCATTTCCAGGGGGCTTTATGGCTCCAGGCTTCATAAAGTCAACCTTAGTTCCTGAAAGCTGTTTGGTCATATCTGAGTCTAGGCATGTCTCTCAAATATGACATTCCAGTCAAAGCCTTGGTAAAATAACCAGTGTTTCCAATGGTGTCCTGTTACAAGGAGAGCAATACTTATTGAACTTATGCAAATGATTATGATTGCCATGGAAGAAAGAATACTTACTGAGACCTTTTTAATTTCAGAGGGTTCAGGTAGTGAGAAAAGTTAAATGCTTTAATTTGCTTTATTTCTGTATATCACTGATGTCTCAAGAGAAAGTTTCCTCAATCTGGAAGAGCAAACATTAGGGAACCAGTAATGTTTTAAACAAGAGTCACAACACTATAGTCTTTTAGTTTATTTAGTCCCATGTTACTAATTCTTGTTTAGTTTGAATGCAGCTTTAGTTACTTCTGGAAATTCTTACCCATTTCAGTTTTAGGATTCTATAAAGATATCGAAAACCTGTATCTGTCCTAAAGTCCTTCACATGAATTTCCTTGAAGAGGAAACTCATTTTACAAGAGAGTAAGAACAATTATAAATGACAAAAACACAGAATGGCCATGGTTTGAGATCTGATGATTGAGAGTTTACAATACAGCTGGCAAGGAAGTCAGGTTACTTCTGTGGCACGTAACACTTCCATAGCCAGAACAGAGTGAGGATGACCTTATGTTAAACCATTAAAACTTGAGGAATTGCGTATTATCTCCAGAAGAGTTACACCGTTTACCCAAATGTGACCTAAGGCTTATCATTTGTGTAACAGTGCTTCCAGAGTAACTCAGCACCAGAGAAAAAGGCCTATTGAGTTAGAGACATCATTTACAACGTCAATGTTGGTAAAGTTTGTTAAAGCCTTAAAATTATAGCACAGGCCTGAATAGGATTACAGATCATTACAAAACTATTTTTATGTAACCAAGGTGACAATAAGAGATTTGAAAGGCAAATATGCAGGGTTCTATAGTTGTCAGCAAAACGTAGCTCCTTTAATACTGAGAAGTTTTAACTAAGGGATCGAAGACCTGTTAATGACAAAACCTAGAAACTTTGTTTTCTGGACAAAGAAAACTGTTTACATTTTCTTATCCAGAGCTGTTGAACAATTCGAGAAACCTTTGAACTTTTTTTTTTAAAGATTTTATTTTATTTTATTCGACAGAGAGAGAGACAGCCAGCGAGAGAGGGAACACAAGCAGGGGGAGTGGGAGAGGAAGAAGCAGGCTCCTAGCGGAGGAGCCTGATGTGGGGCTCGATCCCATAACGCCGGGATCACGCCCTGAGCCGAAGGCAGACGCTTAACCACTGTGCCACCCAGGCGCCCCAGAGAAACCTTTGAACTTTTGAACAGAGAAAAAGCAGACTTATGTATCATACCACTGTACTTTAAAAATCCATTTCACGCTTACTCAGTCCTGACCACCCCCAAAGTTCCTTTCCAGAGATTTTCCTTGTACAACTTTCTTTGCATTCAGATTTTATCCCATGCTATCTTTCCAAACAACCATCTTATTTAGGACAATATTACCTTCAACAAGAAAGTGCATTCCGGATTCTCCTTACATATCTCCTACTTTTGTACATACAGAATTGCTTCCCTTATTTCCATCAGCCTTCATTACATTTAGTAGAGTTTTCTTAGAAACCTTAGTCTCCATTGAAAACTAAGTAGTAACCAACTGTGAACTGTTACACCAAAACGTTTAGATGGCAAATGTATGCATCAATTAAGCACAAAACTTGTTTACCAACAGATTTAAATAGTTTCTTTGCCATAAGAAGTCAAAAGCACAAACCTTCATCCAGTACTCAATGCTTTAGCTCTGTATCCTATTTTAAAAAGACCTAGATGTGCAATGAATTCATCCAAGCAAAACTTTAAAGATTCAGGTTACCAAAGACTTTGAAAGCTATTTTAACAATTACCCGTGAAAACTTTGAGACAGACGATAATTTTAGTCTTTTGACTAGCAACTCTCAACAGAGACAACACAAGTTTGTTTGACCTTTAGTAAACCTCAATAGAATAAGTTTCACATTCTATCTTAAATCAACAAACTTAACTTAGCTTAAATACTGAATTACGTTTACCTGGGCCCACCCCATTTTCAGTTTTTACCTGAGACACTGGTGGGGAAATCTGGAGTGGGTGGTAAGTCCAGGGGGTGCCCTTCTTGCTCCTTGATGGTGAGGGGAGGAGCCATGGTGCCTGAGGCACCAAGGACAATACAGAAGCCAGTTGTGCAGGCCGCACCCCAGGTGGTGCAGAAAGAAGGGGGAGAGCAGATAGTAGGGGCAGAGTGCGGCCAGAAGGCAGGGAAAGGGTTCCCAGTTCTAGAGCTCACCAGCTCCAACAGGAGCAGACGCCGTGTTTCCCCGCCAACAAGGGGGAATAGGAAGTCCATGTCGGGCCAGAGAAGCCAGGGAATTTCCCCAAAACAAAGGGAGTTTCAGCAGCTGCTTGGGAATATTCCTGAAAGTCCCTGTCCCAAGGGAGACTAACCAGATGGCTCCAGTTATAGCCATTAATCAAGGAAATGATTGAGGGAGATGCCCCCACATCTGTTAGAAGGAACAGTGAGAGAGGAGAGAGTCAAGAGTCCCCGTTGCGTGGGATGGCCTGTGTTTCCTCCAGTAACCCGGGTTTACTTGGAGAAGGCCTATTTAGGTAATTATCATGCAATACGTCAGGAGAGAGTTTACTAGCTGACGCATTCGGGCGAACACATTCTGCAAGAGGCCCTTATGTCGGGGTCCTGGTGTAGAGCAATGAAGGCCTAGGTACGAACAATGAAGGTACCCTAGGTCCATTTGCTCTGTTCCTTACAGAAAAATCTAACTGATAGATCCCACTGAGGCCAAGCAGTATTACAGGAGCTCAGTGCTTTCCTAAATTTTGCAATCCAAATTGTTTCCAATGGGTTAGAAGGCACTCCAAGGGAGAGTCCTTGGGAACTGAAGAAGCAGCCTACTGAGGCCACGCTCAGAAAAGTAAAGAAGGTCAATTACCAAACCCCCCCCCCTGACTCCCGGGCGGCGTCCCACGCAGGATATGTCAGAGGTTCCCGTGTGTCAAAAGCGACCGGAGGCGTCCCTCAACAAAAATCACTATTGATCACAATCCTGCCTTCCCGTGAAGGCATTCCTGCCGTAAAAGGCCCGTAGGAGGGTTGCTGGCGTCCCTCCCCTACCCCATCGCATCCTAGGCTGCTGATGGGTGCCTGGTGAATGGACTGAAATATCATGCCTTGAAGGTCGTGCCAGGAAGGTCACGCCTTATTTTATCTTGCCTTGAAAGTATTTTACCTTGCCTTGAAGAACCAGCTGTTTTTAACCCATGGAGAAAATGAGAAAAGTTTAACAAGGGGAAATTACCAAATTTTGTAGCTTAAGTAATTAGGAAAGGACATTGAAGGAAAACAGTAAAGATAAAAGTCCATCATGGTCTAAGTGACATTCCAACACAGGTGGTCTTTACAGCCAACTTCCCTAGGAAACGGTCCCCGGTTGGATTGTAATTCCATCGGGTACTGGTTTCGGCCAGCTCCAGGTGGAGGTCCGGGGACCAGACGCGACTAGACCAGGGATGTGGAGGGGATTGCATTAGATCAATCAGGAGGAAACCTCACACGGGAGTCTTAAGATTGGCAGCCATGCTAGTCACTTAGGTGGCTGTCCCGCGCCCAAGACAGATGACTTTGTATAAGGACAGCAGTAAAGAGAGGGCCTCAAGTTTCTGGGTCTTATTACCATCCCAGCCAGGATACTAACTTCCAGCCAAAAGGCAGGCTTTCTCCTCCCCATAGAGTAGCCACAGGCTAGAGGATTATAGCCTGACTTACCGACATGAAAGTGTTCCAATAAGACCGTACTCCTTGAAGAGCCCCAGAAAGGAGAGTAAAAGAAGAGGAGAGAAAGTACTCACCAATTTTGCACCGAAGCTCACAGTCTGGATGTAAAGACTCAAAGCCCCACGTTCGGACACCATATGATGGGGTTGTGGGATATAGGTGAGGTTCAGTGGGCTGGAGTCCGGAGCCCACGACAAAGAAAGAATTCTTGAGGCGTCTTTGGTGCAAAATGGTGGTTTATTAAAGCACGGGGACAGGACCTGTGCACAGAAAGAGCTGCTACCCCGGGTTGTGAGGGGCGGCTGTTATATACCATGGGGTTGGGGGAGGTAAGGAAAAAAGGGAGGTTGAGAAAGTACTTTCCTAGGTTAAAGAGGACTCCCAGGATACTGGAGGCCTTGCTGTTGTCAAGTTAAGGTCGTTGACCCCTCTAGAAGGTGTTAATAGTAAGATAGTTGGGGGATCCCAGGAGAATGTTACTTTCCTCCTATCACATGTCCTTGTCAATGGGCTTCAGGTTTCAAAGAAATGCCATTTTATTTCTTTTTCCTTCTGCCTCAGACTCCCTCAATTTGATGGAGGGGTGGTAACGTTAGGGCTTCAGGAAACTGAATTATGGGTCTTGCAGGGCTGTGATCTCTGTCAGTTAACCATTTGTTTTTTCCTTTCCTTAGTTTTAGGGCAGCCGGGAGTGCCGAGGAATGTTGCATACATGGGGTGGGGGGTTGCAGGGTGTCAGCTTCTGCTTTGTCTTCAGCCGGCCTTCTGTTCCCTCATCACTATGTACATCCTCCTCCGGATGCCACAGGAACTTCCACCCTGTGCTGACCACAAACGGCTACAGTATGCCCTAGTTCTCGAAGGAATCTTATTTGGCTGAGCTACACCCAGCAGCTACCAACTGTAGGTAGGTAGTAAAGCCACTTATCCATGTTACACCAGCCAATTCCTTCAGAAGAACTTACATCAGCCTGCGATTTTACCATCATCCACTGTTTCTCCCCCACCCCCCCTCAGAGCACACTGCCGCTTCCTCTTGAATCTGTGTCTCCCGGATTTCAAAAAAGTTTTGTTTTGCTTTGAAGCCTCAGTTTTTTGTTTTTTGACATAAAGGAACAAATAAACTTTGTATTAACAAATGGAGTGTCTGCCGTCTTTTTGCCCTATTCTAGCCTGACTTCTTTCCCCTGTGTGGCTCAGGGTCTATGGCCAGGACCCGAAGAAGAGGTAGGGGAAAACCAAGGTGATGAGAAAGAGAGCTCCACGGGGTGGGCTGGGGTGGGGCGGGGTGGGGGGAGGGAGGGGTCTGCAGCCTGGGTGAGATTTGCTGAATGGACGATGGGGATGGGGGTGGTTTCCGAGGTTGATATTCTGGGGCTCAGCATCCCAGGGGGATTTGGGGATGTCTCCTTTCCCCAGGAGAAATTCAAGGTGAGAGAAGTACAAACCATGAACTGGTTGGAGGAGTTCTGGGGCATGTATCCCAAATTTGGCCAGAGTAGAGCCAGCTGGGTTGAGGACTGAGCTGGGGGAAGGAATAGAGCCTCCAAAACTCATGTTCCAGGGGCCCATGGTGGAATGGGAGAGGTGAAACTCAGAAGGCTCACAAGAACGCCCCTTTGGGTCAGGAGAGACGCCGTGGAGGGAGAAAGGGTGTGAGTAGAACAGCCCTCCTCAGGGAACCCCGGAGATCCTAGGGCTGACCTGGAAATGTGGAGCCTGCCTATGTTGGCCTCCCTGCTCAGTGTGGAGTCTACTTCTCCCTTTCCCTCTGCCCCTTCCCCCACTCATGCCCTCTCTTTCTCTCTCTCACATATAAATAAATAAAATATTTTTTTATAAAAAAAGTCCATACTCCCAAAGTGATGTACACATTCAGTGCAATCCACATTAAAATCCCAATGGCATTTTTGGCAGGAAGTAGAAAAAAATTCATCCTTCGATTCATAACCCCAAGGAGCGAGAACAATCTAGAAAAAGAAGTGGGAGGCTTATATATCCCTATTTCAAAACATATTACTGAGCTACAGGAAACAAAATAGTGAGGGCCTGGCATAGAATAGAGACACACACATAGACTAATGGAACAGAACAGAGACCCCCCCCAAATAAAGCCTTCTGCACTTGCCCAAATGATCTTCCACATGGTGCCATTCCCACTCGAATGAGAAAGGACAGTCTCTTTGATGAAAAGCCTTAGGAAGACTGGGTAGCCACATACAGAGAAGGAAATCAGACCCTTCCTTTCCACCACACACACAAACTAACTGAAAACAGATACCGCATCTCAACAGAGAACCTAAGACCATGAAGCTGAGAGAGGAAAGGGGGAGAAAAGCTTCATGACATCGGATTTGGCAATGATGCCTAGCCCACAACGCCAAAAGCACAGGCAACAAAATTTCAAGCTTACAGACTGTTGGCCCTCAGGAGAAACAATCAACTGAGTGGAAAGGAAACCTACAGAGTGGGAAAAGCATTTGCAATTCGTATGTCTATTAAGGGATTAATGTCTAGAAGATGTAAAGAAACTCTAAAATTCACAATAACAAGAAAAACAAACTACCCAACTACACGATGGACAAAAGTCTTGACGAGACTTTCTCCAAAGATACAACGGCCACCAAGCTTCCGAGAACATGTCGGCGCCACTAATCATGACAGGAAGCAAATCAAAGAACTAACACGTATCGTGTCACACCCGTTAGGATGGCCCCTATCGACAGCAATGACCAACAGAACCCAAGAACCCAATCCGTAAAACCAGTCGTGCTGGCGAGGATCTGGAGGAACTGCACCCTGGCACGACGTTGGTGAAAACGTAAAATGGCCCGTCTGCTGTGGAACACAGTGCAGATTCCTCCAAACCAAGAAAGAGACTTACCACGCGATGGAGCCATCTCCCTCCTGAGTTTCCCTCCATGGGAATTGGAAGCAACGTTGCGAAGGGTACTCGCACATCCCGTTCGTTGCGGGGTTATTCTCCAGAGTCAAGAGGTGGAAGCACGCACATGTCCACACACAGAGGAATGGAGAAAGAACGCGTGGCATCTTCACAACGGAACGTTGCTCAATCCTAGAAAAGAAGGTAATTCTGGACCTTCTGCCAAGTGAAATGGGCAAGTCACAGAAAGACAAGAACCCTACGAGTCCTCTTATACGTGGTATCTAAACTAGTCACATTTATAGAAACAGAAAGAACTGTGGGGCCGTGGGGGCAGAGGGGGGAAACACAGAGCTGTGGGTACAGATCTTCAGTCACAAATGAACAGGAGCTGGAGAAGCATGCACGACAGTGAGAATACGTGCACGCTGCAGAACTACACGCTGGCACATGCTTAATGGCAGCAAATGTAAGGTTACTGTGTTTTACTGACTATAATTTTTCACAGATTTCTTTAGGGGAGAAATTGGGGTGAAGAGTCCTGGGGCCTTTGAAACCTTCCTGCTTCAGAGAGGAAGCTCTGGGTGTGGCAAACACAAGGGGCTGGTGGGTGACGTTCATTTCCTGTTCCCGAGCAGCCCGTTTCACCCCAGATGGTTGCTTGTGGCGTCTCTGAGCCCCTCAAGAGCCCACCATGGGGAGGAGGCTCAAAGCTCCAGTGGTGATCGGGAGTCGAGGGACCAAGGTGGGAGGGGAAGGGCCGGGCAGGGACGGAAACAGGGGTAGAGGAGGTAGCAGCATGGAAGGGGGACAGATGAAAGGATTCAAGAGAGCTGAAGAGTCCAAGATGTGACATTAAAAATAAAAAGAAAGAAAGAAAAAGACAGAAGGGGGCGCCTGGCTGGCTCGGTAGGTACAGCATGAGACTCTTGATCTCGGGGTCCTGGGCTCAAGCCCCATGTAGAACTTACCTAGAAAAAAAATTAAATTAAGTTAAATTTAAAAAGGAAGAATGAAGACAGGGGATGGTGAGGAGGGAGACACCTTAGACGAGCAGGTTGGGAAGCTCCTGAGCCAGGTGCTGTGTGGCCTTTGAAGCTCCCTTGTGTTTAAGAAAACCTTTGCCCTTTCTGAAGATAGTAAACGGAATCAGCACCCTAAAGGGGAAGCGTCTGGCTGGCAGGGCAGAGGAGAGAGGAGGAGAGTGGCTCATGGCGTTAACAGGGGGTTAGGGCAAAGAGGACATTTTGCAAAGGGCACAAAACATGTCACTTGATGACGTTCCTCCCACTCCCGGGCTCCAGGACAGGCATCAAGGGAACCCCTCAGAGCGGGCAGAGCTTCAGCGTCACAGGAAAGGGACCAGAGCGACCGCCTCTTGGAATATCACCCATCCTCACTGAAGACAGCCAGATGTGCCCCGGGGCCGGTCCTCATTCTGGACTCAAGGGTACGTTGGGGTTCACATTAAGAGATGAGATTTCTTACCACGTTTTTGACCCCACGCAGCCCTGGGCCATGATAGCCATGCTGGGCTCACCAGCCCTGGGCTTGTTGAACAGACCCTCCCTTTTTCTAGGAGTCTTTGCCACTTGGGTCCACGAAGCCCCGGCCTCCCCGCCTGCGGTGGCCCGAGAAACCTTCCGTGCAGGGGCTGCCCTCCCGGGGACATGTGGGCAGGGATGAAGGCATGTGATGAATCTGAAGACCCAGAGGAAGGAGCCTGGCTCAAGACAGACCATGGGGGGGAGAGGGTGTGCGTGGAACCACCATCCAGTGGGGACATGTCTCCCGGGGCCACCTGGAAATGTGCAGCCTGCCGCATGCTGGCTCTCACACCTCATCACTCACAGCAACGTATTTAACAGCAGTGTCCGTTGCAGCAACAAGAAGCCCTGTCACTTTCAAGCAAAACAGAGGGGCTCTGTCCTGACCGCGCTTTCGCTCTCCCGGATCCAGTGCTCTAATATTATCGGCACCTTGTCCAGTGGTTGTCACAAGAGGGCTCTGCACGCTCTGGAGAGTGGAAAGTCTGTACAACGGCACTAACCAGCTTCATACGCCGTTTCTGAATCTGAGTAGTTTCACATCAAATCCACTGATGGTGGGAGAAATGTGTCCTCAATGGGCAAGTTTGGATTAGCGTTTGAAATAACACATATGGGGCCCCTGGGTGGCTCAGTCCATTAAGCGTCTGCCTTTGGCTCAGGTCATGATCCCGGGGTCCTGGGATCGAGCCCAACATCCGGCTCCCTGCTCAGCGGGGAGCCTGCTTCTCCCCCTCCTCTCCACTTGTGCTCTCTCTCGCTATATCTGTCTCTCTCTCAAATAAAATCTTAAAAATAGATGAAATAGCACATATACTCTAAGAGAGCTTAGTGGATAAAGAAGGAAAACTGTAATGGGAATAGCTCTGACACCTGGAGAGGTGCCCTCCCTCGGCCTTTCTCCCCCACCCTCCGGAGTGTTCACTTTTTCTCCATTTTTGGGATCCACACACGCTAAGGTCATCAGGCCCTCAGTCCCCATCCTGTCCTTCCCATTCTTGAATGGATCAGTGAAGCAGAATACAGAGCCCAGAAATAAATCCACAGATATATGGTCAATTGACAGGAAAGGAGCCAAGAATATACAGTGGAGAAAGGCCAGTCTCTCCAGTAAGTGGTGTTGGGAAAACCGGACAGCCATATGCCAGAGAAGGAAACTGGACCACTATCTTGCACCAACCCATTCACTCAATCGGATTAAAGGCTCGAATGTAAGATCTGAAACCACAAAACTACCGGAAGAAAACACAAGGAGTTAGTTCCTTGACATCAGACATGGCGATGATTTTTTTGTTGTCACAGGAAAGTAAAGGGAATAAAAGTAAAAATCAACAAGTGGGATGACATCAAACTAAAAAGCTTCTGCATGGCCAAGGAAACCATGAGCAAAATGAAAAGGCACCCTACCCAATGGGAGAAAAATTTTAAATCATCTGTCTGATAAGGGATTGATATCCAAAATATAAAAAGAGGGGTGCTTGGGGGGCCACTGGGTGGCTCAGTCAGTTGAGTGTTTGACTCTTGATTTTGGCTCAGGTCATTATCTGGGGTTTGTGAAATTGAGCCCCGTGTAGGGCTCCAGACTGAGCTTGGAGTCCATTTGGGATTCTCTCTCTCTCCCTGTCCCTCTCCCCCTCCCCCCAACTCATGTATTCTCTCTCTCTCTCTAAAATAAATTAATAAATTAAATAAGTAAGTAATGCAAAGAGAAAGAAAAAAGAGGGGCACCTGGGTGGCTCAGTCGTTAAGCGTCTGCCTTCGGCTCAGGTTATGATCCCAGGGTCCTGGGATCGAGCCCCGCATCGGGCTCCCTGCTCAGCGGGAAGCCTGCTTCTCCCTCTCCCACTCCCCCTGATGGTGTTCCCTCTCTTGCTGTGTCTCTCTCTGTCCAATAAATAAATAAAATCTTTAAAAAAAAAGAAAAAAAAGAAAAAAGAAAGAGGGTCACCTGAGTTGCTTAGTCGGTTAAATGACTCTTGATATCATCTCAGGCCTTCATCTCAGGGTCATGAGTTCAAGCTCCAACTTGGGCTCCATGCTGGGAGGGAAGCCTACTTAAAAAGTATATATAGAGAGAAAACTCTTACAACTGAATTGCAAAAATAGAAAAACAAACCAAAAAACCCAAATGATCTGATTCATAGAGGCAGAGGGACGGAATAGACATTTTCTCAAAGGAGACATACAGCTGGCCATCAGATACATGAAACGGTGCTCAACATCCTTAGTCATCAGGATGCAAGCCAAACCCACAATAATATTGCTCCACACCTGCTAGAATATGGTATTATCAAAAGGCAAGAGAGAACAAGTACTGGGGAGGACGGGGAGGAAACGAAAGTGGGGCAACTGTTATAGAAAGCAATATGGCGAGTCCTCCAAATATTAAAAACAGAACTACCATCTGATCTAACAATTCCACTTCTGGGTGTATATCCAAAAGAAACAAAATCACTTCTTCAAAAACATATCTGTACCCCCATGTTTACTGTGCCATTATTCACAAGGGCCAAGACACAAAAACAACCCAAATGTCCGAGGGATAAATGGGTAAAGAAATTAGGTGGGACCTAATACAGTGGAATATTATTCAGCCATAAAAAGGCAGGAACTCTTGCCATTTGCGACAACGTGGCTGGACCTTGAGGGCATTGTGCTGAGTGCAACCAGTCAGCCAGAGAAAGACACCGTAGGGTCTCACTTATTTGTGGAATCTTACAGCGAACCGTTGGCGGTTGCCTTGTCTGAGGGGCGGGGGTGGTGGGGATGGGTAAAGGTGAGCAAAAGTAAAATCTTCCAGCTAAATAAGTCCTGGAGGCCAAATGCACAGCATGGTGACTACCGTTAACAATACTGCATCGCGTGTTTGAAAGTTGCTAAGACAAGCAACTCTGACTGCGTGAGCTGATGGACGTGACCTATCCTTATTGTGATCATTTCACAATATGTACATAGATCAGATCCGTGTGCCTTACCCCTGGACTAATTCGATGTTAAACATCAATTATATCTCCGGAAAAAAGACATCAAAAGCAACATTTCTGTCCTCTCAAGTCTTCGAATGGAAAACAATATTGGGTGAAGGACATAGAGTGAGGGTGTCACGAGGAGCTCTTTCTCCTTTGTCTAAGATGGCCAATGAAACCCTCCGTGGTGAGGTGACATCTGAGGGAGACCTGAAGAGAGGGAGGGAGCAGTCCTGTAAGTCTCTGGACAAAGATTATTCCCAAGAGAGGGAACAGCTCGTGTAGACGCCCGGGGGCAGGAGCTTGCTTGAGTGTTGAGGAAGGGTCAGGAAGCCACGGTGGCCAGAGCACGTGGGGTGGGCGAGACGGCAGACGTACGGCAGGAACCAGGCTGGGGAGGGGTAGTGCTGCTACCAGAGGGTTGTCTGCAAGGAACCAAGGAGCTTGGGCCAGAAAGCAGACAGTCCACATCTCTAAGTGCCCTGTGGATTTCCACTGACATTTTCTTCATTGCAAGACTTTCTCCATCAAAGCACTGAGTTGTTGGACCTTCTGGCAGAAACTCCTCATCTTTCTGCTGCTGAGTAGCCCCGATGTAGGACCTGTGGGCTGCGGGGAGGACTTCGGATTTCGGTGTGACTGAGGTGTGAGTAAACAGGAGGGTTTGGGGCAGAAGAAGAACGGTCTTGGGTTTTATTTTATTTTTTTTAAAGATTTTATTTATTTATTAGACAGAGATAGAGACAGCCAGCGAGAGAGGGAACACAAGCAGGGGGAGTGGGAGAGGAAGAAGCAGGCTCCTAGCGGAGGAGCCTGATGTGGGGCTCGATCCCATAACGCCGGAATCACGCCCTGAGCCGAAGGCAGACGCTTAACCGCTGTGCCACCCAGGCGCCCCTGATCTTGGGTTTTAAAGGAACTCCTCTCTGAGGATCAGAGATCTTACAGTGAGGAGACTGTTGTACGGGAAGTTGGGGACAAGGAGGCAGCAGGGGGACCTGTCATGAGACTGTCACGATACCCTCATTGAGGGGTGATGGCTGTTTGGACGAACGTTTGCTCTCTATTTATACGTTGTAGATAGACTGCAGGGCTTGTTGATGGAGTAGAAGCCTCCAGAATAATGCCAAGATCCCTGGACTGAGCCCCTGTAGGATGCACTTGACTCTGGCTGAGAAGAGCAAGACTTAGGGAGGATCGGGTTGGGAGGTGGCAGGAATAAAGGTCTCGGCTGTGGAGATGCCCCGCTGAGGTCTGGGAGAGATGCCCCAGCTTGACTTAACTCATGCTCCTCCAATCCCCTTGCAAAGCACATCGTGATAAGCTACCCACAGCAATTCCTGACTCACGGACAGCAGAGTCACACGTGTGCGGTGTGGGTCTGTCAGATGCCGGTTAAGCCTCCCGGGCACTCAGGGCCGTGGAGCCAGTGGATCCCAGCCTTGCTGCTCCCAAGAGGCTGCAGAGGGGCTACGGCCCAAAGCCAACACAGCATCTTGATTTCCCAGCGTTTCCCCTCCAGGAAGTAGCAACAGCTTCCTTAGCAAGCTGTCTCTCCAATCCCACCCGTGGAGGTCTTTCTGGAAGCAGCAAGTTGAGCCTGCTTCCAAATATATAAGTAAAAAATAAAAAATTCAGTTAAATAAGTAATATTTCTCTAAAAAAGGAAGGCAGGCCATTTACGGACTGGTGACCATCCTGGGTCATGAATCAACCGAAGATTACGAGTTTTTAATTCCGTCCCCCTGATGTCAAAACAGAGAGCGACAGAGAGAAGTCAGCCCCCATAAGTCTGATGGACAAACACCAAAGAAGTTTGGGCTTCCTGGACGTATCTTAATCAGGTGTGTAAGGGTGGCCCAGAGCAGACGTATTTTGACGTGGATGACCCACCCCGCCAGGGAGATGTGACCTTGTCGTCATGCAGCCCCACTGCGGCTCCAACGATGAAATGATTACTCTAGTCCCGATACTCACACTGAGCACAACCTGTCTGGCTCACTCCTGTCGGATGTTCCCTCTCTTGTGTTGGTGACCACACTGGACGTTGCTGTGTGTTGTGTCTCAGATGGTCCCAGGAAAGCCCCGGCTTCTCTGTCTGGGGCCACGCTGGGGAGCTCTGCTGGGAACAGCACCAGCGCCGCTGGATGGGCCCCAATCAGCTCTGCTCACCAGGCTCCGAGGCTACTTACCTTTAGGCGCTAAGGTCTTCCCTCTTAGAACATGGGGACTCGGACGGATCTTCTCCATCATCACGACACAGCCCTCTTCCAATCCCCGTCTCTGCAGTATTCTCCTAAGACCAACATTTAGTGTAGACATTATTATGTCTATTTAATGCCGTTCATATTTGAGCCAAATAGTTGTGATCACCCAGCCCGCGACCTTGGATTGTGGAGTCAAAAATGTGTATCCCCGAAGTACGGAGAACATTCTCTCTGTGAGCTGGGGAGAGAGAAGGGAAGGAATGGAGACAGTGAGAGACCTATGAGGACCCAAAAAGAGTAGAAAAAGCCAAACTGCTGGAGCTGACGGCCAACCCTCCAGGCTACCCTGTGGCTGTGCCGCCCTCTGGTGGCTAAAGTATGTATTGCAGCCCCTGGCGGCATCACACCTTCCTTTTTCCAGGAGGAGACCGACCAGTCCATGGTCACTCCTGGGGCAACCAGCTATATCAACGGCAGGACCCACTGTAAAGTGAAATGCAGGGCTCCTTGTTCAAAAACTGTTAAGAATTTCAAGATGGCAAAAGCACAGTACTACTCCTAGCCGCAGGCCCTTGTAATGCTTGAGTGATTGCACAGATCACCAGCCCGGGGCCCTTGTAATGCTTGAGTGATTGCACAGATCACCAGCCCGGAAAGCCAGCCCTGCCTCACAGGGCAAATGGATGTGTTCGTCCTCCCTGTGAATTCCACATCAGCTCAAGCCACAAAAACCTACAGAAATGGGGAGCTCTGGCTGTCTTGTAATTGCCAATGGGAGAGTTTTGAGTTTTCTTTCTTTTGAAACTGACACCTGGTTATTTGGCTCTGGCCAAATCAATGACCAAATTGGAGACGATTCGAGCATCAAAAAAATCAGTGAAACACATTGACTATATGAAAGTCTATAGCTACCCTGAAAAAAGAGGCAGCAAAACAAACCCCTAACCTATCCCCACTGGAGATGACAGGAAGCAACTCCTCTCCCTGAAAGCCTGGGTCCTGTCCTTCCAGCAGACACCAGGGTCCAGGGGCGAGGGAAGCCCCTCTGCACAGAAGGTGTGTGTGTCTGAATGCAGGAGGGATGACAGTGACTTTCTTTGTGCACAGTGGGCTCAGGCCAGGAACAGGACGGGGGGGGGGGGGGATGGAGTCTGGGGATGTGACATCCACGGGAATTAGGTGTCCCCTCAGGGCCCCACAGGATCTCAGGGAGATAACGCTGGGGAGACAGATCTCCCCATTCCTATTGGGGGGGTGGTTTTCTAGCCCTCACGGGGGACGGTGCATGAGTTTCTTCGGCTCCATAACAAATTACCACACTTGGTGGTTTAAAACAAGAGAAAGTTTATTCTATCTCAGTTCTGGCGGCCAGAAATCCAAAATAAAGTATCGGCTGGACCACATTCCCTCCAGAGACTCTAAGGGAGATTCTGTTCCTTTCCTCTCTGGCTTTTGGTGGCCAACGGCATTCCTTGGCCTATGGCCAAATCACTCGACCCTCTGCCTCTGTCTTCATGTGGCCTTCTCCTCTCTGTGACTTCTGTGCTTCCATTTCTTATAAGGATACTTCTCATTGGATTTAGGACTCACACAGAGACCCCAGGGTGATTTCATCCCAAGATCCTTAACTTCATTGTATCATCAAAGAAACTTTTTCCAGATAAGGTCACATTCACAGATTCTGGGGTTTAGGACATGGACATATCTTTGCCGGGGGGTGGTCACCATTCAATGCACTAAGCCAGCCTGATGGGATTAGGGGTGATGTTCCGAGCTGCACACATGGGGCTCCCCCTAAACTGCGATGAGTCCCCCTGAGTCTGGGCTTCCCCTGCAGTCTACAGGAGTTGGGGGGGGGGACTCGGAGGGGCAAGAGGGAGGCCCCAGGAGAAATCTGCCAGGCAGGCTCAGACATGGGCCCCCAAAGACCACCAGCCTGAGCCCCACACACAGTCAAGTTTTTGGGAAAAGAAGGGCTTTCTAAATATCACGTGCGAGGTGGGACCCTTGTGTAGATCCTGGCTAGAGAAAAATGGCATAAAATACATTTGGGGACAAGCAAGAAAAGTGAAAATCGTAAACTGGACATCATCAGAAGTGAAAACTTTTGTGCTTCAAAGAACTTCATCACAAAAGTGAAAAAACCCGTAGAAGGGGTGAAAAATTTTGCCAACTACATATCAGATAAGGGACTTGTATCTACAATATACAAAGAGCATACACAACTCAATAATAAAAAAAGAACTATTTCATACTAAAAATTGGCAAAGGGTATAGACAGATGTCTAAAGAAGATATATAGGAGCGCCTGGCTGGCTCAGTTGGTGGAGCCTGGGGCTCTTGATCTCGTGGTTGTGAGTTCAAGCCCCACGTTGGGTATAGACATTACTAAAAAATAAAATCTTAAAAAAAATTTTTTAATAGGGGCGCCTGGGTGGCTCAGTCGTTAAGCGTCTGCCTTCGGCTCAGGGCGTGATCCCAGAGCCCTGGGATCGAGTCCCGCAACAGGCTTCCCACTCAGTAGGAAGTCTGCTTCTCTCTCTCTCTCCCTCTCTCTTTCCCTCTTGGCCTCCCCACTGTTCGTACTCTCTCTCACTCAAATAAATAAAATCTTTTAAAAAATAAAAATAAAGCTGTTCATATATATATATATATATTTTTTTTAAAGATTTTATTTATTCGACAGAGAGAGAGACAGCCAGCTAGAGAGGGAGCACAAGCAGGGCGAGTGGGAGAGGAAGAAGCAGGCTCATAGCGGAAGAGCCTGATGTGGGGCTCGATCCCATAACGCCGGGATCACGCCCTGAGCCGAAGGCAGACACTTAACTGCTGTGCCACCCAGGCGCCCCTGTTCATATATTTTTAAACATAGCCTTTCAGCAAGACCGGGGCAGATCCCCGTTGCTTTGTTACCAATGACCACAGACTCGTGGGGAAGTTTGAACATGGGCAGAGTATTCGATGTTAGGGAATTATGACTCTGTCAGGTATTGCCAGGGGCGGGAGGGGGAATGCTCATCTCCGAAGAGAGGCAGCTGGAAGCATTCAGGGCAGAGTTGATGACATCTGTAATTAAGTTGTAAATGTTCCAGAAAAAAAAACTAGTAGATGATGGATAGAGACAGACAGATGACAAATAGGACCTAAAAATGATGACAATTTTATCTCGGTGGTGGTTATGTGACTGATTTTCTTTCTGGGAGCACTGTTTCTTCCTGGGTGGCTCAGTCCGTTGAGCATCTGACGCTTATTCTCAGCTCAGGTCTTGATCCCAGGGTCATGAGTTCAAGCCCCGTATTGGGCTCCGCCTACTTATAAACAAACTCTGGGGATACCAGGTGATAACTCCCACCTCATGCAATGTAAGCTCTCCAAGAGCCAGAGCACCTGAGGCTCTGACAGCTGAGATCCGCCCCCAGCCTGGTGGTGGCACCCTCCCCAGGCAGCCTCTCCGCCTGAGGCAGCCAGCAGCCAGTGCGGGCCTGGCACGGGGCGCGGGAGCCCAAGGGGAGGCCGGTTCGGGTTCCACTGCGTGCTCCAGAGATCCACGGTCAGGTGCGACCGCTCTCCGTCAGCCCTCACACCTGCTGGTTCCATGTCCCATGCTGCTGGTGCGGGCGTGCAGGTGGCCCACTGTGCAAGGATCTGTCTACTAGAGTTGTGTTTTAGGCCAGAATGTCTTCTAAAATCGGTGTGATTTCACTCGTTGAGGGTGAAGTGAAAACATCTGTGCATTCGAACGCCGTTGGAGTTGGGGGAGCTGGGGCTGCTGCAGCTGGCTTCCCTCCAGGTCTCTAGGATGTCCTGTGCTTTGGCTCATGCTGCTTCTCACATCCTGGGGACAAAGGCCAGCTACAAGGCAACCTGAGCCCCCCACCAAGGGTCCGAAGGGTCTGGGCAGTCAGGCCACCTCCTGCTGCAGACGCCAACTCAGGAGGGAGGGAGAAAATTGTCGGTTTGGAGGATGGAGCCCAATAAGGGAAGAGATCGGAAGACTTGAGAAGATGGCAAAGATTGACCCTGTGTGCAAGATGACAGCTCAGCTACCGACAGGCAGGTCATCTCAGTAAAACTTGTGCCGACAGAGCAAAGAGGTGAGGAAGACTTTGACTCAAGGACGATGCAACTGGGGAGGTCGATTGAACTCAGCCCTCCTGAAACACAGCTGGAGAGGTTTTAAACTGGGGAGAGGAAATTACAGGCCATCTCTGTTGGCTGATCAGCCTTACTTGAAGGCACAGTAAAAGTTCTCATAAAACTCTGACAGAAGGTAGTTTTACGTCTCGGTTTGAAAGGTGACCCACGGAAGTTAGGCTCCGCTGTCCCTCAGGGCCTGGGAGGTAGGGGCACTGTGTGCGGGAGGATTACAATGCAGAGCGAGGGACACAGGAGCTGTTCCCTGGGTCCTAAGACTGGAAGAGACTTTTCTTTTAATTTAAGATTTTATTTATTTGAGAAAGAGAGAGAGAGCACGCGCAGGGGGAGAGGAAGAGGGAGAAGCCGACTCCCCGCTGAGCAGGGAGCTGATGCGGGACTTGATCCCAGACACCCCGGGCAAGAGGCTTTTAAGGAGACACAGATACATCTCAAAAGGGACAGAGAAGGAATCTGCAATCAGAAATTGTAATCCCCAGGGCGCCAGGGTGGCTCAGTCAGTTAAGCATCTGCCTTCAGCTCAGGTCATGATCCCAGGGTCCTGGGATCAAGTCCCGCATCGGGCTCCCTGCTCAGGGCAGAGTCTGCTTCTCCCTCTCCCTCTCCCTCTGCCTCACTCCCCCCACTCTGCTTGTATGCACGCAAGCTCTCTCTCTCAAATAAACAAATAAAATCTTTTTAAAAAATTGTAATTTCCATTTCTAAAGGAAGTGCTCTGAGAAAATGACATCAGGGGCCCAGTGTCAGGAAGGACCTGTCTACAGGTCAGTGAATCAATCTCAAGGGACCAGTAAGGCCTCTAGGTCAGAATGAACCCGCTTTCTGCACAGCAGGAGGGAAACGCAGCTACATCTCTCAGGACCCAGTTTGCATCGATTATGAAGAGGTCAAAACAAGTAAGAGACAGTGAATGGCCTGAATGTTGTCCCTCAGAAAACTGTGCTTGCTGGCGTTTTCCATGGAGACACATTTCTCTCTACAGTCCCTTCCCTTTGATCAAACATCAGAGAGGTGTTGGGGGGGGGGGCAGAGGGAGAAGGAGAGACAGAACTTCAAGCAGGCTCCCCACTTAGCATGGAGCCCAACTGTATGCGGGGCTCGATCTCACAACCCTGAGATCACAACCTGAGCCGAAATCAAGAGTCAGATGCTTAAATGACTGAGCCCCCCAGGAGCCCCCCGAGGAAGATTATTCTTGATCTTAAAGCATGACCAGTCTCCCTGGATTTGTCCTGATTGTTTACACAGGTGTGGAAGGGTTGCATATCCGCCACATGGTTCGCTCTGATGCAGGTTTTCGTAGGGAATCCCAGATTGGACATCTAACAGCCTCTTCCCTTTAAAAAGCCTCCCCCTCGAATTTCTTCTGCATCTCTATAGCTCTGTCTTCTCCAGGTCCCCGAAATACCCACCAAGCTGACCATAGCTCCTTCAAGGGTGGGGTCCTATCTGATCCGGGGGGGCATCAATCTCAACTAGGACATTGGAATCAGAGCCTTGATTGTCTCCCCAACGTTTCCAATTATATTCTATTAACTGAACCCACCATGCTGCTCTTGCAGAGTGAGCGTTCCCTCCCTAGTGCCCCCCCAGCCCCTCCTCAGGGCCCCGCCTCCCATCTCTTCCCTCCCAAGACCAACCCAGACCCCGTGGCAATGGAGCCCCCTCCTCAGCCCTCATGGCTCCCACAGCCTGGACACAGCTGCTAAGAGACCCTGGAGTGCTCCCAGCTTCTTCCTAGAATGCCTCACGAAGGAGAGGGGCTTTTCATCTGCACGCTCTCGGGGTGTCTTTCTCCCACCCTGGGTGCTGGGGTCTGACTCCCAACACCTTCCCCCACACCCACAGCGCATCTCTCAGGAGCCGCAGACCTGGGTAAGGTTGGCAAAGGAGGACCGTTTGGGGGAAGGAGACTGAACCCCTTAATTCCCCTGCACCCCTCCCCTAGCCTTGGAGGACGCCACTGGACAAAATCAGCAGGTTGTTTTTAAGGAGAAAATCCCCACCGATAGGGATTCAGCACCTCTTCTGCCAACATCTCCTTTCTCTGGAACATCCTCACTCCCAACTAGAAAGTGAGGTTTTTTGTTTGCTTGGCTTTTTTAATAGACCTTGAGAGCTTGTTTGGAGGCTCTGGCAGAGGAACACTGCTAACTCGTATACCCTCGACCGAAGAATGGTCCTCCGCTGTCGGGGAAGGTCGTCCTCTTGGACTGAGCGCAAAGCTTCAGGAAGGACGCACGCAGAGCGGTGAGGGAGGGAGGGGACAACCGCCTAGCCAGCCAGCTCCGCCGAATCAACCCTGGTGATCAATGGGGTGACAGATGTCGCAGCCAGATCGCCTCCACATCCCACTTTTTTTTTTTTTAACTAGAAAGTGTTTTGATGAAAAATTGCAAAAATGTAAGCATGCGTTTGTCTTCACTGGGAGTAATGATTCAACGAATGTCCAGATGTCTCCCCTGAAGAGATGTGTCTCCCCACGCTGGAGCCCTCCACCCGCTGACTTGGGCCTTTTCTCTGCGAACGTAGACCTCGGGAATAGTTACATGTGCGGTGGGCTTCTCCTGGGCCTCCATCCCCAGATACGACACGTTTGCAACTCATCTGGGAACATCTAGAAACCCCACTGCTCCTCTGCTCACAGCCACATTCCATTTTCAATCGTCTCAAACAGTGCTGGGCTGAAGTACAACGGGAGATCCGTACGTAATTTAAAATCATCTAGCGTTCGTATTTAAAAACGGAAAAGGGGGCGTCTGGCTGGCTCAGTTGGTTGAACGTCCGACTTTTGATTTCGGCTCAGGTCATGGTCTCAGGGTCCTGGGATCGAGCCCCACATGAGGCTCCCTGCTCAGCACACAGTCTGCTTGTCCCTCTCCCTCTGATCCTCCGCCTGCTCTCTCTCCCTGTCTCTTAAATAAAAATAAATAAATCTTAAAAAAAAACCTCAAACATGGGATTACCCTATGACCCAGCAATTCTACTTCCGGGCATATACCCCAAAGAATGGAAAGCAGGGACTTGAATAGATATTTCCACATCCTTGTGCACAGCAAAGTTATTTGCAGTCACCGAAAGGTGGAAACAACACAAGAGCCCCTATTTTTTTTAAGATTTTATTTATTTGACAGAGAGACAGCCAGCGAGAGAGGGAACACAAGCAGGGGGAGTGGGAGAGGGAGAAGCAGGCTCCCAGCGGAGGAGCCTCATGCAGGGCTCGATCCCAGGACCCTGAGATCACACCCTGAGCTGAAGGCAGACGCTTAACGACTGCGCCACCCAGGCGCCCCAACCCAAGAGCCCATTGACAGAAAAACGGATAAACGAACTGTGCTGTGTTTCTACAGAGGAATATCATTCAGCCACAAAAGGAAGGAGATGCTGACTCTCGCTGCTACACGGGGGAAGCTTGACGACATCACGTGAATAAGCCAGACTCCGGAAAGCAAAGGCTGTGTGACCCCACTGATGTGAAGTTCCTCGAGCCGTCAAATGTGGACAGACAGTAGGTAGGATGGTGGTTGCCAGGGGCTGGGGAGGGGGGCTGGGGAGTTGTTTGGCGGGTCCAGTTGCAGGGTTACAAGACGAGCAGTTCCGGAGATGGATGGTGCCGGTGGTTGTACAGCAGTGAGCGTGGATTTAATACCACTGAGCTGTACACTGAAAAATAGCAAAAATGGTAAATTTTATTATATCTATTTTACCACATTAAAAAAGTTTCAAATACCCTGGTGAAATGCATTGTAGTAATATTTTTATTTATCACATTAGGCAGAAAATATTAACATTCCAACAATTTTTTTAGATTATTGAACTGTTTTATATCCTTTTTCTCACGCCAAGCCTTTGATATGTGTCCAGCAGGCCACAATTCAGACCAGCCACATTTCAATGGCCACTTGTGGCGGGGGGGGGGGGGTACCGTACTGGGCACCTTGATCATCTGCGAGCATCTCCCATCCCATCTGCAAAGCCCCACGTGTCCCCTGCGACACACCTGCAGTTCACGGGCAACTACAGCTGCACACCTCCCACAGGGGCTGCAGACCCCCAGAGCTCGCAGGCCAGCCCCTCAGTCTAGATGCAGACAGACATCTTCAAAGAATGTGTTTGCTCAGGGGGATCTGACTGCAGAAGCCCCCTCCTTTGCATAAATTTGCATCTCATTCATGCATCATTCGGAAGCACCTGGTGGGGCCTCAGATCGTCATCTCAAAGAAGTCAGCCAGGTGGTGGTGTGGGGCTGAGCAGGAGACCGCCAGGTGTCCCTCCTCCTCCTTCTCCTCAGGCTCCTCGTCCTCCTCCAGGAAGGTGACCAGTTCCTCCCGCAGCGCCCCCATCTCCAGCCCCAGACTGCACAGCTGGCCCAGCAGCTGGATGTCCACTTGGCGGAGGTGCCCCTGCCAGTGGGAAGGTGGAGTCATGGGCATCTGACCCCGGAGGGCAGGGGGGCGGGGGGGGGTTCCACCGTGCTCCCCGCCTCAAACCTGCTCCAGTCCTGGCCAAGATTCTTTGCTTGACCAAACTACAGCTAAGCTCTTCAACCTTCTCCCCGGCCCATCTCTGCGCTTCCTTGTACAATCCCGTTTTACCAAGAATCTCCCTTCCTCCACGTCTGACCACGCCTGGTATGGGAGCTGATTCCTCCACCCCCATCCCTGACCAGGTCACGCCTCCTCTGCCTGGCCTCCTCCCCAAGAATCCTGAAGTCAATTCAGCCAGACGCCCTTCCCCCTGATGCTTTCGCTTGCTGATTTCCCATCTGCTGACCTCCACCCTCTCCTTCGCTAGAAATCCCCACTTGCCCCTGCTGTGCTCAGAGCTGAGCCCTTGTCTCCATGCCCCCCCGCCCCCCGCTGCGGTGGTCCCCGCACCTACCACTTCACTATCTTTAATAGGTGCCATAAGTAAGCTTCTTTTTAAGATTTTATTTATTGACAGAGAGAGGCAGCGAGAGAGGGAACACCCACAGGGGGAACTGGAGAGGGAGAAGCAGGCTCCCCGCTGAGCAGGGAGCCCTGCGAGGGCCTTGATCCCAGGACCCCGAGATCATGACCTGAGCTGAAGGCAGATGCTTAACGACTGAGCCACTCAGGCGCCCAAGTAAGCTTCTCTTTAACATTCCAGGCCCGCGGCACATGGCGGGGTCCTCACTGTGCCCCGGACCTTGACTGCCAGCCAGCTTCTCCTAGCTGCTCTCGATCTCTGCCTCTGTCTCTCCCTTTCTTCGTCCCTCACTGTCTCTGTGTCTCTGTGCCTCCCGTATTGTGTCCCTCTGCTCTCTGTGTCCCCCTTGTCTGTCTCTGCCCCTGCCTCTATGTCTTTCCATATCCCTTTCTGTCTCTATTTCTCTGCCTCTGCCTTGGATTATCTCATCTCTCTGTCTCAGGTTTAATCTGCCTTCTGCCTCTGTCTCTCCCTCTGTGCGCCTCTCTGTCCCTGTCTCTCTCTACTCCGGTCTCTCACTCTCTCTCTACTCTGGTCTCTCACTCTTTGGATCTCTGTCTCTGTCTGTCTGCTTGTTTCTCTTTTCTCGTCTCTGAATTTCTGTCCTTCAATCTCTGGCCCTTTGCAATCCTGTTTGTTCCCATTCACACACCCGTTCTCTCTTCCCACCCCAACCTGCGCCCCATCTCTTGTGCCTCCAAACCCCTCACTCACCAGCTCCTCCCAGATCCACACCAGACTCTCCCTGGCACCTGCAGTGTCTGCCCCTGGGGACAAGAGTGTCTGGCCAGCTCTCCCCACTGGGGGGACCTCCCTCAGGGCCTGCGGAGGGGGGCCCAGCCCCGGGGGCACCAGTCCCGCCTGCCTCAGTTGCCTCCAGAGCTCCATAGTCTCTGAACAGTGGCGGCCAGGAGCAGAAAGTGGCAAGGTCCAGAATGGCCCAGTCCCCTGAGGAGCCGGCAAGGGAAGTGGGGAGCAAAGGGCATGTGGGGGTGCCTGGGTCAGCATTTCAAAGTCCGCTCTCTGGTGAGAACTGCCAGCCTTGTGAGAAATTTCTTCCTTCTGAAGTCTAACTTCAACTCTGCTCACAAGAGTCCAGCCACAGCCCCTCTGCCAGAGGTAAAACCCCCACCCCTCTTGACCCCTTCTCAGGCCTAACCCCTCGTGGGGGCTGGGTGTCTGGATGCTGGGCCTCACCTGTCCCGCCCTGGGTCCTGCCCCAGCCCCCCAGCCCCTCCTCCTCAGCCTCCACACTTCCTTCCTCTCCACTCTCTGGCTTTCCCAGCTTGACCATGTCTTCTGCTCTTGGGCCACCCCACGGCTTCCCGATTAGCGTGCCTGAGGAACTGCGATCCCTCAGCTGTGGTAACCTCAGTGTCCGGGCTACTGGCGCACAGCTGAACAGCCAGTCCTGCTAACCCCTGACATGCCCACAGATACCATGACTGTCAGCGCAGGCCCTGCCACAGAAAAGACTGGATATGGGCCTCCCTCTGCTTCCAGAAGCTGCCACCGACGCAGTCCTTGGCTCTTCGCCCCTTCCCTGTATCACTCTTGCACCTATCATCACATCTCCCGCTGACTGACCCTGCCTCGATCTAATGGGACCCTTGTCATCGCACTGGGCCCATCCTGATCGCCCAGGATAATCTCCCCATCTCCAGATTCTTAACTTGATCACATCTTCCTTTTACCATACAAAGGAACAGATTCACAAGTTCCAAGGATCAGGGCATGAATTTTTTTTGGGGGGGGGCACTAATCAGCCCACCACATCTGCCTTTCAAACCTGTCACTCTCCCAGTCTCCTGTCTCCCTAAGTGGCATCCCCATCCTTTTAGTTTCTGGAGCTATTGGCTCAACCTTCAAAATAGACTCATAATCTGAGCACTTCTCACCAGTTCCTACGGCCCCATCCCTGCTCCCATCCCACTCATCTCTTGCCTGGACTGCTGCAGTAGTCTCTTTGCCGGCCCCCACTGCTACCCTTTCTGCCTAAGGTCTGTTCTCCACCTGGCAGAAATGATCTTTTTTTTAAGATTTTATTTATTTATTTATTTGACAGAAAGAGAGAGAGGGAGAGCACAAGCAGGGGGAAGGGCAGAGGGAGAGGGAGGAACAGGTTCCCAACCAAGCAGAAAGCCCGACGCTGGGATCGATCCCAGGACGCTGGGATCATAACCTGAGCCGAAGGCAGATACTTAATGGACTGAGACACCCACGTGTACCAAAACGATCTTTAAAAAAACATAAATCAGGGGCACCTGAGTGGCTCACGGTTAATCATCTGACTCTTGATTTCAACTCAGGTCATGGTCTCCAAGTCGTGAGTTCGGCCCCGTGCCAGGCTCTGTACTCAGCACGGAGTCTGCTTGTCCTTCTCCCTCTGCTCCTCCCCCCACTCACTCTCTCTGTGTCTCTAACATAAATAAATAAAATCTTTTTTAAAAAATAAAAGGCATAAATCAGATCACGATATTCCCCTGAGAATGGAATTCGGCAGTCAGCATCCTGCCCACCTCTCACTCATCTCCTATTTCTCTCTGCCAGCTGGTTCCCAACCCCTGGGCCTTTGCACTGGCTGTTACCGCAACTGGAATACTTTTTCCCTAGATCTTTGAATGGCTGTTTCCTTCTCATCCCTCACTTCCACTTAAAGATCACCTCTTCGGAAAGGCTTTTGCTGATGCCCTTACACCCTAGTCACTGCCCATTATACTGCGTGTTCTTATTTGTCTTTTATCAAACATTATCTGGAATTATCTTGCTTAATTCATTTGTTTCTTGTCCATACTCTCCCAGCCTGGAATGTTGACTCCCTGAGACAAGGGCTTGGTCTGTCTTGTTCACCATGGTAACCTCAGCACCCAAAATGGTTTGGGCCACGTGGCAGGTGTTCGGTAAATCTCTGCGAATGAATGAATGATTCTTTCAACAAGACTTTACATTAAATCTTCACGCTGAGAGCGCTGAACTCCAAACTGAAATCGAGATCACAATACTCTGAGATCTCACCTCTCTTACCCTGAAGTCTAACCTCACCACCCACTAGACCTTTTCCTTCCCTGACCCAGGCGGAAAGAATGACACGGTCAGTTTCCTACTCGTTAAGGAGGTAGTGAATGAAAGCTGGAGGAAGAGGCAAGCTCGGAGGGACTGTGAGTACAGTCGGAGGGAGGGTACTCTAACAGGAAGGACTAACCGCTCTCTCCCAGGGAAAGGCTGCAGAGTCTCACTGTTAAGGGCCGTGGAAATAGCGTTCGGAGCAACCTCTAAACCAGAGTAGAAAAAAGTGCGGGTGCCTTTAAGAGAGTCGGAAAATGGAGGGGGCGTGGCCACGGCAAAGGAGTCTCAAACTGAACAGAGTGGGCGGGCTAAGAAAAACCAGCCCCTTCCGGTTACGTAATCCTAGCAAGATGGTGGCGTCCGGGGCGGTAAGTGACCGGAGCTCCTAGAGCCCTTAAATTGAAGTCCGCTCTGCTGCCTCCGCCTTCAGGGCTTCTGTCAACTCCCAGGGAGCAACGGGCAAGAGAGAGCAGGAGGCCTCTCCCGCTAAGGCTCATGCTGGGAGCGCTGACGTGCGACCTTCGGGAGCCCAGAATGATCGGTGCGAGTCGCAGGGCAGCCGGGGCGCTTTGGAGAGAAAGCGGGGCGGGGACTTGGCGGAGAGAAACCAACCGGGAAGCAGGGAGCGCGTTCGAAGTTGGCGCACCCAGCCAATCAGAGGGAGGCACCCGATTGCGGGCGCTGGGAGTCGGGCGTGCGCGAGTGGGATCGGCCAGGGAAGAGGGTTTGGTGGAGATGCCGGGCTTTGAGGTCCAAGGCTAGGAGAACAAAGGGTACAGGTGAGGGAAGCTCATGGGATAGTTACGCATTTTTATGGAAAACCAAAGGGACGATGGAAGTGAGGGACAGGAACCAAAAGATGAGTATGGGAGTTCCAAGGGAAAGACCTAGGGGAAATTAAGGGGAGAATTTAGAAAGACCTTAAATCAAGTAATAGATTTAGGGAAAAGTAAGGTGAGAGGTTGGGAACATAGGAATTTTGAGGGAAAATAAGGATTTGGGCAAATTACCGAGAAAATTTGGTTGAAGCAGAAAAAGAAACTGAAGCAGGCTAAAAGACTGAGAAGAGATTGAAGGAAGAGTTTGGGAGCTTTACGGGGTAAATTAATCGTGGTTTGGACAGAAATTCAGATATTTGGGGGAAAGAAATTAGTTATTCAGGAAGAATCCAGGGAAAACTGGATAAAGTTAAGGGGTATTTTGTGGGAAATTAAGAAGTCAGATAATAGAGGTCTTAAAACAAAAATAGGGGTTTGGGAAAACACCCGGGGAGAGTTGGGAAGACCAAGAATGTTTGGCCAAATCAAAGAATTTGGGGCTGATTAAGGGAAAACATGGGAAAATTTGGGGGATCTCAAAAGCAGAATTTGGAAGTTCTGAAAGGAGAATTTTGTGGGCCAGGAAGCAGCAGTGGGGAGGAGGGTGGCAGGGGAGAGTTTCATGGACCAAGAGCAGGGGGATCCGACTCTGACACTCATAGGAGGCTCCAGGCTCAGCCTCTCCTTTCCGCTCCTCCCCAGCGCCTGCACCTGGTAACGCCAGTATGGAACCTGAGTACCAGGGGTATCCGTGGCCTGAGCAGGGCGGTGGGCCCAGAGGGCAGTCAGAAGAAGGGGAGGTCGCTGCTCCAGTTCCTGGCTGACCGCTTCTATGACGTGCAGGCTCTCAGGGAGTACCTGCTCCGAAAGCAGGTGTTGACGGTGCACCAGAAAAATCGGTGAGAAGCTTTGGCAGGCGAGAGCCTGCTGCTGGGGCCTGAACAGGCAGAACTCACATCCTGCTCCTGCCGCTTCTATACCAGGCCTGCCAAGTTGCATCCTCTCCAGCCACACCTTTCCCAAGGGCTCCAGCTCATAGAGGTGACCCGCTGCCCACCATCTCTTGGAGGTCGTGCTGGCACCTCAAACCGAACATGGCCAATGGCAAACCCTTGATTTCCCCCTAAGACAGTCTACTCACCCCCAAGCCTTCCCCATCCCAGGAAACAGCAGCACTGTCCCCAGTTATTCAGGCCAAATTCTAAGGAGTCTTCCCTGATTATTCTTCCTTCTCTGGCTTCCACATCCAGTCCACCAATAAAATACCAGACCATCCCAGATGTGCCCAGTTGTTAAGCTCCTCACTATTTGTAGCCTGGTCGGAGCTCCTTCATTTTATGGTTGGTTGAGTGCAGTAATCTGAACTGGTCACCTTTTGCCCCCTCCAGTTTGTTACGGTCTAAAAGTCATCCAAAGGACTCTTAAGAAACTAAAACAGAGGGTCGCCTGGGTGGCTCAGTCGGTTAAGCCTCTGCCTTCGGCTCAGGTCATGATCCCAAGGTCCTGGGATCAGCCCCATATTAGGCTCCCTGCTCAGCAGGAAGTCTGCTTCTCCCTCTCCCTCTGCTGCTCCCCTTGCTTGTGCTCTCTCTATCAAATGAATAAATAAAATCTTAAAAAAAAAAATCCTAAAATAGAAAACACCACTTTATTTAAAACCCTCAAATGGTTTCCCATTGCAGCTAGAATAAAAGCCAGACTCCAAGGTCTAAAATCTGAGCTTTGAGACCTCTACCAGGGACTCCCCTTACCCGCACCAGCATGGTGTTCTTACTGCTGTTTATTCTGCCCTCCGAAGTTGAGCCTCTGAGCGGTTGCGCTAGCTGTTCCCTTGGCCTGGCAGGCTCACGCCTTGACCTTTGAATTTCTTCCCACCACTCAAATCTCTGCTCAAGCATCACCTCCTGCAAGAAGTCAATCTCTTAACACCCGAACTGAAGTAGGCTTCTCCATCCCCACCCCTGCCCCAAGCCACTCCGGAGTCATTCCCTCTGTGTTACTTCCCCGGTGGATCTGATTCGGCAATTTGCTCTTAACTTCCGGGTTTGTTAGGTTTCCTTCTGTAAATTAGCTTCACAGAGCGGGGACGCTCTCTGTCTTGGTGCCCGGCACTTAATAGACACTCAGTTACTATTTGCAGCCTGGCTCAGTCCCGGTGCTGCGGACTCTGACCCTCGCGGTGGCACGGGGGGCTGACGCAGCCACCGTTCTCTCCACAGGCCCTTCACCTACATCCAGGAGCGCTTCGGGCCCCACGTCGCGGGTGTCTATTTCATCCTGAAGCAAGGAGGCGCGGTCAAGTACGAGGGCAAAAGTGTCAGCAGGGGGTGGGGGAAGCTGCGCAGCGCTGAGCCCCAGGCTCTTGGGACTTACCGGGAGCCCCGGGCTCTGCCCCCCCGCCCCTTGGAGCTTGTTCCTGAGCTCCCGCTCTGCCCGCTGTAAAATGGGCCGGTGGTTGGGTGGAATCTACAAGGTTTGCTGGAAAGAATCAGGGACACTTTGCAGTGGGAGCACTTGGAACAGGCCTGGCGCAGCACCGGAGCTCAGTAAATGTCGGTGCTCCTTTTCCTTCCTTCTTCCCTCCCTCCTCCTCTTTGTTTGTTCTCCTTTATTTTTCCTCTTTTTTGAGAAACGTAGCTCATGCATCTACCCCTCACTTGGCTCCAATGAAAATTTCCCTTGGTTTGAGCACCTTCCTCCAGCCCGTTCCTCAGAAACAGCACTACACGTCTGAGTTGGTCTCGACTTTTGCTTGGCTGTGAAGATTCTTGTACTCTTGCCCGCTTCTCTTATGTAATCAGTTTTTTCTGACCCGCAGTAAAAATGACCAACAGAGGCGCTTGGGTGGCTCAGTCGGTTGAGGGTCTGACTCTTGATCTCAGGGTCGTGAGTTCAAGCCGCATGTTGGGCTCCACACTAGATGCGGTGCTACTTTAAAAAAAAAAAAAAAAAAGCCAAACATTGCCTCTTCCGTGGGAATGTCCGGGGACCCAGGGAGGGCCAACACGGAAAGGCTTTAGTACAGCATCAGGTGCACCAGATGTGGTGTGACCCCGTCAGCACACGGGGCTGGGGAGCGTCCTCGGGAGGTTGGAGGCTTGGGAGGAGAGGTGCCCTGCTCACAGCCCCTGTCCCCTTCCAGGTTTCAGGGCAAGGAGTGGATCCGGTCAAATGCACGTGGCCACTTCCCTCTTGACTTCATGACATTCCAGGCGGTGCCTGTCGAGGCAGTGGACGCCAGCGGCTGTGCCATCAACTACCAAGGCCTGGACAGCGTCTGTGAGAGGGGTGGAGACGGGCGGGCCCATGCATCCGCCCTTTGGTGGCGGGCTCCAGAGAGGATCTCAGTGGCCTCACCTCCCCCCCTTCCTTGCAGTGGCCCTGAAGGAGCTCCAGTCCCTGTGGCTGCAGCGCTGTCCCCACGTGGATGACTGGTGTCTCAGCCGCCTCCACCCGCTGGCCAACTCGTTGCAGGAGCTCTCGCTGGCTGGTTGTCCCCGAATCTCTGAACGGGGCCTCGCCTGCCTGCACCACCTCCAGTGAGACCTCAGCCCAGGCAGGGCCCCAAGCCGGGGTAGGGGGTGGGGGATGGGCACCTGACACAGATACGGGAAAGCGGGGAGCGGGCGGTCAGGCAGTCTCCATAGCCCTGCCTCCACGACCGACCTGGAGCGCGTGTGGGGAGAGCCCAGGTGAGCGGTCGCAGTGAATCTGCTGGGGGCGGGGGGGTAAGCACTCCTTGTTTTTCTTCCTTTCTATTTTAATGAAAACTCGATGACATTTACAGTGTTGCGAACAGGAGCTGCCAGGGTGTCCATTTGTAATCCCCACGGTGGGTGTCTGTACTTGGCCAGCTCTCTCGAACATATTCCAGGCAGCTAAAGACTTTTATTTTAAAGAGCTAGGGAGGGGCTGAAGCCGGGGCAGGCGCGCCCCTCCACACCCTTCCGCTCCTCATGCGGGCCTCCCCCTTGCTGCCTCCTCTCAGGAACCTCCGCAAGCTGGACATCTCAGACCTCCCCGCCGTGTCCAACCCGGGCCTCACGCAGATCCTGGTGGAGGAGATGCTGCCTAACTGCGAGGTCCTGGGGGCTGACTGGGCCCGGGGCCTCAAGTCGGGGCCGGAGGAGCAGTCTCGGGACACAGCCAGCCCCATCCCGGCCTAGCCCTCGGCCCCCTCCTCGTCAGGCTGGGCGTCAGCAGGGCTCTGTGGCAGGGCTGACAGTTCGCTGCTGGGTTCACTCCACATGGAGGCTGGGGGGGTGATGGGGGGGCTGGCACCGCCGGCCGGTCAGAGGGGAGAGCGTGAGGCTGGCGTACTTATTCACCACCTCAGGGGCTCTGGCTGGCTGCACCCCGGGCTGAAAGGTCACAGCTCTTGTCACCTTGTCCGGCAGCTCTTTCCACAGGCTTCTCTCCGGGGTTCCAACAGCCTCCTCCTGCCTCTTCGGGCCGGGCCCAGGGGAGGTGCACCCCCCCCCCATGACTTCCCCTCTTGATTTACCCCCCACCTGGCCACTACCATGCCAAGAAACCCCGCTCTTGACTTGTAGAGACTCTTCTCAAAGTACCCTCATTTGAATGTGCTGCTGTTCCAGCTGAGTCCCTGACTGATGCAGGTGCACTACCAGCCCGTTTCCCTGTGGGACAGCGCTCAGCTCACCGCGCCCGCGGCACCCCCGGCCTCCACTCGCTCAACGCCCAGAGCGCCCCAGGCTCACGGTGTCCCCGCTTACCCATGTATTGACTCTGCCCCAATTCCAGCTTTCCCCTCTGCTCCATGGAAACGCGCCTTTGAAACGGTTTTCCTTTGCTAAGTGGCGCGCCAAGGTTTGCCGGGAGAGGGCGCCCGAGAGAGGACAGCGGGAGGCCTTCGCTTCCATTGCGTGAGCTCTGCGGCTCCTGCCAGGCCCGCAGCCTCCCCAGCAGGCGGCTCCCGAAGTGCCCGGGGCCCCTGCGAAGACCCCGCTGCGTCCCAGAAGGGGCACTGACGGTAATGCCAAGGCACCTTATCAGTGAACCCCTTATTTCGATTCACTGTTGAAAGTCAACAGTTCTTGACATTAAATGTCATGTGTTCAAATTACTGTGGTTTTTCTCTGCCGACTGGATCCACACTGACCCAGCAGTGGCATCTGGAGTGTTCCAGGAGATAGACTCACAAAGTGGGGATTTGGGGTTGGTTTTGGTCCTGCCTTTGGAGTGCAGTGCTGAGCTCCTTGGTGGCGGGAAGCGGGCGGTGGCAGCACAGTCGGGCTCTGGCCGGGGGCTGGGACGAGGTGCCAACTGAGGCACGTGCCCTGGGAATCCTGCGGCCGCTGCACTTGACTGTTGGGGCAGTAATGACAATTCTAAAGATAGATGCTGGACAGATTCTGCGGGGTGCCCTTGAGCGCTCACAAACAAGGACAGGTCTGTTGGCTCAGCTCAGGCCGCCTTCTGGGAAGGGGTGCTGCCCCCCGAAGCCCCTGTAGTGCTGGAAACCGTGGCATTTGAGTTTGCGGGTTGCCGAGTGATGATGGTTGAATCCCCAGTCTTGACAATTTTCTCATGTTCAAGTGAGGGTGCCGACTGGCAGAGAGGAACCCTGAAATGTGGAATGGGGTCACCTGGTTCGACCCAGCGGAAAGAGACGCTCTCGAACCCCGAGGAGGCTGAGGAGACCAGCAGCCTGCCTGTGCTGGCGACGCTCTGCTCCCCTCCCCCGGGCAGATGCTTCGGAAGTGGGCGTCTGCTCTTAGGCTCCTCACAAGCGCCCCTGCTCTCACCCGACCCACAGCCGCCCAGGGTTCCATCTCAGCAGGCTCGGGGGGCACAGCCACCCACTAGCCCCCAGAGAAGGCAGCCTCTACACTAGGAGAATAGCAAGATTTGCAAACATAGAGCAGAAACCTGGGGGGAGGGGCACGAGTCTAAGGGTGTTAAACCAGTGAGGGCCAAGTTCACGGTCCAGGGCACTTACTTGAGATAATGAGTTAGCTAGTGCAGCTGGATGGCTCTAGCAGCTTTCTCAGGTCGCTGACTGGACCTTGGACTCAAGCGTGGTCTCTGGTTAGTGAGGCAAGGAGCCGAGCCGCCCTGGCATGATCCAGAGGGGGCGCCCAGAGCTCAGGGAGGTCGGTGTTGGACAGGGGTGCTCATGTGGGAGGCACACTTCCAGCCCCAACTGTAAGGCACCTCTTGGGTCATTCTCCGGGATGGACTGTCCCTGTTACAACTGCTGGGTGGTTTCTCCTGATTGGATCCAGACTGCTGCCCATAGCAACCAAAACCGTACCCTGAGATTTCTAACTACCCCCAGGAGGAGCAGTGTCAGCTCCGCTGGGAGAAGTGAGATGAGCCAGGGGAGCTCCGGGGGGCCTTGCCACCTCTCCCTCTCCCAGGCCCGGGGCGGGGGGCCGGGGGTGGGGGGGTGGAGACCCCTCCCCGGGTGCTCAGGGCCCTACCCTGGGCCCTTGGCTGTCCTTGCCCACTCCCGCTTCTAGGGCATGACTACCCGACACTCCTCGGCGCGCTCTTCCTCCAGCTGCTCCCACGGGCCCCATTACTCAAACTTGGGGCTTGGAAATCAGCTCTGGACAGATAATCAAGGGCTGCTGACAGACAAGGTGCCAAGGAAGAGATGATCCAGACAGTCCTCCCAACCCAGGCTGGAGACAAGGGGGTCAGGCCAGGCTCAGTGGGGCCCTTGGTCCCCCCCACCAAGGTTCCAGGAGGTCAGGGTTAAGGAGGCCCCACCTGCCCACCTCCCCAGACAGCTGTTGTAGCCCCAACAGCAGGGGCCCTGGAGGGCAGGGACACAAACACAGGCAGACACCCTCTCCGGTCCCAGGGGGCCGGATGTGAGTATTCCCGGAGTCACTGTGCAGCTGTGGGCGGGGCTGGGGGGGGGACGGGATAGGGATGGATCCCGCCTCCACAAGGCAAACACCAGGCACCAAAGGGCGTGGAGGAGGTGAGAGGGTCAGCTCAGCTCGAGGGCCTCCGGTGCCCCCACCCCACCCTCCACTGGCCTCTAGCTTGGCACCGCCCTCCGCCTCCCCTTCGCCTTCCATCTGGTCCCCTCCCCCTCCTCCCTGGCTCTGGAGGTCCGCAGACGCCCTTCTCAGCCCCACCCCACAGGTCGCCGACCTGCCTCTCAACTTCACTCTCCCCTCCCGCACAGGGGCATCAGGCTACCCGGTTTGTCTCACTCCCCGTCTCCACACCCCTCCCCTCCCTCTCTCCCTGCAGCCCTCTCTTCTCCACTACCCCCTCTGTCCCTCCTCTCCCTTCCCCCACTTGCCCCAGAGGTCTCCCCCGTCCCTCCTTCCCCACCCACCCAGTCCGTCTCTCCTCCCCACCAGCCCCTTCCCCACCCCCACCCTGACTCCGGGGCCCACAACACACCCCATCTCTGGCACGGCCGACCCATCCCCTCAGCACATTCACGGCCGCCTCCGCAGCCAGGCGTCAGCCCCCCCTCCTCCCCGCCCAGCTCCGCCACTTTGGGACTCTGCCTGTCCCTGGGCCATCTCGCCACTGCCCAGCCCAGGCTCGGGCCTGGCCCCTCAGCCTCACCCTCCCTCAGACTCTCCCAGGCCCTGGCTCTCCCCGCCGGGCCTCGCCGGGTCCCCCGTCTGTCTTTGGCCACCCCGCACCTTTCCGCTGTCTCACCAGAAAACCAGCCCCAACACGCCAGAGCCCCATCCCTCAGGTCGGCCTCCGGCCCTCCCCTCCACTCCCCTCCCGTCCCCTCCTCCCTCGGCCCCGCCCCAGCCCCTCCCGGCCCCTGGGGCCCTGGCGGCCTCCCTCCCCGCCCTCCCCCCCCCCCCCCCCGCCCCCGACTCCGGACTGGCTGGGCAGGGCTCCGACTACAGCACCACGCTCGGCAGGGGCAGAAGGGAGGGAGCGAGGGAGGGCCTGACCAGAGGCCCCAGACGCGGCGCAGGCGGGAGCTGGACCCAGAGGTAAAGAGGAGGGTCAGCAGGTCCCTGGCCCCCCTTCCCTGGGGTGGGGACTGTTGGGACGAGGGAGGCTGGGTTTCTAGATGGTGAAAGGGCTGACCTGTGATTCTGACTCCTGGTGAGGGAATGAAGGGGGGCTGGAATGGCCGAGTCCCCAGTCCCTGGGGTGGGGCTGCGGACTAGGTTGGTGGAATGGGCTGGGCTGGGCAGAAAGAGCAGGGTGTCGAAAGAACTGGAACAGGGTTCCGAGCTCCAGGAACAGGGAAGAGCTGGGTCCTCGGCGGGAGGGTGGGTTTAGGGGCTGGGGCTGAGAGAAGCGGTTACACGGGCTGGCAGGGACTGCTGGCGCCCATCCCTGCACCTCAAAGGCCTCTGTGGCTCCTTTGCAGCTCCCGCGGCCACCCCTTCCCTGGGCTGGGTCATGCGCTGCCCCAAGTGCCTTCTCTGCTTGTCAGCGCTGCTCACGCTCTTGGGCCTCAAGGTGTACATCGAGTGGACGTCCGAGTCTCGGCTAAGCAAAGCCTACCAGGGACCCCGGGACACCCCACCAGGCCCCACACCCGCCAGCCCCGAGCCCACCCTGCCAGCTAACCTCTCCGCCCGTCTGGGCCAGAGCGGCCCACCGCCCTCAGCTTACTGGAACCAGCAGCAATGGCAGCTGGGGTCCCTGCCCAGCGGGGACAGTGCTGAGGCAGGGGACTGCCGGGCTTGGGGGGCCGCCGCTGCCGCTGAAATACCAGACTTCGAGTCCTACCCTAAGGGCCTCCGCCGCTTCCTGCTGTCTGCAGCCTGCCGGAGCTTCCCACCGTGGCGGCCCGTGAGCGGCAGCGGCCAAGTGGCCGGCTGCTCTGGCACCGACGTCCCCTACCTGCTGCTGGCCGTCAAGTCGGAACCAGGGCACTTTGCCGAACGTCAGGCCGTGAGGGAGACGTGGGGCAGTCCCGCTCCCGGGGTCCGGCTGCTCTTCCTGCTGGGCTCACCGGAGGGGGAGGCGGGGCCTGACCTGAGCTCCCTGGTGGCCTGGGAGAGACGCCGCTACAGCGACCTGCTCCTCTGGGACTTTCTGGACGTCCCCTTCAATCGGACACTCAAGGACCTGCTGCTGCTGACCTGGCTGGGCCACCACTGCCCGGGTGTGAGCTTTGTCCTGCAAGCTCCGGACGATGCCTTCGTGCGCACGCCTGCCCTCCTGGACCACCTGCGAGCCCTGCCACCCGGCTGGGCCCGAGGCCTCTACCTGGGGGAGGTTTTTACCCAGGCCAAACCCCTCCGGAAGCCCAGAGGACCTTTCTATGTGCCCGGGTCCTTCTTTAAAGGTCACTACCCAGCCTACGCAAGCGGGGGTGGCTATGTCATCGCTGGGAGCCTGGCCCCCTGGCTGCTGCGGGCAGCCACCCGTGTGGCTCCCTTCCCCTTCGACGACGTCTACACTGGCCTATGCTTCCGTGCCCTGGGCCTGGCACCCAGGGATCACAAAGGCTTCCACACAGCTTGGCCAGCAGACCAAACGGCCGACCCCTGCACACTCCGGGACCTGCTGCTTGTGCAGCCCCTCAGCCCCCAGAACAGCATTCGGCTCTGGAAACAGCTGCAGGACCCCCAGTTCCAGTGCTGAGTCTTGGGGGAGCTGGAGAGGAGGGAGGGCGGACCTGGCCTGCACCTCGGTGCCTGTCTCTGGCTCGGTCTCTCCTGGGCCTCAGTGTGAGGGAGGAATCCTAGAATCCTGACTGCCTGAGCCCCTCCTGGGTTCTCCCAGGTGAGGGGGCTGGGCAGCAGGAGGCAACAGACTGTTTCTGTTACTTCTTGTTTTTGAAAAATATGCACACACACACCCCCACTCTGAGACCTGGAATCATCTTTGTGCCTGTGGGGCCCCGGAGGAGCTGACAGAGTGAGAGCAGCTGCATGCTGACCTTCACACTGGGAACTCTCCCCGCCCTTACTGGGCAGGGCCAGCTCTGGTGGCCTCCTGGTCACTTTGCTGAACGGCAGCCTTGTCCCACCTAAGGGAGAACAGGAGACCGTCTTGGGAGGAACACACACACACACACACACACACACACACACACAACCTGTCTGCCTAAACGGACCCTCCAGCTTGCTAAAGTTTCCGGGGGAAGTACTTGTCTCAACGGCCCAACCTTCTTTATCTAGAGGGGAGAAGCAAGGGGTGGTCCCAAACCAGTCATGCTGGGCTCTCCTCCCACCTCCCAAACTCCAGGAAACAGACCAGTGGGGGTGCAGAGCCAAATAGAGTTTATTGGCCACCTGCTGATCCTCTCACTTTGAGGGAGTGACTTCCACAGGCTGGTCCACCACGCCCACCCCAGAGGGGCTTCTAGTCCTGGAGGCACCCTAGGCACCCTGGCCCAGCCCCTGGGAGAAGGCACTGTAACAGGCAAGGAGCGGGCCGACTGAGTCCTCCCAGAGTAACAGCCTGAAGGAGTGGGGATGGGGGGCTGGAGCCCTGGCCCTAGTATTTTGGAGGGAGCTGACTGGGGAAGGAGGGTGGCCTCCTGCCGCTCCCTGAGCCCCCCCAGAGTGGTGCTGCCCCTCAGGGTCGTTGAGGTGGGGGTCGGGGGACGAGCAGGCCTCACTTCTCAAAGTGGTCCAGGGGGTAGTGCTCCCCGTAGGTCTGCAGGTGCCGGGCCAGGGCCTCCTGCTGCTTGCGGAGCTGGGCGGGCATCTCCTGGTACACGTCGGAGAAGAGCAGGCTGGGGCTGGGCTTCGGCTTCCGCTCCGCCTGCTCAAAGGCCTCCATCACCTGGGGGAGGTGGGACAGTAGACCAGCCGGCCCCCCATCCCCTACCACTGGGACCCCCCAAGCCTGGCCTCTCCTCTCCTGCACGGTCAGTGCTGTGCTAAACGCAGGAATCGGTGCAGCCTCTCAGCAGAACCAGGCAGCAGGCAGCTCAGAGGCAAGGAAACCGAGGCTCGGAAGGAGGGCCCGAGCCAGGGGGTCCTTCCCACTGGGTGCACGGACCAGGGCTCCCGGCCGGCCGAGGAGGGTGGGACACACACACGCCGCGCATGGATTAGGTCACCTCAACTTTGCCCACCTTCGGAGGATACCCCGCGTGTCCTTCCTCAGACAGGAGGGTGTGGAGGGCAGGCGGCGTGCTGAGGACACGGCTAGGATCCGGCAAAGGCACGTGCCCAGGTCTCCCGGCTCCGTGTCCCCCAATCCTCCCAGGCTTCTCCGCCACGCACCGCCCCGGACCACGCCCCCCAGGGCATGGGTTTCCAACAGAGGAAGGCCCCCACCTTCTTTCGGGACTGCTTCCTCCAGGCCTTCTCCTGCTCGTCGTCCCACCAGCCCCGGCTCTGCAGGTAGTGGCGCAGGCGAGAGATGGGGTGGTCCTGCTTGTCCCAGTAATTGACCTCGTCCACCGAGCGGTAGGCTGAGCTGTCATCACTAGTGCTGTGGTGCCCGATCCTGCGTGCGGAGGGGGCCCAGGGTCAGGTGGGAGCCCCCAGCGGAGGGTCAGGAGGGAGGGGGCAGACCAGGGGAGAAGGGTGGCGATGGAATAAAGGCCACGAAGGGGATCCGATATGGGGGATGGGGTCGTGTTCTGGGGACAGTGACCCATGCAGGGGAGGTGGGGTCAAGGCCTCAGAGAAGGATGCGGGAGGCAGGCACCTGTAGGTCATGGCCTCGATGAGGAAGGGCTGGTTCTCGGCCACCGCCCGCCGCCGGGCCTCCTTCGTGGCGTTGTACACGGCAAACACGTCGTTGCCATCCACACGGATGGACATGATGCCATAGCCCGGGCCTCGGGCAGCTGTGGGGACAGAGAGGCAGATCGGGCCTGGGGGCTCAGATGAGGACCACGAGCAGAGAGCGGGGAGAGGGAAGGCAGGAGAGGGGAGACAGCAAAGCAGCATTCCTGTGACCCCTCTGCTGCAGGCACCGCAGGGAAAGGACTGGGGTGAGGGGCCAGGCAGACTGGGGAGTGGCCCACGAGGCCCCTACCGATGCCGTCCCCGCGGTACTGCTCCGACGTGGGCGTGGAGATGGCATAGCCGTTGTTGCGGCAGAAGAAGATGATGGGGCACTCGAGGGTGGCAGCGAAGTTGAAGCCGGCGTGAGCGTCCCCCTCGCTGGCCGCCCCCTCTCCGAAGTAGCAGATGACCACCCTGTTGGCGTTGGCCCGCTTGGCTGCGTAGGCCGCTCCCACCGCTGCAGGGGGAGGAGGGCGTGAGCAGGAGCAGAGCCACATGCCTTCCCCACCGGCTCTGCCCTCTCGCTCAGCCCCACAACCTGCCTCAGCCGCCCACCCCCAGCGGATGGCCGCTCCCCCCGCCCCCCCCTTGCCGAGCTGTGCAGCCTAAACACCTGGGCGGCCTCCTCTGACTTCCCGCCACTCCCCACCACTCCCCGCGCCTCTTCCACCTTCAAAACTCCCTAGAATCTGACCCTGTGTCCCAGTCAGTCTGATCGCCCAGTCACGGCTCACCTGAGCTCCCAGCAGCCTCCTCACTGGCCCCCTGCTCCTCCCGCCCCACCTGTTACCCTGGGACAGCCAGAGGCCAGTTGAAAAGGTTAAAATGTGAACCAGGATGACATTCCGGCCGGCGCCTCTCTGGCCTCTCTCCCCTGCGGCTCCCGGCTCCCGCCTCCCGCTGCCCTCAGACTCCCCTGGATCTGCAGCCTTTCTGCGCCTGAGTCCCTCCTGGCCCCCCTCCCACGTTCCACACCTGCCACGGGCTCCCCTGCCCCTTGAGCCAGCAAGCCGGCACTTGCCTCAAGACCCCACGTGGTGCCCTCCCGGGCTCCTGGTCCTACTGCAATGTCACCTGTGATGCAACCCCCCCTTCCTCCATCACACGTGCCCGCAGGACTGCTCACCCCCGACCCGCCCCCCCACTCCCCGTGCTCCTGCTGCATGCTTCCTGTCTGTCTCCTCCACTTGGAGGAGGGCTGAGATGGTCGTCCCTTGCTCCCTGCGCCTAGCATGGCTCCCGCATGGCAGGGACTCCATACGTTTGCCCGCTGAACAGCTTAATGGTCACTAAATGGAAGGTAAGGGCCAGGGCCCAGCCTTCTGGAAATCCTACCTACACTCAGGCAACATGCCACCTCCTCTCGCATGCCCGCCTCCCACCTCAGAAGCGCAAACAGCTCCTCGTTCAGGCACTACGAGCTGTAATGCGTACAGGCCTCGCAACCAGCACGCTGCTCAGCCCCACGGACACAGCAACGTGTGTATCTTGGCCGCCGTGCGGCAAAGAGAGTCGAAGCCCAGCCTGGCCCTCGACCGGACTGCAGGGTCCAGAGGGCAGGGAGCGGGGTCAGGTTCTGGGGTCTCCGTGCCACGTGGGTGCGGGCCTGGCCCCTGAGGGGTCTGCTTCCCAAGCTGTCGCTTTTGAGAAAAGCAACTCTAACTGCTCTAGGGACTGTGGGCTTCCAGAGTGAGCTCCAGGGGAGTGAGACTCCGAGGCCTGAGGCAGAGCACGGTCGGGGGCAAGAACCCAGCTCTTTCCAGGGACCCTTTGTGAGGAAGTTGGTACCCGCTCAATCATGCACAGTTGCTGTGTTGGTGAGCGGACAAACGGGATGGACAGTTTGGGAACAAGAGTGCGGTCACGCCAGCTCCAGCCTGCCAAACCAGAGCCCTCCTCTGGACACCCCCAGACGAGAGGGGTCTGTCAGTGTAAAGTCTGGAGCCCAGTCTAGCGCTCTGACCCCGGCACCCACCGGGAAGCCCCAGGAAGGGCAGGGATGGAGAAGGGCTGGGGGGCGCAGCGGAGGACGCTGGTCCGCGAGTCCCAGGCCCGAGTCCTCACCCTGCGGGATCTGCGTGGCCAGCGGAGAGGAGATGGTGACAAAGTGGCGCTCCCTGCAGCCGTAGTGCACGGGCATCTGGCGGCCCTTGCCCAGGTCACTGACGTTGCCGTAGCACTGGGCCATGAACAGCTCCAGGGGGTAGTCCCGGTACATGAGCACACCTGGGGGGAGAGGGCGCCGCGTGAGCCTGTGGCCGGGGTGCAGGGCCAGACCGCCCCCTGGGTGTCCCGGGGCGAGGCCCCTGGCACCCGGCCTCCGTGTCCCTGTGGGTCCCATAAAGGAACTGGACTCGAGCAGGGGCGGCAGATTCAGAGGCTCACAGGGACCAGGCAGGGGGGCAGACCAGAGACCTGTCCCGAAAGAGAGGCCCCTGTTCCAAACACCCAACTGCTGCTCGGGATGGCCGTCGGCCGCCTCTTCAAAAGGCGGCAAAATCTGGCTCGTTTTTTTTTTTTTTTTTAATGAGAAACTACCTGATGCTGATGTTTCAACTCATGCAACTACTTCAACAATCATCATACAAACCAAATAAAACTACGGGCCGCCAGCTCACAACTTCTGATCGAGACAGACAATACCCGAACCTGCTTACGGCTGTAAAATCCTTTCTTCAAACAAAACCTCACCACCACATGGAACCACGCTGGGTGAAGGGGGCCCTGCCTGCTGGGTCAGAGGACAGGAGGGGGTTAAGGTGGTCCCAGGATGAGCAACGACCCGCCCCGGGCCGCCTGAAAAGGGGGACGATCGTCACACCCACACCTGAGGGGCAGCGCTGGGGGTTCGAGGACACCCGTGGAAGCATCTAGAACCTGAGCACTGCAGAGCAGCAGCTGGCTGGTGCAGGCATTTCCAAATCTCTTTACTAGAGAACTCTTTCTTCACACGATGGGTGTAATGGGGGTCACACCGCACAGGAGCCACATTTTGTGCGGGCTGTGCACACGGTCCCTAAGTAATGGCAACACGAGTGTAACGTTTGGTGCCAGGCGCCTTTCTTCTGAGCGCCTTCCAGAAAGTAACTTGATTAATCCTCACAACAACCCCCCGAGGGAGGGGGGATTATTCTCCCCATTTACAGATGAGAACACTGAGGGAGGAGAGCTTCCAGAGCCGGCAGTGGCGGGGGGGGGGGGTCTGTTCACTGGCTAACAGGGTGCCACCGCCAAAACAACCCCCGCAGGCGGTGGGTGCTGCCCGGACAACTGGCTCCTGGGCACGCGCTGGAATTGGGAGTTGGGGTGAGGGGTGCTGGGTGGGGCTTCAGCCTCGGCCTCTCATAAAACCAGACGGGGGATGTCCTGTCACACCACACCACACCACACACACACACACACACACACACACACACACACACACACACACACGGAGTGGCCTCATCGCCCGTCACACAGATCAAAGGGGAGGTACTCCGGGTGTCGCGGGAAAGGCGGGCCGCGTGGAGGGGGCTGCCTCAAAGTGCAGTCCGCAGTCCATCACGTGAGAATCGGTGGCGGCGGGGATGGTGCAAACACAGAGTCCTGGCCGGGGCTCAGGCGGCTCTGACGCGCCCCAGGAAACCGCAGGCCCTGTGGCAACTACTGCTCTAGATGGAAATGTGCGGCCTCCGAGCTCTTTCTGACGTGTGTCCCTTCCTGCTGGTGCCACAGTCGGCACTCCACGCACATCCTCGGTTTATACCACACGGCCCGGCACGGGCAGCAGCACAGGGGCTGCCTTGGGGAGACCCTGCTCCACCCCGCAGGAGGCACGTGGCCTGGGCCCCGAGACCGAACCTCCTGGGCTGCCGGCCGCCTGGCTCAAAGGGACACAGGGCTGCTGGGAGGCTCCTTCCTCCAGCAGGGTCGGGGCAGGGGACACGGGGTGGCGCCTCCACCGCTTCCAGCACTTAGGACAGCACCTTGGCCTTGAAGAGCTCAGCGAGGGCCGAGGGCCGGCTATTGTTCTGAGCGCCCCATATTCTCTGCACTCCGTAGGTGGGGACTGAGAGGGGAGCAGCGGCCTCGTCAAGGCCAGGCACCGGTCTCGCAGCTCCCACCTCTCTAGGGGGCCCAGACGCAGGGCCTTCTGCACGGCCAGCCCCCATGTGGAGAGCCCGGTGGCTGCCCAGGACTCCAAGCCCCCCACTCGCCCTGCCTGGAGTCCTCACCAGAGAGGCCCCTTCTGCCAAAACAGGCAGGAGGCGCTCAGCAAACCTGGCAGGGGCTGGGCCTACAGCCCAATGTCTGGGGACACCCAATACACAGGACATCTGTCCCCCTAGGACGTGGGGGATGGGAGTCGGGTGCAGCGGGCACAGGAGCAGACTGTCCAAGATGCCACGCTCGTCCAGGGACCCGCCTGCCTGGCCAGCCTGTCCCCTGCTGAAGAGTCATCTCAGGTGACAGCACTGCCCCCCAGCACATCGCCTCCAGCTCTGAGTGCTTGCCCAGCACCAGGCCCTGTGCTGCAGGCTTTGTGTCCCCCACCCCGTGATTGCTCCGTGCTCATCGGTGTGCTTCACACCTCGTCTCAGACACTGCTGTCCTGTCACTCCCTCACTCAGAAGGGGCCGGCCCCGGCTGCCACTGCCAGGCCCTCCCATTTGCTCTGCTCCCCAAAGGACACGGCACCCGGAGAGGCCAGGGGACCGTGGAGCCCCAGGCTCTGGACTGGGATCCCCATGCGGGCCCACCTGGGGCCAGCCCCACCCTGACTGCATGCTGCCAGCACTCCCAGGGCAGGGGTCCCAGTGCCATCATCAGCTCCGTGTCGGAAACCACAAAACAGACGCTCATAGGAGAAGCAACTTGTCCCAAACCTGCCAACTGGCAGCCAGCAGAGCATGAGTGGCCACGAGGACAGGCTCTTCCCTACAACCCTGCCTGCCTGGCCTCCAGAGGAAGCCCGCCGCCACATCCCCCTGGCCTTGGCTTGGCTCTTTCTTGCTCAGAAAGCTCTTCTTGGAAGAGCACGTGGGGTAGCTAACATGGGCCTCCCCTTCCTGCCCAGAGTGACTGGGCCCGACCTGCCTCCCCAGGGACCGCAGACACAGGCCGCCAGCAGGGCAGACATACCTGCCTCCCGGTACTGGCCGAACACCAGGTCCGTGTTGTCCAGCGCTGCTGCGCTCCCCACGTGCGTCCCCTCCTCGCCATAGTTAGTCATGTAGAAGGAGATTCGGCCCTGGGGGTACAGGAAGGCCCGGAGGCCCGGGCTCGGTTATGCTGCGCGATGACAGGGAACCATCTGGATAACTGGCCAGCTTCTGGAGACTTCTTTCATCACCAGACACGTCCTGGGCTAGGTCAGGCCGGGGTTGCCGCCTTCACGGAGGAACTGCCAGATTGGTGAGAGCCGGGCGATGGGGCTGTGTGACGGGAGGCCAAGGTGCGTGCCCGGCCCACCAGAGAGGGCGTCAGGGAGAAATGCCCGAGCTGGGCAAAGCTGGGGGTAGATGCAGGTTTCCGGGCAAAGGGAACAGTGAAGGCCAGAAAGCCAGAATAGCTGGGACAGAAAGTGGGAAGGGTGGGGACAGACAAGGCGGCAGAAGCAGTACCCAGTAACGCAGTGAATGACACACCGGGACTTTACCTTGAGAACTGCACCCACGGCTCTCTCCGGGGAGCGACATTTTAGAAACGGCTCTCTGACTGTCATGTGGGAAATGGATGGTGGAGACAGGACTGAGTGCAGCCCGCCAGGTAAGAGGGGGTGGTGGCCTGGCCTGGTCGTGGCAGGAGGCAGGCAGAGGAATGGAGGGGAGAGGCTTAAGCAGAGTCAGAGTGCCAGGGAGCGGAAGACCCTTGCTGGCTGGCCACACCGGTGCCCTAGCCGACTCCCTTCTCCTGAGCCCCCCAATTCTAGAGCCTGGAGAAGCCAGGGGTGGCCACAGACACAGTTCTTAAGTCAGAGACTTAAGTGGAAGTCTGCTTTTGCTTTCTTGATAAAAGAGATGAGTGTAGCTGGCGCCAGCCCTGCTCCCGCCTGGCACACCACTGGGAGGCTGGACCTGTGGCAGCCATCTTGTGAAAATGAGGCAACACATGTGGGATGAAAGCCAGCTCGCCCACGATGGTGAAGCAGAAAGGCAGGAAGTCTGGGCTCCTGGCGTGGTGCTGAGCAGCAGAATGGATCTCTAACTAAACCCATAGGGACAAAGTAAATTAGACGGAAGAAAGCGATACGAGGGGGAAAACGGAGACAGGGAGATGCAGGTCTCCAGCTTGGGCAGATGGGTGGACGGTGGCACCCTCTGCTGAGAAATGGCCCAAGAGAGAGAGAAGCTGCGGTCGAGTCTGGACAGGCTGAATTTGGTGTGGGACATCCAAGGCAAGCAGCCAAGAAGATCTGGGGCTATGAGGTGAAGTCTGGCAGGAGATTTGGGGCACCCCTGGCACAGAGCCAGAACTAAGCTCCCCAGCACCACGTGGGAAGTCAGAGAGCAGAGGTCGGTATCTGAGGGACGCCCCCTGCCTGGTCCTCATGTGTTCTGCAGGCCAGGCTTTCGGTCGTGGTGAGAGAACGAGATGAATAAAGCTTTCTTCTAAGTGGGGAGCCAATTAAAAGTTAATTGACCTCCCACAGCCATGTGGGTGGATGCTGGGTGCTGGAGGCCTGTCGAGGGTGGTGTGGGGAGGAGCCTGAGTGCCCTCCCACCCAGGAAATGGGACCTGGCTGGAGGCAGAGGTCGCTGGTTGTCTACCCAGTATCCTACCCCTCTCCCTGCTTGCTAACCGAGATCTCATTCCACCGGCAGCAACTGCCCGCAAGGAAAGACCACATTTCGGCCTCCCTTGCAGCCAGGAGCGACCTATGCAGTATGTCAGAGGCTACTGGGTGGGACTGCCTGCAAAGTTCTAGAAAGGTGGGTATGAGGAGATAGCTGGGACATGTCTGACCTGACACTGTCCTTCCACATCCTGCCTGGAACGAGGTGTGATGAAGGGAGCTCCAACGGCCATTTGCTTCATGAAGGGCCCTCAAGGCTAGAAGCCAAAGCTGGGCATCCAGTGACATCGTGATGCCACCATACCAGCCCCAAGCAGGTTTCTTTTATCCAAGATAAAACCCTCCTCATCTGTTTAAGCTACTGCATTTGTTTCTGTAGGGTTTGGGGAGTGCTTTGGGGGAGGTCTGTTACTTACAGCTAAACAGAAGCCGAGCTAATACAAGCTGGGCCTTGACCCAGGAGCTGATCCTGAGGCCTCGTCTGCGGCAGCCAGCGCACAAAGGGGCTTTATGTGTTGGGGCTCCCAGAATGCCTACTTCTACCATGCTATCCCCGCTTTTTAGCATACTGAAGAAACTGAGGCAAAGCCAGGAAAAACCGCGGCCCAAAGTCACAGCTGTGATTGGACCCACATCTGCTGGATTCCAAAGCCCCTGTTTGCGCAGCCAACACAGGCGGGAAGGAGCCCGGGCGTGTTGAGAGGGTGGGAGGGGCGGCGTGGCCTGGCCTGGCGGAAAGGCTGTGGCGAGGGGAGCAGAGAGCCGAGGCCACAGGGGAATGGGAGACAGGGGAAGAGGAAGGGCCAGGCCTGCCCCTGTGTGCTGTAGGAGCCAAGGGAAGTTCTGGACAAGTTTCACGGTGGAGGTACTACCCTATTTTGGAAAACCCACACATAGTGCCCTGTGAGTGGGAGTCTGCTAAGTACTGTCCCATAGGCCAGGGGGCCTCATGCTTCAGTCCACAGGGGGACGGCCTGGGGACTTGATTCTCAAGCCCAACCCTACTCCTGACCCAGCAGGTGCAGTGGGCACGCAATGACCCAACGCTCAACTTTCTTCCCCCTTTTCCCACAGGAACCCTGGGCCCTGGGAGGGACGGATTCCACTGCTCTCTTGGATCCTGGGGACGGGCACGTGGTCCTCCTGGCCAGGGGCTGGCTCAAGGGGGCGTCTGTGACCGAACCCGGACCCCGAGCATTAGCCCCGCCCTTTCGCTGGAACGTCAAGGAGCAGACATTCTCTTTCCACTGCTAAGCAGAAAGGATAATCATTGTGAGGCTGGCAGGGTTACAATAGCTAATATTTACTGTGTGCTGGCTAAACACCAGCGTCGCTCTTCCGAAGGCCATGACAAATGCCACCAGCAGTCCTTAAGCCAACCCCATGAACTGAGCACAGATAAGAAAACGGGAGACCTGACAATGAAGCGCCTCTCCCAGGGCAAAGCTACAAAGTGGCAGAATGAAGACTTCGGTTTTAATGTCCATACCCTGATCCTTTCTCTGCCCCTGTCCACGAGCCTAGCCCTGCTACAGACCACTGCTGCTGGGAACGAGGGAAGCCGAGAGAGCAGAAAAGACCCTCGGGGAGAGAAAAACAGGTCTGATAACACTGAGCTCCCTGGATCCAGCCACGCCTGGAACAGGACCCTCTGGACGTGAAGTTACTTGAGTCAATAAATTGCCTCTTTGATACAGACGTGGTGAAGAGAAAGGCCATATGCACCCCAATGTTCATAGCAGCATTGTCCACAATAGCTAACTTGTGGAAGGGGCCGAGATGCCCTTCAACAGATAACTGGATTAAGAAGCTGTGGTCCATATATACAATGGGATATTACTCAGCTATCAGAAAGAACGAATTCTCAACATTTGCTGCAACATGGACGGCACTGGAGAAGATAATGCTAAGTGAAATAAGTCAAATAAGTCAAGCAGAGAAAGATAACTATCATATGATTTCTCTCATCTATGGAACATAAGAACTAGGATGATCGGTAGGGGAAGAAAGGGATAAAGAAAGGGGGGGTAATCAGAAGGGGGAATGAAACATGAGAGACTATGGACTATGAGAAACAAACTGAGGGCCTCAGACGGGAGGGGGGTGGGGGAATGGGCTAGACCGGTGATGGGTAGTAAGGAGGGCACGTATTGCATGGTGCACTGGGTGTTATACGCAACTAATGAATCATCGAGCTTCACATCGGAAACCGGGGATGTACTGTATGGTGACTAACATAATAAAAAATCATTAATTAAAAAAAATAAATAAAAAATAAAATAAATAAATTGCCTCTTTGTTGATGCTGTTCTGACCAGGTCTCTGCCCGCTGACACAACCACGGCTGAGGCTTACAGCCCATCTGACACAGGCGCCCCAGGAAGCCCGGAGGGGCACCCTACTTCTCAGGACCGTGAGCTCCCAAGGGGAAGGCCCAGCAGGTCTTCCCGCCTGTCCACTCCCAGCACAGCCATGCCCCCAGCCAGGAGCAGGGGAGGTATTTTTATGATCTGGTCCATCCTTCTGCCCCCGGGCAGCACCCTTCCCACACTCTTCCTCCACACCATCAAGAGCACCCCAAGAACTCTGAGGACCCCAAGACAAAGGATCTCCATACTACCCTGTCCTCCTTGGGAGTTATCTTCTGGCTCAAACACAGGCAGGGAGACCTCAGGCAACCCCCCTCCCCAGCCCGAGCCCACGCACCTGCCGCTGGGACTCGTAGAGGATGCGGTCCATGGTGTTGAGCAGAGTCATGCTCCTATAGAACTTGAGCACCTTCTCCTGGGGCAGCTGCGGACGGAGGCACAGACAGACATGGGGCAGTTGGGACCAGAGAGGAGACGGACAAGGGGCCTGGGCGTGGGAGGCACAGTGGGGGAAGGAGGGGGCCTCTCACATGGGGATCCTCGCTGGGGTTGATGATCTGGCCCTGCCGGTCCATGACGCGGTAGACGGGGATCCCGGAGATGACATTGGGCTGGATGAATTCTAGCTTGTCTATGAACTCCGCCGAGGCCCCCGGGAACTGGGGCTTGTCATCCAGGGATGGGAAGTGCTGCTGCTCCTGTCTCCGGGGCAGCTGGGGAGAGAGGAGGGTGGGGGTGGGTACTCAGGTCAGGAGCAGCGGGTTTCCCTGGCTGACCTCACGGCAGGCAGTGTGGCCTGGCAGTTGAACCCCCAGGGCCCCAGGGGACCCTGCGGCCTGACGCACAGGGTATGGATCTCAGCCTCACTGCTTTCTCGATGTGTGACCTTGGGCAAGCCACTAGAATTTCTTTGTGTCTCCGTTCCTCAACTGTAAAATTGGGGGGAAGATACTATCTATCCCGCAGGGTGGCTGTAAAGATTAAACAACTCAGTAGAGAAGCAGTCACGGGGCACAAGAACCGGAAGCTGTTCTATCAGGGGCTTCGCTCTGGCATTCAAGGCCTCCCCAGTCTGACCAGATACCCCCTCTCTCCATCTCCCACTGCCACCGCAGGCAACCCTGCCCCCCAGCGCCCTTGAGTCAGCCAGACGGGCTCTTCACTGACCCCACACAACCAGGGCGGCCTCCTAGAATCAAGGAAGTCTGTGAGCTCTTAGGTGTCAGCCTGCCTGGGTTCAAATCCCTTGCTAGGCGACCAGAGAAAAGTGATTTTCCCTCTGCCAGCCTCTCCTTTCTCATCTGTAAAAGGGGGACCACCTCATGGAAGTGTCATGAGGCTTAAACGAGATCCTGCACGTAAAACTGGTTAGCAGAGTACTTGGAAGCCGTACAGCAAACGCTCGGAAGAAGTGTCAACTGTCGCCTCTGCCACACACGGCTGCCAGCCCATCTCTTTACTAGAATGTCTGCGTGCCCCCCCAGCCCCCTGGCAAACTTCTGCGCTTCGATGGCCTCTGCACTCCAGTCCTAACCCCCATCCCTCCGGGCCCAGACTGACTCCTTCGACAAATATTTGAGCACCTGCTTTGTTCCGAGCCCCGTGCTGGGTTCTGGGGACCTAAGAGAAGCAAGACATCTGTCGCTGCTGCCCAGCAGGGAAGCCAGCTGCTGAGCAAGTATGGCTGAGGCTGGGGCTGGTCCGTCTCTGCCCAAGAGAAGCCTGAAGCATGGGAGAGTAAAGCAACCTGGGGGGGGGGCAGCTGGGGGTCAGAGAAGGAGCCCCGGAGGCTGGGGTCGCAGAACACGCCAAAGGCAGAAGGCGAGGGACGGGATGTCACTTGTGGAACCTGGAAGAAGTTGGGCGGCTGGAGGAGCCCTGTGGGGGGCGTGGCACCTTCTCAGCTGGCGGGGAAAGGCCACTGGTCGGCACAGGATGTGCGCCAACCCTGTTTCTCAGCCTTGACCTGGTCTCAGCGCTGCCGCTGCTCCCCTTTACCAAGCACTTGACGGCCGCGGGCGGAGCTCTGTACCCACAATCTCACTGGGTCCTCAGAGTGGTCCGCACAGTTGGAGGCACAGACTACCTGCTGTGACCCCTGAGGAGGGAGGAAGCTGAGACACAGTGGGGGGGGGCAGGCCGGGCTGGGCTGACATTCAGATCCCCAAGCCCGTCTCCTCACCCCAGCTGCCTCAGCTGACCCAGTTTCCCAGCCACAGCTCCCTCCCTGCAGCTGCACTCCCAGGCGGAGCTCCAGCAAGCACACCCTGTGTCTCCCACCAGTGTGCTCAGCTGTGCACCCCACTCCCCTCCTTGAACTGCCCAGCAGAGCGGCCGAGGGGGGGCGGGGGGAGTGCGAGCACCGGGGCGTTTATCTGCACTCGTGGCTGTGAGGAAATAAAGGAAATGACACTGCCCACGGCAAGGCACGTCCAGGCCTGACCACGGCTTCCCCTGCTTGCAAGGGAAGCTGCTGGAAGCCGCTGAGCTCGGGCCACCCGCACGCCCCCCCTCCCAAGCACCCACATGGCCAGGCCTTTCTGTCCCCTCCCCCCCCAGGACTGGAGGAAGGGCAGGGAGCGTGGCACCTGGCTCACAGAGCAGGCGCTGGGCAGGCCATTACGAAGGGACCTTGGAGGCCGACCAATGGGGGTGCCGGGATCTGAGCTCACCGCATGGCTCTTTGCAAATTTCCTCATCTGTAGAAAGGCTGCACAGGGCTGTTGCAGAAAGTTCTGGCCATGACGCACACAAAGGGCTCAGCACAGGGATGGGATGCGTTTCTGAGCTCAAAACTTGGTAGAAAGGAAAACCACCCCAAAATCTTGGACGAGTAGGAAACGGGAAACAGAAAATGGCTGGCCCTTTGGGAGGAGGACAGGGAAGAACTGGGGAGAAGGTCTGGCAGCAGGGCACACCGGACAGTAACAGAAGACGTGGAACAGGCCAGCTGGGGTTCGGGGCAGCAGGGGGCAGAGGACAAGGTCACAGGGCTGAGAACAGACTGGGCTTTCAGGACAGGACTCTGCCTGCTTCCGGAGGCTAGAGAGCTGCCATCGGGTCACCCGGGCACACCCCCACACTGCACTCGGGCCTTGCGGGGGTCAGGGGCTCTTCCTTCCTGGGCCTGTGGAGATGCTGGGGTCCCCAGGGCCACTGTGCGGACTGGGTGAGTGGCCAGCCCAGAGGAAATGCTCCACCGGGGGAGGGGTGGTAGAATGGCCCAAGGAAGGATGCGACTCCACCCTCTTTTTCTTCCGATTGTGGTGGGGGGGTGGGGATGGGTTTATCGTGGTGGCCGGTAACTTACAATGGCAGAGGCTATAGAGATCTACACAAAGCCTTGCTCCCACCACCCAGGAAACAGAGAGGCCTGCTCTGGAGGGTCTGGTCCGCCCACCAGGTACTGGGGTGCCTGCCCCCTGTGGAGCCACTCCCTTTGGCACCAAGGTTAAGGTTAAGACTCCCCGCAGAGTAGACTGCAGCCTCCAGGCTGTATAACTAGAGCCCCCTGAGCCTGTTTACTACTCCAGAAGCAGGAGCAGGACTACCTATCTCCCAGGGCATCACGAGGACGACACTGAGCTGACGTGTGCACACAGAGAACATTCTGTCTGCACCCCTGAGCAGCTCACAAGCATATTTGATGATCATTACTATCCAGCAGGTAGCTATGGAATGGCGCCACACCGGGCCCTGAACTGGCTGGAGAGGAGAGGGACAGCGGGGGGACAAATACCAAACACACAGGTTACAGTCAGGGGCAGGACCGCCAGATAGTTACCCATGCGGCTGGGGAGCATGAGGGACTCCGGGGCTAAAGGGTTCTGTCCCTTTCCAGCAGCGCCACCACGTCTCCCTGAACTGGCGTCCCCTTGTGGAAAGAACAGGAATTGCTACTCCATAGGCCAGGGGTGAGGTGGGTACCAAGCACCCGCTGTGGCTCTAGGGGGATTTTTGCTGCCAGCGGCAGAGGGAACATGAGGCCTGCTGGACCAGCAAGGGTGAGCCAGGCAGGGGCTAGGGGGGAAGAAGGTGCCAGTCCCCAGGAACTACCAAGGCCAAGGCAAGAGAAGAGAGCCTGGGGACCAGTGAGGCTGCAGCACATTAGTAAAGAGCGCTAACTCCGTGGCCCACAAGGCTCTTCCTTTCCGCCTCTGTGCCCTCTGAACCCGGTGAGGCAAGCACTACTGTCTCGCTTCTGAAAAACACAGCTGGCCCCGAAGCTCAGAGGGAGAAAGTGACTTGTCCCAGGGCAGGCAGATCCTGAGTGATGTCAGCATCGGAAGCCAGGCAGCCTGACTACAGCTGCCCCAGGAGGCTGGAGAGAAAGGTGGGGTGCGGCTGTGGACGGTTTTGTGGGCGGTGCCAGCGAGCTGAGTGCTCTGCATCTAAGCCAGTGGAGCCCACCCGAACCCAGGGGCTTCGGCAAGCACTATGCAGCCCGAGGCACTGCTAGTGGGAAGCCCCGAGGGAGGACACCCTTTCCCTGATCGCATCATACCGTCCCTGGAGAAAAACTGCAGCCCCCACTTCTTGAGACCTTCCTTACTGAGTACTTGGGATACATGGTAAGTGTCTCCTAAGGACCATTTCCTTTCATCTTCACATCTCTCTGAGGGAAGTACCACTGCTGTCCCCATTTTACAGATGGACACTGCTGGGGGGGGTCAGGAACGCTTCTCCGTCTCTCTCTCTCTCTCTCTCTCACTCTTACTCTCAAGTAAGTAAAATCTATAAAACAAAAGGGGGTGGCTCAGTCGGTTAAGCCTCTGCCTTCGGCTCAGGTCATGATCCCGGGGTCCGGGGATCCAGCCCCACGTCAGGCTCTCTGGGCCTGCTTCTTCCTCTCCCCCTCGGCCTGCTTGTGCTCTCTCTCTTTTGCTCACTCTTGCTCTCAAATAAAGGAATCCTTCTTCCAGGAAATGACCGTCAGCTGACACCTAAAGGACCATATTCCTAAAAAGGCCTCCAGGTGGAAGGAGCTCATCCAAGGGAAGGAAAAAGGGCCCGTGGGGCTGAAGCACAGGGAGGGAAGGGCATGGTGGGGGCTGAGGCCGGCCCCTCCACCGTAGCTTCTCACCAGCCCCGAGGGCCCCAGGCAGAAGCTGCAGATACATGCCAAGACTGGACCCAGCACGATGTTGCAAGACTTAAACCAAAGCCCTATTGCTTCTCCTAGCAGCCTGGTACTATGGAGAGAAACTGGGCTTTAGAGTCCAGAACTCCAAGTTCAGACCTCACCTCCCTGGGCCTCAGGATAGGAGAAAACTGCCAATACCTTGCAATGTGGCTGTATTAGATAGAATAATGGTGTGAGTTGGTAGTGTAACTCATAAGGGCTCCCTGATGTGAAAAACGAGGCCTTGTACCTTAAGATGCCAACCAAGAGGGAGATGGACCCATATGGCGAGGAGACAAGTAACGACCATCTCCATTCGAGCCTCAACACACACTGGGCACTGCCACTCGGAGATAGCGCGTGGGGCGCTGGGGCACGGGGATCCCCAACGGGCTGCCCCTGACAGCTGGGTCAGAGAAACAACATCACTGTTGATCCACACAGACGGAGCTCTAGGTGCTCCCTCCGTCCCAGAGTAGGGACGCCAGTCTCCCCATCTGCTAGGCACAGAGGAGTAAAGTGACTTGGCTGGGGTCCCTCTTGCTTCTTGGCGTGGTAGCTGAGAAACCAGCTCAGGACTCCCTGACAATTAAGTTTCCTTTCTTCTCTTCTCCCTGAGCACTGAAACATCTGCTATCACCTGGGGTAGAGGGGGAAGGGAGGGAGGATCAGACAAACGCCTTCCGAGCAACAGGGTGTTCAGTCGACAACATGGTGAAAGGAGAGGCAAGCAGGCACAGATGAAGTCAGGCAGCCCCAGCCTTTCCCCCAACAACCCAACAACACAGCCTCTCACTTCCCCCAAAGCACTGACGATCTCTGGGCTCGGCCGTGATGGGCTGAAACTACACCATCCAATATGGCAGCCACCAGCCACTTGCGGCTACTTAAACTGATTAAAATTAAATAAAATGAAAACTTCACTTCCTGGGCCATACTAATCACACTGAGAGCTCAGTAGCCATGTGTAGTCAAGTGGCTACTGTACCGGGCAGCACAGGTCTAGAACACCATCGCCACCACAAAAGGTTCGAGTGGACAGATCCTGGTCTACGAGCATGTTTGACTAGGGGCGCCTGGGGGGCTCAGTCAGCGAAGTGTCTGCCTTCAGCTCAGGTCATGATCCCGGGGTCCTAGAATCAAGCCCTGTGTGGGGCTCCCTGCTCAGTGGGGAGTCTATTCACTCCCCCTCTCTCTGCCCACCCACCCCCATAAGCACACTCTCTCTCCTTCTCTAATAAATAAATAAAATCTTAAAAAATATTGTTTAAAACCTTATTTGACCAAATCCCACTACTCCTTCCCTTCACTCAAAAGAAGTCTCCTTTTGGGGCGCCTGGGTGGCTCAGTTGTTAAGCGTCTGCCTTCGGCTCAGGGCGTGATCCCGGCGTTCTGGGATGGAGCCCTGCATCAGGCTCCTCTGCTGGGATCCTGCTTCTTCCTCTCCCACTCCCCCTGCTTGTGTTCCCTCTTTCACTGCCTGTCTCTCTGTCAAATAAATAAATAAAATCTTAAAAAAAAGTCTCCTTTTTAATCTTAGAAAATACAAGTGGGAGAGGGCCGGCTCAGTTGGTACAGGGTGTGACTCTTGATTTCTGGGTTGTGAGTACAAGCAAAACACTGGGTTAGAGAGAACTTTAAAAATAAATAAATAAAATCTTAAAAAAACAAACAAGTGGGAGTAATAGAAGTGGGGAAGAGAATACAAGGACTATAATAATATATAAACTTAAAAGTACACAAATAAAAGCTAGGTACTCTGAAAGAGCCCCTCCAAAAAATCCCCCCCGTCCCATCACCCACCAAAAAATGAAGGGGGGGAGTCAAGAGGGAAAAACAGCAGGGAGACTGACCCTGGAAAGAAGCAGACTTAATCAGCCATAAATGACCTTTCCCTACTTTCTGCCCCAGTCCGGCCCGCCTCCCGCCCCACAGGCGCAGCCAATGGACTCTTGGGACTGGGATCAGCTAAGCAGGATCTGATCTGATTGCTCCAAAAAAAAAAAAAAAAAAAAAAAAGCGACAAAGAACAGCCCAAAGGCAGGAAAGTGCCCCACCTCCACCCTGCTCCAGCAACCCTTTCACAAGTACCTGCTTTAAGCGACTCCTTTTCCTATCTATGTCCCCTCCCCTCTCACCTGGCCCATCCTCTTCACCCTCCTCCCCCGCTTCTGTCCCTATCTAGAATGTCTTCCCATAGATTCTACCTTCCTTTCCTAATGGATTAGGGATCAGAGGGTCAGACCCAACCTCACAAGATCTGGACCGTTTTCCCTCCAAGGACCCTCACCAATGCAGGTCCTGCCAAGGTCACCTTCTTTCTTCTCCTGATCTCCAAGGTCAGTTTTTGTCCCTTCCCTCCACCCTCACTTTCAACAGTGACCAACATTCCTACTGTCCTTATCAAATACCAGGTCCAGTTCTCAGCACTTTACATTTTTGACTTTTACTACAAGGTGATCAGTTAGCATTTTAGAAAGAGGGAAATGCACCCCTCTGTAGAGGTCCAGAGGAGCAGTCCTTTGCCCCAGGCCACACACCTGAAAAGCACCAGATTAGGGATATGAACTCACCTTCCGAAACACTGCTCTATGATCTGTGAAATTTCAATTCATGGCTCTTCCACAGCTCAATGCCTCTCTCTCCCTCTAATCAAACTGCCAGCTAGACTTCTGTGTGAACTTGCTGTTAGCGGCAACAACCCAAGGGGATTCTGACCGTTTTGATAAGAATTAAGCATTTCGGGGCGCCTGGTGACTCAGTTGGTTGGGCGTCTCCCTTCAGCTGGGGTCATGGTCCGGGGGGTCCTGGGATCGAGCCCCGGAGGAGCGGGGAGCCTGCTTCTCCCTCTCCCTCTGCTCTTGCTCTCTCTCTCTCAAATAAATCAATCAATCTAAAAAAAAAAAAAGAATTTATTGGGGGCACCTGGGTGGCTCAGTCGGTTAAGCACCTGCCTCCGATTAAGCATCTGCCTTCAGCTCAGGTCATGATACCGAAGTCTCGGGATCGCATCGAGCCCCACTTCTCCCTCTGCCCCTCACCCTGCTCATGCTCTCTCTCACTCCCTCTCTCTCTCTCGCTCTCAAATAAATAAATAAATAAATAAATAAATAAATAAATAAATAAATAAATCTTAAAAAAAAATAATTAGGCATTTCTTAAGTGTTACTCAGAAATGTGGGCAAGGTGGTGGCCTGTCTGGACCTCTCTCCCTCCTCTTTTCCCCAACAAAATTTCACGGATTATCTCCTCTATTGAGCGACCAAAACAGACAAGGTCCCTGTTCTGGCATTCGATTTTTTACATAATTCATTTTGAAATCAGAACTAGTAAAGGAACAAAGAAATGCAGGCACTTTAAAAGCCCTCGTCGGAGAACCCGATCTCTCTTTTCTCCTTTTTGAAGGGGGAGAGGAGTTCTTTACCAAGAAGAAAGTCTCTCCCTTGGCAGTTTCACTCTCCAACGCCTGCGAGGAAATGTCTCGCCTTCCTCCCTTGTCCCTCCACGCGGCCTCCCGTGGGCATGAGTGGCAACTAAAGAGGAATCTCCTCCCTCTCCAAGTTGTCTCCCTCCCTCGGGGCCCACAAAGGAGCTGCTTCACTTTTCTTCTCCTGAGGAAGTGGAAGTTCTTCCCGAGTGTCCCTTCCGATTAGTTCTCCCAGTCCCTGTCCCTTCTGTGACAGCCCTTCCTTCACTCCCTGCACAGATTCCACAACGGAAGACGGCTTGACATCCCTACTCTCCCTCGGGGAAAACTCCCCAGGTACTCACAGATCTAGCCAGCCCCCGAGCCCCAGGCCGCCGCAGGAGCAGGAGGCCAGCCCGGTCCAAGCCTCGACTCGAGCCCCAGACCCTCGCTGCTGCAGCCGCCACCGCCATCTTGGCTACCAACCCCTCAGCACTCCGCCCCTCCCCCAGCTAGACTGGGGGCTGACCCTTTACGAACCTGATTCAAATGCTAGCACCGCCCTTCCAGAAACCACGAGCTACCAATCCTGAGGTCTCTAGGGCACGGGTATGGGTGGATCAAACAATCTAGCTAGCCAAAATCATTCTGATCACTTCATCTTAGCTGTTTCTGTAACAGGCAAAGAAGAGGACAACCTAACCGGAGCCTCAGGGCTTTAGGGCCCGGGGGCCTCGGGCAGGACGAGCCCATGCCAAGGCCCGCCCCCTCTTCTCTACTCTCCAATGGCATTCCTGGACTTGCGAGGCGGGAGTGGGAGGGGCCAGATTGTTAGTAAACGCGGAGCCACGTGCGGGCGCGGGTCCTGGCGCCCCGGAGCGGCGCGTGCGCACTGCACTAGCAGCTTGTACGCAAGCGCGCGCTTTAGGGCGGAAGCTAGAGTCCCCGGTTGCACGTGGGCTCTGGGGCGATGGAGGGGGCGATGCAGGCTGACGCCAAGATCCGCTCTGAGTCCGGAACAGAGTCCGGCCCACGGGGTCCGGCCTGCAGCCTCCGGCACTTTGCTTGTGAACAGAACCTGCTGTCCCGGCCTGATGGCTCTGCCTCTTTCCTGCAAGGTAAGAACTCAACCTACGTAAATACTGCCCTGGCCATGTTCGCCACGTTGTATTTGTTTTAGAAGGAGGTTACAGTGTACTATGCAAAGGAGTGCCAGTTGCAGATAAATAACCCTCCTGGCCTGCTGCAGTTCTTCTTGCCCGGGTGGGTACTACTGGACGTGCCAGAATAATGTATCTTTCCCTCCCGGCTACAAGGGAGACGGTATCGCCACCCCCTGGCTAATACTCAGGTGAGAGAGGGGCAGACCTCCTCATAAGACCAAATACTCCAGAACAGAGAAAAGCTTCTCACCAAAGTAAATATCTCTCTTGACTAGATTTGTCTCCCGCCTCCCCCACGCACACCCCGGGTCAGTACACGCCAGGCTGAGGCAAACCTGACCTGATTTATATGCATAAATACCCGTAGACTGGCAGAACCCACTACTGGCCTCATTACACTGTGGTATGTCTTTTACCCAAGTAAATACTCTTCAGATTGACAGTGATGTCCCCCTTCCTCCCCACCACTGGGGTAAATATCCCTTTGACTGTGATACCCATCTCCCCATATGAGACTCTCCCTAAGTTTGGGGCAGGTCTTACCTATTGGGTAAATACCCCCTTCCCCTAGCCAAATGCATCCCAAACTAGACTCAACTCCTTGACCCAGGTAAATATTCCTCTGGAGATAGGCCTGAGTATCACCCCCATAAATGCTTCAGTCTCCTCACTAGGGTCATTATCTTCTACCCAGGTACAAAACCTGTTTTCATTCGTTCCTTCATTGAACACATGTATTTGTGCTAAGCACTGTTCTGGGCACTGGCAATGTGTTGATAAAAAAGTATTTTAAATCCCTGACCTAACACTTTACATTCTAGTCGGGGAGACAGACCAAGGATAACTAAATAAAACATATAGGAAAATGCTGTGGAGAAAAATACAGTAGGGAAGGGGAATAGGGTGTGCCAGAGAGGGTTGCTATCTTAACAGGATGGTCAGGAAAGGCCTTGATGAGATGGTAACATTTGAATAAAGAGCTAAGGTAGGGGGGCAGACCCCGAGGATACCAGGAGGAAAAACCATACCTGGGGTGGAGAACAGGAGGGGCGAAGGCCCTGAGGCAAGGGCTTGCCTGGTATGTTTGAGGAATAGTCTGGAGGAATAGTCTGGAGACAGTGTGGCTGGAGCAGTGAGGATGCTGGAGAGCGCTAAGAAGGATGGCCTGCCATTTGAGGCCTAGTGAATGAGCTGGGGGCCACTGCTCCCAAGTTTTGCTCAGAGCGGTGACATGATCTGAATGTATTTTAACAGACTTTCTCTGGCTGTGGCGTTGATTTAGAGTTGTGGGGAGAAGGTGGTAGCTCAGACCAGAGTAGAAGCAGTGGAGATGGTGAGATTCGGGGTGTATATTGAAAGTAAAACTGACAAAATCTGCACATGGCTCAGTGTTAGGGTGTGAGAAGGAGAGGGGTAACACTGAGGTGTTACCGGAGAAGCTGAGGAGTTCAGTTTGGAACATTAGGTTGCAGGGCCTGGTAGGCATCACAGCAACCATACGGACAGGGCAGTAGGACATACGAGTCTGCAGTTCAGAAGAGAGACCCCATCCGGGCATATAATTTGGAATCCTCTGGCTATAGATGGTATTTCAAGCTATTGATTGGATGAAATCAAGAAAACGAGGGTAGATGGAAAAGAGAAGAGGTCGCAGGACTCAACCCTGGGTCCTCTAACCTGTGAGGAGCTAGGACAAGAGAGAAGAGCAGCCGGGAAGGTAGGAGGAAAACAAAGAGAGGCCACTGACCTGGGGTCCGGAGAAGTGTTGGAGATGGAAGGGCCCACCAGCCGCATCCGTCCTCCAGACCTGTGGCTGGACAGTCTAGGCGAATGTCATCATGACACTGGCAAGAGCTGCTCCGGTGAGCGGTGGGGTCGGGGCGGAGAAGAAGGCAGCAAGTTAGAGACATGTCTTTGGGAGCTTTGCTGTATGGGGATCAGAAATGTGGGGCAGGAGTTGAAGATGGATGTGGGTCCAGAGAGGAGAGAATTCGCGGAAGCCACGTCCCTGAGAAGGTGACAGGGAGGGTCTCCCTCGGTTCATGGGGACCACAGGCGGCTCATCCGGAGTAACAAGAATGAAGACCGCCCTGTGGACCTCGTCCTGTCAGTGTGGTTAAGTTCCCCTCGGAGGGCGGATTCTCCAGGAGCCGAGACGACCCCTCAGTTCTGCTGTGGCTCTTGCTCCCCAATGCAGGAGCTTCCCAGGCCCTCCCCGAGACTTCACTCTTCTGCATGATTCGCATGCCTGGAGTTTCTTCGACGTCAGAAATATCGAAGAGGGTAGCCCCTCCCCTGTTCTAAAACTCCCAAGCCCCAGGACCCCGTGCAGACCCCGGAAAGTGTGTTGTCATTCCCCACCCCCACCCCACCCCCGCTTCTGGCCTCGGCATCTCTGATGGGGTTGTTGAAAAGGCAGGGTCCCAGGATCCACCGCGCACCTGCCAAGGCTGGCCCCAGTCCATTTGTAACCACCGCGGAGATTCTGTGTGCAGCCCAGCCCGGTGTTTTGACGCTGTGCCCCGGCTCTGTGTCTCCCAGTGCAGATTGCGGGCCCAGCTGCATCTTGGAGTGACCCGTGGAGCTGGGGTGCTGCCAGTGCCGCGGCTGAGTTGGGATCTATGGGGGAGGGGGCTGGGCGTCAGGATCTTCTCAAGCTGCCCGGTGATTCCAGTGTGCAGGCAGGGCTGAGAACCACTGCTGTGTTCTGTAGTGGTTTTTCTGGTTTTTTTAATGGAATAGAGTAGGGGCGTCGGGCTGGCTCCATCCAAGGAGCATGTGACTCTTGATTCCAGGGTGGTGAGTTCGAGTGCCGTGTGGGGTGTGGAGGTCACTTAAAAACAAAATCTGAGGGGCGCCTGGGTGGCACAGCGGTTGAGCGTCTGCCTTCGGCTCAGGGCGTGATCCCGGCGTTGTGGGATCGAGCCCCACATCATGCTCCCCTGCTATGAGCCTGCTTCTTCCTCTCCCACTCCCCCTGCTTGTGTTTCCTCTCTCGCTGGCTGTCTCTATCTCTGTCAAATAAATAAATAAAATCTTTAAAAAATAAAATAAAATCTGAGAAGTATGGGGTGCCTGGGTGGCTCAGTCATTAAGCATCTGCCTTCGGCTCAGGGCATGATCCCGGCGTTCTGGGATCGAGCCCCACGTCAGGCTCCTCCGCTGGGAGCCTGCTTCTTCCTCTCCCACTCCCCCTGCTTGTGTTCCCTCTCTCGCTGGCTGTCTCTCTCTGTCAAATAAATAAATAAAATCTTAAAAAAAAAATAAAATAAAATCTGAGAAGTAAATAAGTAAAAGCAAATTAACCGGAATAGAGTAGAGAGTATCAGAGTATGTCAAAGCAGCGATGGTAAGAGTTGTTTTGTGAGGCCCTTTGTTCTGTTTACACACACAGACATTTGCATGAGTTTGAAGTGGCGCCCAGGACATATATTTTTTTACTGGGAGTTGTGGTGAGAAAAGTTTGGAAGCCACTGGTGTAGTCCAGTCTCTTCATTTTGCAGATGGTAAAACTGAGGCCTGGAGAAGTAGCACAATCAGCCAAGGTTACAGAGCCAGCGCGAGGCAGACAGGACTAGAAGACTGGCTGCTGCTTTTTTTTTCTTTTTTTTAAGATTTTATTTATTTGACACGCAGAAAGAGAGCACAAGCGGGGGGAGCAGCAGGCAGAGGGAGAGGGAGAAGCAGACTCCCCGCTGAGCAAGGAGCCCAATGCGGGGCTCAATCCCAGGACCCCCGGATCATGACCTGAGCCAAAGGCAGATGCTTAACCGACTGAGCCACCCAGGTGCCCCAGAAGTCCGGCTTTGACTTCCCAGATCTTACCCCCGCCATCCCCCGCTCATGCCCACTCAGGACCACTCTGAGGTATTTCTCCCTATCTCAGGGGTCCTGACTACTGCAGAGTTGGGGGACGTGAGCCTGAGGGAAGAAAGCCAGGTTGGAGGAAGCTTTGGAAGGAGTTGAGATGCAGCTGGAGTAAGGGGGAGGAAGGTTAGCTCTCAGGAAGAACTTTCTGTTCAGGACAGCAATAGCTAAAGTCAGTCATGTGCTCGGCACAGGCCAGGCAGCGTCCGCAGTGTCTTACGTGGACTGCCTCACCTAATCCTCACGACACGATGAGGGAGGTGCCATTATCATCCCATTTCACAGATGCGGAAGCATAGACAGAAGGGAGGGAAGCAAATGCCCAGAGAAGCGCCGCCAGCAAATTGGTGCGCTGGACCGGGGGTGACGGGGGGAAGCCTGGCCGCCGGCTCGGTTCCCACACTCTTCAGGGCGCTGCACTGCCCCCCCCCGAAAGCAAGAGGTGCGTGAGGCCTCCCCTGCTGTCTCCCCAGGGGATACGTCAGTCCTGGCGGGCGTGTACGGGCCAGCCGAGGTGAAGGTCAGCAAGGAGATCTTCAACAAGGCCACCCTGGAGGTGATCCTGAGGCCGAAGATCGGGCTGCCTGGTACCTGGGCCCAGTAGGATCTCCAGCTTCTTCCTCACTGTTGTCCCCAGTGTCTCCTCCCCCCCGCCCCCCCAGCTCTTGGCGTCTCTCCCTCACCTTACTCTGTCCTCCCTCACTCCTCTTTCCTGGCTCCATCTCCCTTTCTTTCCACTAACCTGTTCTTCCACCCGTTTACTCACCCCCTGGGGCTGGGTTCACGGGGATGGGAGTGGGCAGCAGCAGGGAACAAGGGCACTCTGGGGTTTTCCTCCCCCAAGAGGCTCCTTTGCTGGATGCCGGAGGGGGCAGGGGTGAAGTCGGTATCGGTCAGGCCCTGCCTCCTGCCCACTGGGCATCCTCTGTCATCCATGCAGGGTCCTGTGCCAACCGTGGCGGAGACGGCAGGCCCTTTCCAGAGGGCCTGGGTGGGGCATATGGAGGAAGGTGAGCCAGGTGGAAGGGAAGAGGCTGACCACCCCACCCCACCCCTGATTTCCCCAGGCGTCGCGGAGAAGAGCCGGGAGCGGCTGATCAGGAACACCTGTGAAGCTGTGGTATTGGGAACGCTGCACCCCCGCACGTCCATCACTGTGGTGCTGCAGGTCATCAGTGATGCTGGCTCTGTATCCTTTCCCCTGGGCTGCCACCTCCAGGAAGTCTTCCAGAAGCTCCCTGATTGCCTGCCTTCTTCTGTTAGCCAGAAGGCCTCCAAACACTTGACAGGCACGCGCTTGTTGAAGAACAGCCAACGCAGCTTGAGCGCTTACTGCGCCTCGGGCGCTGTCCTGAGTGCCTGACACGTATTAACTCACTTAATTCTCACCGCACAACAGATAGGTGCCACTATAATCCCTGTGTTCCAAATGGGGAAACTAAGGCACAGCAAGGTCAATTCCTAACTAGTCATTGGCAGAGCTGGGATTTGAGCCCAAGCCACCTGCTCTCGGAGCCCAAGGCCCCTGGCAGATGGGTGTTGCGTTCCCATGTTTGAGGTGAGAAGCAGGCCCCAAGAGGGGACATCGCTTGCCCAGGGTCATACAGCTGGAAGGCAGCATTGGCAGAACTCCAGCCCAGGCCTGACTGCCTGCAAAGCCTGTGCCATTGACCTCCACTCTGACCGGGAGCAATGCGAGGGGAGTCCGGTCAACAGCCCGGCCTAGAAAGATCCCTGTGGTTCCGTGAGAGGTTGGGGCCGAGGACCAGAAATGGGCATCTCTGGAAGGCTTCAGGGAGCGGGAGACTGAAGGCCAGAGGGGAGGTCATGGAGGGGCAGTGGTAGAGCTGGGACTGACTGACCCTAAAGCTGGACCCTTAGCCGCCGTGATGGGGCTGGGGGCAGTGACTGGAGGAAACTGAGGCAGGGCCGGCTGTCTGGCTTCAGGCCAGGCCCTGCCGCTTCCTACCCCATGTGATTGTGGGAGGTTTCTCCCCTCCCTGCCCTCAGTTTCCCTGAAGGTGCTTGGCACATGCTTCAGGACAAATATGCCAAGATTCGTTATGACCCCCGATTGAGGCTCAGAGAGAGTGAGGCAGGTGCTCAAGCTCTCACAGCTGAGAGGGGGCAGAGGCGGGTCAGGAGCCCAAGGCTGCTCAATCCCAGAACCACTGAGAAGCGCTATGCCCTACTGCCTCCCCGTGATCGGTGAGTGAAGTCGGCCACAAGCACCAGCGGGGTGAGTGGAGGCGTGCGCGCGCTCTGCGGGCCACCCCTGTAGTGGGAACGCTTCTTAACCCTGCCCTGTGGCACCCAGCTCCTGGCCTGTTGCCTGAACGCCGCCTGCATGGCACTGGTGGATGCAGGGGTGCCCATGCGGGCCCTCTTCTGTGGGGTCACCTGTGCTCTGAACTCCGACGGGACCCTCGTGCTGGATCCCACAGCCAAACAAGAAAAGGTAGGTTTGAAGGCTGGGGTGGTGAACGGCTGCGAGTAGACACTCCTCCTCGAGGCCTCACTTCCCTGAAGCACTGGGCTCCTGTTATGTTGGTCCCAGTTGGGCAAGCTCTGGTCTGTTCATCAGGGCAGGTGCTAGAACCCCAGCTCAGAGCCACTTAAGTTAAAAGGGAATGTAGGGACACATTCGCCATGAAACTCAGAACAGAGGTCCAGCTAGAGCCAGGGTCTCGAACACCGTAAGGATTTCCTCATCTGGCTTCTCAGTCTCTGCTGTCTTGTGCATGTTGGTTCTGTTCGGTTCCATTCTCTAGCCAGCATCTTGCCCGAGCCTGTGACCAGCCCCTAGAACCCCATGCTTTCCTCACCAGCCCAAGTTCACAGCGCCCAGGGCTCTGGTTATTCTGAGGTACTCGGCCAGTACTGTGATGGGCACGTTCTGTCAGGAAAGCTGAACCCACCTGACATATTTCAGACTGGGAACATACTGCAGGAAACGGGTCACGATCGTGTTGGAGGAGCCGAAGGAGCAAACAGGAGGAAGGGCGATAACCCAGAGACCAGCAAGTTGTTGGAAGACTGTCGGTTCTGGGCGCACATGAAGCGTCCTCGCTTGGCCCTGGCAGCCGGAGTCCGGAGCCCCCACCCCCACCCCCCCAGCCTCCACGGCTCTGTGGAACCTGCCACAGCCCCTGTTTCTGTAAGAGTGAGGACGGGGTGCAGCCCTCCCTCCTTCAGCCTCTCCCCCAGCTTACCGGGGACACCTAACTGGCTGGGGAGTCTGGCACATAGTTTGCCAGCTTCCAGCCCTGGTGGGACAGGGCCGGGAAGGGGAGAGAGGGGCCGAGAGGTGCCAGCTGATGACTGGCTGTGCGGCCGCCCCTACAGGCAGGAATACTGTGCCCAGAAGCCCCTGTTGGAACCATGTGGGTGGCGTTCCACAGAAGGAAAGGCCAAGAGCATTGCCCAGGGAAGCAGGGGCGGTGCGGAGACAAAACACCTACACTTGATAACGCTTGGGGGAATGGGCTGGGAGAGGGGCAGGTCCCCTCTTTGGGACCAGCTGAGACTCTGCCCGAGGGAAGAGTCCAAGTGTCCTACCCCTCATCTCTAGGAGGCCCGGGCCATCCTGACCTTTGCGCTCGACAGCGTGGAACGGAAGCTGCTGATGTCCACCACCAAGGGGCTCTACTCTGATGCTGAGGTACCCGTGTGGAGATGGGGTGAAGGCCAGGTCCCTCCCTCCAGGACATGAGGTCTTGTTGGGACTCTGTGAGGTTGAAGGAGAGCCCCTTCCCTGTGTCCCTGCTGTATGTAGAAGGCATCTTCCGACATAGTAGGCACAGAAACCCATGTGGGGGTTTTAAAGGGAAGCCCCAGCCCCAGAGCAGAGGAGGAGATAGCTCAGGTTGCCGTCGTGAGGTGAGGCACCTCCAGCTCACTCCCGGAGTCCCGGCGCTCTGGTCTCCGAGGGCACTTCGGACCTGGACATCCTGTGAGCCCAGGAATGTGTGGTGCTCAAGGTCCGCGGTCCCAGATGCCACGGCTGTGCCAGGTTGAGACCTCTTCCAGGGGTCAGGATGCCTGATCCCACCTGTCCACGCTTCTGGAGCTGCTGGAATCAGACCCCCAAAGCCCTCCCCTTTTTCTGTGTCCCCCCTCTAAGAAAGAGCCCACGGAGTGGGGAAGAAAGGCCCCTGGGATACTCCCCTGGCCACCTGCCCCACTGCAGGGGAGGCAGGAGGTCTGGGGGCCCCGGGATCCATCCGGGGTTGGGGCAAGCCATGGGGTCAGCCGGGCGGGGTGGGAGCAGGGAGGCCCAGGCCCCACCAGCTCTCTCCACCGCCAGCTCCAGCAGTGCCTGGCCGCGGCCCAGGCTGCCTCGCAACACGTCTTCCGCTTCTACCGGGAATCGCTGCAGAGGCGTTACTCCAAGAGCTGAGACAAGCCGGGGCAGGGCGCCCCTCCCGCCGCAGCCACCACCCTCTACCTCTGTGGAAAATAAACCAGCAGCCGGCCTCGCCTCTCAGTCCCTGTGCGCCCGGATGAGTTTGCGGGCCCACCCTGCCCCCCCCAGGAAAGCATTTCCAACCTGGGCAACCCCTCCCTTCCCCGCCTGCCAGCCTGACAGATACCTGCGGGGCAACTGTGTGCAGGCCCTGCGAGGCGAGCCTCCGCCTCCGGGGTGAATGATGACCCCCAAGTCCCAGGTTCAAGGAGTAGTGGGGTGAGGGGCAAAGAAAATCGGTGTTTGTCAGGGGGTGGTAAATGCTCTGAAGAAAGCAAAAAGCAGGAAAGAGGGGTTTAGGGAGGGCGAATTTAATACATTAGTCAGGGATGACTTGGCGGGGGCAGGGGGTGCATCCAAGGGAGGCCTGGGAGAAGGCCTGCGGGGGGGGGGGGGGTGGAGGACCAGCAAGGCTTCCATGTGGCTCTGGTGTTGGCTGGAGCTGAGTGAGATGGGTCAGGGAGGGAACGGGCACAGGGGTGAGGCCTTGTGGGTCTTGGCATTCCGGTCTTAACCTGAAGAAACAGGCTCAGAAGCCAGGGAGCTGCCAGATGTCACCAGCTAGTCCGTGATGGAGCAGGGGTTCCACTCAGGAGTCCAGCCCCAGAGCCTGTCACTGCTCAGACAAGCCGGGGATACACCAGCGCTGTCCCGACTGCTGTTCCCCATCTGTGACCGGAAGTGGCCGAGGCCCACTGTTTCTCACGGGGTGGTAGCACCCTCCTAGGGTGTATGGAAATATGGGGGGTTAGTTGCCATTTGACCGCTGGGTCCCCCACCCCCATATTTAGTGGGCAGGAGCCAAGAACATGACAGCATCCCACGAGAAGTAATTGTCCCACAGCTGGGCCACATGGTCGCCAGATTCTGTGGGGCACGGACATTTGGGGGTTTACAGTGAAAATTATATGTCTGCCGGGCCCTCTGCTGCGTGCTTCACATGCTGGAACTAGTTCACACAGTTCCCACAATTGCCCCTTGGAGCCTGTGTCATTTTCGTCCCCAGTAACCAAGAAGAAAAAGCATCAAATTCTTCAGCTGGAAATCCTGCTCCGTGAGACTCAGGAGAACTCCAAATGGAAAAGTGTTTTCTAGTAAGATCCACTGGAATGGCATTAAACAGAAAATGAAACTGCCTGTTACGTTGTTACTTGGTCATGTCTCAGGCCCACTCCGTGACCACTCCTGTGCCTCTGGGAGCAGTCGGGGACTGCGGGGGGGTTAGCGCCCTAGTGCCTTAAGGCTCCAGCCCTCCTGGTCTCTGGCCATGTGATTTCCCATGGGGTGCCTCAGCACCTGGGGCCACCTTTCCCCCCAGAAACCTGTACAGAGTGAGGCCAACAGGAAAGGAGGGCCAAGAGATGGAGAGACCAGACCATTCACTTCATTTGAGCCCCTGAGTCCAGTTTCTGCCACTTGGCTGTGGGAAGAGCTCAAAGGGATACTGCCCTTTACAGGTGTGACCCATTGGGTCCACCCCAGAGCTCCCAGGGGTGGGGAAGGTCCCATTTTGCAGAAGGGAAACTGTGGCTCAAAGAGAAGTCACTTGGGCCAAGGTGGCACAGCTGCGGACGAGTAAACCCTTGGAATCCGGCTTGCTCTCATTCTCTACAGACCATGGTGCTGCGAGAACATTCTGCAATTTGGGAACCCTCTGCCCCTCGGATTCCCCCTTCTCCAGTTCCAAGGTCTCCGGGGACAGCCTGTCGTCACCCTGGTCTGTCCCTTCCTGGTCTCAGCGCCCCGAGCTCCCTCCCTTGCCCCCCCCCCCATACATACACACACACAGAGGTTTGGCTGCGGAGTGTCTGGAGTTTAATCTCACGCCGCGGCGGCCAGGAAGGAGGGGCTTAACGCTGCCGCCGCCTCATCCACCCGGATTCTCCACGTTGCCCGCCGACGCGCCCGGCTCCCGGCCCCTGATTCACAGTGGGGGCCGCAGGGGCCACTAGGGCGGCTCTCGGGAGGCCAGGTAGGCGGCCAGGGTCACCAGGGCGGCCGCATATGTGCACACGCCCAGCCCGACGGCGAGGACCCCCAGCAGGAAGGCGCGGCGGGAGGCAGCCCCTGCCCCCTGGACGTCCCCCTTGGCCCAAGCCTTGTTGGTCTGTGGAGGCGTTGGGCAGCAGTGACTCAGGCATCCCGCATCCCACCCCGCCGCCCGCAGCCCCAGACCCTTCCCCTGGACCCGCCCACACCGGCACACCCACGGGCTCATTCAGAGATTCCAAAAACAGGGAGCAGCTACTGTGGGTCGGGCCCAGCTGGGCACAGGGGAGCCCAGGTGGCTAATAAAAATAGAACCCCTGTTCCAACTCATTTGAGCCTCACGATGATCCAGAAGTTGGAATTATTCCCGTTTTACAGATGAAGAAAATGAGGCACAGGGAGGTTAAGCGGCTTGCCCAAAAATCTTAACGGAGTGTGCCAGACCTAGGATTTGACCACCACTCTGGGCTTTCACTCTGAAACACTCGTTTTACCTTTCCATGTTTCTATGCAGATCCTTCTCTCCACCTTTGTTCCCCCCCCCCCACGCATAGCACCTCTGTCCTGTTCTGAATGTGCTTTTCTCTTATACCCAGCCCCCTCCCAGCCCCACCCACAGACTGACCTTCTGGGCCAGGCAGAAGGCAGCGATGCCCACAGGCCAGAAGCAGCATAGCATGGAGAAGACAGCCAAGCCGAGGTGGTCGTGGGGTAGGAGCGGGGAGAGAAGGCTGCCCCCATCCCAGTCTGAGTCGCTGTCACTGGATGATGCATCCTGTGGGTAGGAAAGGGCCTGAGTGGGCTTCTCCACCCACCTTCCCCAGAACCCCCAAAGACCAATACCAGGGCCTCCCCAGAAACACCAAAATGAGGAAAATGTTCCAGGAGATAGGCTCTTAACTTTCTACAGCCTGGATCTCCTTGAGGAGAAACTGTGTATCCTCTCTCCAAAGAAGAACGCCATCCACGCCCAAAGTTTTGTGTTCAGTGTCGAAGACTTCACAGGTCTCACCGTGGTTACTACAACTTCAGAGTTAGAAGTGGAGGCAGACATCAGTGGGGACAGGAACCGGCAAAAAGTTGGAAATCAAGAGAGACAGCTCTGGTAGCCTAAGTTACTAGGACAAAACTGCCAGCTAAAAACTATAAATTCTAGATTTAAAGAAAAATTTTTGTTTAATCTTGCATCAAATAGCTCACAAGATTTCAAGCAATTCTTATAAGGCCCAAACTGCAATTAAAATCCAAGTTAGCGGAGAGGTCAAACAAACAGAGAAGGCCTCTTTTGCCCTGCAGCCAATTACCAATCCCAGAAAAATAACCTCTCAATCCAACCGTGAACTAGATAAAAAGTGATCTCTAACCACCAGTAGTGGCCCCGGGCAGCTGGCAGAAGCAAACCAAATCCTCTCTGGAGAAAGGTACGTACCTTCAGTCTAGGCCTCAAAAATAATTTTTCCTAAAAATAGTTTTTCAACTGTGATGACCAGCATACAGTCCAAAGATAACCAGGCACACAAAAAACCCTAAATTGCAAAAATAATAAGGCCCTCCCCTCAAAATCTTCAAAGAATGAGATTATCAGACTCATAACGATGTCCCAGTGACCCTAACCGCCACACTGTGGCAGATCGTGTTTCCAAAAATGGCCACAGCCGTCTCTCATCCCACATGCTCCTCTTAGAGTGTGACTGACACTCTTCCCACCAAGGGGTGAGGTCTGTGTCCCCTCGCCTTGAGTCTGGGCAGGCTGTGACTCACTCATAATTGGTAGAATGTGGTGGAAGTAATGCCGCATGGCTTCCGAGCATAAGCCAGAAAAGGTGAGGCAGTTTCTGCCTTGCCGAAGCTCTCGTGCTGGAGGCCAGAGGCACAGAAGGACGCGGAGTGTGTGGAGGCTGCCATGTTGTGAGGAGGCCCAACCCAGCCCACAAGGGGAGCCTCCTGCAGAAGCCCCAAGACTAGGTTAAGAGAGAGATACCCCCCCAGCCCCCAGCTCCTTCAGCCCCAGCCTGTTTCAGCTCCAGACGCCGGCTGACCGCAACCTCATGAAAGACCCTGAGGGATAACCACCCAACCCGGGCCCTCCCAGATTCCCGACCTGTGGAAACCATGAGCCATAATGATTGTTGCTGTTTTAAGCCACTAAATTTTGGGGGGATTTCTTATGCAGGAATAGTAACTGGAAAACCATGTAAGAAATAAAAAACGAGGCGGGGGAGTTTGGCTGGCTCGGTCAGTAGAACGTGCAACTCTTGATCTCGGGGTCATGAGTTTAAGACCCCATGCTGGGTGCAGAGATTACTTAAAATCTTTTTTGAAAATAATAAATACGAGACAAGCTTCACAGCGTATACAAGGAATAAGAAATTATACAAATTAACACACTGATTTGAAAAAAAGAGACCAGGACCGACACACAGAGAGAGAGAGAGAGAGAGAGAGAGAGAGATGGAAAGACAGAGAACAGGGGAGCCAGAAATCAGAGGGAAGACAGAGCCAAAGATGCAGGAAGAAAAATGAGTGACAAATCTAGAGAGAAAAAGATGAAGAAACCAGGGGAAGCACAGAACACGCAAAACCACAACTGTACGTCTAGGAAGCCCCCTCACATTTGGGAAGTGAGACTCCAGGCTGATGGTAGATACCCCAGCCTCCAACCTACCCGGGGTTGGCCACAGCCCAGTTCGTTCGCCTCCAGCTCCCTCCCCCTGCTCCCACTAAGGCCTGCTGCCCCTACCTCCAGGTCAGGGGGCACTGGCTCCCCAAGACGAGCGCTCACAGAAGGAAGAGGCGGTGGTAGGAACTGCCAACCCCCCAGGGACTCCGCGAAGGCTGTCTCTCGAAAAGGAGGCCCCAGCTGGGGTTCCCCAGGCTTCTGGATGGGGGGCCCACAGCCCACACCTGCCAGCAGAGGCTGCTGGAGCTCTCGGAGACTGGGGCTGTCCATGGCTGGGGAGGGGCTCCCGGAGGGGTTTCCTGGAGGTAGAGGAAAGAAAAAAAGACAAGTTGTCGAAGTCTCACCATCTTTCCCCTAACCCCTGACTCTGGAGAGATTCCTGGCAGAGACTAGTTAGTTCATTGACCCTCAGACTCGGAGAGAGACTGAAACTGAGGCCCACAGGATAAAGGAGGCTGGGCCAAGTTGGGAAGAGAATTTCAGGGAGTCTAGACATTCAATTCTGGGATTCTGTCTCCTCAGGCAAAAACCACATACCCGTTGCACACTTATTCCAAACCATGCCTTGCATCCTTACTTGCCCCATAAACTACACATGCACCCTGAATACCCAAGTCTCCTGCCACACACACTCATCCAGGCAAGCCCAGCCCCGACCTCCTCGCATACTTGCCCTGAACAACATCAGTTCCCATTAAATACCCCTCTGGAGCCCCCAAACTTCTCACACACTCATCCCAAATGACCCCTTGCATACTCCTAATCCCCCCAGCATCAGATCCCCTATCTGCACAGGCTTCCCATGCATGCACCCCAGACACTCTTTCTTGTTCTCATCACTTGCTTCCCTTGCACACCTGCCCCAAACGCCCGGTCCACACATCCCTCCCCTACCCCACTCACATCCACGGAGCTACACAATTGCCAGCACACCCACCAGCTCCCCCACGCCTCCTGTTTTACCAGAATCCACCTTTGCACCATTCCCCCATAACAGCCCCAGCCCACCACACTCATTACACAGTCAACCGCAAGAAATATTGCCACCCCACGATCCCCCCCGGGGCCTCCCAAGCCTCCCGCCCTCATTCCAAACCTGGCTGGAGCTGATTTCCTCACCAAGGGTTGGCCTCCCCATCCCCAACACTAGGACCCGGCGGAGGGGCCATGACGCCCACCTGTGCCCCTCACTCACCGCCCACGGCCATATGTCGGGACCTCCTGGGCCCCTGCACCGGCACTCGCCCCGACCCTGCGGCCCGCAGGTGACACGCAACTCAGGGAGCCCCGTGCTCCCGGGGACCCCAGGCCTGGGGGCGCGGGGTCTGCGCGCTGCGCTGGGCTCCCCTCTCGGCGCCCCAGGCCCGCAGCGCGCGGGGGCGGGGATGGGGGCGGGGCGGCGGGCTGCCGGCTCCGCCCTCCGCCGCGGCCCGGGAGGGGGCCTTGAAGGCCGACGTTAGCGCCCAGCGCTGAAACCCTGCCACCCCAGGTGTGCGGGCGCCAGCGGGGGGGCTCCGAGGACTGCGGACCCTGGCCCTCCCCCCCCGCCGAGCCCAGGCCCAAGCGCTGCAGGGCGGAGGAGGGAGCGCCCCTGATTCTCCTGGGCCTTCCTGGCTCGGCCCCGCCTCCACCCCGCCACTCTCCTCACCCAATACTAATAACAGCAACGGCGGCCAACTGTGTGCAGTGCTCTTAGTGCTGTGCATGGGCACGCACACGTTTATTCCTCAGCACGACCGAAGAGGAACCGTCATGTACCGTCCTGTGGTACGCAGGAGGGAACAGGTGCAGAGAGGCCGGGGACTCGCCAGGGCGCAGGCCGCCGGGTCACTGGGCGCGGGCTAAGCCCGGACCCCTGGCCCTTGCCATAGACGCTTTACAGCCATCATCGCATTGATTGTCCTCTGCGGCTCTCTGCCTCTGTCTTACAGATAAAGAAACTGAGGTTCAGACGCCTGTGCTCTCTTGGCCGAGGTACACAACCGGCGCTAAGCCAGGCAGATGGCAACCCAGGGCTGTATTCGTTGCTGTTCCCCGCCGAGGGAAGGAGAGGACGCTGGGGGGGGGGGGGGCAGAGGGAGGGATGATCCTCCAGGGAAAGGAGGCCCAGGAGGGATGGGGTGATGTGCTGATTATCAGGTGGTGCAAGTGGTGGTCATGAGTCAGTGTTTGGACCCACACAGGCCCGACTGGCATTCCAGGCTCTTCAAGGCACTGCTGTGTGACCTCTGGATGACGGCAGCACCTCTCTGAACCCTAATTCTTTCACCTGTGAAATGGGCTACACACTCCCTGCTTCTTGGATGTAGATGCGATCGCATACATAAAGCGCTCACATCAGGTGTGATCACCAGTGTCCCACACTTCCCCAAAGCCTGGCTATGCAGGCACTCTGAGTCTGTTTGCTGATGTTTATATCATTATTCACTGCTGGCTCCGTCAGTCTGAATAAGGGACCCTCCTCACCCTCTCCCTCACGGAGCCCACCCGGCTTGCACCGGCTTCTCTTTCCCAGAGGCCCTCCATCTCACCCATCCCAGTCAGCCAAACTAGAGGATTCCCCTCCTGATGTGGGGCTGGCCAGAGTTCCCTTGCTCCAGGGCTCCAGGGCTCCAGGGCTCTGTGCCAAGAGTCCAGACGCTGGAGTTGGCACGGGCCCCACTCCCGGGGAGAGCAGATGGTGTCTGGAAGTGCACTTGGCTCAGCCAGAGTTTCTGGCAGACGACAGGCGGGGAGACCCACCGGAGGGTAGACGAGAGGGACCTGGAGCGGGGCTGTTTAAAGTGGGAGAGATAACCTGTCACTAGCTCCTTCACCAGGCTCTGGTTGTGTTTTCATGCAGCTTATCACTACAAAACATAGTCTATATTTCTGTTTGGAGTTTGAATTCTCCCCTCTTCAGTATCAGGTTCCAGACAGCTGGGATTTGATCTGCTCGCTTCTCTTCACCGCTGTGCCTCAGGGCCTAGAACAGTGCCTGGCACAAAGTAGCCCTTCAATACGAATTTGTAGGAAACTGGGGGGGTTGTGAATTCCCACCAGCCTCGGTTTTCCACCAAATCTTGGAGCACTTTCTACTATCGCTCAGCATATCTTATGACCCAGAAATTTCACTCCAACCAGATGCGAATATATGTCCAGCAGAAGGCAAATCTGCATTTAGGGCTGGGTAAGTAAGTGGTAGCATCTTCACACAAAGGAGACTATATAGCAGAGAAAAGGAAAGGTCTACAGCCACATGGAACAGTGTGGATGAGTTTGCTGAGCAAAAGACGGAAGACACGGGGCGCCTGGGTGGCTCAGTCGTTGAACGTCTGCCTTCAGCTCAGGGCATGATCTCAGGGTCCTGGGGTCGAGCCCCACATCAGGCTCCTCCACTGGGAACCTGCTTCTTCCTCTCCCACTCCCCCTGCTTGTGCTCCCTCTCTCGCTGGCTGTCTCTCTCTCTGTCAAATAAATAAATAAAATCTTAAAAAAAAAATCCCTTAAAAAAAAAAGACGGAAGACACAAAACGATACCTACGGTGTGATTTCATTCATATAAAATTCAAAACCAGGCAAAATTGATCCATGTTGGTGGAATCCAGTTAGTGGTTAACCCTCAGGGGCACCCTGGGGAAAGGTCCTGTTCTTCTCTTGAGCTGACTTCTGATTATCGGGTGTGTTTCGTTTCTAGAATTTAATCCAACTGTTCACTTATGATTTATGCACTTTTCTGTACATAGATTATACTTCAAAACAGTTTTTTTTTTAAGTGAGTTGGCTCTCTACAGATTGACCTGGGTCACTTTCTAAGATGTATCACTGAGGGATAAAAGCAAGCTATAAAACAATACGTACCGTCGCTATGGAAAACAGTACGGCAGTTCCTCTGAAAATTAAAAATAGAATTACCATATGACCCAGCAGTTCTACTTCTTGGTTCGTACCCCGGAGAACTGAAAGCGGGGTCTCGAAGAGGTATTTGGACAGCCGCGTTCGTAGGAGCGTTATTCGCCATAGCCACCAGATGGAAGCAAGCCCCGTGTCCATCAACGGACGACTGGACGAAGAAAATGAGATGTACCTTATTCAGCCCTAAAAAGGAGGAAGAAAATTCAAGGGCGCCCAGCCGGCTCAGTCAGTAGAGCGTGCGACTCTTGATCTCAGGGGTTGTGAGTTCAAGCCCCACGTGGGGCGTGGAGCAAAGTAAGTAGAATAAATAAAACAAAAAGGGAGAAAATGCTGACATGCGCAACAATGTGGACTAACCTCGAGGACATTATAAAAGGACAGCGGCTGAACCATGCTACTTCTGTGAGGCACCCAGATGGTCGTATTAATAGAGACAGGAAGTAGAGTGATGGTTGCCAGGACCTGGCAAGATTGGGGGGGAGGGTGTTGGGTTTTGTTTGTAGTTTGTTTGTTGATTGATTGATTTAATTTACTTTTAAGTAAGTCCAATGTGGGGCTCCAAGTCATGATGCTGAGATCAAGAGTCGCAAGCTCCACTGACTGAGACAGCCAGGTGCCCTGTTTGTTTTTAGTTTAGTTTAGGGTTTTTGTTTGGTTTTCTTTTTTTTTTTTTTTTTGAGTATCGATGACACACAGTGTTACATCAGTTTCAGGTATAAACATAGTGACCCAGCTGCTCTATACCTTATGCTCTGCTCACAAGTGTAGCCACCATCTGTCACCCTACGGCACCCTTACAATGTCATTGACCATACTCCCTATCCCGCGCGATCCATCCCTGCCTCATTCATTCCACAACGGAAAGCCTCCTTCTCCCACTTCCCTTCATGCGGCTCACCCATCCCCCATCCCCCTTCCCTCTGGCAACTATCAGAAAGCATCATCTTGGGTAGTTGTTTTTTATTTTTATTATTTATTTACTTTTTTAGAGTGGGAGAGAGAAAGCAGGGGTGGGGGTGGGAGGGGCAGAGGGAGAGGGAGAGAGAAAATCTTAAGCAGGCTACACGCCTAGCATGGAGCCCACTGCAGGGCTCTATCTCATGACCTTGAGATCGTGACCTGAGCTGAAACCAAGAGTCAGATGCTTAACCGACTGAGCCACCCGGGGAACCCCAGGGACGTTGTTCTTTCATGGGTACAGAGTTTCAGTGTTGCAAGATGAAGAGTTCTGGAGATCGGTTGCACGTTTATGTGAACGGACTTAATGCCACTGATCTGTACACCCTAAAAATGGCTAAAATGGTCCCTTTTATGTCATGTATCTTTTACCACAGTTCTTTTAAAATTTACCAATAAAAAGTAATGAAATATTCAGTTTGCTTCTTGAAAAAAAAAAGATATGTAAAGTATTCTCGTAAAAAAAAAAAAAAGGAGATGTGAAATATTCCATTTCGGTAACACCAGCAATGAAACTCATTGATAATAGCAAACACTGGGACGCCTGGGTGGTTCAGTGGGTTAAGCGTCTGGCTTTGGCTGGGGTCATGATCCCAGAGTCTTGGGATCGAGTCCCTCATAGGGCTTCTTGCTCAGCGGGGAGCCTGTTTCTCCCTCTGCCTGCCGCTCCCCCTGCTTGTGCTCTCGCTCTCTGACAAATAAATAAATAAAATCTTAAAAACAATTGAATAATAGCAAACATTTAGAGTATTTCCTATTTGCCAGGCCCATGGTCTTAGATTTATTACATACTTGTATTAGTTATCTACTGCCCCAGAACAAATCATTCCCCAAAACCTAGTGGCTTAAAACAAACATTTATCATCTGATATAGTTTCTGCTGGTCAGGGATCTGGCCGTGGCTTCGCTGGGTGGTTCTGACTCCAAGGGTCTTGTGCTGGCCAGAGCTGCAGTCATCTGAAGATCTGACTGAGGTGGGAAGATCTGCTTCCAGCATGGATCACTCACATGGTGCTGCTTGCTGGCACGAGGCTTCAGCACGTCCCCATCTGGGTCTCTCCACGGGCTGCTTCTCTGCTGTCATGATACGGTGGCTGACCTCCCTCCCAGTGAGCCACCCAAGAGAAAGAGCAAGGAGGAAGCTTCAATGCCTTTCATGACCTCGTCTTGGAAGTCACACAGCAACACTTGTGCCATATTCTATTGGCCAGAAGCAAGTTGTAAGTGCAGCCCGTAATCAAGGGGGAAAGGAATTAGCTTCCATGTATCGAAAGAAGGCGTATCAGGGGCGCTTGGCTGGCTCAGCGAGAAGAGCATGAGATTCTTGATCTCAGGGTTGAGCTCAAGCCCCACATTGGGTGTAGAGATTACTTAAAGAAATAAAAACTATAAAATAATAATAATAACAATAGAAAGAAGGCATATCAAAGAATCTGTGGACAGGGGCGCCTGGCTGGCTCAGTTGGAAGTGCATGCCATCACTCTTGATCTCTGGGTCATGAGTTTGAGCCCCACAGTTGGGCATTGCGCTTACTTAAAAAAAAGAAGAAGAAGAAGAAAAAAAATATGCGGTCATAGTTTGAAATAGCTTCATACATTAAGTCATCCAGTCCTGACAATAGTCCTACAAGGTGGGTCCTATCATTCATCCTCACGTTACAGAAAAGAAAGGTACAGAGATGCTATAGGTGACACAGAAGGGGCAGAGCTGAGACTTAAATCCAAATAGTTGAACTGGGAACCATTTTCGTAATCACCAATATCAACCAGTAGGAAGAAAACCGATTAAGGAGAAGATATTTAAGAAGGAGCACTGGGCCGGGGGGAGGGGGGCAGCACCTGGGTGGCAAGTAAGTTAAGCCTCCGACTCTTGGGTCCGACTCATGACTCGGGTCATGATCTCAGGGTCCTCCAATAGAGCCCTGCCTCTGGCTCCTTGATCAGCAAGGAGTCGGCTTGGGATTCTCTCTCCCTCTGCCCCTCCCCCCACTCAGGCTGTTTCTCTCTCTCTAAAAGAAATAAATATTAAAAAAACAAATGAAGGAGCACTGACAGGACTTGACTGGTTGGACGTGGGAAGTGATAGAGTCTTGGATGACACCCAGGCCCAAACTCCATATTCCTTTGCATACTGAAAGACATGCAGCCAAGAAAGGAAGGACAGCAGAGAGGTTGAGAACATTAAGTTCAGGGGCACCTGGGTGGCTCAGTCCGTTAAGCGTCTGCCTTCAGCTCGGGTCATGATCCCAGGGTTCTGGGATTGAGTCCCTAGTCCCAGCTCCTTGCTCAGCGGGGAGCCTACTTCTCCCTCTGCCCTGCTGCTCCCCCTGCTTGTGTGCTCTGTCTCTGAGAAATGAATAAATAAAATCTTTTTTAAAAAAAAGTACATAAGGTTTAGGGACAGAGTTAGACAGAACTATAGTCAATTTGGCTTAAGGCAAATGATTTTGCCCTAATTTCTTCATCTTAAATAAAGCGAATATTAACTACCGTGTGGGACGTCTGAGGATTAAACAAAATCATGCTTGTAAAACGATCAGTTTACAGGTCTGGCACAGAAAAAACACTCGCTAAATGGCAGCTTGCTTTCTTTCTTTTCTTTCTTTTTTTTTTTTTTTTTTAAGATTTTATTAATTTATTTGACAGAGAGAGACGGCCAGTGAGAGAGGGAACACAAGCAGGGGGAGCGGGAGAGGGAGAAGCAGGCTCCCAGCAGAGGAGCCCGATGTGGGGCTCAATGTGGGGCTCAATGTGGGGCTCAATGCAGGGCTCGATGTGGGGCAGGTCCCAGAACGCCGGGATCACGCCCTGAGCCAAAGGCAGACGCTTAACGACTGAGCCACCCAGGTGCCCCTAAATGGCATCTTTCAAATACATCTCTTTGTGAAATGTAATCCTATTGAATTATTTTATTTATATAAATACCATCCTATTAAAATGTTGCCCCTTCCCTGTAATTTTGAATATTTTATTTCTTTGAGAGAGAGAGAGAATGAGCGGGGGAGGAGGGGCAGGGACAGAGGCAGAGGGAGAAGCAGACTCCCGGGGGAGCAGGGGGTCCCAGCAGGGCTGGATCCCAGGACCCGGGATCATGACCCGAGCCCAAGGCAGACGCTTAAACGCTTAAACGACTGAGCCACCCAGGCACCCTACACTCCCTGTAATTTTGAGGCAGTGGCTCTAACTTGTGCAGTCCCATTTTGCTAAAAAGTAGGAAAATGAGTTTCCTTTGGACTCCTGGTCTGGGCTGGAGGCATGTGGACTAGGGTTCAAAGGGATTTAGAGGGTGGAGTAGGCACACTGCTCGGGAAATCAGAATGTGTCAGTGACTCTGACTCAGTCACTCTACTTGCACCCATTACACGGATGAGTTAACTGAGAGCTGGAACCGTGCAGGATCACAAGACAAGTTCCTGGCAGAGTCCAGCCTTCCAGAACCAGATTTTCTGCAGATAAAGGGGCCTCAGTTCCTCATTTCTCATACCCCTCCCCCCACGCTCCCCCTCCTTGCTCAGAATCAGTACTAATAGTGAACTGGGCGGTATTCCGGAGAAGGAAGTTGCATTTATCATTACTTGAGGAGCCACGGGAAACTAAAAAAGGAAGGAAAACCCCCTCCCAAACTTGAGTCTCTCTGAAGGAGGAAGGATTTTTTTTTTTTGTTTTTTCATGATAAGACGTTGGGATGCACGCAATGACCACAGGGAGCTTGCCCGCTGCTCCTGGCTCAAATTTCTGATTTATGGTCTGGGCTGGGAGAGAATTTCGGGAAGCTCGCAGCGTCGAGGGCTTCACTTATTTTGTGAGGAAAGTATCCTGGGGCAGCAGTAGGCGCACAAACTTCCTCAGCCACACTCAAGATGGTAGAGGCCCGACCACGCCCCAAATGGCGGAACCACGAGTAGTGTTTGGAGAGGCGCTTTTCCCAAAATGGAGAGAGAGGGGAGAGAAAACGTCCATCACATTTTAGCTCCGCCCCCGAAGGCTGCTAGGGCCAATTAGCGGCCCGCAGGGGCGGGCGCCAGACTAGAGGAGGAGGCTGCTGTTGCCCCAGCAACAACCAGGGAGCCCGAAGGCGGGCGCAGCCTCGGAGGGATCCGCGCCTCAGGTCTCTCGCTGCCAGGAAGATCCTGGGAGAGGCGCGAGGCAAGCCTAGGAAGTCGGCGTCCGCGGAGAGAGGGACAGGTCAGGCCCATGAACTGCGATATCCTCTGCCTCTTCGCCCCACCTAACCGTTAGGTGCGCTGAGGTAGGAACAACGCATGCGCGGGCTTAGAGGCGGGGCTAAGGCGGCCCTGCACTTAAGGCGCATGCGCTTCTTGGCACTCGGCGATCGGACGCGACGAGGCGGGGCTTTGTGTCTGTGGGTGGGGCCACAGGCCCTTGGGGCGGGGTTTTCCGCCGCGCTGAAAGTCAGAAGTTATTTTAGAGGCGGGTAGTTAGACGCCAGCTCCTCACCCAGCTCTCACCCCACCCCTTTCATTTTTCCGGGGCTCTCCTGGAGAGGCGGTCAGGATCGTGGTTAAGACTGCAGCCTCAGTAGTTTGACGAAACTAGCTGAGAATGCTAGTACCACCCCTTACTTGGTAGGCCTCAGTTTCCCCATCTGTCAAGTTGGAGATAACAGTACACTGACTTCACAGGGCTGTGATTACATTTTTCCCTCAGGGCCATGGCTGAGGTGCACGTGATCGGGCAGATCATGGGGGCCACCGGTTTCTCGGAAAGTAGCCTCTTCTGCAAGTGGGGCGTCCACACAGGTATTCCCTGGCCCGGTTCATTTCCCCACCCATACCCCCAACCCAGAGTTTCTACCCTCCTTCCTTCACCCCCTGGCCTAGTCCCTGATCTTCATCTTCCATTGGCTCCCGGGACTCCTAGCCATGACCATACTCTGACAATGTGACTCTCACGTTGTTCTTCCCATCCCATCGCTCTGGAGGCTCTGACTCCCCCTCTCTGAACACACAGCCCCCAAAGATATGGGACTAGACACCCCCTGCCACACACACACACACACTCTCCCAGTCCTCAAAACACTAGCCAGCCTAACCCCACTGGACTTAGGGGTGCCCTGGGTCCCTCCCCCATCTTCTTTCTTTGCTTTATTGAGTTCTTCCTGTAAAATGGGTTTTCATCCCGGATTTACAGAGGAGAGGCCACCCTCCTGTATTCATAATTCCCTGTGGGAATGTAGGAACCCCTTCCGATTTTCCTTCTCAGTCATCCATGCTCATCCACACAGGCCCAGGAGGGACTGCGGAAGCCCCAGTTTTCATGCCTCCCCTTCAGAGGCAGCATAACATCCAGTGTAATGGGTAGGGCTGTAGGCCGCCAGATCTGGGCTCAAATACCAACTCCCTTACCTACTGATTGGTGGCCTTTGGACTTGACCTCTGTGTTTCCTTGTCTAAAAATGAAGCTAACAGCAGCTAAGAGAGAGCAGAGTGTTGAGGTTAAGAGCAAACTGCCTGAGTTCAAAAGTGCATATTAATTATGTGGCCTTGGGCCCTTGTCTTTGCCTTGATTTCCCTATCTATACAATGGGAATAATAACGGTGCTTACTTCATGGGGTTCTCTTGAGGACCAAATGGGTATCAAGAGCACTGAGAAAAGGGCCTATCCCATTAAGTGTTTGCTTAGCTTGTGTAAAAACTGGATGCGGTTCTGTTAGTAAAGTCTTGGATGTGCTGCCCCGCATAGAATAAACGCTTACGAAATGAGTGGCTCTTGCCATCGTCACCTCTGGAGGTCCTGGGTCCTTTGCGATTTCGCTGTAGGTAGAATGGTGGCTGAGATTCCCGGGGAAAGGAGGGGGCGGTCCTGTAGCTGAGCAGATAAGAGGCAGGTCTGGAGTCAGACTTAGTTTCCAGTCTGACCTCGCCACTCACCTGCTCTGTGACCCTGGCCAGGTGCTGCTGCCTCTTGGAGTCTTGTTTTTCCTCATCTGTAAAGTGGGAACATTTGTCTTTCAGAGGGGCCTTGGGACATCTTGTATGTCTAGAGCCTGACTCAAAGCCTGGTACTTTCCTCACCTGGCCCAGAAGGGAGCGATAACCGGTGTGATTTTTATTATCTCAGGGGGCTCTTGGTGGGGGGACAGTTAATCCAGCTCATGGGCAGCCAGATCAAGGGCTTGGGTCCTGCAGTCAGAGAGAGCACAGTTTGAGTCCAGCGCCACCGTGGCACGGTGGTCAACCACGTTCCTGCTGTGCCCAGCATGGACCACCGTGAGTAAGCGTTCATGGAATAAATGGCCAAGTGATTTTCCTTCTCAGAGGCTGTTTCTTTACCTGTAAAATGGGGATTATATTGGCACCCACCTCCTAGGAGCACTTATTTGCCCAATAAACATTTATTGAGCACCTTCTGTGTACCAAGATCAGAGTTTGAGGTCCTGGGGACCTAGCAGTGTGCAAGAGGCATGCTCTCCTGGGGCTCCCAAGTAGAGGAGAGAGAAATTTTAAAAAGCAGGTGAGGAAATGAGCACAGGGATTACTGATAGTGGTCGCTACGGGAAGCAGTGAGAGGAGATGACGTGACAGGGACTAGCGTTCAGATAGGAGGGTGAGGGAGGACCCTCTGTGAGAGGTGGCACACTTGAGCCGATCCCTGAAGGATGAGGAAAAACCAGGCATGGGTACATTCAAGAGCAGAGCTTTCTGGACAGAGGCCAAAGCCAGTGCAAAGGCCCTGAGGAGGGGAACAGAAATCAGGCCAGCGAAGCTAGAGGGTGGTGAGGGATGGGGAGAGTGATGGGAGGTGAGTTCAGGAAGGGGGCACAGACCAGGCCATGCAGGGCCTTGTGGTCTCCCAAGGGGAGTCTAAAGTGGGGGTGGGGTGGGGATTCAAAGCCCCAGAGGGCAGATTAAATGAATTTGTGGCTAAAGTGCTTAGCACAGCGTCTGGCTTTCTTTCGCTATTATTATCAGCCTCGGGACAATTGCTATTATTGTGCACCTTTCACCATGTGCTGGAGCTCTTGAAGGACACCCTCAGCCCCATTTAGTCCTTGGACGAGGCCTCTAATGTGGGGTGAGAAGAGTAATAAAATGCTATCTAGCGCTTACCCGGCGCTCACTGTGCCCGAGAGACTGTTCTAAGGGCTTTCTGTGTATTGGCTCGTTGAATCTTTTCACAAAACTATGAGGGATGTGTTTCTTATGACACCCATTTTACAGAAGGGGAGACCAAGGCAGAGACAGGTAACTCGCCCGAGGTTGCACAGGCAGGACGAAGTAGTACCAGGATCTGAACCCAGGCTCTTGAGTCCACACTTTGTAACCCCTGACCCCCACTGCCAGGGAGAAACAGGGTCCTTCAGCCCCAATGGCCTCGCCTTCCTGATGTCTGCTTCCCACCCCTCCCTGCAGGGGCAGCATGGAAGCTCCTGTCAGGTGTGCGGGAGGGCCAAACACAGGTGGACACCCCCCAAGTAGGGGACATGGCCTACTGGTCCCACCCCATCGACCTGCACTTCGCCACCAAAGGCCTCCAAGGTGGGTTCCCGGCACAAGCCCTGGGCCTGGCTGAGGGGGAGGGGGGCTAGCTGGGCGTGGGAACACCAAGTCCCATCCCTGTTCCCTAGGCCCTTTGGGTCCCTTTCCTAGCCAGGCCTGGCTCCGGAGAGGCAGAGCTGATGGCCTCTGCAGGCTGGCTCTAGAGTGTGTAGGACTAGGCCAGGAGCCAGGGCTGCAGGGGGAGAGGGGAAGGTGGGGACAGGGAGAGAAGGGAGGTGGCTTTCAAAGAGATAAACAGAGTCTTCAGTCAGGAGGAAGCTGGGAGGGGGTTATGAGAGGGAGGCAGGGCTGGTAGCCCTTCTGTTCTGCAGTCTCTTGGCTCAGCTGCTCACAGGGGAAACGAGTATCCGGGGGAGGAAGGGTATCAGAAAACCTTTTCTCGTGGAAAATTGAGATCACTGGAGAGGAGTGGATTCTAGGAAATAGCCTAGGTAAACATGCCATGTATTTCAACAATATAAATAATATTTACTGAGAGTCTGCCCTGTGCCCCACCTGTGTTGGGTGATGCCAGGGAAATGTTGGTGATTGAGACGGCACACCCCCCCCCCCAAGCCCTGTCCTCACGGGGTTCACCATCCCCTTGGGAGAGAGAGACAGAGCTGTCCCCAGACAGGGTAGCCCAGAGGGGGCAGGTCTGGGATGGGGGAATCCTAGAGGGTAGGGGAGCCCAGAGGAGATGCCTGACTGCCAAGGAGTTCAGGGAGAGCTTTCTGGAGGAGAGAATGTTTGAGCTTTGCCATGAAAGGCTAGTAGGAGCTGAGAAGCCCGAAAGATGAAAGCGGGTTCTAGGCAGAGAGCTGTGTGTGAAAGGCCTAAAGGGGAAAGTGAGCCAGGGGCATTGGGAGGATTGAGGGTGAATAAGAGGAGAGCTGGGGGTGAGCTGGCAGGGGACAGGGGACAGGCCACGGCCCTGAGGCCATCTCCTGAAGGCACCGGGAGCCACAACAGGTGACTGACAAGTCAGATTTCAATTTTAAAAGATCCTTCTGGCTGCCTGTGGGTGACAGACCAGAGTCTGAGGCAGGGAGCCATCCTTCAGCCCTGCAGACCCCTCGTCCTCCAGTGTGGGTCCCACCCATCCTTGCCTCCTCTTTCCTCAGCCCCCATTCTGCCCATCAGGAAATCCCTTTGGCTGTATCTTTGAAATGTATCCTAAATCCCCCCACTTCTCTCCCTGGGCACCCTGGTCTGCCCACCTTCACCTCTCACCTGGACAATACAATAACCTCTTCTCTGTGTTCCCACCCTGCCCCCAGAATCTGTGCCCCTGTGAACACCCAAGTTGGGTCCCATTCCTTCTCCATGGTCCCCGTCTTACTCAGGGTAAAATTCAAAGCCTTATCGTGGTTCGTTAAGGCCCTGCACAATCTGGTCTGTCCCCTCCTCTCCCTCTCCCTCTCTCAGTCTGCTCCAGCCACACTGGCGCCACCAGGCAGCTCCCCACCTCAGGGCCTTTGCACTGGCCGTTCCCTCTCCTGGGGCGTTCTTCCCTAGATGTACATCTGCATGGCCCGCTCCCTTCCCTCCTTTAAGCATTGGCTCACATGTCACCTTCTCAGGGAAGCTTCCCTTGCTCACCCACTTTCTAAAACTGCATCCCCACCCCCACCATCCCCAGCTTTATTTTTCTCCAGAGCGGTGATCACCATCTGACATACCCTATAATTTGCTTATTTACTACATTCGTTGTCTAGGATGTCAGGAATTTTTGTCTGCTCTGTTCACCACTGTGTCCCCAGCTTCTAGAATAGGGCCTAGCACAGCGGGGCACAGAAAGGAGGGTGAAATGGGGCCAGATCTCCAAGAGCTTTGCCTACCAGGTTGGGGAGCTGAACTGTGTTCTAAGGACGTTAAGAAACCAATGGAAATGGGAGAAAGATGCTTCCAGCTGCTAGTTGGAATGTGCAGGAAGGAAGGCCCTGGGCCCAGAGCACACAGAGTGGGCCATGGTGAGGAAAGAAGGAAGTGTCCAGGACTAGGCTCAAAGCACTCACCTGGGGACTGTACTGCACTGATCTGGGGACACGGAAGAGGAGGCCACAGAAAGGGATGTCAGCTGAGGCCAGATCCAGAATGTTGAGGTTGGACTGACACTGAGGGCACTGGGGAGCCATGGAATGGTTTTCAGTAGGGGAAGAACACAGATTCAGAAAGATCCCTTTGCCTGCCTTTGTGAATGGGTGTCCAGAGAGAAGGCTGGGGCAGACACCCAGCAGGGAGGGGACCGGGCCTGTGGAGGTCAAGGAGGTGGGGATCCAGGCTGGGGAGGCCACACCATCGCTCCTTTCCTTCCTCCTTCCCTCCCATCCTGCAGGCTGGCCCCGGCTCCATCTCCAGGTGTGGTCGCAGGACAGCTTCGGCCGCTGTCAGCTTGCAGGCTACGGCTTTTGCCACGTGCCCAGCAGTCCGGGCACCCACCAGCTGGACTGCCCCACGTGGCGGCCTCTAGGCAGCTGGCGGGAGCAGCTGGCGCGGGCCTTCGTGGGTGGCGGCCCTCAGCTGCTGCACGGGGATGCCGTCTACAGCGGGGCCGACCGCTATCGCCTGCACACGGCTGCCGGCGGCACCGTGCACCTGGAGCTGGGGCTGCTGCTGCGCCACTTCGACCGCTATGGCGTGGAGTGCTGACCGGCCTCCCGGGCAGACCCTTGTCCAGAGCCCTGCCCACCCGTCGTGGGCCGGGATGGCCCAGGGGTCAGAAGCGTGGGCTCTGGACACTGCTGGATCTGACCCCGGCCAACCAGGGGCATGGCTTCTGTCCTGGCTAGCACCTCAAGCCCCGTGGCTGCCCCCTCAGGTCCAGTTCCCCCATCTGTAAAATGGGGGCAATAAGCATGTGGGGCCACAGGGTGCTGGGTGAGATGAGGCTGCTTTGCCCATGGAAGTGCTCAATAAAGGAGAGCAATTCTTACAGGCGTGGGTGCCTTCCTGACTTCCTTCCTCGGTCAGATGTCTTGTGCCCTATCCTCCCACTGACACCCTCCTTCAGGCCCACACCTTCTGACACACCCGCATCCCCCATCCTCTGTCCCCCTTCCCGCTCTGGGTGCCCCTCTTAGGACCCCCTCTCCTTGGGCCTTCTCCTTTCTCTCTGCCCCTCTCCCCAGTGGGACCCCCGTCTTCTGGCTGACCCTCTTCCCCAGCCTCCCACTCTCTGTCCGCTGGAGTCCCTGCTCTCCGATCCCCCCCCCCGCCCCCGTACCCGGTGTTCCCAGCCTCTGAGTGAGCCCTCCCCGCCAGGTCTTCATTCTCGCCGTGACCCCCAGCAGCCCTCAGAGCCACACGAAACCCGTTTGCCCGCTTTGGTCGCACTCAGCCGCCAGGAGGCAGCACCCCGTTCGTGGGGCGGAGCCGGGGTGCCCGCCCCCTCCCCCCGGGGCTTAAGGGACCCCCCTCGGAGCCCGCCCACGCGAGATGAGGACGGTGGCCCGGCCCCCCCATGTCCTCCCCCTGGGGGCCGCCCCCGCCCCGCGCGCTTCCTGGGTGGGGCCGGGGCGGCTTCAAAACCCCCCGCCGCCCCAGCCGGTCCCCGCCGCTGCTGCCGCCGCCGCCCTTCGCGCCCCGGGCCGTCCCACCCCCTCCTCCCGCCGCGGATCCGCCAGACAGCGAGGCCCCCGGCCGGGGGCAGGGGGGACGCCCCCTCCGGGGCACCCCCCGGCTCGGAGCCGCCCGCGGGCCGGCCTCGGCCGGGAGCGGAGGAAGGAGTCGCGGAGGAGCAGCCCGAGGCCCCAGAGTCTGAGACGAGCCGCCGCCGCCCCCGCCGCCGCCGCCGCCGCCGCCACTGCGGGGAGGAGGGGGAGGAGGAGCGGGAGGAGGGACGAGCTGGTTGGGAGAAGAGGAAAAAAAGTTTTGAGACTTTTCCGCTGCCGCTGGGAGCCGGAGGCGCGGGGACCGATTGGCGCGGCGCTGCCCTGCCAGGAGGCAGGACTCGGGGACCCCAGACCGGCCCACCACCGCCTCGGACGCTTGCTCCCTCCCTGCCCCCTCCACGGCGTCCCCCAGGCGCCCCCATTCCGGACCAGCCCTCAGGAGCCGCCAACCCGGACTCCCGCGAAGACTTGACCCCAGACCTCGGGCGCACCCCCCTGCACGCCGCTCCCTCACCCCCAGCCTCTCTCCTGAGCCCCTGCGCATCCAAGGACCCTTCTCCGGGATCCGGGAGACGGGATCTCTCTCAGACCTGCCTCAACTCCCCTACTCAAGACCACCCACCTCTGGTACCAGATCTCGCCCATCTCGGTTTTTTCCTTGGGATACCGAGAAACCACCCATCAAAGCCTCCCTCCACCTCCGCTCGGTTCTCCCTGAGGGCATCAACTCCCCCACCCCCACCCCGACCCTCCTACCTTTCTTCGGGAGACCCCCAGCCCCTGTAGGGGCGGGGCCTCCCTTTTCCCACCCCAGCCCGGCTCGCGCTCTCGGCAGTGCCGGGGGCGCCGCCTCCCCCATGCCGCCCTCCGGGCTGCGGCTGCTGCCGCTGCTGCTGCCGCTGCTGTGGCTACTAGTGCTGACGCCTGGCCGGCCGGCCGCCGGACTGTCCACCTGCAAGACCATCGACATGGAACTGGTGAAGCGGAAGCGCATCGAGGCCATCCGCGGCCAGATCCTGTCCAAGCTGCGGCTCGCCAGCCCCCCGAGCCAGGGGGAGGTGCCGCCCGGCCCGCTGCCCGAGGCTGTGCTGGCCCTTTACAACAGTACCCGCGACCGGGTGGCGGGGGAGAGCGCCGAGCCGGAGCCCGAGCCTGAGGCGGACTACTACGCCAAGGAGGTCACCCGCGTGCTAATGGTGGAAAACACCAACAGTGAGCTCAGAGGGGCTGGGGACCCTGGAGGGGAGCCCCCAGGGGGCGCCGGAGTGCAGGGGTCACGGGGAGGAAATTACTGGCAGAGGAAACCGGCTAGAGGAAGAGGACCCCCGGGGTTGCCGGGAACGCGGGAGGGGGGTCTCAAAGACGATAGGACTGAGCTCCCTACCCCCCAGGTATCTGGCCTTGAAGAGGAGGGGATAGTGAGCGAAGTGGACCGCTTCTAGAAGAGGGCCATGGGAACATGCGGGATCGTGGGGGCAGTCCCCTACAGGAAGAGAAGCGATTGGGGGGGGGCGGGTGGAGGGGTAGAAAGACTTCCTTCTCTACCCGGCACTAGAGCGTGGGGGGTCGTGGCGTGAGGGCTGCAGAGAGGGAGCCCGCTTTGGGAGAAGCGAAGACCCCGGCATTTGAGGAAGGAGAGGCAGTGGGGAAAGCTGACCCAGAGCTCAGGGTTCACGACGCGAGAAAATTCAAGAAGGACAGAAAAACTAGGTGAAGCGAACCCCGGAGGTGCTGGGAAAGTGGAGAGTGGACCCGCTTGCAGCGTGCGCGAAGAACACGCGGGATTGGGGGAGGGCCCACCGAGAGGCGGCGAGTGGGCTGATAAATGCGGGGAAGAAGCGGACCCGAGTTCGTGGGGTGGGGGAGGCCGGAGAGAGAGAGCAGCGGAGACCCCAGGGGGGCGCCGGGGATGCGCGCGAGGTGCCCCGAGTATTTGGCATAGGGACGTGAGAGGAGCAAGCCCAGAGGGGGAAGCGAGCCCCCAAGACACCTAGAATACTGGGTGGTGGGAAGGGATTTAGAGAGAGGGGAGACAAGCATGAGAAAGGGGGGAACGTAGAGGGCGGAGGGCGCCATAAACAGTGCCATGCTGGGAGCAGCGAGCCCCCCACGCCGCAGGAGGGGAGGAAGTGGGCTGAGTGAGGAGTCGAGCCCTAGGGGGAGAGGTGGGTGGGTGCGACTCTGCAAGATCTGGGTGAGAAAACTGACTGGGTCGGGGTGAGGGAGCCCCACGTGGGTGCCACGCGCGGAGGGAGGAGCCTGCCCTCCCGGAAGGGGGGGGGGAGGAGGACCCCGCTGAGCTGACAGAGTCTGGACCCCAGAGTCCCAGTTCGTCTCGGGGAGGCTGGGGAAACCCCAGCGTCCGGCCGCCTCGCCCTCCCTTCCCTTTCCTTCCCGTGCCGGGGGGACGGGGATCGCGCGCGGAGCCTGAGGCCAGACGGGACAGGTCGGGTCCCCGCCCTCGCGGCGGCGGCGCCTCCCGGCCTCTTCACCCCAGCTCGGGGCGGGGCGGCCGCTGGGCCCGCCCCGCCCCCCGGCGCCCACGCGGGGACCCAGGTGTCCCGCGGGGCCCGGAGGCTTGGGGGCGGCCCCCTGTTTGTCCTTTCTGACTTGGGTGGCGCACCTGTGGGTCCCCGGGCCTTGCGTGCGCTCAGCTTGCAGCTCCAGTCGGTAGACGCCCCTCCCCACCCACCTCTCAGCCTCACCTTTCCCGTGGTCGCTTCACCTTCCTTGTAGAAATTTCTTTAACACTGACACTTTCCATCCTGTCTCCTTCCCAGTCGGCCTCCGTCTCGCCCCCAGCGCTATGCCTCTCTTTCGTGTGTGTCTGCCCCATTTCTGCCTTCCGTCTCTTCCGCACCCCCATGCGTGGGTCTCCCCGTTTCTGTCTCCTCCCTCTTTCCCCCTTTCTGTTCTCCACGCCCTGCTCCTCCTGTCTCCCTGTGTCCGCGGTCTCTCCATCTCTCCTTCTGACCAGTCCTGCCCCTCATTTCTTCTCCCTCCCTATCTGCCTCCCTACTCCCCTCAACGCCCCTCTGCTACCCTTCCTTTGGGGTTTGCTGAGTAACCCCTGAGTCAAGATAGGGCTTCTTTGGGGGGATGGGCTGGCCTAGCTAGAGTAGGGAAGAGTAGGGGCAGGGGCCCATGGAAGGAGCTTCCTCTGTCCTTTCTCATCAGATCCTGTCTCCACCATTTCTGCACCCCCACTGCAGAAGCCTAAAGCATGTGCCCCAGTCGATCCAGAAGGTCATGGCCTGCCTGCACATCCCAAACTTTTCCTGGACTAGAAAGCACTCTTACCTAACTTTCTCCCTCCCTTGCCCAAAGCCATTCCTACCTACAATGAACTTTGCCCTGTCTAACCAGCTGAGGGAGGTAGAGAAGAGAGGAAGCAATTAATAATAATAATAGTAATAATAATAATGTTACAATAACAGGGAGGCAGCATAGCCTAGGGTTTAAGAGCACAGTCTTTGGGACCAGACTGCTCGAGTTTGAACCCCAACTCTGTAGCTCCCTACCTCTGTCACCATGGGGCAAATGACCTGTTTCCCCATCTCTAAAATGGGTATAATAGTCTTTTTCTCATGGAGTGATTGTGAGGTTTAAATGTCCTAAAGTGTTGTGAACAGCACCTCGCAAATAGTGCTCTTTAACCCCCCCCCCCCCCACACACACAACCATGAGCGCACCTCCCCGTGTGCGGACTCCGCTGTTCGCTTATCCGCGCCATCTCACGTACGTCACACGGTAACCCGGCCGTCAGTCCTCGTTTTGTAGATGAGGATCTGGCTCAGAGAGTGGAATTCAACTTGCCCAAAGTTACCCATTGCTTCAGTTAGGAGAGCCTGGTTGGAAGTTAGGGAGCTCGGTGTGGTTGCGGGGTCCCCAACAACAGCAGGAAAGTGAGGCTCTGGGAAGGAATGTGACTTGCCCAAGGTCACAGAGTTGAAAGGCAGCACAAGCCTGGTCTGATCCAGCCCTTGATCCTACACCGCAATTTAATTTGCACCCGAGGCTCCAAGTGCTGGGGGGAGGGGGCCCGAGCAAGCCCAGCAGCACCCCTACTGCCATGTACTGAGTGGACACTTAACCGACGATGGGAGAGAAGGGTGGTTCAGACCCCGTTTTACAGGGCGAGGAGACAAACCCAGAGAGGGCAAGCCACTTGTCCAAGGTCCCACAGCTAAAGAGTGTCACAGTCGGGTCCTGACCCAGGGTTGTCAGCCGTGAAGCCCACGCTTTTAAGACTTGGGGTGTGCCAGCCAGCTCCCCGCCAAACCCCTGACATCCCTCTTCTCTGCTCCTCCCGCCTAGAAATCTATGAGAAAATCAAGAAAAGCCCACACAGCATCTATATGCTCTTCAACACATCGGAGCTCCGAGAAGCAGTGCCCGAGCCCGTCTTGCTCTCCCGGGCGGAGCTGCGCCTGCTGAGGCTCAAGTTGAAAGCCGAGCAGCACGTGGAGCTGTACCAGGTGGGAGCGGCCCCCAGCCCCGGAGGCGGGTGGGCCGCGCATGCGCGCTGGGGCCAAGGTGGGCGCCCCGGGCGGCTGGTGGTTGCCAAGTCCACAGAGACAACTTGCAGAGGTTGGAGGCGCACGCGCTGTGGCATGGTAGGATTCTTGGGAACTTGCAGACTCCTAGCACCCTGGGGTATTAAGCACTCAGAAGGCTGGGATCTTGAAAGGTGAGAGGCACTCGGACCGTGCTGTCCAATAGGGTAGCCACTAGCCACACAGGGCCATTTATGTTGACTTAAAATTAAATAAAAGAAAAAATTCGGCTTGTCAGTCTCACTGGCCATATTTCAAGTACTCCGTAGTCACATGTGGTCAGCGGCTGCTATTTTGGATGCCACAGATAAAGAACATTTCCATCGTCAGAGAAAGTTCCCTTGGATAGCTCTGTTCTAGAAGATTTCGAGTCTCCAGGAAGACTGGGGCCTCCAGAAGGGCTGGAGTCTCCAGAAGGTTCTGTGACCTAGAATCCATGGCCTAGGGAACATTGAGGTTTAATGGTGGGTGGTTGACTCTTACAACAAAGGAATTCGGTCTATTGTCAAACTTCTTGGAGTCTGGAGAATTCAGCTTTACGCTGCCGGGGCCTGGAGCGTTCTGCCGGCCCCAGAGGATCACTGCACAGGGGTGTGGGAGGACGGCTGCATCTGGGTTTGGGGCGTGTCAGACTCCTGGGCGTGAAGAACATCGGTGTCCTAGGACTTGTCAGGCTTATTGAGTGCGGAATTCTTGGGGTGCTCCCGAGCACTGGAGTTTGGGAGAGACTTCTAACATAAGCCCGTAGAAAGTTCCAGACTCTAAGAAGTCAGGGTATCAAATTTGCCGAATTGTATGCTCAGTGGACCTCAAGATGTCCGCGGAGGATCTCAGCATGGTGGGCTGTCCAAGCTGAAAGGGGCCTGGCGTTTCACCAATGAGGAAACTCAGGCCTGGGGCTCAGGGTAGAGGCCGAGCAGTCCAGGGGCCTTGATCCCCCCTGGCCCGGGGGTCTCTCTCCTCTCCTCCCAGGGCCGCTTTGGGGTTGGTGGTTCCCACGAGGTCCCACAATGTGGGTCTGGGAGGGGACCATCTGAGGGACTCTGGTGGAGCAAAGGAGTCGGGGTACAGTCAGTGTATTTGGGGATGTGGGCAGCACCTACTCACTGTCTCCCTCCCCGAAATTCATCATCCCCCAGAAATATAGCAACGATTCCTGGCGCTACCTCAGCAACCGGCTGCTGGCGCCCAGCGACACGCCAGAATGGCTGTCCTTCGATGTCACAGGAGTCGTGCGACAGTGGCTGAGCCATGGAGGTGAGGACCGCTTCTTTGCCCCACCTCTATTTTGTAATGGGATAGAGCCATTGTTTGTCCTGGGGCTGCCCTGCCTACCAGCTGCTGCCCCATGTTGGTGCCAAAGAGCCAAGGACTGGTCTTCCTCCCAGACCCTCAAAAACCTGAGTGATTAACACTTAATCCATTTCCTGAGCACATGCCCTGTGCTGGGTGATGCTGGGGACACAGCGGTGACCCAAATAGCCCCATCCTTACCCTCACAGAACCCGTGGTCCATTGTTAGGGTGGGGGAAGTGCGGAAAGACCTGAAAATTGGGTAGGGCTGGGTTGGGGAGCCCAGAGGAGATTCCTGACCCAGCCTTGGGTCAGGGAGGGCTTCCTGGAGGAGGGACCATCGGAGGTGATATTTGAGGGATGAGTGGGATCAGCCCAGGAAGGAGGGACGGGCAAGAGCTGTTCGAGGCAGACCCTGAGTCCAGGGAGAACGTGAGACATCCGATCTGTCTGTAAGAGGACTGTGTCTGTCCTTCCCGTCGTAGTCCATAGCGCCCACATCCCCTTTCCTAATCTCTTGATGCTGGGGACGCAGTGGCAACTAAGACCACTTCTAGATCCTGCTCTCCAGGGGCCCACTGTCACTTCCAGACACCTAGAAAGTCTTGCCAAAGCCCGAGGCAGCAGTGATGACCCGAAGGAGCAGTGTTGGGGCGGGGAGGTGCTGAGCGCCACGGGAGCCGGAAGCGGGCACCTGGCCCAGTCTGTGGGTCTGGGAGGGCTTCCTGGGGGAAGGAAGTGTTGAGACTTTCAGGATAAGTGGTGGTTCAGCCAGGTGTTGAGAGATAGGGGTTCAGGAGCAGGTAGGAGCTGGGAGGAGTGTCCTGCGCGGCCGGACAAAGGCCAGTCTAGGTCACTGCTGAGCCCAGAGCACCCAGCACAGGGCCCAGCACCTAGTAGGAGCTTAGAAAATCAGCCATTTATTCAAGAAACCTCCCCCAGCTGCCCTGTGGGTTTGCATCCCGGCCCTACCTTTTCCCACTTGGGGCAAGTCCTCTCCCCTCTGTGGGCCTTGGCTTCCATGTCTGCAAAATGGGGAGCTTTGGTGAGGATTGAAGGAGATAATGCTCACAGAGTGTTAAGAACAGGGCTACTCAGTAGATGTTTGTTTTTATGACTGTGGGCTAGGCCCAGCGGGGAACAAGAGAACAGGAATCCCTGCCCCCATGTATCCTGCTTTCCACTGAGGAAACAATGAGGGAAATAAATAGCCAAATACAAATGTCAGAGAGGGTAAATACTATGGAGAAAATAAAATGATGTCACTGTGGGGGAGGGGCCTGTGTCCTGGAGGGCCTCTTGGAGGAGGTGACCTCTGAGCTGAGACCTGAAAGAGGAGGAGGGGGAAGCAAGAGGGTGCAGGGAGAGGGCAGGCAGGGGAAGAGGGAGGCAGGCAGGAGCCCCCCACCCCAGGGTTGCTCCCCACCCCCTACAGTGTTGGGTTGAGCCACACCTCACACTGGCTTCCTTCTACCCACTCCCACAGGGGAAGTAGAGGGCTTTCGCCTCAGTGCCCACTGTTCCTGTGACAGCAAAGATAATACACTGCAAGTGGATATCAACGGTGAGGCCCATCTCCCTGGCCCGGCCCCATGCCAGTGCGCGTGTGTGTGTGCCTGCGTGCATGTCTTCCTCCCCCTGCCCTGCCCCCGTTCATCCATCTGAGAGTGTGTGTCTCTGTCTCCCCCACCCCCCACAACTCCAAACCAAAGCAGGGTTCAGTTCCAGCCGCCGAGGTGACCTGGCCACCATTCACGGCATGAACCGGCCCTTCCTGCTCCTCATGGCCACCCCACTGGAGAGGGCCCAGCACCTGCACAGCTCCAGGCATCGCCGGGCCCTGGACACCAACTACTGCTTCAGGTGACCTTTCTGCCTTCGACTGGGGCCTCCTAGGCTGGGGGTGTAATGGCCAGTTGCTGACCAGGCTTGATGTCTTGGGCACCTGGCTGGTGTTACGTGTGGACTGGCCTCTTCTCCAGCCTGGAAGGCTCCGAGGACGAGGTCCGAGTGCTAAAATGCTGGGATGTGTGCCCTGGGAGCTCTAGAATGTTGAGCTCAGGTTGCTTTCTTGCTGGTATGTTGGAATCAGACTGTTGGAATGAGGGGCACGGAGCTTGTGGGAGTTCAGCGGTGGCAGGTTGTGGTTCTAGAAGGTTGGGATTCTAGGGCACTAGGATTCCATGTGAATGGTTGAAATCTGAGAACCCTGGACTAAAAGAATATTGGGATCCTAGAATCTGGGAATTCAGAATTGGAAGATGGTGCATGTTGGATTCCTCTGCCATTGGCAGGTTGGAGTCCTTGAATATTGGGCTCAGGATGGGGAAAGCCTGTGTTCAAATCTTAGCATCCACAAATGTTGGGGTTGGAGAAAGCCAGAGTGGATCCTAGAGTGTTGGGGCTCAGTGTTGGAATGCTAGAAGCTTGGAAGCCTGGGATCTTAGGAAGTAGCAGCTTGGACCTCTTGAGCGATGGGCTCGGGATTGTGGAATGCTCGTATGCAATATTGAAACAGTGGAACTCACGAACGGCAGGATCCCGGAGAGCTGGCATGTGGGAATCCCAGCAAGCTGGAAATGCCACTGGAGTGTGAGAACCTGGAGCTCCTGGAGTATTGCAATCTAAGAAAGTCGAAAAGCTGGATTCCTCAGGATGTGGACACTCACAGTTAAATGTTGCGAAGTTAGAACAATAACCTGACCTTGTCCCTCCCCTGCTAAATATTTTAATGGTACCCCTGGGCTTTCTTATAGGCCGTTCCCCTGCTGGAGAGTCCGTCCTGCTCCGGAGCTCGGCACCAGCCCCAGCCCTCAGCCCAGCAACCCTCTGAATGAATGCACGAAGGGAGGTCTTGAGTGCTAAGAGCATTAATTACCTTACAAAGGGAGGCAGCCAGCCACGTGAGGCTCCGTAGGGAGGGACACAGCGTCCCTTAGGAAGTTGGGCCAAAAAACTGAACATGCAGCTGATCAAGATGGTAGATCCAGCTACCAATTTTCCAGAAATCCCAGGACGGAGGAACAGGCTAAACAACACCACGTGCTTGCAGTCCCCCGCAGTTAGACTGTGGGAAACCTGACCCACTTTCTTCAACAAACACAAGGCGGGGTGGGGGGGGGGAGTAGAGAGATGGTTCTGTAGATTTCGAGAAGAATCTGAAGAGCTAGATCAACCAATTGCAATGTGTAGACCTTATTTGGTTCTTTATTGATGTAGATGAGTAAAAACGAAAAGACATTTGTGAGACAATTGAGGAAATGGGAACTCTGACTATGTATTTGATGATATCAGGGAATCATTGTGAATTTTTCTGACGTGGTATGGTGGTGTTGTTTTAAAATAGTCCTGATTTGCTTGGAGAGAGGTGTGGAAATATTTAGGGATGAAATGGCAAGGTGGATGGCATGTGCTTCGAAATCGTCCAGTGGGGGAGACGAAGTGGGTAGGGGGCAAGACGCAGTGAACTTGGCCGTGATGTGAGACTGTGGAAGCTAGCCTCCCTGAATGCTCCCCCAGCATCCAAGGACGATGTGAGGCCCTTTGGCCTGTCCTGGGGCCTCGAGTGGGTTTCTTTTACCTATCAGGCCCTGACCGGACGGCCGAGAGGGGCCTCGAAGCAAGAGCTTCACAAGAGGGCCAGCTGGCTGGCCCAGTCAGTAGAGCACGTGACTCTTGATCTCCGGGTCGTGAGTTCAAGCCCCACGTTGAGCATGGAGTGTACTTAAAAGCTTTGCCAGAGGCCTCGAACTTGCACTGAACACATGGGTTACACGGTGCCTCAGAGTCACCTGCAGGCTTGTTAAATATGGCCTGCCGCCCCCCAGCCCCAAGCCCACCCCCAGTTTCAGATTCAGTAGGTCTGGGGTGGGGCCGGAGAATTTGCATTTTGCGCAAGTTCGCAGGTGGTGCATCTGCCGCCGTGGGGACCCCAGGTGGAGAATGTTCCAGGTGGGTGATAAGAGTCACAGACTATTCAAATCTTAGGACCTCAGAAGTCCCGGTCAGAGTTGAACCAGAAGTGAAAGATTATTCTGGACAGGGGTTCTTTCCCTTTTCTGAGTTTAGGACCCCCCGGAGAAGCTGAAAGCCAGGAAATCTCCCCAGAAGTAATGTCTTTAAATGCACACATGTGTGCCTGTGGTTTCGGGAGCTCAGGACCCTCGCTGAACCCACACATGGACTTCCTGACGCCTCCTTGGCCCTTAACAACACCTTGATTTGAGCTAACATTCCCTGTGTCTTTGGACAGATGGGGAAACTGAGGCCCAACCAGCCTGGGGAGGAACCAGGCTGAGCTCATAGGGATCTCAGATTCCTGGCTCCCTTCTCAGGGCTCTGTGGCTTTTGGAGAGGCCTTGTCTTGCCCCGGGAACTGCTCTATCATCACCTCTTCCTACTCGGCTTGGGCTGACATGGCCGTGCCCAGGCTCCACGGCTTACCCACCACACGTGAGCAGGCAGCGCTCCCTTCTCTGGGGCTCAGTGTCGTCACCCTTCAAATGGGAATGATAATAAGGCCTTCCTCACAGGGTTTTGAGATTAATTCATTCTCTGTTGATTAATTTTTGACTAAGTAAATACATGCACGTTTACCAAACCTAGAAAGAATACTCAGAAACCCTCCGGCTCTGACCCCTGCCCCTCTCCGAAGAGGACCCAGCCAGTTTTATTGTCTCTGTGTCTCCTTCCAGAGACAGTCTCTGTTTGAAACACTTACACATAACCATATGTATTTTTTTTAAAGATTTTATTTATTTGACAGAGAGAGAGGGAGAGAGAGAGCACAAGCAGGGGGAACAGGCAGGCAGAGGGAGAAGCAGGCTCGATCCCAGGACCCTGGGAACATGACCTGAGCCAAAGGCAGTTGCTTAAGCGACTGAGCCACCCTGCGCAGCTCAGCCATGGCCCTAGAGGCCCGCACAGAAAATGTCCCAGTTCCTTCCAGACAAGCAGGCGCCTGGGCCCCCGGCTGGGGAGGACTGGCTTTTGCTTCTGAGGATGATTATGAGTCGAGAGCAGTAGAGTGTTATATATCACTATTCTCCAACATGCTTTTTATTTTATTTATTATTTATTTATTTATTTATTTAAAGATTTTATTTATTTCTTTGACAGAGAGAGACAGCCAGCGAGAGAGGGAACACAAGCAGGGGGAGTGGGAGAGGAAGAAGCAGGCTCCCAGTGAAGGAGCCTGATGTGGGGCTCGATCCCAGGACTCCGGGATCATGCCCTGAGCCGAAGGGCGCCCCTTAACAACTTAGCCACCCAGGTGCCCCTCCAACATGCTTTTTAACACACACACACACACACACATTTATCTCTACGCCCGATGTGGGGCTTGAACTCACAACCCAGAGATCAAGAGTTGCACGCTCTCCTGACTGAGCCAGCCAGGCACCCTATGTGGCAATAAGTTTTAAGAAGGAAAATAAATCAGAGGAAGAGGAGAGGAAAAAAAAAAACAATCTATATATTGGGGACTGTTTTTCCTGTTCTGGTTAAAATTTTCTTCTATTATGGAAAATTTGACATGTAGACAAAAGCAACCAAGATATAGTATAATGAAGAATTCCCATGAATTCTCATCCAGCTTCAACTGGTATTAGGATTTGTCCGATTTGGCACGCCTGGCTGGCTCAGTCCATAGAGCATGCAACTCTTGATCTCAGGGATGTGAGTTCGAGCCCCACATCGGGTGTAGAGATTACTTCTAAAAAAATGTTTTAAAAAATTTGCCCCGCTTCAAATAGAGACAGTGTCATCTTTTCTTGCATGACTGCAATGCCTTGATTACTCTGAATGGAGTTCATGATCATCTGGATTGGCATTTTGGATATGGATTGAGCACCCGCTCGTGTCAGCCAGTGTTCTAGGAGTTAAGGCTCCCTGCGTAAAGGACATCTGAGCAGACGTTTAAATGAACTGAAGAAACGAGCCAGAGTGGCTTTCTGTGAGAATAGCAAGCCAGGAAGAGAGAAGAGCAAGTGCAAAGGTCCTGGGACAGGACTGTGTTTGAGGAACAGGGAGGATGCTAGTAGGGCTGGAGGCAGGGAGGGTGGGGAGGGAGTTGAGACCAGCCGACCAGGCAGCATCTTGGGGTTCCTGGTGAGGACTTGGTCATTTGCCCCGAGTGATGTTGGAACCATGTTCAGAGCAGAGGAGTGACATGACAATCTCTAGCATGTTGCCCCAGAAGTCGGGGATTTCTGTCTGTTTCGTTTGTACCGAGTCCCTAGGAGATCCCAGCCAAGCACACGGTAGTGGTTCAACAAACATTTGGTGCACGCATAGAACTTAATGCATGTGGACGGTCGTTTGGCTTCTTCCAGGCGGTCTGAGCCTTGCATGAGATAGGCTTTACTGATGCCCTTAGCACAGGGCTTGACTAGCCAGAGTGCTTTATCAGTGTTAGTGCTTATGGTTGCTATCACTGTTATTGCTGTTATTGTCACAGGCGGTGCAAGGGAGACAGAGACGGGGACTGTGCTGGGGGCGACCGGGGTGCCCCCCCACCCCCGCCCCCGGGGGCCCCGCCGCCCTTGCAGCAGCCCCTCCTGACCCGGGCTCCCCCCTCCCGCCTGCAGCTCCACCGAAAAGAACTGCTGCGTACGGCAGCTCTACATAGACTTCCGCAAGGATCTGGGCTGGAAGTGGATCCACGAGCCCAAGGGCTACCACGCCAACTTCTGCCTGGGGCCCTGCCCCTACATTTGGAGCCTGGACACGCAGTACAGCAAGGTGCGTCTGGCTACAGGCAGGGGGTGGGCAGGGGGGAGAGGGGACCAAGGGAGTGGAGGGAGACAAACAGGTAACATCAGAGAGGAACGGGCCAGCTGGGAGGTAGAGAGAGACGGCGGAGATCGGAGCGCACGGTGCAGAGATGGGAGGAGGCAGGGTCAGAGCAGGTAGAGAGAGCGCAGGGGGAGACCCACAGAGACGGAGTGAGTGACGCGGCGGGGCGCGCGGGAGGCGGGGAGACGGAATGGGAGAGACAGCATGCGAGAAAAAGGCTGAGTCCACAGATCGGCACCGAGAGAGAGAGAGAGAGAGAGAGAGAGAGAGAGAGAGAGAGACTGAAGACAAGGCCGGAGTGGAAAATGGGGAGAGTGAGACTGAGAACGGAACAGACCAAGAAGAGACAGGGGGAGCGGGGGAGAGGCGGGAGGGGGCGGGGGCACCCTACCCACGCCCCCCGACCCTGACGCCCCCACGCAGGTCCTGGCGCTGTACAACCAGCACAACCCAGGCGCGTCGGCGGCGCCGTGCTGCGTGCCGCAGGCGCTGGAGCCCCTGCCCATCGTGTACTACGTGGGCCGCAAGCCCAAGGTGGAGCAGCTGTCCAACATGATCGTGCGCTCCTGCAAGTGCAGCTGAGGCCCCGCCCCGCCCGGAAGGCCCCGCCCACCCGGCAGGCCCGGCCCCGTCCCCGCCCGCTGCGCCGGGCTGTATTTAAGGACACCGCGCCCCAGGCCCCCCCTGGGGTCCATTAAAGGTGGAGAGAGGACTGGGGTCTCTGTGAGTGTCGTTGGGTCATTGGCTGGGGTCTCCCTCCCGACATTCCCGACGTTCCCGGATTCCCGCTCCATCTGCCCTCTCTTGTCGCTCTCACAAACACCTGCTGAGCACCCCTTAAGTTCCAAGTACTCCCTGCAGACGCTAGATTTATTTAGTGAGCGCCCGGTGCCCTCTTCCAAATGCCTTATATTGAGCACCTCCTGTAATCACCATAACAAAGCTCTGAGATAGAGTGTCATCTGAGATAACGCCCTCTTTAAAGGTGAGGGAGCCAGAGCCCAGAGAGGTTAAGGGAACAGTTCCTGCCCACCACGAGCCTACTTCCTGGGGAGGAGACAGATGTGGGAAGTGACACTAAGACAGGAAAGCAGGATGGAGTGAGAGATGGTTTGGGGGAGGAGGGAGGGCTCCTTGGAGGAGGCAGCATCTGACTTGAAGGAAGTCAAGAAGGCAGTCTGGGGGAGCACTGGGGAAGAGTGTTCTCGATAGGAAGATCTAGGCACAGCCTGGGGACGAGCATGAACTTGGAGTGAGTGACACTGGAAGGAAAGGCCAATGTGGTTGGAAAGGAAGGCACAAGGGGAAGGGTGCTGGGAGCTGAGTCAGTTGATTAACGCGCAGGGGCCAGAGAGTAATAATATTCCCCCTGCCAGGTATGGCTGGAGGAGCTCCCTGCATTCTCCCCACAGCCCAGCAGAGCAGGGCTTGGCAAATTACCGCCTGCAGGCCAATTCTGGCCCGCTGCCTGTGTCTGTAAATAAAGTTTTATTGGAGCACAGCCACACTCATTCCTTTGTGCATCACCTAGGGCTGTTTCGTGCTACACAGGTACAGCTGACTAGAAACTGTGTGCAAAGTCACAAATAGTTACTACCTAGCCCTTTATAGAAATAGTTTGCCATCTCCTGCTATAGAGACCGTTTGCTCTCCCACTTTACAGATGGGAACACCGAGGCACAGAGAGGTTCAGTTACTTGTTAAGATCACACAACTAGCACATGGCAGAGCTGGGATTCGAGCCCACACAGCTGGAGTTGAGGATCTAGGCACATAAGCTCTGCACGGATATTGCTTCCCGGTGCACATCGGGCCTGTGGGGGCCTGTGGGAACTTGTACTCTGAGGGAGATGGGAGCCATGTCAGGTTGTGTAGACTGAATGCGGGCGAGGGGAGCTGCAGGGAGACCATTTGTCCAAGGGAGAAATGCCAGTGCCCTGAGCCAGGGTGGCTCCCCATTGGCTGCCCTGTTTCTTCCCATCTGCTCTGGTTTTGCCCCTGAGCTCTCTCCTGCTTCCTCCTCCTCGGCCTCTCCAGTTTCCCCTCTTCCTCCCAGGTTTTGCCCCCCCCCCCTTCCCAGGGCTGGGCCTTGACCTGCTCCTGGCCCAAGGATCACCCTAGGTGGGGGTCACTGTAAGGACATGCTGCCATTTTCACCAACCTCCTGTGTAGAGACACCTGCAAGCACACGGTGACACAGACGGTCGTCACTGCAGCCCCATGAAAATGCAGCACAGCTACACGCACGTTCACACGACAGAGGTCCGAAGGTGGACCGTGTCCCACAGTCTCGCAAACACATTCATCTTTCAGAGCCACGGTGGCTACATGAAGACTTCTGACACCGCCACAGCCCATGCGTGCCACCGCCTTACGCGTGCACAGCCCCGCCTTGGAGCTTCCCCGGGACCCGGCAGAACACAGTCACACGAATACGACCACCGCACCCCAGATACGGATTCTGGGAGGGTGCCCCGCACAGACACACAACTCCCAGCCTCAGAGCCCCATCGGGAAGTGAAACAGAGACTCCTGCTGGGACCCACCAACAGTTACACAAACGTCCTCCTGTGGGGTCACGCTCACGAACGGGCACAGTGCACGTGCACACAGCCTGACACACCCCAGTCCCACCCAGACACACACCACACATGGAGACACACGTCACGATCGCGCAGACTGCGGGCCGGTCGTGCCCACTCAGTCTGACATCTCGTGGCCCCACACACTGAGGCCTGGGGAGTCCCACGAGGCCCCGCAGACAGCAGCTGGCCCCGTCATACCCAGACACGCTGTCACACCCCGGGTCCCAGACGGAGCAGTCCCACACACCCAGACACACCCCCAGGGTCGCGGCCCTCGCACGCCCAGCCCGTGCCTGGGCCCGAGGACAAGTCCTGGCCGCACACCCGGGGTTGCACACCCCGCGGTCGCCTGAGCCCTCGCCACGCCCTCGTGACACACCCCGCCCACCTGCCCGCCTGGCTGAGTTGGCGCGGAGGCCTCCCAGGAAGGGAAACTTGCGGGCTCAGCACCTTCCTGGACTGCCTGCGGGCGGCCCCAGCTCTGTACCCAGCAGCCCCGGCCCCGCGGGGGGGGGCCAGGCCCCGTGGGGACAAGGGAGTCCTGGCCCCCTGGCCCAGCGCCCAAGCGCGGGGGCAGGACCGGGGTTCGGGGAGCCCTGCTCCCCTCCCCCACCCGAGGGCAGCCCCGGGAGGGGAGGGAAGTCGTGGGGGGAGCCTGGGTTCCGGCTGGAGCCCCAGCTTCCCGTCCAGCCCCCACGGGGCAGGAAGCTGGGCCGGGGAGGCCAGCTCAGGCCTTCCTGCCCCCTCCCCCAGACAGGCCTGGGAGCTGGGTCCGGGGGAAGGAGTGGGGAGAGCAAGGGGGGGGAGGGGGGCTGAGAGAGAAAGCCCCTTCCCCCGCAACCTCATGATTGGTGGTGTCTTTTGTGTTTCTAATGTAGATTTGAACATATTCAGGACCCGTCTGTGTGTGTGTGTGTGTGTGTGTGTGTGTGTGTGTGTCTGCAAGCCCCGTGCTGTGACCTGTGTGTGTCCAGCATGGGGGTTTCTAACACATCAGCCGGCACCCCCTGGCTGTGTAGAGTGTGGACAGCTTCTGTCCAAGCGTGCGTCCCCAGCACGTGTCCCCTCGTGTGTCTGTGCAGCGCGTGGGTCCAAGTGTCCTCCCTGAGCTCTGTGACATGACACTGTGTTGCAGCAAGTCTGTGTGTGGGAGTGGGTCGTATCCCGGGGGCGCGCTGTGTGTCGGCATTTTTTCTCAACATCTTTGCTGTTGTTCTCTGGGCGTAAATGTGTGCAGTCTTCAGTAAGTGTGACTCGGAGTGTGGATGTTTTCTGTGCGTGTTTGTGTGTCTGTGAGGGAGGTGTGTTTCCAGGAGCGCTTGTGCTGTGTTTGCTGGCTGGGCTGTGTTTTCAGTGCATGTGTGTGTGTGTGTGTGTGGGCGGCTTGTTTCTGGGGGAGGTTTGTGACCGGCGTGCGCCTCGCTGGTATTCCGAGCACGTTGTGTCTGTGGGGTGTGTCTCCAACATGCTTGCTGTCATCCTCCTCATGTGTTTGTGTGAGTGTGTGTCCATTCAGGGACCGGTGTCCTCAGCTCCATGAGCAGATGGTGTTTGCATTTAGTCTCCCCGTTTGTGGGCTGGTGACTTGGGTGTGTGAGCTGTTGTGTGGGTTTCTCGTTCTCGCATCACGTGATCTTCGAGGTGTTTTGAGTTTTCAGTGGTGTCCTGCAGGTCCGTATTTTGTGTGGTGTTTCCAGGGCAGGAGGGGGCATGGTGTGTCCCCAGGGAAGCCACCGGCATCCCGAGCGACACGCCCAGTGGCCTCTGTGCTGAGTGGAGGCTGCGTCTGCGGTGTGTCCCCTTGCCGGCTGGTGCCACGCTGGCTCGGGGCTGGCTGTGGCGGGAGGGCAGGGCAGGGGCTGTGGTGGGCACTGGACCCGCGCCCGGACCTCGGTATAAATATCCCAGCTGCCGGCGGCTGTGTTTACTCTGCTCCAGCCCGGGGGCGGCGGCAGCCCGGCAGGTCCCGGGGGCGGGGGGGTGACCAGGCCACAGCGCAGACACTTCCTTCTGGCCAGACAGGCCACAGCCTCACTGCCCCTTCCCGCCCCCTTTCTGGATGGGGGTGTGGCGGCAACCCCTCATCCTGGGCTCCCGGGGCCCCTAGTGACCCTCTGGACGTCCTCACGGGGCTTCCCAGGGTCTGGGGGACGGAGAAGAGGGGCCGGGGGCAGGGAGTGAGGGGGCAGGCCAGGCACCTCAGGGAGAGGGAGACGTGGGGGTGGAGACTCCAGGAGGGAGCCACAGGAATGGTCACGGAGGCGCAGGGGCCGGTGTGGAGCTATGAGCAGGAGGGAAGCCAGAGGTGGCGGAGTTCCTGGGCAGGCCTGACGGGGGAAGAGCGGGGGGCTGAGAAGGGAGGTGGGAAGCGATGGGACATTCGGGCAGCCAGAGGTGCGGAGGCACAAGAGGAGGCAAGGCAGAGGAGGGAGAGAGGGAGAAGGGCAGCGGGGCAGCGGTGGGAGGGACAGGATGAGAGGGCAGGACAGGCAGGGGGGTCAGACGGGGTGCGGGTGGCAGCCAGGAGGACAGACGGGAGACGGGGTGGGGGCCGGAAGCCCACGGAGGGGCTCTCCCCCAGCGGGCCCTCCCTTCCTGACTCAGCCTCTCCGTCCACCCCGACCCAGGGCTGGGGGCAGAGGGCCAGGCGCCCCCCGGGGCACGTCCGGGTTGTAGCCGCGGGGGCTGTGTCGGGGGTGTGTCTCCCGCAGGCCCTCTTGACTGGCCCCACCTCTGTCTCCGCGGCCGACGCTCCTGTCTCCGCCATCTGACTAACCCTAATTCTGACTCAGCGGCTGTTTCTCTCATCACTTTATTATGAACAAATCTATGTCCGGCAAAGTATATCACAAACAACATTAATGATCAAATGACAGACGGACGAAAACCGCGCACATCACCCGGGGCTGCTCCCCGGTTAGAAAGCTCTCTGGGACTGCGGGTGCGCACACGTACCCGGGGGCAAACACCGTTGGTCCTCGGACTCTCCAAGTGTGCGTTGGGCCGGCCGATCCTGGGCTTCTCTGGGAGCTGAGGCCGCAGTGTGGACAGTTTGTGCCGAGCGGAGCGCCGCGATGGTTCTGGTCCAGGTGCTGACTTCCACGCCATGGAGACGGTTCCAAGCCGGTGTGCAGGGTGGCGCCGAACGCATGGGAGGGGGCCCCCGAAGCCTGGCTGCTGGTATCGCCCTCCGCAGCTCTTCCTCGGTCTTCCCGAGGAAGTCCGTGCATCTGTCCGCTCTGACTGGCCCTGACTGGACAGCTGACACGCAGCCTAGGAGGATGGCCTCCAGGACCTGGGAGGTTCTAGCCCGGGTTTTTCATCTGCGCTGGCTGTGCGGCCTCGAACGACTAACAGCCCCCTTCTGGCCTGCCCTGACTCACCTACGGAACGGAGGCGAGTCCCTAGTTCACAGGGTTGTCTGGAGAATTCAGTGTGGCGCCGGGCCCGGCAAAGGACAGAAGTGCTCAGTAACCAGAAGCTTCCATACTTAACAGTCTCTCCGTGTGAATGCCCCTCGGCCTCTAGGCCAGCTCTCACTTTCTGTGTCTGGCCCTAGTCCTGCTTGACCCACAGGGCACAGCTGAGGTCCAGGGGTCAAGAGTGGTGGCCCCAGGAGGCCTCAGGGTCTCCCCTTACTCTGGGCCTTGTGCCCGAGGAGGTGGTTTTGAGGGTCCCTCAGGCTTGGCTATGGCGGGGTGCCATCATGCTGGCTCCCAGGAGTGAGGGCTCCCCAGGCCCCACCTCTCGGACCCGTGGCCCATGGCCCTCCCTGCAAGCAGCTGAGCCCTTCTCCATGTGCGTGTCTACTGGGGGAAGCAGGAGCCGGGTGTGGGGGCATGGGAAGGCGGGACGCCTGGGTTCCCACAGGCCAGTGGCTGAGTCACCGGGAGGCCATCTGGCTCCCATTAGCCTGGGGCGGCAGGGGGCTCTGCGGGGCGGGCCCTGTGGCCAGCTGGGGGCAGGGATGCTGGGGCAAGCTGTGTGTGGGATGACTCAGGACCCATGATAACAGCCTGTGCGTATTTGGGGAGTGTAAACAGGAGAGGGAGAAGGAGGCGGAGGAAGTGAAGGAAAGGAACATTGCGGCTGGGGAAAGAGAGGGGCCGGTGGGGCTGAGTGGGGAGAGCCCTCCTCCCCATGCCCCCTCCTGCCACACCCAAGCTGGCAGGCCCGTGGCCCCAGTGCTGCCTTTGCACCCCCCTCCCAAGTCTGGGTCCTGAGGGAGAGGTGACAGCTGGTAGCCAGCCCAGCGAGGCCTCCTTCCTCAGCAGTCAGGGCTCTGCTGCCCACAGCAGCCAGGCTGGGGGTGGCGGGACAACATGTCCAGAGAGAGAAAGGCGGAGAGGCAGACAGAGGGCCGGAGGCGGCGTGGAGGCCAAGATGGGAGCGTACAGTTGGGGAGAGCCAGAGGCCCAGAGCGAGGGTGAAGGAGACAGGAACGAAACAGCGTTCAAGAGGCGCGAGCTGCACCAGCACTAGAAGTGGAGAAATAGGCAGAGGCCGGGGGTGAAGCTGGGGGCTCACCCAGACCCCACACTGGGCACTGCCGTCGACCTGGCCGGCTCCAGCTACGAAGGGCCCGCTGGCCTCGGTCAAGGGGACGAAGTTCAGCCTGGGCCCTGTCGTGGGGACAGAGACTGAGGTGCAGGGAAGGGGACAGAAAGGCAGAGAGTAAAGAGGTGCAGGGAGAGGGAGACGGATGCAGAAAGCAAGAGACGGAAAGGCAGGGAGAAAAAGCGAGTGAGCCAGAGAGACAGCGAGAGACAGGGGTGAGGAGAGTAGGGAGGGAAGGTAGGGAACCCCGCACACAGAGGGGGCAGGGAGTCGGCTGGGATGGCACCAGAGGCAGTGCGGCTGTCCCCTAGACAGAGTCACGGGCGGGGTGGGCGGCCGCAGCCCTCAGTCCCCATCCAGCTCCGGGCTGGGCGCGTCCTCGGGCTCCTCCTCGTCGAAGTACCTCTCCTCCTCATCCCGCGCCACGATGTCCAGGTTGTCAAAGTCGGGGTTGTCATCCACGGTGCTGCAGGGGGAGGGGGCTGTCAGGGGCCGGCTCTCTGGGCCCGGCCTCAGCCTCGCTGCTTCTCACCCTTTAGAGAGGAGCTGCGGCCCCCAGGGTCAAAGGCCACCCGCCGGCGGCTCTAACTGGGAGCTGCCCCCTGGGTGGGGGGGCAGCACTGGAGTCTCTCAGGGCTTCACACAAAAGGCAACATTTTCCAAAGCAGAGATTCTACGTAAAAACTTCTGGTTTCTCTCAAAAAGCTGGAAGATGTGGGGACGGGAGGACCCACGTTCCCCAGAGAGTGCTTCTCAACCAGGAGGAGTCTGCCCCTCAGGGGACACGTGGGAATAAACTGGAGACATTCTGGTTGTCACAACTGGGGGGCTCCTACTGGCACCCAGCGACTCGACACCAGGGACGCTGTTCCATACGCCACCGCGCACAGGCCAATGCGCCACACGAAGAACGATCTGGCCCGGAAGGCCAACAGTGCTGAGGAATGTCTGCCCTAAGGTGACAAGGGATGCTCAGTTGTCGAGAGGACCCCTGCCCCTGCTGTTCCCCTGCAGGAACACTCTGACCCCAGATATTCAGGTCACTTACCCCTCCCATCCTGCACGTCTTTGCCGAAACGTCACCTGCGCAGACAGCCGCCTCGTCCCAACCCCCCGCCCCCAGACCCTGCTTTCATTCTCCTTACGGCCCCCTCAGCACGAGATGCTAAATACTCCTGCTTCCTCACTAGAGTGGGGCTCCCTTCAGGGCAGGGAACCCCTTCGCTGGCTGTGGTTGCCGCTTCACCCCCGGCGTCTGGCCACAGCAGGTGCTCAGCGGCACGCTGGCTGAAGGCAGAAGAGGGACCCGCTGGCCCTGCTGCCCAGCCACTGCCCTCCAGAGGGGGTGGGCTTCGGTTCCCCTCATCTCTATGCCTCACGCCAGGCCCAAGTGCCTCACAGGCACCTGCTTTCTGGGGGCTCCCCACGGCCCAAGCACTCTGCACCCCGCTTTGTGTGGGAACTCGGGCCAAGAGGCTCCACCCAGCTTGACTTGCCTCCAGAGGTGATGGCGGGGGGGGGGGGCTAGATCAGGCCGCGGGTGTGCCCGGGGGCCGTGGTAACGGTGTCCCCCCCTCAGCTGGCACACCCAACCAGGCAAGACGGCCTCAGTTGTCAAAGCCTGTTATCTCTGACTCCGATACTGATGGCAAGATCCTTCCCAGAGCAGTGGCCGTATGTCTCGCCCTGGGGTTACAGTGGGACAGCAGGCAGACTGCAGGGGCGGGTACCACAGGCCCCTCTGTGCAAGACACTAACCCTGCCAGCGGTCACTTCCTGAAGCGCAGGGAGGTCTGGGGGCCTGTGGAAGAAGCTGGTGTGCCTGGGGGCACCTGGGGGGCTTGGGGCGGTGGCATCCTACCTACCAGGCCACCACCACTCACCCGAATGGAAATAGTTCGGTCTTTTGTCACATTTGAGCCGACCGTCAGCCCTGCGCAGTCCCTTCTTCAGGTGAGGGGACTGCTGCTCAGAGAAGGACAAAGCACGTCCAAGGACGCCCGCTGATCTCTGGTTCATCTGAAACCCTCACGCCATCTGAGCCGGGCCGTGGGGGGCTGGGCTGGGGGCTGGGGGGTGGGGCCCGCGTCACCTGTAGTCAAAGTCCCCGTCCTTGCCGTCCAGGAAGCGCTGGTGCATCCGGCTGGTGAACTCTTCCCGCAGGATCAGCCTCTCTTCTGAGTCGGGGACCCAGGCCTCCGAGTCTTTGCCAGGGCTCTGGTCTGTAGGGGCGGACACCCACAGCGGGGGACATGAGCGGTACACTCGGGGAGGGGCTGAGCACACGGCCGAGCAGAGCCGCTCCTCTGTGCTGGTGGGATGGTAACACAGTGGTGACCAAACGGCCCGGTCCTGCTGCCCCGGGCCACACGCCAAACACACAATGACAGTACAGTGCTCCGGAGGCTGGAGAACAGGGTCAGGAGCTGCTACCTGGACGGTGGCGAGGGGAAGGCATTCTTGGCAGAGAGAACGGCACGAGCATTGGCCTGGAGGGGAGCGATTGCTGGGTGCCTTTGGGGGGGGGGGCAGAGATGCTGGAAGGACTGGGAAGAGCCTGAGCACTCAGGGCAGGCAGGGGAGGGACGCGTGGTCTACTCTTGCAGTCGGGGGCCCAGCCTGGGAGCCCCCTAGTCCCGGCCCTCACCTTCCTCATCACCGTCCTCCTCCTCTTCTTCCTCCTCCAGGCAGGCCTCCTCCTCCTCCTGCTGCTGGAGCAGCCGCTGCTGCAGCTCCCGCTCCTGGTAGGACTGGAGCAGCAGATCAGAGAGCGGGCAGGCGGGGGTGCCAAGGGCACCCGGCTTGGGTGGCTGGTGGGCCGGGGCACGGGCACTGAGCTCCTCCTGGGTTAGGTACTGCCCGATGTACTGCTCGTACAGCAGCGGGGCCCGGAACCGCATCTGCTCATCACTGAAGTACTCGCCGCCTGTACCGAGACAGGGCGCGCACGGGCTCAGCGGTCTGGGTGCGGGGTGAGCCTGTCTGAGCAGACACGGGTCCGCGACCGTGCTCGTAGGAAGCCATGCATGCACAAGTGCAAGCCTGTGCGTGCACATTCAGGCGGGAGAGGACGCAGGGGCCTGAGGTCACGTGGCCGCGAGTACTTGTGCGTGCGTCAGGCATGTGCGCATCATCGGCCCTGTAGCGCACGCTCAGCTGTGGACACCATGTCCGCCGAGGCGCTGGTGCTCTGGGGCCTGTGCGCGACGGTGCCCGGCAGAGTTCATACGTCCCTGCCCATCGCTGTGCGTGGACACACAGGTGTGCCCACCCTCCTGTGCGCGTGTCTGGGGGTGAATGCGAGTCAGCGTGCAGGCCACAGGCAGGGGTCACATGTGGCTGTCTGTGCATGCAGCTGGACGTGCCAGATGTGGGCACCCCTGGCGGTCTTCCAGACCCCAGACCTCACCTTTTCCCAGAGTACTCTCCTCTGCAGCTGTCCCTCGGGTGGGCTTGGCTCCCCGCCACCCCCAAACCCGGGACCTTCCCGTCTCCCCTGGTTGCCTGTTCCTGCAGGTGGCTCTGTCCCTCAGAAAACCCTTAAACCTGCCTGGTCCCTCCCACCCACTGGTCCCAGCCCCGCCTTCAGAGCCCAGGGCGAGAATCTGCCCAGAATCCCGGCCTCTGCAGCACTGGGGTCTGTGGTCGTCCTTGTCCTGTGTTTCCCACCATATTCTGTTTCTCTCCCTCCGTTTCCCTGGCTCTGTTTCTGCCGCTCCGCCTCCGCCCACCTGTCTCTCCTGGGTTGCCCGTCTGTCACCTCACCCCCCATTCATTTATCCCTCCTCCTTCCATCCTTCTTCACGACCTGTCGCTGCATCCCACCCTCTCCAACTCCATGGCTCTAGGGTCTGCGTCTTCTCGCTAACCGGAATCTTCACTCACTCTCTGCCTCGTTTGCTCTGATCTTTCAACTTTAGTTCTGGTGTCTCTGGTCACAAAGATGCTCGTAATTATGCTACAGGCAAGAACGTATCGGTGTTTTCCTTCATGCCTTCCACATGCGTGCCTTGTTTCAGAGGGACTTTGTGTCCCGGGTCACAGACACACTCTCCTGGGTTTCCTCAGCACCTCTGTGTATGGTGTGAGGGAGGGAATCTCGTTTTCCTGAGGGATAACCACTTATCACAGTGCTGGGTTGTGTGTCTGTGGCCCACTGACTTGAAATGGCACTTGCGTCATCTACTAAATTCTGACCCTTCTCAGTGCCTGTTCCATTCTCTTCCCTGGGTTCCTGTCTGTCTCCACCTGTCTTGTCTCATCGCTTCCCGCTACTGTTTCAACCTCCCTGTGTCCCTGTCTCAAAACTTCTCTCCCAGGACCTCTGTCCATGTCTCCACTCTTGCATCCTTAGTTCTTATTTCCTCTGCCTCGGTCTCCCCACCCGCCCAGCCCACCTGTCCCCACACCTTGGATGAGCTCACGCAGAGCAGCGTAGCGCCGGTTACGCAGGCGGGTGCGCAGGGTGCGGGGTCGGGCACGGCCCTGCCGGGCCACCTCGGCGCAGTAAAAGTCTGCACGATGGTCGCCGCGCAAGTGGCCAAAGCAGGCCAGGTGCTCCTCGCGGAGGCCCGTGCGGAAGCGCTCCAGGAACACCAGCGGCTTCTCATGGTACAGCTGGCCCAGGATGGCCACCTTCTCCCGCTCGGTGAGGTCAGGCTCGCCCTGCTGCTGGCTGCACACGGGCAGGCGGCTGGCAGCCACGGCGCGCAGCATGGCACTCACCGCCGCGTTCTCAGCCCCGGGGGCATCATCATCTGGGGCCCTTGGGGCTCCCTCTGTGGCTTCCGCCTTGTCCTGGGGTCTGGGTGGGACCGGCGTCCAGCTCAGCTCCCCCCAGTGCCCAGTACTGGGCTGTGTGCAGCCTGTGGGGAGAGGGGAGATGTGTTAGTCCTGGGATGGGAGTGCAGGGGAGGTGGAGTGGGTGGAAAAGACTCATTTTACATTTACTGAGCACCTACTATGTCCTGCACACTGTTCCAGGTCCCAAAGAGACCACAGTAAGCACAAAGTTGACATTTTAGTAGGGGACGCGGACAGTGAAAAACGCAATTGCTGAAAACATATGATGTGTTAGCAAACGTACAGTCTCTTGGGTGGTCCCAAGAGCTATGGAGAAAAATGAAGAGGGAAGAAGGAGGGAATGGGGTCAGTTGGGGGGCAGGCTGCAATATATTTATTTCAGAGAGAAAGGGGAGGGGATAGGGAGGGAGAAAGAGAGGGAGAAAGAATTTGAAGCAGACTCTGTGCTGAGCACAAGCCCCATGTGGGGGTCAATCCCCCAACCCCAAGATCATGACCTGAACTGAAACCAAGAGTCAGACACTTAACCGACTGAACCACCCAGGCGGCCCAGGCGGCAATTTTAAATGGGGCAGTCAGAGAAGCCCTTGCCAAAGAAGTGACATTACAGTAGACCTGAGGTGGTGAGGGACTGAGCCGTGACATTTTTGGGGGAAGAGAGTTCTATGGAACGGGAATAGCCAGTGCAAAGGCCCTGAGGCAGGAGTGTGCTTGGTGAGTTTACTTGGGCCTTTGCCACCTCATTCACTGACTCACACAATTCTTTGCCTTTTCACCTGTTCACAAAATCACTAATGCATCCACTAAATTGTTCACTCATTCCCTCTCTCTGTCCTGCTCCTTCACACATTCATGCAGCCACTCTTCAGCAACTCTAAATCTGTGCGAGGCCCTGCGCTGGGCCATGCTGAGGATCCACGGGAGCAAGCCAGCCCAACACCAGCCCAACGCCTGCCCTCAGGAAACAGCCAGTGTGGTGGGGGAGCCAGGACGGTCAAAGACAACATGGGTGCTGGTAACGGGCAAGCTGGGTGCTAGGCAGACCATGTCGAGAGCTGTTTCTCAAAAGGTGTGGGAACCGGAGTGAGGCTGAGCAGGCAGGAAATAAGAGAAGACAGAAAGTACAGGCCACTCCTTTGGGCAGCTTGGCTGCGGCGGGGAAGAGGGAGGGGGGGAGGGTTACGAGTGCAGTGGGTTTCAGGGAGGGTTTTAATCGCTGAGACCAGAGAAGACAGAACTGGGCAGGGGCTGTGGAGGAGGGCATAGAACGGGTGGTGGTTCGAAAGATGCTCAGGAGGCAGAGGAGACAAGCCTTGGGGCTGAAGGGCTGGGAGGCGGGGGATGCATCCAGTTCAGGTCCAGGGCTCTGGTCTGGGGACTAGTCAAACTGTCCCTGAGACAGTCACGGACGAGGAGCGGATCTGGGGGTGGGGGGAGATTCTGAGGCCAGTTTCAGACATGAAAGGTAGGACAGGCCCAGGGCATATCCAAGGGGAGACATCGAAGAGACTGCTCTTCCGTGGGGCTAGAGATTTCTCAGGAGAAAAATGCAGGGCTGGGGACAGAGCTATGAAGACGGCAGAGCCAAGACAAGAACCAAAGCCTAAGCAAACAAGAGGTCACGGGGAGCGCGAGGGGAGTGTGTGAGCGAGAAGAGAAGAGTGGGCTAGGAAAGAGCCCCTCCTGGATGGGGAGAAGCCATGCCTGTGAAGGAGGCCGTGAAAGGCTACAAAATGGGCCACTAAAAGACAGCCACGTTTTAATTCCTGGAGCCTGTGTTACTGCTGATGGCCAAAAAATGGGTCTCTGCAGATGTGAGGAAGTAAGGATCTTGGGACAGGGAGATTATCTTGGATTGTCCAGGTGGGCCCTAAATGTCATGTAAGTGTCCATAAGAGAGAGTCCGAGGGAGACTGGACAGACACAGAAGAGAAGGCCACGTGAAGCCAGACAGAAGCAGAGATCAGAGTGATGCGGCCACAAGCCAAGGAACGCCAGGAGCCACCAGAAGCTGGAAGCGCCTCTGAGGGAGCCCTCCACAGTCCTGCTAACACCTTGATGTCAGCCTCGTGGTACTGATTTCAGACCTCTGGCCTTCAAAACTGTGAGAGAATAAATTTCTCTTGTTCTAAGCGCCCTGCCCCCGGCTTGTCGACATCTGCTGCAGCAGCCATAGGAAACTGATGGAGGCTGAGCGGGAGGAGCCTGAGAGAGAGGAAGGGAAAGGGAAAGAGTGGTGTCACAGAAACCAAGGGGCGCATCTGGGTGGCTCAGCAGGTTGAACGTCCAACTGGTAGTTTCGGCTCAGGTCATGATCTCATGGGTTGTGAGATGGAGACCTGAGTCGGGCTGTGGGCTCCTTGCCCAGTGGGGAGTCTGCTCGAAGATTCTCTCCCTCTGCCCCTCCCCCCACTCTCTCCTTCTTTCGCTCTAAAATAAATAAATAAATCTTAAAAAAAAAAAAAAAAGCAAGCAAGCAAGGGAAAACTTTCAAGAAGGATGGAGGGGTCAATGGCATTGAATTCTACAAGTAGTCTTGTAAGAGAAAACCTGAATGGGGTGACTCCATTTAACTACACGGGGGAAGCCACCGACAGCTTTGATCAGAGCAGTTTCTGGAGGTAAAAGCCAGAATGCAAGTGGGTGGGAGGTGAGGAAACGGAGGCAGGTGTGGATGACTCTGGAGAAGATACATGGTATCTTTGGTATCTGGAAGGTGCATGGAACTGAGGGAAAGACTTTCTTTTTAGGTTAAAACATTTTTTTTAATGGAAAATTTCCAACATGCACAAATGTAGAGAATACAACCATATTCCCACCCCCACCCCATATACCCACCATCCAGCTTCAACAAGGACCAATTCTTGGCCAGTGATGTTTCAACCAACCTCCCAACCACACCTCGCCCCACCTGGGATGACTGAAGCAGCGGGATGAAATTTTATTTTAACTTTTAAAGATTTTATTTATTTGACAGAGAGAAAGAGCACACAAGCAGGGGGAGCAGCAGGCAGAGGCAGAGGGAGAAGAAGGCTCCCCGCCGAGCCAGGAGCCCACACGGGGCTCGATTCCACGACCCTGGGATCATGACCCCAGCTGAAGGCAGACGCTTAACCGACCGAGTCACCTAGGCGTCCCAGGATGAAATTTTAAGATGAGCAAAACGAAAGCGTTTTAGATACTGATGGGAAGGCATCGGGAGAAATAAAGAGGTTAAAAATGCAAAGGACAGAGGTGGAGGGAGCACAGAAACGGATTAAGGACCCGAGGAGGCAGAGAGCACTGTGGACTTTGGGGGAAGGGTAATGAGAATGAAATGGGGGAGCTGTGAATCTGGAATAAGCAGAGTTTGCGTGGGACAGGAGGAAGGTCAGCCTGGTGCAAGGGAAGGGTCAGTGTGATGCAGGGGAGGTAACTGAGAGGCAGGGCTGACTGGACACTGGGACTCAGCCGGGACGGGGCAGGTTTCTGTTGGCCCGAGAGTTAGCCTGGTAAGGAATCGGGTTACCCTGGTACAGGGAAAGGGCTGGCCTGGAACTTGGAAGAGGTTAATTTCGGGGGAGCGTACGGCGTAAAGGACAGCAGCTCGCAACGAGAGGGATTAACCTGGACAAAGCGGCGAAGGGGACTGATAAACCTGAGGGCAGGTGTCCCCCTATAAAGAGTCCTCCTGCGCGCCCACGGGGAATCATTTCCCAGTGACACCGCAGCCCCACCCTCCCGCCGACTCCCCGCGGCCGGGGCCTCACCTTCATCGGGTTCCCTGGCCGCCGCCGCGGTCGCCACGGCCTCCATCCCAAATCTGTCCTAGTTAGCCGCCGCGGTAGGATCTGGCCGCCGACTCCGGGCCCAGACCCTCAGCGGCAACTTCCGGCTGAGCACACTCCGGGGGCGCCCGGTGCTCCGCCAAGCCCGAAACAACAGTTCCGGGGGCGAAGGCGGACCTCCTTTACGCATGCGCATATCCCTCAGGTCCCGCCCGCCGCCGGGAACTTAAAGGGTGCCCGGGCCCGAGGCTCTTCCACGCCCCCCCCCCCCCGCCCCCATCTGATCTGCTACGGAATTGCACCAGGAGGGATCTGAACCATCGTCAACCTGTTCCCTGCTGGGACACCAGAACCTGGCATGCTTACTTCTGGAATGGACGGTTGAATGTTGAATGGCCACCGTCCAGAGCCTCTTGAGGGTTTGTGCTTTGGTTTAGTCTCCAATCCATCCCTTTTTCCTTCACAACCTCAAAGAATATCTACTAAGCTTTATTTCTTGCTTGTGATCAAAGCCAACCCCTGGCTAGCATGAGATGGGTGGTGAGCTCAGATAGAACTTCCCACTGTGTTCCAGGACCCTACGAATTTGCAGATGTGGAGGGGGACAACCCTGGTCCTGATCTGCTCTAGGTGTTGGGTAATGACTCATTCAGGTGTATTACCAACAAAGTGGACAGACATATCCCAAGTGACCACCCTGAATGGCCCGGGCTCTGATGGGGCTGTCCACCCCAGCCTAAAGGGTCAGGGAAGGTTTCCTTCTAGGAGGAGGGGACATCCAAGCTGAGACCTGAAAGGTGAGCAGGAACTAAAGAGGAAGGTTTCAGGCAGCAGGAAAGGCGAGGCAAAAACCCAGAGCGCAAAGCAGGCATGGGTATTTTCTGGTTACTGCAAAGACTTCAAGGTGTTCAGGGAATGAAAAAGTTCTAACTTGAAGGCCACCACTGGGCTGCAGAGAATTTGAGAACCTCTTGAATATTTATGCAAAATTCCATGTACACGTGCTTTTTCCAAAGCGGAGTTGATGGCATTTGGTTGAGAGATTTGTGACTCCCCCAGAACCATCGATCTGAAGTTCAAAGGGGGAGCAGCAAAATATGAAGCCAGAGAGGTCACCAGGGGTCAGGCACACAGGGCCTCATAAGCTGCACTAAGTAGCTTGAGCTCTTTTATCCTTCGGTAGCAGGCGGGAGGGGGGAAAGCATGAGGGAAAGGGACTGGAGGCAAGGGAGATCTGTGAGGAAGCTGGTGCAATGATCCTGACACTGTGGACAGGAGCAGAGAAATAACTTCCTATTTGCATTGCCAGGATCAGGGACCTAGAGGCCCATTTGCCACAGAGAGGTGGGAACTAAGTTTAAGACAGATTACTCAGAGAGGCCAGCAGAGGGTGCTGTTGCCCAACACGTGGACCAGCAAGGAAGGGGACTTTCCAGAGACCTGAGGCCCTTCCCCTCCTGCTCTCCCTGAACAGGCAGACAGGGGCACTCTAGGGTCCCTTTTAGCCCAGCCAGCCACCAATTTTGGCTCCATCTCACATTCAGATGCCTCATCCCTGACCTCAAACTAGCCAGCCTTCCTCCTTTTGGAGCCTGTGTCCCATTTATAAGGCTCTGAGGTACTTCCTACAAGGAAAGGGATGGGGCTCAACTGGCACTCCTATGGCCCAGCATTGTCCCTCACAAGGGGCCAGGAACACCACATATCCAGAGGGAATAAAATGACTCCAGTTGCTGGGAAAGAATACTAGGCTATATGGAGACAGCAAACATGAAGTCTTCTATCCTGGCTACTTAAAAAATTATTCCCTTCTCCAGGAGCACCTTCCCTTACCACACTCCCCACCCTCAGGCTTTCATAGCTGACCACTTGGTGCTATCACCATCTGATGACAAGTCTGTATTATCTCTGGACTGGTAGACCTGTGAGAGGAGGGCTCAGGGCTGCCCTGACCACACTGTATCCCCAGCACTGCCCGGAAAGAGTGAGGCCCAGAGCAAGTACCTAACACACAGTGGCTGGATAAAGAAGTTCCTGGAATCCCCGCTAGCCTGGATCCAGGAGTGCAGGTAGGACCAGTCCTAAGTCCAGCACCCAGGCCAGGACCAGGGTGGATGAGCAGTCACACCCAATGATGAATGTGACACTCTAGCCCTGGTCTGCATCCCATTGGCCCTACCTCGCCCTCTGCTGAGGGACCTGCATGTCTTCTAGTCACAAATTCCTGGAGAGATTTGGGGCTGAGTGGACCAGAAAGAGCAGGGACCAGAGAACCACTTTAAAATGAACTAGTGGATTTTAAATGGAGAGCCCCAGGTTTAAGGGGGGCATCCCCAGCTCCCAAAACAGGGCCAGGCACATGAAACTTTCAGTAAGTGTTTAACGGATGAGTAAATAATGTCCCCTGCGAAAAGGTCCCATCCCAATTAAAGGCCAACTGCAGTAACACTTCAGGGTTTCAACCCTGCTTCCTTCCTGCTAGGAGGTGCCATGTCATTTATTGAAAGAAAACAAAACAAAGCAAACACATTTCTTAATAAGTGCAGTTTGTTAAAATCCTGTTAAAACATATGGGTCAAGGGGGAGTAAAAATAATCAGAGGATCATTGTAGGAAAAACCTTTAGGTCTGGCACCTGGGAGACCTCTGGAGAGGAGGCGGTGGGGGAAATTTCATGTTCTGAAGGGAAGGAGCCCCCACCCCCAACCTCCCCTTCTTCCCTCTTGCCCGCTTAATCCCACCAGAAACTACCAAGACGCCCGGAATAAAAGGTTTCAAGTTCAATAGTCACACTCTCTCCAAATACAAAAAGCAGTTACAATTCAACTCAACACAGAAGCTTGTGTGCAAGGTTATGGGAAACTGAGACATCGTATAAAAAGTTAGGTTAAAGATGATTCTGTGGTTTTGTTTTGTGTGTGTTTTGTTTTGAGGGCGTGGCTCTTCCTCAGTCACCTGAACTCAGCAAAGAAATGGTTATCCTGATGAAATATCAACAGCCACAGTAAAAAGAGAAATTCTAAATATTAAAAAAAAAAAGCATAATTACCAAAAAATATCTGTCACTGCTTCCTCCCTCCGCATTTTGCTTTTTAAACTTGTGGGGTTTTGTGTGTGTGGTTTTTTTTTTTTAAGTTTTTGATTTTTTTTTTTTTTTTTTTAAATCCTGAAAAGTAGACAGTAAAACAGCTCCTGGAAGAATGTACAACCAACTGCATGAGGGTCTGGGAAGCTGAGGGGCTGGAGCAGGGCTGGGAGAGGTGGGCAGAGGGGGCCCTCCCTCAGCCACTGTAGCCTCACTGTATGACCAAGGGGAGGGGGGACGTCTTTAGTCAAAAAGGAGGCAGAGAGGAGGAAGAAGAGGAGGAGGGGGAGGAAGAAGGTAAGGGGACAAACAGAAAATAAAAGGTCATTGTTGCCTGTTTGAATCCAGAGAAAAATGCCTGGCCCTGTGTTGGGGAAGAAGCCCCTCAGAGGGGAGGCAGTGGGCTGAAAGGAGGCAGCCCTGGGATGACCTGTCCCCCAGCACCACAGGACCCAGTGTGGGTAGACGAGGGGGCCGAGGTGGGCGCTGGTGGAGGAAGCCGGCAGGGGCCTCCGGAGCACACTGGCTACTGTGTGCTTGTGCCTCCCTGTGTGTTCCCGGAGTAGCTCCCGTAGTCGTAGTTCCCGTAGTATGGTGGCCACTGGCCCTGGTTCTGATAGTACTGGTTCCACTGCTGGGCATACTGGAGAGAGAAACCAAGAGCACCATGTTGCCCTTACCCACACCCACATTTGGCTCCCGTCTTGACCCCACTCTCACCCAGGGCAGAGATTGAGTGCACCGACAATAGCCAACACATGGGTCCCCTGACAGCGAAATCAAGGTCCCTTGGGAGGACAAGTGACTGACCCAATGCCACGTGGGTGGGGAGTCAGGGACTGAAGCCCAGACCTCTTGGCTTGCCAACCTAATGTCCTTTCAGGTATAGGTAGACACCATATTCAAAACACTTAACAGATATGATGGCCAAGGGGAACGGACACTGGCCATGGTGCTGAAGCAGGATCTGGAGGCCCTGCTATGCCATTTGGTGGCTTCACCGGGAAGAAGAGGTTTGGATACCAGTTACTTAGCAGCCAGTGCAGAAGTGTTCACCAAATGGAATGGCTACATCCGGTGAATGCCAGCCTAAGGCCAGCCCACCTCTGTAGGAATAAACAGGGACTCCGGTCTGGGAATACACAACCATGCGGGTCTCCTGAAGTCTCTTTATGCGTACCTCCCCCCACGCCTCCACCCCGAGTCTGGCACCTACCTGCTGATACTGGTTATAGCTGGGCTGAGGGTAGGTCTGTGCGGTGGGGGGCGGCGGCGGGGTGTAAGGAGCCGGGTTGTAGCCGCCATAGCTCCCATAGTTGTAGGCAGGTGGTGGTGGAGGTGGAGGTGGCGGGGCTGTGTAGCCCTGGCTGTAACCTCCCTGGTTGTAGGGTGGCTGGCTGTAACTCGGCTGGAAAGTGGGGGGAAAAAAAACAGGACGCTGTGAAACAGCTCAGCTGGGATGGAGGAAGGGCCTTTGTAAGCAGCAGGCCACAAAGGAACTTCCCTGGTGGTGGCTGTTTGAGGGCTGAGGAAATGGGTCAGCTCTGTGACATGGTGGGACAGGGAAGGGAACAGGGTTGTGTTCTGGACTCTACTCCCAGCTCTAAGATCCTGGGGGAGCAAGGCACACAGCATCTCCTGAAATTCCACTGCTTTTCTTTCCCCCTGTAAATGAGAATTACAACAGAACTACCCCTTCCGATTGCCTTGCGTATTCAGGCAGCTTGAGTACACAAGCCACTGGGCACGCCACAAATGGTGGTAGTTGTTTTGGGAAGATTTGCTGAGAACAGTGGTAGGAATTTCCCAAGTGCTTCCCACGTGCAGACCATATCACTAACCCCTCTAATTCCCCCATCAACTCTGTGAGGCACGTTCCACTAGCCTCATTTTACAGAGAAGGAAGTTGAAGCTCAGGGAGGTGAAATGAGTGGACCCAAGTCACACAGTAAAAAGTGGTGGAGCTGGGACTTGACCTCCGGTCTGTCTAGTCCCAGAGCCTTACCCACAAAACTAAAATACCACCCATCCCTCACAACAAACCTCGCAAATGAGTTCTACTAACAACTCTATAGTCTTTTATAAAGAACATGAGGTCCAGAGAGGTGTAACTGTTTGTGCAAGGTTACAGAACCGAGATGTTGTGGGGCTGGGGTTTGAATCCGTGCCTACCCATCCTGTTCTAGGAAACATTCTGGTTAGACGAGGACTGGGAGCCATTCATCTGTCTCTTGGCAGCTGTCCCCAGGTCTGGCATGTGGAAGGCGCTCAGGAAATGGCTGTGGACTGCTCTGGTTAATGGGGCCTGTGCATTCCAGAGCTTGAGCACCGGCTTTTGGAGAACTGGAACTGAGCCAGGAGCTGCTCCAGAGTGAAGCTCTCAGGACACCAGACAAGACCTTCCAAGCTTAGGGCCTGTCTCCATGTGCTGGAGATAAGGGGGTCAGCCTCTGCCAGCATAGGCAAAAGTAACTCCAATCAAGTGCCTTCCTGGGGATTCAGTGGAGGCCAGCGACACCACTGAGAGAAATGCACTTGCTGGAGCAGCCAACACTCCTAGCACACGAGCGTGAAGGGCGGAGAACGGTCGGTTCCCGATTTATCTGGGTCTGGGAGGAATGTCTATGGTCCACTGCAGTCAAAAGCACTGCCAGGAAGAAGGGCAGGATTGGAGGGAAGAGTGGAGAGCCGTGGCCAGAGCATCTGTTGGCTACTGCCCGGATCCACCTCCTCTGGCCTTGCACACGCACGTACATTCTCTCACCTGTGGAGGGCTGTAGCTGCTGACAGTGGGGGTGCTGGTATTGGCGCTTGAGCCGGGGATGTTGCTATTCTTGTTGTAGCTGCTGGCCCCTGGTGGGTTCCGAGCAGGGCTGTAGCTGGGTGGTGGTGGCGGCTGCTGGGGTGGTGGCTGCGGCGGTGGCGGCTGCTGGGGTGGCGGCTGTTGCTGGGGAGCCCGGTTGTAGCTGCCTCGGTTGTTAGAGTTGTTGTTATCCCGGCTGTTGTTACCCCAGCGGTTCTGGTTGTAGCCACCACCTCCGCTGCGGTTGAAGCCTGCGTCGGAAAAGCCAGGGGAGAGGCCCTGTCACTCTGAACTGGTGACCCTCGGGAGCGGGGCTCCACTCTGGGTCTCCCCAGACCCCGGGCCTGCCCCCCGTGTGGCCCTGATAACTCAGTCATCACTGTCTGCTGACACGATTGTCTTGCCCACCGGACTGTGAGCTTGGGACCAGGGCTGTTTGGATTTCTACCGTGTCCCCAGCATCCCGACAGCTGTTGAACAGACCGGAAGAGGGAAACTAAACACCCAGGCTTGGTCAAATGGGTCAGTCTCTCCTAAGCCCTTGAGCAGTTGTGGCTGGGCCCAGAACCCTTCCCCCTGCCAATTCCCACCGGTCTCTGGACCTCAGCCTAGACACTGGTGTCTCGGGAAGCCTTTCCTGAGCCTGCTCCCTCCCAGGCTGGATCAGGTGTCACCCAAGCTCACACTAATGCAAGGCTTTGCCACTCAGCCCAGAAGCCCTCTGGACTGTCACTATAGGCCGATATGTCTGTCTGGGTCATGGCTGTGTCTCCGAACTATTCAGCACAACAATGAAACAGAGTTGGGCGTGCTAGTTAAATCATGATCATACACTTTGCTTCAGAGACAGCAGAACTTAGTGACAGACCACGTGGTCCTAGCTCTGGATTCAGCTGGGCAAATCTTGAGCAAATTAGCCTCTTTCAGCCCACTTCTCTATTTGTTTTTAACACCAAACACCAAAACAGTCCTAACATTTGTCTTGCGCTAGGTCCTGAGGTGGAACCCAAGACTGGCAGTAAACTCAGTCTGGCTGCTGTTCTTTTTTTTTTGGCTGCTCTTCTTAAGGAGCTTATGGTCAGATGGCAGGGAAGAGCTGCAAAAATGACACCAGAGTGACCTGCAAAGGGGCACAGGCTTCAGGAGCAACACCCAAGGGAAGCAGGACAGTGGGAGAGTTCCCCTAAGGGCCCAGAGCTGGACTCACTGCGGTTCTCCACCAGAATTCAGGCCACAGCTGCTGCTAGGGAAATTTCACCTGCTGACTGAGTAAGCAGTCACAAAGCCCAACCCTGCCCCGGGAGCCAAAAGCCGAGAGATCTCTGTTTGAGATGTCTCACCTCCTCGGTAGTTGCCTCCTCCACCGCTGCCGCCCCCTCGGTTCTGGAAGCCTCCTCGGTTCCCCCCTGGTGGGCCTCTGTTGTCATAGCGCTGGAAGCCGCCACCACCCCCGCGGC